>NW_026535940.1:1735000-2347679 GCF_028551555.1 Melozone crissalis | reverse complement strand
CCGGCTCCCGGAGACGAAGAAGCTGCTTCTTCGCGCAAAGACGATGCTGCCGCTCACAGTGCTCTGCGGTGTGCGCCTTCTGCCGAAAGAGGTCCGGGAGCGGTACTTAGCTCTGCAGAGCACCGTACCTTCGTCTTTAGCCTCTCTTCTCGTCTACATCTTAGCAAAAAGCTTTTCCACTCTCTCTGGCAAGGAGAAACTGTGCCAGCACAGAAAACATCTCCCATTGTGTTCTAGAAGCTGCACGGAGGTCTGCCGAGTGTTTTGCAAGAAGAGAAGGAAAGTTGTCCAAAACAGCTTGCAATCGAATGTTCATGTGAATAGAAAAGGCAGGAGAGTGCTCAGGTACTGTTTTCTCTCACTTGGCAAGCTGCTCACACAATCGCAGTGTTGTACAGCTTGTTTCATCACCTTTGCAAAGTTGCCGCTCTCTCCGGCTCCCGGAGACGAAGAAGCTGCTTCTTCGCGCAAAGACGATTCTGCCGCTCACTGTGCTCTGCGGTGTGCGCCTTGTGCCGAAAGAAGTCCGGGAGCGATGCTTAGCTCTGCAGAGTACCATACGTGCTTCTTTAGCCACGCTTCTCGTCTACATCTTAGCAAAAAGCTTTTCCACTCTGTCTGGCAAGGAGAAACTGTGCCAGCACAGAAAACATCTCCCATCGTCTTCTAGAGGCTGCACGGAGGTCTGCCGAGTGTTTTGCAAGAAGAGAAACAAAGTTGTCCAAAACAGCTTGCAATCGAATGTTCAAGTGAATAGAAAAGGCAGGAGAGTGGTCAGGTACTGTTTTCTCTCAGTTGGCAAGCTGCGCACACAATCGCACTGTTGTACAGCTTGTTTCATCACCTTTGCGAAGCTGCCGCTCTCTCCGGCTCCCGGAGACGAAGAAGCTGCTTCTTCGCGCAAAGACGATTCTGCAACTCACAGTGCTCTGCGGTGTGCGCCTTCTGCCGAAAGAGGTCCGGGAGCGGTGCTTAGCTCTGCAGACCACCGTACCTTCGTCTTTAGCCTCTCTTCTCGTCTACATCTTAGCAAAAAGCTTTTCCACTCTGTCTGGCAAGGAGAAACTGTGCCAGCACAAAAAACATCTCCCATCGTGTTCTAGAAGCTGCACGGAGGTCTGCCGAGTGTTTTGCAAGAAGAGAAAGAAAGTTGTCCAAAACAGCTTGCAATCGAATGTTCATGTGAATAGAAAGGCAGGAGGGTGGTCAGGTACTGTTTTCTCTCAGTTGGCAAGCTGCGCACACAATCGCAGTGTTGTACAGCTTGTTTCATCACCTTTGCGAAGTTGCCGCTCTCTCCGGCTCCCGGAGACGAAGAAGCTGCTTCTTCGCGCAAAGACGATTCTGCCCCTCACTGTGCTCTGCAGTGTGTGTCTTCTGCCGAAAGAGGTCCGGGAGCGGTGCTTAGCTCTGCAGAGCACCGTACCTTCGTCTTTAGCCTCTCTTCTCGTCTACATCTTAGCAAAAAGCTTTTCCACTCTGTCTGGCAAGGAGAAACTGTGCCAGCACAGAAAACATCTCCCATCGTGTTCTAGAGGCTGCACGGAGGTCTGCCGAGTGTTTTGCAAGAAGAGAAAGAAAGTTGTCCAAAACAGCTTGCAATCGAATGTTCATGTGAATAGAAAAGGCAGGAGAGTGGTCAGGTACTGTTTTCTCTCAGTTGGCAAGCTGCTCACACAATCGCAGTGTTGTACAGCTTGTTTCATCACCTTTGTAAAGTTGCCGCTCTCTCCGGCTCCCGGAGACGAAGAAGCTGCTTCTTCGCGCAAAGACGATTCTGCCGCTCACAGTGCTCTGCGGTCTGCACCTTCTGCCGAAAGAGGCCCGGGAGCTGTGCATAGCTCTGCAGAGCACCGTACCTTCGTCTTTAGCCTCTCTTCTCGTCTACATCTTAGCAAAAAGCTTTTTCACTCTGTCTGGCAAGGAGAAACTGTGCCAGCACAGAAAACATCTCCCATCGTGTTCTAGAGGCTGCACGGAGGTCTGCCGAGTGTTTTGCAAGAAGAGAAAGAAAGTTGTCCAAAACAGCTTGCAATCGAATGTTCATGTGAATAGAAAAGGCAGGAGAGTGGTCAGGTACTGTTTTCTCTCAGTTGGCAAGCTGAGCACACAATCGCAGTGTTGTACAGCTTGTTTCATCACCTTTGCGAAGTTGCCGCTCTCTCCGGCTCCCGGAGACGAAGAAGCTGCTTCTTCGCGCAAAGACGATTCTGCCGCTCACAGTGCTCTGCGGTGTGCGCCTTCTGCCGAAAGAGGCCCGGGAGCGGTACTTAGCTCTGCAGAGCACCGTACCTTCGTCTTTAGCCTCTCTTCTCGTCTACATCTTAGCAAAAAGCTTTTCCACTCTGTCTGGCAAGGAGAAACTTTGCCAGCACAGAAAACATCTCCCATCGTGTTCTAGAGGCTGCACGGAGGACTGCCGAGTGTTTTGCAAGAAGAGAAAGAAAGTTGTCCAAAACAGCTTGCAACCGAATGTTCATGTGAATAAAAAAGGCAGGAGAGTGGTCAGGTACTGTTTTCTCTCAGTTGGCAAGCTGCGCACACAATCGCAGTGTTGTACAGCTTGTTTCATCACCTTTGCCAAGTTGCCGCTCTCTCCGGCTCCCGGAGACGAAGAAGCTGCTTCTTCGCGCAAAGACGATTCTGCCGCTCACAGTGCTCTGCGGTGTGCGCCTATGCCGAAAGAGGTCCGGGAGCTGTGCTTAGCTCTGCAGAGCACCGTACCTTCGTCTTTAGCCTCTCTTCTCGTCTACATCTTAGCAAAAAGCTTTTCCACTCTGTCTGGCAAGGAGAAACTGTGCCAGCACAAAAAACATCTCCCATCGTGTTCTAGAGGCTGCACGGAGGTCTGCCGAGTGTTTTGCAAGAAGAGAAAGAAAGTTGTCCAAAACAGCTTGCAATCGAATGTTCAAGTCAATAGAAAAGGCAGGAGAGTGGTCAGGTACTGTTTTCTCTCAGTTGGCAAGCTGCGCACACAATCGCAGTGTTGTACAGCTTGTTTCATCACCTTTGCGAAGTTGCCGCTCTCTCCGCCTCCCGGAGACGAAGAAGCTGCTTCTTCGCGCAAAGACGATTCTGCCGCTCACTGTGTTCTGCGGTGTGCGCCTTCTGCCGAAAGAGGTCCGGGAGCGATGCTTAGCTCTGCAGAGTACCATACGTGCTTCTTTAGCCTCGCTTCTCGTCTACATCTTAGCAAAAAGCTTTTCCACTCTGTCTGGCAAGGAGAAACTGTGCCAGCACACAAAACATCTCCCATCGTGTTCTAGAAGCTGCACGGAGGTCTGCCGAGTGTTTTGCAAGAAGAGAAAGAAAGTTGTCCAAAACAGCTTGCAATCGAATGTTCATGTGAATAGAAAAGGCAGGAGAGTGGTCAGGTACTGTTTTCTCTCAGTTGGCAAGCTGCGCACACAATCGCAGTGTTGTACAGCTTGTTTCATCACCTTTGCGAAGTTGTCGCTCTCTCCGGCTCCCGGAGACGAAGAAGGTGCTTCTTCGCGCAAAGACGATTCTGCCGCTCACAGTGCTCTGCGGTGTGCGCCTTCTACCGAAAGAGGTCCGGGAGCGGTGCTTAGCTCTGCAGAGCACCGTACCTTCGTCTTTAGCCTCTCTTCTCGTCTACATCTTAGCAAAAAGCTTTTCCACTCTGTCTGGCAAGGAGAAACTGTGCCAGCACAGAAAACATCTCCCATCGTGTTCTAGAGGCTGCACGGAGGTCTGCCGAGTGTTTTGCAAGAAGAGAAAGAAAGTTGTCCAAAACAGCTTGCAATCGAATGTTCATGTGAATAGAAAAGGCAGGAGAGTGGTCAGGTACTGTTTTCTCTCAGTTGGCAAGCTGCGCACACAATCGCAGTGTTGTACAGCTTGTTTCATCACCTTTGCGAAGTTGCCGCTGTCTCCGGCTCCCGGAGACGAAGAAGCTGCTTCTTCGCGCAAAGACGATTCTGCCGCTCACAGTGCTCTGCGGTGTGCGCCTTCTGCCGAAAGAGGCACGGGAGCTGTGCTTAGCTCTGCAGAGCACCGTACCTTCGTCTTTAGCCTCTCTTCTCGTCTACATCTTAGCAAAAAGCTTTTCCACTCTGTCTGGCAAGGAGAAACTTTGCCAGCACAGAAAACATCTCCCATCGTGTTCTAGAGGCTGCACGGAGGTCTGCCGAGTGTTTTGCAAGAAGAGAAATAAAGTTGTCCAAAACAGCTTGCAATCGAATGTTCAAGTGAATAGAAAAGGCAGGAGAGTGGTCAGGTACTATTTTCTCTCACTTGGCAAGCTGCGCACACAATCGCAGTGTTGTACAGCTTATTTCATCACCTTTGCGAAGTTGCCGCTCTCTCCGGCTCCCGGAGACGAAGAAGCTGCTTCTTCGCGCAAAGACGATTCTGCCGCTCACTGTGCTCTGCGGTGTGCGCCTTCTGCCGAAAGAGGTCCGGGAGCGATGATTAGCTCTGCAGAGTACCATACGTGCTTCTTTAGCCTCGCTTCTCGTCTACATCTTAGCAAAAAGCTTTTCCACTCTGTCTGGCAAGGACAAACTGTGCCAGCACAGAAAACATCTCCCATCGTGTTCTAGAGGCTGCACGGATGTCTGCCGAGTGTTTTGCAAGAAGAGAAAGAAAGTTGTCCAAAACAGCTTTCAATCGAATGTTCATATGAATAGAAAAGGCAGGAGAGTGGTCAGGTACTGTTTTCTCTCACTTGGCAAGCTGCGCACACAATCGCAGTTTTGTACAGCTTGTTTCATCACCTTTGCGAAGTTGCCGCTCTCTCCGGCTCCCGGAGACGAAGAAGCTGCTTCTTCGCGCAAAGACGATTCTGCCGCTCACAGTGCTCTGCGGTGTGCGCCTTCTGCTGAAAAAGGTCCGGGAGCGGTGCTTAGATCTGCAGAGCACCGTACCTTCGTCTTTAGCCTCTCTTCTCGTCTACATCTTAGCAAAAAGCTTTTCCACTCTGTCTGGCAAGGAGAAACTTTGCCAGAACAGAAAACATCTCCCATCGTGTTCTAGAGGCTGCACGGAGGTCTGCCGAGTGTTTTGCAAGAAGAGAAAGAAAGTTGTCCAAAACAGCTTGCAATCGAAAGTTCATGTGAATAGAAAAGGCAGGAGAGTGGTCAGGTACTGTTTTCTCTCAGTTGGCAAGCTGCGCACACAATCGCAGTGTTGTACAGCTTGTTTCATCACCTTTGCGAAGTTGCCGCTCTCTCCGGCTGCCGGAGACGAAGAAGCTGCTTCTTCGCGCAAAGACGATTCTGCCGCTCACTGTGCTCTGCGGTGTGCGCCTTCTGCCGAAAGACGTCCGGGAGCGGTGCTTAGCTCTGCAGAGCACCATACCTGCTTCTTTAGCCTCTCGTCTCGTCTACATCTTAGCAAAAAGCTTTTCCACTCTGTCTGGCAAGGAGAAACTGTGCCAGCACAGAAAACATCTCCCATCGTGTTCTAGAGGCTGCACGGAGGTCTGCCGAGTGTTTTGCAAGAAGAGAAAGAAAGTTGTCCAAAACAGCTTGCAATCGAATGTTCATGTGAATGGAAAAGGCAGGAGAGTGGTCAGGTACTGTTTTCTCTCAGTTGGCAAGCTGCGCACACAATCGCAGTGTTGTACAGCTTGTTTCATCACCTTTGCGAAGTTGCCGCTCTCTCCGGCTCCCGGAGACGAAGAAGCTGATTCTTCGCGCAAAGACGATTCTTCCGCTCACTGTGGTCTGCGGTGTGTGCCTTCTGCCGAAAGACGTCCGGGAGCAGTGCTTAGATCTGCAGAGCACCATACCTGCTTCTTTAGCCTCTCTTCTCGTCTACATCTTAGCAAAAAGCTTTTCCACTCTGTCTGGCAAGGAGAAACTGTGCCAGCACAGAAAACATCTCCCATCGTGTTCTAGAGGCTGCACGGAGGTCTGCCGAGTGTTTTGCAAGAAGAGAAGGAAAGTTGTCCAAAACAGCTTGCAATCGAATGTTCATGTGCATAGAAAAGGCAGGAGAGTGGTCAGGTACTGTTTTGTCTCAGTTGGCAAGCTGCTCACACAATCGCAGTGTTGTACAGCTTGTTTCATCACCTTTGCAAAGTTGCCGCTCTCTCCGGCTCCCGGAGACGAAGAAGCTGCTTCTTCGCGCAAAGACGATTCTGCCGCTCACTGTGCTCTGCGGTGTGCGCCTTCTGCCGAAAGAAGTCCGGGAGCGATTCTTAGCTCTGCACAGTACCATACGTGCTTCTTTAGCCACGCTTCTCGTCTACATCTTAGCAAAAAGCTTTTCCACTCTGTCTGGCAAGGAGAAACTGTGCCAGCACAGAAAACATCTCCCATCGTCTTCTAGAGGCTGCACGGAGGTCTGCCGAGTGTTTTGCAAGAAGAGAAAGAAAGTTGTCCAAAACAGCTTGTAATCGAATGTTCATGTGAATAGAAAAGGCAGGAGAGTGGTCAGGTACTGTTTTCTCTCAGTTGGCAAGCTGCGCACACAATCGCAGTGTTGTACAGCTTGTTTCATCACCTTTGCGAAGTTGCCGCTCTCTCCGGCTCCCGGAGACGAAGAAGCTGCTTCTTCACGCAAAGACGATTCTGCCGCTCAGATTGCTCTGCGGTGTGCGCCTTCTGCCGAAAGAGGCACGGGAGCGGTCCTTAGCTCTGCAGAGCACCGTACCTTCGTCTTTAGCCTCTCTTCTCGTCTACATCTTAGCAAAAAGCTTTTCCACTCTGTCTGGCAAGGAGAAACTGTGCCAGCACAGAAAACATCTCCCATCGTGTTCTAGAGGCTGCACGGAGGTCTGCCGAGTGTTTTGCAAGAGAGAAAGAAAGTTGTCCAAAACAGCTTGCAATCGAATGTTCATGTGAATAGAAAAGGCAGGAGAGTGGTCAGGTACTGTTTTCTCTCAGTTGGCAAGCTGCGCACACAATCGCAGTGTTGTACAGCTTGTTTCATCACCTTTGCGAAGTTGCCGCTCTCTCCGGCTCCCGGAGACGAAGAAGCTGCTTTTTCGCGCAAAGACGATTCTGCCGCTCACAGTGCTCTGCGGTGTGCGCCTTCTGCCGAAAGAGGCCCGGGAGCGGTGCTTAGCTCTGCAGAGCACCGTACCTTCGTCTTTAGCCTCTCTTCTCGTCTACATCTTAGCAAAAAGCTTTTCCACTCTGTCTGGCAAGGAGAAACTGTGCCAGCACAGAAAACATCTCCCATCGTGTTCTAGAGGCTGCACGGAGGTCTGCGAGTGTTTTGCAAGAAGAGAAAGAAAGTTGTCCAAAACAGCTTCCAATCGAATGTTCAAGTGAATAGAAAAGGCAGGAGAGTGGTCAGGTACTATTTTCTCACACTTGGCAAGCTGCGCACACAATCGCAGTGTTGTACAGATTATTTCATCACCTTTGCGAAGTTGCCGCTCTCTCCGCCTCCCGGAGACGAAGAAGCTGCTTCTTCGCGCAAAGACGATTCTGCCGCTCACTGTGCTCTGCGGTGTGCGCCTTCTGCCGAAAGAGGTCCGGGAGCGATGCTTAGCTCTGCAGA
This sequence comes from Melozone crissalis, assembly GCF_028551555.1. Taxonomy (NCBI): domain Eukaryota; kingdom Metazoa; phylum Chordata; class Aves; order Passeriformes; family Passerellidae; genus Melozone; species Melozone crissalis. The sequence continues at coordinate 2,340,203 of NW_026535940.1, read as the reverse complement.
GTACCATACGTGCTTCTTTAGCCTCGCTTCTCGTCTACATCTTAGCAAAAAGCTTTTCCACTCTGTCTGGCAAGGAGAAACTGTGCCAGCACACAAAACATCTCCCATCGTGTTCTAGAGGCTGCACGGAGGTCAGCCGAGTGTTTTGCAAGAAGAGAAAGAAAGTTGTCCAAAACAGCTTGCAATCGAATGTTCATATGAATAGAAAAGGCAGGAGAGTGGTCAGGTACTGTTTTCTCTCACTTGGCAAGCTGCGCACACAATCGCAGTTTTGTACAGCTTGTTTCATCACCTTTGCGAAGTTGCCGCTCTCTCCGGCTGCCGGAGACGAAGAAGCTGCTTCTTCGCGCAAAGACGATTCTGCCGCTCACAGTGCTCTGCGGTGTGCGCCTTCTGCCGAAAGACGTCCGGGAGCGGTGCTTAGCTCTGCAGAGCACCATACCTGCTTCTTTAGCCTCTCTTCTCGTCTACATCTTAGCAAAAAGCTTTTCCACTCTGTCTGGCAAGGAGAAACTGTGCCAGCACAGAAAACATCTCCCATCGTGTTCTAGAGGCTGCACGGAGGTCTGCCGAGTGTTTTGCAAGAAGAGAAGGAAAGTTGTCCAAAACAGCTTGCAATCGAATGTTCATGTGAATAGAAAAGGCAGGAGAGTGGTCAGGTACTGTTTTCTCTCAGTTGGCAAGCTGCTCACACAATCGCAGTGTTGTACAGCTTGTTTCATCACCTTTGCAAAGTTGCCGCTCTCTCCGGCTCCCGGAGACGAAGAAGCTGCTTCTTCGCGCAAAGACGATTCTGCCGCTCACCAGTGCTCTGCGGTGTGCGCCATCTGCCGAAAGACGCACGGGAGCGGTGCTTAGCTCTGCAGAGCACCGTACCTTCGTCTTTAGCCTCTCTTCTCGTCTACATCTTAGCAAAAAGCTTTTCCACTCTGTCTGGCAAGGAGAAACTGTGCCAGCACAGAAAACATCTCCCATCGTCTTCTAGAGGCTGCACGGAGGTCTGCCGAGTGTTTTGCAAGAAGAGAAGGAAAGTTGTCCAAAACAGCTTGCAATCGAATGTTCATGTGAATAAAAAAGGCAGGAGAGTGGTCAGGTACTGTTTTCTCTCAGTTGGCAAGCTGCTCACACAATCGCAGCGTTGTACAGTTTGTTTCATCACCTTTGCGAAGTTGCCGCTCTCTCCGGCTCCCGGAGACGAAGAAGCTGCTTCTTCGCGCAAAGACGATTCTGCCGCTCACAGTGCTCTGCGGTGTGCGCCTTCTGCCGAAAGACGTCCGGGAGCGGTGCTTAGCTCTGCAGAGCACCATACCTGCTTCTTTAGCCTCTCTTCTCGTCTACATCTTAGCAAAAAGCTTTTCCACTCTGTCTGGCAAGGAGAAACTGTGCCAGCACAGAAAACATCTCCCATCGTGTTCTAGAAGCTGCACGGAGGACTGCCGAGTGTTTTGCAAGAAGAGAAGGAAAGTTGTCCAAAACAGCTTGCAATCGAATATTCATGTGAATAGAAAAGGCAGGAGAGTGGTCAGGTACTGTTTTCTCTCACTTGGCAAGCTGCTCAGACAATCGCAGTGTTGTACAGCTTGTTTCATCACCTTTGCGAAGTTGCCGCTCTCTCCGGCTCCCGGAGACGAAGAAGCTGCTTCTTCGCGCAAAGACGATTCTGCCGCTCACAGTGCTCTTCGGTGTGCGCCTTCTGCCGAAAGAGGCACGGGAGCTGTGCTTAGCTCTGCAGAGCACCGTACCTGCTTCTTTAGCCTCTCTTCTCGTCTACATCTTAGCAAAAAGCTTTTCCACTCTGTCTGGCAAGGAGAAACTGTGCCAGCACAGAAAACATCTCCCATCGTCTTCTAGAGGCTGCACGGAGGTCTGCCGAGTGTTTTGCAAGAAGAGAAAGAAAGTTGTCCAAAACAGCTTGCAATCGAAAGTTCATGTGAATAGAAAAGGCAGGAGAGTGGTCAGGTACTGTTTTCTCTCAGTTGGCAAGCTGCGCACACAATCGCAGTGTTGTACAGCTTGTTTCATCACCTTTGCGAAGTTGCGCTCTCTCCGGCTGCCGGAGACGAAGAAGCTGCTTCTTCGCGCAAAGACGATTCTGCCGCTCACTGTGCTCTGCGGTGTGCGCCTTCTGCCGAAAGACGTCGGGAGCGGTGCTTAGCTCTGCAGAGCACCATACCTGCTTCTTTAGCTCTCGTTTCGTCTACATCTTAGCAAAAAGCTTTTCCACTCTGTCTGGCAAGGAGAAACTGTGCCAGCACAGAAAACATCTCCATCGTGTTCTAGAGGCTGCACGGAGGTCTGCCGAGTGTTTTGGAAGAAGAGAAAGAAAGTTGTCCAAAACAGCTTGCAATCGAATGTTCATGTGAATGGAAAAGGCAGGAGAGTGGTCAGGTACTGTTTTCTCTCAGTTGGCAAGCTGCGCACACAATCGCAGTGTTGTACAGCTTGTTTCATCACCTTTGCGAAGTTGCCGCTCTCTCCGGCTCCCGGAGACGAAGAAGCTGATTCTTCGCGCAAAGACGATTCTTCCGCTCACTGTGGTCTGCGGTGTGTGCCTTCTGCCGAAAGACGTCCGGGAGCAGTGCTTAGATCTGCAGAGCACCATACCTGCTTCTTTAGCCTCTCTTCTCGTCTACATCTTAGCAAAAAGCTTTTCCACTCTGTCTGGCAAGGAGAAACTGTGCCAGCACAGAAAACATCTCCCATCGTGTTCTAGAGGCTGCACGGAGGTCTGCCGAGTGTTTTGCAAGAAGAGAAGGAAAGTTGTCCAAAACAGCTTGCAATCGAATGTTCATGTGCATAGAAAAGGCAGGAGAGTGGTCAGGTACTGTTTTGTCTCAGTTGGCAAGCTGCTCACACAATCGCAGTGTTGTACAGCTTGTTTCATCACCTTTGCAAAGTTGCCGCTCTCTCCGGCTCCCGGAGACGAAGAAGCTGCTTCTTCGCGCAAAGACGATTCTGCCGCTCACTGTGCTCTGCGGTGTGCGCCTTCTGCCGAAAGAAGTCCGGGAGCGATGCTTAGCTCTGCAGAGTACCATACGTGCTTCTTTAGCCACGCTTCTCGTCTACATCTTAGCAAAAAGCTTTTCCACTCTGTCTGGCAAGGAGAAACTGTGCCAGCACAGAAAACATCTCCCATCGTCTTCTAGAGGCTGCACGGAGGTCTGCCGAGTGTTTTGCAAGAAGAGAAAGAAAGTTGTCCAAAACAGCTTGTAATCGAATGTTCATGTGAATAGAAAAGGCAGGAGAGTGGTCAGGTACTGTTTTCTCTCAGTTGGCAAGCTGCGCACACAATCGCAGTGTTGTACAGCTTGTTTCATCACCTTTGCGAAGTTGCCGCTCTCTCCGGCTCCCGGAGACGAAGAAGCTGCTTCTTCACGCAAAGACGATTCTGCCGCTCAGATTGCTCTGCGGTGTGCGCCTTCTGCCGAAAGAGGCACGGGAGCGGTCCTTAGCTCTGCAGAGCACCGTACCTTCGTCTTTAGCCTCTCTTCTCGTCTACATCTTAGCAAAAAGCTTTTCCACTCTGTCTGGCAAGGAGAAACTGTGCCAGCACAGAAAACATCTCCCATCGTGTTCTAGAGGCTGCACGGAGGTCTGCCGAGTGTTTTGCAAGAAGAGAAAGAAAGTTGTCCAAAACAGCTTGCAATCGAATGTTCATGTGAATAGAAAAGGCAGGAGAGTGGTCAGGTACTGTTTTCTCTCAGTTGGCAAGCTGCGCACACAATCGCAGTGTTGTACAGCTTGTTTCATCACCTTTGCGAAGTTGCCGCTCTCTCCGGCTCCCGGAGACGAAGAAGCTGCTTTTTCGCACAAAGACGATTCTGCCGCTCACAGTGCTCTGCGGTGTGCGCCTTCTGCCGAAAGAGGCCCGGGAGCGGTGCTTAGCTCTGCAGAGCACCGTACCTTCGTCTTTAGCCTCTCTTCTCGTCTACATCTTAGCAAAAAGCTTTTCCACTCTGTCTGGCAAGGAGAAACTGTGCCAGCACAGAAAACATCTCCCATCGTGTTCTAGAGGCTGCACGGAGGTCTGCCGAGTGTTTTGCAAGAAGAGAAAGAAAGTTGTCCAAAACAGCTTCCAATCGAATGTTCAAGTGAATAGAAAAGGCAGGAGAGTGGTCAGGTACTATTTTCTCACACTTGGCAAGCTGCGCACACAATCGCAGTGTTGTACAGATTATTTCATCACCTTTGCGAAGTTGCCGCTCTCTCCGCCTCCCGGAGACGAAGAAGCTGCTTCTTCGCGCAAAGACGATTCTGCCGCTCACTGTGCTCTGCGGTGTGCGCCTTCTGCCGAAAGAGGTCCGGGAGCGATGCTTAGCTCTGCAGAGTACCATACGTGCTTCTTTAGCCTCGCTTCTCGTCTACATCTTAGCAAAAAGCTTTTCCACTCTGTCTGGCAAGGAGAAACTGTGCCAGCACACAAAACATCTCCCATCGTGTTCTAGAGGCTGCACGGAGGTCAGCCGAGTGTTTTGCAAGAAGAGAAAGAAAGTTGTCCAAAACAGCTTGCAATCGAATGTTCATATGAATAGAAAAGGCAGGAGAGTGGTCAGGTACTGTTTTCTCTCACTTGGCAAGCTGCGCACACAATCGCAGTTTTGTACAGCTTGTTTCATCACCTTTGCGAAGTTGCCGCTCTCTCCGGCTGCCGGAGACGAAGAAGCTGCTTCTTCGCGCAAAGACGATTCTGCCGCTCACAGTGCTCTGCGGTGTGCGCCTTCTGCCGAAAGACGTCCGGGAGCGGTGCTTAGCTCTGCAGAGCACCATACCTGCTTCTTTAGCCTCTCTTCTCGTCTACATCTTAGCAAAAAGCTTTTCCACTCTGTCTGGCAAGGAGAAACTGTGCCAGCACAGAAAACATCTCCCATCGTGTTCTAGAGGCTGCACGGAGGTCTGCCGAGTGTTTTGCAAGAAGAGAAGGAAAGTTGTCCAAAACAGCTTGCAATCGAATGTTCATGTGAATAGAAAAGGCAGGAGAGTGGTCAGGTACTGTTTTCTCTCAGTTGGCAAGCTGCTCACACAATCGCAGTGTTGTACAGCTTGTTTCATCACCTTTGCAAAGTTGCCGCTCTCTCCGGCTCCCGGAGACGAAGAAGCTGCTTCTTCGCGCAAAGACGATTCTGCCGCTCACAGTGCTCTGCGGTGTGCGCCATCTGCCGAAAGACGCACGGGAGCGGTGCTTAGCTCTGCAGAGCACCGTACCTTCGTCTTTAGCCTCTCTTCTCGTCTACATCTTAGCAAAAAGCTTTTCCACTCTGTCTGGCAAGGAGAAACTGTGCCAGCACAGAAAACATCTCCCATCGTCTTCTAGAGGCTGCACGGAGGTCTGCCGAGTGTTTTGCAAGAAGAGAAGGAAAGTTGTCCAAAACAGCTTGCAATCGAATGTTCATGTGAATAAAAAAGGCAGGAGAGTGGTCAGGTACTGTTTTCTCTCAGTTGGCAAGCTGCTCACACAATCGCAGCGTTGTACAGTTTGTTTCATCACCTTTGCGAAGTTGCCGCTCTCTCCGGCTCCCGGAGACGAAGAAGCTGCTTCTTCGCGCAAAGACGATTCTGCCGCTCACAGTGCTCTGCGGTGTGCGCCTTCTGCCGAAAGACGTCCGGGAGCGGTGCTTAGCTCTGCAGAGCACCATACCTGCTTCTTTAGCCTCTCTTCTCGTCTACATCTTAGCAAAAAGCTTTTCCACTCTGTCTGGCAAGGAGAAACTGTGCCAGCACAGAAAACATCTCCCATCGTGTTCTAGAAGCTGCACGGAGGACTGCCGAGTGTTTTGCAAGAAGAGAAGGAAAGTTGTCCAAAACAGCTTGCAATCGAATATTCATGTGAATAGAAAAGGCAGGAGAGTGGTCAGGTACTGTTTTCTCTCACTTGGCAAGCTGCTCAGACAATCGCAGTGTTGTACAGCTTGTTTCATCACCTTTGCGAAGTTGCCGCTCTCTCCGGCTCCCGGAGACGAAGAAGCTGCTTCTTCGCGCAAAGACGATTCTGCCGCTCACAGTGCTCTTCGGTGTGCGCCTTCTGCCGAAAGAGGCACGGGAGCTGTGCTTAGCTCTGCAGAGCACCGTACCTGCTTCTTTAGCCTCTCTTCTCGTCTACATCTTAGCAAAAAGCTTTTCCACTCTGTCTGGCAAGGAGAAACTGTGCCAGCACAGAAAACATCTCCCATCGTCTTCTAGAGGCTGCACGGAGGTCTGCCGAGTGTTTTGCAAGAAGAGAAAGAAAGTTGTCCAAAACAGCTTGTAACCGAATGTTCATGTGAATAAAAAAGGCAGGAGAGTGGTCAGGTACTGTTTTCTCTCAGTTGGCAAGCTGCGCACACAATCGCAGTGTTGTACAGCTTGTTTCATCACCTTTGCGAAGCTGCCGCTCTCTCCGGCTCCCGGAGACGAAGAAGCTGCTTCTTCGCGCAAAGACGATTCTGCCGCTCACTGTGCTCTGCGGTGTGCGCCTTCTGCTGAAAGAGGTCCGGGAGCGGTGCTTAGCTCTGCAGAGCACCGTACCTTCGTCTTTAGCCTCTCTTCTCGTCTACATCTTAGCAAAAAGCTTTTCCACTCTGTCTGGCAAGGAGAAACTGTGCCAGCACAGAAAACATCTCCCATCGTGTTCTAGAGGCTGCACGGAGGTCTGCCGAGTGTTTTGCAAGAAGAGAAAGAAAGTTGTCCAAAACAGCTTGCAATCGAATATTCATGTGAATAGAAAAGGCAGGAGAGTGGTCAGGTACTGTTTTCTCTCACTTGGCAAGCTGCTCACACAATCGCAGTGTTGTACAGATTGTTTCATCACCTTTGCGAAGTTGCCGCTCTCTCCGGCTCCCGGAGACGAAGAAGCTGCTTCTTCGCGCAAAGACGATTCTGCCGCTCACAGTGCTCTGCGGTGTGCGCCTTCTGCCGAAAGAGGCACGGGAGCGGTGCTTAGCTCTGCAGAGCACCGTACCTTCGTCGTTACCCTCTCTTCTCGTCTACATATTAGCAAAAAGTTTTTCCACTCTGTCTGGCAAGGAGAAACTGTGCCAGCACAGAAAACATCTCCCATCGTGTTCTAGAGGGCTGCACGGAGGTCTGCCGAGTGTTTTGCAAGAAGAGAAAGAAAGTTGTCCAAAACAGCTTGCAATCGAATGTTCATGTGAATAGAAAAGGCAGGAGAGTGGTCAGGTACTGTTTTCTCACAGTTGGCAAGCTGCGCACACAATCGCAGTGTTGTACAGCTTGTTTCATCACCTTTGCGAAGTTGCCGCTCTCTCCGGCTCCCGGAGACGAAGAAGCTGCTTCTTCGCGCAAAGACGATTCTGCCGCTCACAGTGCTCTGCGGTGTGCGCCTTCTGCCGAAAGAGGTCCGGGAGCTGTGCTTAGCTCTGCAGAGCACCGTACCTTCGTCTTTAGCCTCTCTTCTCGTCTACATCTTAGCAAAAAGCTTTTCCACTCTGTCTGGCAATGAGAAACTGTGCCAGCACAGAAAACATCTCCCATCGTGTTCTAGAGGCTGCACGGAGGTCTGCCGAGTGTTTTGCAAGAAGAGAAAGAAAGTTGTCCAAAACAGCTTCCAATCGAATGTTCAAGTGAATAGAAAAGGCAGGAGAGTGGTCAGGTACTATTTTCTCACACTTGGCAAGCTGCGCACACAATCGCAGTGTTGTACAGATTATTTCATCACCTTTGCGAAGTTGCCGCTCTCTCCGGCTCCCGGAGACGAAGAAGCTGCTTCTTCGCGCAAAGACGATTCTGCCGCTCACTGTGCTCTGCGGTGTGCGCCTTCTGCCGAAAGAGGTCCGGGAGCGATGCTTAGCTCTGCAGAGTACCATACGTGCTTCTTTAGCCTCGCTTCTCGTCTACATCTTAGCAAAAAGCTTTTCCACTCTGTCTGGCAAGGAGAAACTGTGCCAGCACACAAAACATCTCCCATCGTGTTCTAGAGGCTGCACGGAGGTCAGCCGAGTGTTTTGCAAGAAGAGAAAGAAAGTTGTCCAAAACAGCTTGCAATCGAATGTTCATATGAATAGAAAAGGCAGGAGAGTGGTCAGGTACTGTTTTCTCTCACTTGGCAAGCTGCGCACACAATCGCAGTTTTGTACAGCTTGTTTCATCACCTTTGCGAAGTTGCCGCTCTCTCCGGCTGCCGGAGACGAAGAAGCTGCTTCTTCGCGCAAAGACGATTCTGCCGCTCACAGTGCTCTGCGGTGTGCGCCTTCTGCCCAAAGACGTCCGGGAGCGGTGCTTAGCTCTGCAGAGCACCATACCTGCTTCTTTAGCCTCTCTTCTCGTCTACATCTTAGCAAAAAGCTTTTCCACTCTGTCTGGCAAGGAGAAACTGTGCCAGCACAGAAAACATCTCCCATCGTGTTCTAGAGGCTGCACGGAGGTCTGCCGAGTGTTTTGCAAGAAGAGAAGGAAAGTTGTCCAAAACAGCTTGCAATCGAATGTTCATGTGAATAGAAAAGGCAGGAGAGTGGTCAGGTACTGTTTTCTCTCACTTGGCAAGCTGCTCACACAATCGCAGTGTTGTACAGCTTGTTTCATCACCTTTGCAAAGTTGCCGCTCTCTCCGGCTCCCGGAGACGAAGAAGCTGCTTCTTCGCGCAAAGACGATTCTGCCGCTCACAGTGCTCTGCGGTGTGCGCCTTCTGCCGAAAGACGCACGGGAGCGGTGCTTAGCTCTGCAGAGCACCGTACCTTCGTCTTTAGCCTCTCTTCTCGTCTACATCTTAGCAAAAAGCTTTTCCACTCTGTCTGGCAAGGAGAAACTGTGCCAGCACAGAAAACATCTCCCATCGTGTTCTAGAGGCTGCACGGAGGTCTGCGAGTGTTTTGCAAGAAGAGAAAGAAAGTTGTCCAAAACAGCTTGCAATCGAATGTTCATGTGAATAGAAAAGGCAGGAGAGTGGTCAGGTACTGTTTTCTCTCAGTTGGCAAGCTGCGCACACAATCGCAGTGTTGTACAGCTTGTTCCATCACCTTTGCGAAGTTGCCGCTCTCTCCGGCTCCCGGGGACGAAGAAGCTGCTTCTTCGCGCAAAGACGATTCTGCCGCTCACAGTGCTCTGCGGTGTGCGCCTTCTGCCGAAAGAGGTCCGGGAGCTGTGCTTAGCTCTGCAGAGCACCGTACCTTCGTCTTTAGCCTCTCTTCTCGTCTACATCTTAGCAAAAAGCTTTTCCACTCTGTCTGGCAAGGAGAAACTGTGCCAGCACAAAAAACATCTCCCATCGTCTTCTAGAGGCTGCACGGAGGTCTGCCGAGTGTTTTGCAAGAAGAGAAAGAAAGTTGTCCAAAACAGCTTCCAATCGAATGTTCAAGTGAATAGAAAAGGCAGGAGAGTGGTCAGGTACTGTTTTCTCTCAGTTGGCAAGCTGCGCACACAATCGCAGTGTTGTACAGCTTGTTTCATCACCTTTGCGAAGTTGCCGCTCTCTCCGGCTCCCGGAGACGAAGAAGCTGCTTCTTCGCGCAAAGACGATTCTGCCGCTCACAGTGCTCTGCGGTGTGCGCCTTCTGCCGAAAGAGGTCCGGGAGCGATGCTTAGCTCTGCAGAGTACCATACGTGCTTCTTTAGCCTCGCTTCTCGTCTACATCTTCGCAAAAAGCTTTTCCACTCTGTCTGGCAAGGAGAAACTGTGCCAGCACAAAAAACATCTCCCATCGTGTTCTAGAGGCTGCACGGAGGTCTGCCGAGTGTTTTGCAAGAAGAGAAGGAAAGTTGTCCAAAACAGCTTGCATTCGAATGTTCAAGTGAATAGAAAAGACAGGAGAGTGGTCAGGTACTGTTTTCTCTCAGTTGGCAAGCTGCGCACACAATCGCAGCGTTGTACAGTTTGTTTCATCACCTTTGCGAAGTTGCCGCTCTCTCCGGCTCCCGGAGACGAAGAAGCTGCTTCTTCGCGCAAAGACGATTCTGCCGCTCACAGTGCTCTGCGGTGTGCGCCTTCTGCCGAAAGAGGTCCGGGAGCTGTGCTTAGCTCTGCAGAGCACCGTACCTTCGTCTTTAGCCTCTCTTCTCGTCTACATCTTAGCAAAAAGCTTTTCCACTCTGTCTGGCAAGGAGAAACTGTGCCAGCACAGAAAACATCTCCCATCGTCTTCTAGAGGCTGCACGGAGGTCTGCCGAGTGTTTTGCAAGAAGAGAAAGAAAGTTGTCCAAAACAGCTTGCAATCGAATGTTCATGTGAATAGAAAAGGCAGGAGAGTGGTCAGGTACTGTTTTCTCTCAGTTGGCAAGCTGCACACACAATCGCAGTGTTGTACAGCTTGTTTTATCACCTTTGCGAAGTTGCCGCTCTCTCCGGCTCCCGGAGACGAAGAAGCTGCTTCTTCGCGCAAAGACGATTCTGCCGCTCACAGTGCTCTGCGGTGTGCGCCTTCTGCCGAAAGAGGTCCGGGAGCGGTGCTTAGCTCTGCAGAGCACCGTACCTTCGTCTTTAGCCTCTCTTCTCGTCTACATCTTAGCAAAAAGCTTTTCCACTCTGTCTGGCAAGGAGAAACTGTGCCAGCACAGAAAACATCTCCCATCGTGTTCTAGAGGCTGCACGCAGGTCTGCCGAGTGTTTTGCAAGAAGAGAAAGAAAGTTGTCCAAAACAGCTTGCAATCGAATGTTCATGTGAATAGAAAAGGCAGGAGAGTGGTCAGGTACTGTTTTCTCTCAGTTGGCAAGCTGCGCACACAATCGCAGTGTTGTACAGCTTGTTTCATCACCTTTGCGAAGTTGCCGCTCTCTCCGGCTCCCGGAGACGAAGAAGCTGCTTCTTCGCGCAAAGACGATTCTGCCGCTCACAGTGCTCTGCGGTGTGCGCCTTCTGCCGAAAGACGTCCGGGAGCGGTGCTTAGCTCTGCAGAGCACCATACCTGCTTCTTTAGCCTCTCTTCTCGTCTACATCTTAGCAAAAAGCTTTTCCACTCTGTCTGGCAAGGAGAAACTGTGCCAGCACAGAAAACATCTCCCATCGTGTTCTAGAAGCTGCACGGAGGTCTGCCGAGTGTTTTGCAAGAAGAGAAGGAAAGTTGTCCAAAACAGCTTGCAATCGAATATTCATGTGAATAGAAAAGGCAGGAGAGTGGTCAGGTACTGTTTTCTCTCACTTGGCAAGCTGCTCAGACAATCGCAGTGTTGTACAGCTTGTTTCATCACCTTTGCGAAGTTGCCGCTCTCTCCGGCTCCCGGAGACGAAGAAGCTGCTTCTTCGCGCAAAGACGATTCTGCCGCTCACAGTGCTCTTCGGTGTGCGCCTTCTGCCGAAAGAGGCACGGGAGCTGTGCTTAGCTCTGCAGAGCACCGTACCTGCTTCTTTAGCCTCTCTTCTCGTCTACATCTTAGCAAAAAGCTTTTCCACTCTGTCTGGCAAGGAGAAACTGTGCCAGCACAGAAAACATCTCCCATCGTGTTCTAGAGGCTGCACGGAGGTCTGCCGAGTGTTTTGCAAGAAGAGAAAGAAAGTTGTCCAAAACAGCTTGTAACCGAATGTTCATGTGAATAAAAAAGGCAGGAGAGTGGTCAGGTACTGTTTTCTCTCAGTTGGCAAGCTGCGCACACAATCGCAGTGTTGTACAGCTTGTTTCATCACCTTTGCGAAGCTGCCGCTCTCTCCGGCTCCCGGAGACGAAGAAGCTGCTTCTTCGCGCAAAGACGATTCTGCCGCTCACTGTGCTCTGCGGTGTGCGCCTTCTGCTGAAAGAGGTCCGGGAGCGGTGCTTAGCTCTGCAGAGCACCGTACCTTCGTCTTTAGCCTCTCTTCTCGTCTACATCTTAGCAAAAAGCTTTTCCACTCTGTCTGGCAAGGAGAAACTGTGCCAGCACAGAAAACATCTCCCATCGTGTTCTAGAGGCTGCACGGAGGTCTGCCGAGTGTTTTGCAAGAAGAGAATGAAAGTTGTCCAAAACAGCTTGCAATCGAATGTTCATGTGAATAGAAAAGGCAGGAGAGTGGTCAGGTACTGTTTTCTCTCACTTGGCAAGCTGCTCACACAATCGCAGTGTTGTACAGCTTGTTTCATCACCTTTGCGAAGTTGCCGCTCTCTCCGGCTCCCGGAGACGAAGAAGCTGCTTCTTCGCGCAAAGACGATTCTGCCGCTCACAGTGCTCTGCGGTGTGCGCCTTCTGCCTAAAGAGGCACGGGAGCGGTGCTTAGCTCTGCAGAGCACCGTACCTTCGTCGTTACCCTCTCTTCTCGTCTACATATTAGCAAAAAGTTTTTCCACTCTGTCTGGCAAGGAGAAACTGTGCCAGCACAGAAAACATCTCCCATCGTGTTCTAGAGGCTGCACGGAGGTCTGCCGAGTGTTTTGCAAGAAGAGAAAGAAAGTTGTCCAAAACAGCTTGCAATCGAATGTTCATGTGAATAGAAAAGGCAGGAGAGTGGTCAGGTACTGTTTTCTCTCAGTTGGCAAGCTGCGCACACAATCGCAGTGTTGTACAGCTTGTTTCATCACCTTTGCGAAGTTGCCGCTCTCTCCGGCTCCCGGAGACGAAGAAGCTGCTTCTTCGCGCAAAGACGATTCTGCCGCTCACAGTGCTCTGCGGTGTGCGCCTTCTGCCGAAAGAGGTCCGGGAGCTGTGCTTAGCTCTGCAGAGCACCGTACCTTCGTCTTTAGCCTCTCTTCTCGTCTACATCTTAGCAAAAAGCTTTTCCACTCTGTCTGGCAAGGAGAAACTGTGCCAGCACAAAAAACATCTCCCATCGTCTTCTAGAGGCTGCACGGAGGTCTGCCGAGTGTTTTGCAAGAAGAGAAAGAAAGTTGTCCAAAACAGCTTCCAATCGAATGTTCAAGTGAATAGAAAAGGCAGGAGAGTGGTCAGGTACTGTTTTCTCTCAGTTGGCAAGCTGCGCACACAATCGCAGTGTTGTACAGATTGTTTCATCACCTTTGCGAAGTTGCCGCTCTCTCCGGCTCCCGGAGACGAAGAAGCTGCTTCTTCGCGCAAAGACGATTCTGCCGCTCACTGTGCTCTGCGGTGTGCGCCTTCTGCCGAAAGAGGTCCGGGAGCGATGCTTAGCTCTGCAGAGTACCATACGTGCTTCTTTAGCCTCGCTTCTCGTCTACATCTTCGCAAAAAGCTTTTCCACTCTGTCTGGCAAGGAGAAACTGTGCCAGCACAAAAGACATCTCCCATCGTGTTCTAGAGGCTGCACGGAGGTCTGCCGAGTGTTTTGCAAGAAGAGAAAGAAAGTTGTCCAAAACAGCTTGCATTCGAATGTTCAAGTGAATAGAAAAGGCAGGAGAGTGGTCAGGTACTGTTTTCTCTCAGTTGGCAAGCTGCGCACACAATCGCAGCGTTGTACAGTTTGTTTCATCACCTTTGCGAAGTTGCCGCTCTCTCCGGCTCCCGGAGACGAAGAAGCTGCTTCTTCGCGCAAAGACGATTCTGCCGCTCACAGTGCTCTGCGGTGTGCGCCTTCTGCCGAAAGAGGTCCGGGAGCTGTGCTTAGCTCTGCAGAGCACCGTACCTTCGTCTTTAGCCTCTCTTCTCGTCTACATCTTAGCAAAAAGCTTTTCCACTCTGTCTGGCAAGGAGAAACTTTGCCAGCACAGAAAACATCTCCCATCGTGTTCTAGAGGCTGCACGGAGGTCTGCCGAGTGTTTTGCAAGAAGAGAAAGAAAGTTGTCCAAAACAGCTTGCAATCGAATATTCATGTGAATAGAAAAGGCAGGAGAATGGTCAGGTACTGTTTTCTCTCACTTGGCAAGCTGCTCACACAATCGCAGTGTTGTACAGCTTGTTTCATCACCTTTGCAAAGTTGCCGCTCTCTCCGGCTCCCGGAGACGAAGAAGCTGCTTCTTCGCGCAAAGACGATTCTGCCGCTCACAGTGCTCTGCGGTGTGCGCCTTCTGCCGAAAGAGGTCCGGGAGCGGTGCTTAGCTCTGCAGAGCACCGTACCTTCGTCGTTACCCTCTCTTCTCGTCTACATATTAGCAAAAAGTTTTTCCACTCTGTCTGGCAAGGAGAAACTGTGCCAGCACAGAAAACATCTCCCATCGTGTTCTAGAGGCTGCACGGAGGTCTGCCGAGTGTTTTGCAAGAAGAGAAAAAAGTTGTCCAAAACAGCTTGCAATCGAATGTTCATGTGAATAGAAAAGGCAGGAGAGTGGTCAGGTACTGTTTTCTCTCAGTTGGCAAGCTGCGCACACAATCGCAGTGTTGTACAGCTTGTTTCATCACCTTTGCGAAGTTGCCGCTCTCTCCGGCTCCCGGAGACGAAGAAGCTGCTTCTTCGCGCAAAGACGATTCTGCCGCTCACAGTGCTCTGCGGTGTGCGCCTTCTGCCGAAAGAGGTCCGGGATCTGTGCTTAGCTCTGCAGAGCACCGTACCTTCGTCTTTAGCCTCTCTTCTCGTCTACATCTTAGCAAAAAGCTTTTCCACTCTGTCTGGCAAGGAGAAACTGTGCCAGCACAAAAAACATCTCCCATCGTCTTCTAGAGGCTGCACGGAGGTCTGCCGAGTGTTTTGCAAGAAGAGAAAGAAAGTTGTCCAAAACAGCTTGCAATCGAATGTTCATGTGAATAGAAAAGGCAGGAGAGTGGTCAGGTACTGTTTTCTCTCAGTTGGCAAGCTGCGCACACAATCGCAGTGTTGTACAGCTTGTTTCATCACCTTTGCGAAGTTGCCGCTCTCTCCGGCTCCCGGAGACGAAGAAGCTGCTTCTTCGCGCAAAGACGATTCTGCCGCTCACAGTGCTCTGCGGTGTGCGCCTTCTGCCGAAAGAGGTCCGGGATCTGTGCTTAGCTCTGCAGAGCACCGTACCTTCGTCTTTAGCCTCTCTTCTCGTCTACATCTTAGCAAAAAGCTTTTCCACTCTGTCTGGCAAGGAGAAACTGTGCCAGCACAAAAAACATCTCCCATCGTCTTCTAGAGGCTGCACGGAGGTCTGCCGAGTGTTTTGCAAGAAGAGAAAGAAAGTTGTCCAAAACAGCTTGCAATCGAATGTTCAAGTGAATAGAAAAGGCAGGAGAGTGGTCAGGTACTGTTTTCTCTCAGTTGGCAAGCTGCGCACACAATCGCAGTGTTGTAGGCTTGTTTCATCACCTTTGCGAAGTTGCCGCTCTCTCCGGCTCCCGGAGACGAAGAAGCTGCTTCTTCGCGCAAAGACGATTCTGCCCCTCACTGTGCTCTGCGGTGTGCGCCTTCTGCCGAAAGAGGTCCGGGAGCGATGCTTAGCTCTGCAGAGTACCATACGTGCTTCTTTAGCCTCGCTTCTCGTCTACATCTTAGCAAAAAGCTTTTCCACTCTGTCTGGCAAGGAGAAACTGTGCCAGCACAAAAAACATCTCCCATCGTGTTCTAGAGGCTGCACGGAGGTCTGCCGAGTGTTTTGCAAGAAGAGAAAGAAAGTTGTCCAAAACAGCTTGCATTCGAATGTTCAAGTGAATAGAAAAGGCAGGAGAGTGGTCAGGTACTGTTTTCTCTCAGTTGGCAAGCTGCGCACACAATCGCAGTGTTGTACAGTTTGTTTCATCACCTTTGCGAAGTTGCCGCTCTCTCCGGCTGCCGGAGACGAAGAAGCTGCTTCTTCGCGCAAAGACGATTCTGCCGCTCACAGTGCTCTGCGGTGTGCGCCTTCTGCCGAAAGAGGTCCGGGAGCTGTGCTTAGCTCTGCAGAGCACCGTACCTTCGTCTTTAGCCTCTCTTCTCGTCTACATCTTAGCAAAAAGCTTTTCCACTCTGTCTGGCAAGGAGAAACTGTGCCAGCACAGAAAACATCTCCCATCGTGTTCTAGAGGCTGCACGGAGGTCTGCCGAGTGTTTTGCAAGAAGAGAAGGAAAGTTGTCCAAAACAGCTTGCAATCGAATGTTCATGTGAATAGAAAAGGCAGGAGAGTGGTCAGGTACTGTTTTCTCTCACTTGGCAAGCTGCTCACACAATCGCAGTGTTGTACAGCTTGTTTCATCACCTTTGCAAAGTTGCCGCTCTCTCCGGCTCCCGGAGACGAAGAAGCTGCTTCTTCACGCAAAGACGATTCTGCCGCTCACAGTGCTCTGCGGTGTGCGCCATCTGCCGAAAGACGCACGGGAGCGGTGCTTAGCTCTGCAGAGCACCGTACCTTCGTCTTTAGCCTCTCTTCTCGTCTACATCTTAGCAAAAAGCTTTTCCACTCTGTCTGGCAAGGAGAAACTGTGCCAGCACAGAAAACATCTCCCATCGTCTTCTAGAGGCTGCACGGAGGTCTGCCGAGTGTTTTGCAAGAAGAGAAGGAAAGTTGTCCAAAACAGCTTGCAATCGAATGTTCATGTGAATAAAAAAGGCAGGAGAGTGGTCAGGTACTGTTTTCTCTCCGTTGGCAAGCTGCGCACACAATCGCAGTGTTGTACAGCTTGTTTCATCACCTTTGCGAAGTTGCCGCTCTCTCCGGCTCCCGGAGACGAAGAAGCTGCTTCTTCGCGCAAAGACGATTCTGCCGCTCACAGTGCTCTGCGGTGTGCGCCTTCTGCCGAAAGAGGCCCGGGAGCTGTGCTTAGCTCTGCAGAGCACCGTAACTTCGTCTTTAGCCTCTCTTCTCATCTACATCTTAGCAAAAAGCTTTTCCACTCTGTCTGGCAAGGAGAAACTGTGCCAGCACAAAAAACATCTCCCATCGTGTTCTAGAGGCTGCACGGAGGTCTGCCGAGTGTTTTGCAAGAAGAGAAAGAAAGTTGTCCAAAACAGCTTGCAATCGAATGTTCATGTGAATAGAAAAGGCAGGAGAGTGGTCAGGTACTGTTTTCTCTCAGTTGGCAAGCTGCGCACACAATCGCAGTGTTGTACAGCTTGTTTCATCACCTTTGCGAAGTTGCCGCTCTCTCCGGCTCCCGGAGACGAAGAAGCTGCTTCTTCGCGCAAAGACGATTCTGCCGCTCACAGTGCTCTGCGGTGTGCGCCTTCTGCCGAAAGAGGTCCGGGAGCTGTGCTTAGCTCTGCAGAGCACCGTACCTTCGTCTTTAGCCTCTCTTCTCGTCTACATCTTAGCAAAAAGCTTTTCCACTCTGTCTGGCAAGGAGAAACTGTGCCAGCACAAAAAACATCTCCCATCGTCTTCTAGAGGCTGCACGGAGGTCTGCCGAGTGTTTTGCAAGAAGAGAAAGAAAGTTGTCCAAAACAGCTTCCAATCGAATGTTCAAGTGAATAGAAAAGGCAGGAGAGTGGTCAGGTACTGTTTTCTCTCAGTTGGCAAGCTGCGCACACAATCGCAGTGTTGTACAGCTTGTTTCATCACCTTTGCGAAGTTGCCGCTCTCTCCGGCTCCCGGAGACGAAGAAGCTGCTTCTTCGCGCAAAGACGATTCTGCCGCTCACTGTGCTCTGCGGTGTGCGCCTTCTGCCGAAAGAGGTCCGGGAGCGATGCTTAGCTCTGCAGAGTACCATACGTGCTTCTTTAGCCTCGCTTCTCATCTACATCTTCGCAAAAAGCTTTTCCACTCTGTCTGGCAAGGAGAAACTGTGCCAGCACAAAAGACATCTCCCATCGTGTTCTAGAGGCTGCACGGAGGTCTGCCGAGTGTTTTGCAAGAAGAGAAAGAAAGTTGTCCAAAACAGCTTGCATTCGAATGTTCAAGTGAATAGAAAAGGCAGGAGAGTGGTCAGGTACTGTTTTCTCTCAGTTGGCAAGCTGCGCACACAATCGCAGCGTTGTACAGTTTGTTTCATCACCTTTGCGAAGTTGCCGCTCTCTCCGGCTCCCGGAGACGAAGAAGCTGCTTCTTCGCGCAAAGACGATTCTGCCGCTCACAGTGCTCTGCGGTGTGCGCCTTCTGCCGAAAGAGGTCCGGGAGCTGTGCTTAGCTCTGCAGAGCACCGTACCTTCGTCTTTAGCCTCTCTTCTCGTCTACATCTTAGCAAAAAGCTTTTCCACTCTGTCTGGCAAGGAGAAACTTTGCCAGAACAGAAAACATCTCCCATCGTGTTCTAGAGGCTGCACGGAGGTCTGCCGAGTGTTTTGCAAGAAGAGAAAGAAAGTTGTCCAAAACAGCTTGCAATCGAATGTTCATGTGAATAGAAAAGGCAGGAGAATGGTCAGGTACTGTTTTCTCTCACTTGGCAAGCTGCTCACACAATCGCAGTGTTGTACAGCTTGTTTCATCACCTTTGCAAAGTTGCCGCTCTCTCCGGCTCCCGGAGACGAAGAAGCTGCTTCTTCGCGCAAAGACGATTCTGCCGCTCACAGTGCTCTGCGGTGTGCACCTTCTGCCGAAAGAGGCACGGGAGCGGTGCTTAGCTCTGCAGAGCACCGTACCTTCGTCGTTACCCTCTCTTCTCGTCTACATCTTAGCAAAAAGTTTTTCCACTCTGTCTGGCAAGGAGAAACTGTGCCAGCACAGAAAACATCTCCCATCGTGTTCTAGAGGCTGCACGGAGGTCTGCCGAGTGTTTTGCAAGAAGAGAAAGAAAGTTGTCCAAAACAGCTTGCAATCGAATGTTCATGTGAATAGAAAAGGCAGGAGAGTGGTCAGGTACTGTTTTCTCTCAGTTGGCAAGCTGCGCACACAATCGCAGTGTTGTACAGCTTGTTTCATCACCTTTGCGAAGTTGCCGCTCTCTCCGGCTCCCGGAGACGAAGAAGCTGCTTCTTCGCGCAAAGACGATTCTGCCGCTCACAGTGCTCTGCGGTGTGCGCCTTCTGCCGAAAGAGGTCCGGGATCTGTGCTTAGCTCTGCAGAGCACCGTACCTTCGTCTTTAGCCTCTCTTCTCGTCTACATCTTAGCAAAAAGCTTTTCCACTCTGTCTGGCAAGGAGAAACTGTGCCAGCACAAAAAACATCTCCCATTGTCTTCTAGAGGCTGCACGGAGGTCTGCCGAGTGTTTTGCAAGAAGAGAAATAAAGTTGTCCAAAACAGCTTGCAATCGAATGTTCAAGTGAATAGAAAAGGCAGGAGAGTGGTCAGGTACTGTTTTCTCTCAGTTGGCAAGCTGCGCACACAATCGCAGTGTTGTACAGCTTGTTTCATCACCTTTGCGAAGTTGCCGCTCTCTCCGGCTCCCGGAGACGAAGAAGCTGCTTCTTCGCGCAAAGACGATTCTGCCGCTCACTGTGCTCTGCGGTGTGCGCCTTCTGCCGAAAGAGGTCCGGGAGCGATGCTTAGCTCTGCAGAGTACCATACGTGCTTCTTTAGCCTCGCTTCTCGTCTACATCTTCGCAAAAAGCTTTTCCACTCTGTCTGGCAAGGAGAAACTGTGCCAGCACAAAAAACATCTCCCATCGTGTTCTAGAGGCTGCACGGAGGTCTGCCGAGTGTTTTGCAAGAAGAGAAAGAAAGTTGTCCAAAACAGCTTGCATTCGAATGTTCAAGTGAATAGAAAAGTCAGGAGAGTGGTCAGGTACTGTTTTCTCTCAGTTGGCAAGCTGCGCACACAATCGCAGTGTTGTACAGTTTGTTTCATCACCTTTGCGAAGTTGCCGCTCTCTCCGGCTCCCGGAGACGAAGAAGCTGCTTCTTCGCGCAAAGACGATTCTGCCGCTCACAGTGCTCTGCGGTGTGCGCCTTCTGCCGAAAGAGGTCCGGGAGCTGTGCTTAGCTCTGCAGAGCACCGTACCTTCGTCTTTAGCCTCTCTTCTCGTCTACATCTTAGCAAAAAGCTTTTCCACTCTGTCTGGCAAGGAGAAACTGTGCCAGCACAAAAAACATCTCCCATCGTCTTCTAGAGGCTGCACGGAGGTCTGCCGAGTGTTTTGCAAGAAGAGAAAGAAAGTTGTCCAAAACAGCTTCCAATCGAATGTTCAAGTGAATAGAAAAGGCAGGAGAGTGGTCAGGTACTGTTTTCTCTCAGTTGGCAAGCTGCGCACACAATCGCAGTGTTGTACAGCTTGTTTCATCACCTTTGCGAAGTTGCCGCTCTCTCCGGCTCCCGGAGACGAAGAAGCTGCTTCTTCGCGCAAAGACGATTCTGCCGCTCACTGTGCTCTGCGGTGTGCGCCTTCTGCCGAAAGAGGTCCGGGAGCGATGCTTAGCTCTGCAGAGTACCATACGTGCTTCTTTAGCCTCGCTTCTCATCTACATCTTCGCAAAAAGCTTTTCCACTCTGTCTGGCAAGGAGAAACTGTGCCAGCACAAAAGACATCTCCCATCGTGTTCTAGAGGCTGCACGGAGGTCTGCCGAGTGTTTTGCAAGAAGAGAAAGAAAGTTGTCCAAAACAGCTTGCATTCGAATGTTCAAGTGAATAGAAAAGGCAGGAGAGTGGTCAGGTACTGTTTTCTCTCAGTTGGCAAGCTGCGCACACAATCGCAGCGTTGTACAGTTTGTTTCATCACCTTTGCGAAGTTGCCGCTCTCTCCGGCTCCCGGAGACGAAGAAGCTGCTTCTTCGCGCAAAGACGATTCTGCCGCTCACAGTGCTCTGCGGTGTGCGCCTTCTGCCGAAAGAGGTCCGGGAGCTGTGCTTAGCTCTGCAGAGCACCGTACCTTCGTCTTTAGCCTCTCTTCTCGTCTACATCTTAGCAAAAAGCTTTTCCACTCTGTCTGGCAAGGAGAAACTTTGCCAGAACAGAAAACATCTCCCATCGTGTTCTAGAGGCTGCACGGAGGTCTGCCGAGTGTTTTGCAAGAAGAGAAAGAAAGTTGTCCAAAACAGCTTGCAATCGAATGTTCATGTGAATAGAAAAGGCAGGAGAATGGTCAGGTACTGTTTTCTCTCACTTGGCAAGCTGCTCACACAATCGCAGTGTTGTACAGCTTGTTTCATCACCTTTGCAAAGTTGCCGCTCTCTCCGGCTCCCGGAGACGAAGAAGCTGCTTCTTCGCGCAAAGACGATTCTGCCGCTCACAGTGCTCTGCGGTGTGCACCTTCTGCCGAAAGAGGCACGGGAGCGGTGCTTAGCTCTGCAGAGCACCGTACCTTCGTCGTTACCCTCTCTTCTCGTCTACATCTTAGCAAAAAGTTTTTCCACTCTGTCTGGCAAGGAGAAACTGTGCCAGCACAGAAAACATCTCCCATCGTGTTCTAGAGGCTGCACGGAGGTCTGCCGAGTGTTTTGCAAGAAGAGAAAGAAAGTTGTCCAAAACAGCTTGCAATCGAATGTTCATGTGAATAGAAAAGGCAGGAGAGTGGTCAGGTACTGTTTTCTCTCAGTTGGCAAGCTGCGCACACAATCGCAGTGTTGTACAGCTTGTTTCATCACCTTTGCGAAGTTGCCGCTCTCTCCGGCTCCCGGAGACGAAGAAGCTGCTTCTTCGCGCAAAGACGATTCTGCCGCTCACAGTGCTCTGCGGTGTGCGCCTTCTGCCGAAAGAGGTCCGGGATCTGTGCTTAGCTCTGCAGAGCACCGTACCTTCGTCTTTAGCCTCTCTTCTCGTCTACATCTTAGCAAAAAGCTTTTCCACTCTGTCTGGCAAGGAGAAACTGTGCCAGCACAAAAAACATCTCCCATTGTCTTCTAGAGGCTGCACGGAGGTCTGCCGAGTGTTTTGCAAGAAGAGAAATAAAGTTGTCCAAAACAGCTTGCAATCGAATGTTCAAGTGAATAGAAAAGGCAGGAGAGTGGTCAGGTACTGTTTTCTCTCAGTTGGCAAGCTGCGCACACAATCGCAGTGTTGTACAGCTTGTTTCATCACCTTTGCGAAGTTGCCGCTCTCTCCGGCTCCCGGAGACGAAGAAGCTGCTTCTTCGCGCAAAGACGATTCTGCCGCTCACTGTGCTCTGCGGTGTGCGCCTTCTGCCGAAAGAGGTCCGGGAGCGATGCTTAGCTCTGCAGAGTACCATACGTGCTTCTTTAGCCTCGCTTCTCGTCTACATCTTCGCAAAAAGCTTTTCCACTCTGTCTGGCAAGGAGAAACTGTGCCAGCACAAAAAACATCTCCCATCGTGTTCTAGAGGCTGCACGGAGGTCTGCCGAGTGTTTTGCAAGAAGAGAAAGAAAGTTGTCCAAAACAGCTTGCATTCGAATGTTCAAGTGAATAGAAAAGTCAGGAGAGTGGTCAGGTACTGTTTTCTCTCAGTTGGCAAGCTGCGCACACAATCGCAGTGTTGTACAGTTTGTTTCATCACCTTTGCGAAGTTGCCGCTCTCTCCGGCTCCCGGAGACGAAGAAGCTGCTTCTTCGCGCAAAGACGATTCTGCCGCTCACAGTGCTCTGCGGTGTGCGCCTTCTGCCGAAAGAGGTCCGGGAGCTGTGCTTAGCTCTGCAGAGCACCGTACCTTCGTCTTTAGCCTCTTTTCTCGTCTACATCTTAGCAAAAAGCTTTTCCACTCTGTCTGGCAAGGAGAAACTGTGCCAGCACAGAAAACATCTCCCATGGTCTTCTAGAGGCTGCACGGAGGTCTGCCGAGTGTTTTGCAAGAAGAGAAAGAAAGTTGTCCAAAACAGATTGCAATCGAATGTTCATGTGAATAAAAAAGGCAGGAGAGTGGTCAGGTACTGTTTTCTCTCAGTTGGCAAGCTGCGCACACAATCGCAGTGTTCTACAGCTTGTTTCATCACCTTTGCCAAGTTGCCGCTCTCTCCGGCTCCCGGAGACGAAGAAGCTGCTTCTTCGCGCAAAGACGATTCTGCCGCTCACAGTGCTCTGCGGTGTGCGCCTTCTGCCGAAAGAGGCCCGGGACCTGTGCTTAGCTCTGCAGAGCACCGTACCTTCGTCTTTAGCCTCTCTTCTCGTCTACATCTTAGCAAAAAGATTTTCCACTCTGTCTGGCAAGGAGAAACTGTGCCAGCACAAAAAACATCTCCCATCGTGTTCTAGAGGCTGCACGGAGGTCTGCCGAGTGTTTTGCAAGAAGAGAAAGAAAGTTGTCCAAAACAGCTTGCAATCGAATGTTCAAGTGAATAGAAAAGGCAGGAGAGTGGTCAGGTACTATTTTCTCACACTTGGCAAGCTGCGCACACAATCACAGTGTTGTACAGCTTATTTCATCACCTTTGCGAAGTTGCCGCTCTCTCCGGCTCCCGGAGACGAAGAAGCTGCTTCTTCGCGCAAAGACGATGCTGCCGCTCACAGTGCTCTGCGGTGTGCGCCTTCTGCCGAAAGAGGTCCGGGAGCGGTGCTTAGCTCTGCAGAGCACCGTACCTTCGTCTTTAGCCTCTCTTCTCGTCTACATCTTAGCAAAAAGCTTTTCCACTCTCTCTGGCAAGGAGAAACTGTGCCAGCACAGAAAACATCTCCCATTGTGTTCTAGAAGCTGCACGGAGGTCTGCCGAGTGTTTTGCAAGAAGAGAAGGAAAGTTGTCCAAAACAGCTTGCAATCGAATGTTCATGTGAATAGAAAAGGCAGGAGAGTGCTCAGGTACTGTTTTCTCTCACTTGGCAAGCTGCTCACACAATCGCAGTGTTGTACAGCTTGTTTCATCACCTTTGCAAAGTTGCCGCTCTCTCCGGCTCCCGGAGACGAAGAAGCTGCTTCTTCGCGCAAAGACGATTCTGCCGCTCACTGTGCTCTGCGGTGTGCGCCTTTTGCCGAAAGAAGTCCGGGAGCGATGCTTAGCTCTGCAGAGTACCATACGTGCTTCTTTAGCCACGCTTCTCGTCTACATCTTAGCAAAAAGCTTTTCCACTCTGTCTGGCAAGGAGAAACTGTGCCAGCACAGAAAACATCTCCCATCGTCTTCTAGAGGCTGCACGGAGGTCTGCCGAGTGTTTTGCAAGAAGAGAAACAAAGTTGTCCAAAACAGCTTGCAATCGAATGTTCAAGTGAATAGAAAAGGCAGGAGAGTGGTCAGGTACTGTTTTCTCTCAGTTGGCAAGCTGCGCACACAATCGCACTGTTGTACAGCTTGTTTCATCACCTTTGCGAAGCTGCCGCTCTCTCCGGCTCCCGGAGACGAAGAAGCTGCTTCTTCGCGCAAAGACGATTCTGCCACTCACAGTGCTCTGCGGTGTGCGCCTTCTGCCGAAAGAGGTCCGGGAGCGGTGCTTAGCTCTGCAGACCACCGTACCTTCGTCTTTAGCCTCTCTTCTCGTCTACATCTTAGCAAAAAGCTTTTCCACTCTGTCTGGCAAGGAGAAACTGTGCCAGCACAAAAAACATCTCCCATCGTGTTCTAGAAGCTGCACGGAGGTCTGCCGAGTGTTTTGCAAGAAGAGAAAGAAAGTTGTCCAAAACAGCTTGCAATCGAATGTTCATGTGAATAGAAAGGCAGGAGGGTGGTCAGGTACTGTTTTCTCTCAGTTGGCAAGCTGCTCACACAATCGCAGTGTTGTACAGCTTGTTTCATCACCTTTGTAAAGTTGCCGCTCTCTCCGGCTCCCGGAGACGAAGAAGCTGCTTCTTCGCGCAAAGACGATTCTGCCGCTCACAGTGCTCTGCGGTCTGCGCCTTCTGCCGAAAGAGGCCCGGGAGCTGTGCATAGCTCTGCAGAGCACCGTACCTTCGTCTTTAGCCTCTCTTCTCGTCTACATCTTAGCAAAAAGCTTTTTCACTCTGTCTGGCAAGGAGAAACTGTGCCAGCACAGAAAACATCTCCCATCGTGTTCTAGAGGCTGCACGGAGGTCTGCCGAGTGTTTTGCAAGAAGAGAAAGAAAGTTGTCCAAAACAGCTTGCAATCGAATGTTCATGTGAATAGAAAAGGCAGGAGAGTGGTCAGGTACTGTTTTCTCTCAGTTGGCAAGCTGCGCACACAATCGCAGTGTTGTACAGCTTGTTTCATCACCTTTGCGAAGTTGCCGCTCTCTCCGGCTCCCGGAGACGAAGAAGCTGCTTCTTCGCGCAAAGACGATTCTGCCGCTCACAGTGCTCTGCGGTGTGCGCCTTCTGCCGAAAGAGGCCCGGGAGCGGTACTTAGCTCTGCAGAGCACCGTACCTTCGTCTTTAGCCTCTCTTCTCGTCTACATCTTAGCAAAAAGCTTTTCCACTCTGTCTGGCAAGGAGAAACTTTGCCAGCACAGAAAACATCTCCCATCGTGTTCTAGAGGCTGCACGGAGGACTGCCGAGTCTTTTGCAAGAAGAGAAAGAAAGTTGTCCAAAACAGCTTGCAACCGAATGTTCATGTGAATAAAAAAGGCAGGAGAGTGGTCAGGTACTGTTTTCTCTCAGTTGGCACGCTGCGCACACAATCGCAGTGTTGTACAGCTTGTTTCATCACCTTTGCCAAGTTGCCGCTCTCTCCGGCTGCCGGAGACGAAGAAGCTGCTTCTTCGCGCAAAGACGATTCTGCCGCTCACAGTGCTCTGCGGTGTGCGCCTTCTGCCGAAAGAGGCCCGGGAGCGGTGCTTAGCTCTGCAGAGCACCGTACCTTCGTCTTTAGCCTCTCTTCTCGTCTACATCTTAGCAAAAAGCTTTTCCCTCTGTCTGGCAAGGAGAAACTTTGCCAGCACAGAAAACATCTCCCATCGTGTTCTAGAGGCTGCACGGAGGTCTGCCGAGTGTTTTGCAAGAAGAGAAAGAAAGTTGTCCAAAACAGCTTGCAATCGAATGTTCATGTGAATGGAAAAGGCAGGAGAGTGGTCAGGTACTGTTTTCTCTCAGTTGGCAAGCTGCGCACACAATCGCAGTGTTGTACAGCTTGTTTTATCACCTTTGCGAAGTTGCCGCTCTCTCCGGCTCCCAGAGACGAAGAAGCTGCTTCTTCGCGCAAAGACGATTCTGCCGCTCACTGTGTTCTGCGGTGTGCGCCTTCTGCCGAAAGAGGTCCGGGAGCGATGCTTAGCTCTGCAGAGTACCATACGTGCTTCTTTAGCCTCGCTTCTCGTCTACATCTTAGCAAAAAGCTTTTCCACTCTGTCTGGCAAGGAGAAACTGTGCCAGCACAAAAAACATCTCCCATCGTGTTCTAGAGGCTGCACGGAGGTCTGCCGAGTGTTTTGCAAGAAGAGAAAGAAAGTTGTCCAAAACAGCTTGCAATCGAATGTTCAAGTGAATAGAAAAGGCAGGAGAGTGGTCAGGTACTCTTTTGTCTCAGTTGGCAAGCTGCGCACACAATCGCAGCGTTGTACAGCTTGTTTCATCACCTTTGCGAAGTTGCCGCTCTCTCCGGCTCCCGGAGACGAAGAAGCTGCTTCTTCGCGCAAAGACGATTCTGCCGCTCACAGTGCTCTGCGGTGTGCGCCTTCTGCCGAAAGAGGTCCGGGAGCTGTGCTTAGCTCTGCAGAGCACCGTACCTTCGTCTTTAGCCTCTTTTCTCGTCTACATCTTAGCAAAAAGCTTTTCCACTCTGTCTGGCAAGGAGAAACTGTGCCAGCACAGAAAACATCTCCCATGGTCTTCTAGAGGCTGCACGGAGGTCTGCCGAGTGTTTTGCAAGAAGAGAAAGAAAGTTGTCCAAAACAGATTGCAATCGAATGTTCATGTGAATAAAAAAGGCAGGAGAGTGGTCAGGTACTGTTTTCTCTCAGTTGGCAAGCTGCGCACACAATCGCAGTGTTCTACAGCTTGTTTCATCACCTTTGCCAAGTTGCCGCTCTCTCCGGCTCCCGGAGACGAAGAAGCTGCTTCTTCGCGCAAAGACGATTCTGCCGCTCACAGTGCTCTGCGGTGTGCGCCTTCTGCCGAAAGAGGCCCGGGACCTGTGCTTAGCTCTGCAGAGCACCGTACCTTCGTCTTTAGCCTCTCTTCTCGTCTACATCTTAGCAAAAAGCTTTTCCACTCTGTCTGGCAAGGAGAAACTGTGCCAGCACAAAAAACATCTCCCATCGTCTTCTAGAGGCTGCACGGAGGTCTGCCGAGTGTTTTGCAAGAAGAGAAAGAAAGTTGTCCAAAACAGCTTGCAATCGAATGTTCAAGTGAATAGAAAAGGCAGGAGAGTGGTCAGGTACTATTTTCTCACACTTGGCAAGCTGCGCACACAATCGCAGTGTTGTACAGCTTATTTCATCACCTTTGCGAAGTTGCCGCTCTCTCCGGCTCCCGGAGACGAAGAAGCTGCTTCTTCGCGCAAAGACGATGCTGCCGCTCACAGTGCTCTGCGGTGTGCGCCTTCTGCCGAAAGAGGTCCGGGAGCGGTGCTTAGCTCTGCAGAGCACCGTACCTTCGTCTTTAGCCTCTCTTCTCGTCTACATCTTAGCAAAAAGCTTTTCCACTCTCTCTGGCAAGGAGAAACTGTGCCAGCACAGAAAACATCTCCCATTGTGTTCTAGAAGCTGCACGGAGGTCTGCCGAGTGTTTTGCAAGAAGAGAAGGAAAGTTGTCCAAAACAGCTTGCAATCGAATGTTCATGTGAATAGAAAAGGCAGGAGAGTGCTCAGGTACTGTTTTCTCTCACTTGGCAAGCTGCTCACACAATCGCAGTGTTGTACAGCTTGTTTCATCACCTTTGCAAAGTTGCCGCTCTCTCCGGCTCCCGGAGACGAAGAAGCTGCTTCTTCGCGCAAAGACGATTCTGCCGCTCACTGTGCTCTGCGGTGTGCGCCTTTTGCCGAAAGAAGTCCGGGAGCGATGCTTAGCTCTGCAGAGTACCATACGTGCTTCTTTAGCCACGCTTCTCGTCTACATCTTAGCAAAAAGCTTTTCCACTCTGTCTGGCAAGGAGAAACTGTGCCAGCACAGAAAACATCTCCCATCGTCTTCTAGAGGCTGCACGGAGGTCTGCCGAGTGTTTTGCAAGAAGAGAAACAAAGTTGTCCAAAACAGCTTGCAATCGAATGTTCAAGTGAATAGAAAAGGCAGGAGAGTGGTCAGGTACTGTTTTCTCTCAGTTGGCAAGCTGCGCACACAATCGCACTGTTGTACAGCTTGTTTCATCACCTTTGCGAAGCTGCCGCTCTCTCCGGCTCCCGGAGACGAAGAAGCTGCTTCTTCGCGCAAAGACGATTCTGCCACTCACAGTGCTCTGCGGTGTGCGCCTTCTGCCGAAAGAGGTCCGGGAGCGGTGCTTAGCTCTGCAGACCACCGTACCTTCGTCTTTAGCCTCTCTTCTCGTCTACATCTTAGCAAAAAGCTTTTCCACTCTGTCTGGCAAGGAGAAACTGTGCCAGCACAAAAAACATCTCCCATCGTGTTCTAGAAGCTGCACGGAGGTCTGCCGAGTGTTTTGCAAGAAGAGAAAGAAAGTTGTCCAAAACAGCTTGCAATCGAATGTTCATGTGAATAGAAAGGCAGGAGGGTGGTCAGGTACTGTTTTCTCTCAGTTGGCAAGCTGCGCACACAATCGCAGTGTTGTACAGCTTGTTTCATCACCTTTGCGAAGTTGCCGCTCTCTCCGGCTCCCGGAGACGAAGAAGCTGCTTCTTCGCGCAAAGACGATTCTGCCCCTCACTGTGCTCTGCAGTGTGTGTCTTCTGCCGAAAGAGGTCCGGGAGCGGTGCTTAGCTCTGCAGAGCACCGTACCTTCGTCTTTAGCCTCTCTTCTCGTCTACATCTTAGCAAAAAGCTTTTCCACTCTGTCTGGCAAGGAGAAACTGTGCCAGCACAGAAAACATCTCCCATCGTGTTCTAGAGGCTGCACGGAGGTCTGCCGAGTGTTTTGCAAGAAGAGAAAGAAAGTTGTCCAAAACAGCTTGCAATCGAATGTTCATGTGAATAGAAAAGGCAGGAGAGTGGTCAGGTACTGTTTTCTCTCAGTTGGCAAGCTGCTCACACAATCGCAGTGTTGTACAGCTTGTTTCATCACCTTTGTAAAGTTGCCGCTCTCTCCGGCTCCCGGAGACGAAGAAGCTGCTTCTTCGCGCAAAGACGATTCTGCCGCTCACAGTGCTCTGCGGTCTGCGCCTTCTGCCGAAAGAGGCCCGGGAGCTGTGCATAGCTCTGCAGAGCACCGTACCTTCGTCTTTAGCCTCTCTTCTCGTCTACATCTTAGCAAAAAGCTTTTTCACTCTGTCTGGCAAGGAGAAACTGTGCCAGCACAGAAAACATCTCCCATCGTGTTCTAGAGGCTGCACGGAGGTCTGCCGAGTGTTTTGCAAGAAGAGAAAGAAAGTTGTCCAAAACAGCTTGCAATCGAATGTTCATGTGAATAGAAAAGGCAGGAGAGTGGTCAGGTACTGTTTTCTCTCAGTTGGCAAGCTGCGCACACAATCGCAGTGTTGTACAGCTTGTTTCATCACCTTTGCGAAGTTGCCGCTCTCTCCGGCTCCCGGAGACGAAGAAGCTGCTTCTTCGCGCAAAGACGATTCTGCCGCTCACAGTGCTCTGCGGTGTGCGCCTTCTGCCGAAAGAGGCCCGGGAGCGGTACTTAGCTCTGCAGAGCACCGTACCTTCGTCTTTAGCCTCTCTTCTCGTCTACATCTTAGCAAAAAGCTTTTCCACTCTGTCTGGCAAGGAGAAACTTTGCCAGCACAGAAAACATCTCCCATCGTGTTCTAGAGGCTGCACGGAGGACTGCCGAGTCTTTTGCAAGAAGAGAAAGAAAGTTGTCCAAAACAGCTTGCAACCGAATGTTCATGTGAATAAAAAAGGCAGGAGAGTGGTCAGGTACTGTTTTCTCACAGTTGGCAAGCTGCGCACACAATCGCAGTGTTGTACAGCTTGTTTCATCACCTTTGCCAAGTTGCCGCTCTCTCCGGCTCCCGGAGACGAAGAAGCTGCTTCTTCGCGCAAAGACGATTCTGCCGCTCACAGTGCTCTGCGGTGTGCGCCTTCTGCCGAAAGAGGCCCGGGAGCGGTGCTTAGCTCTGCAGAGCACCGTACCTTCGTCTTTAGCCTCTCTTCTCGTCTACATCTTAGCAAAAAGCTTTTCCCTCTGTCTGGCAAGGAGAAACTTTGCCAGCACAGAAAACATCTCCCATCGTGTTCTAGAGGCTGCACGGAGGTCTGCCGAGTGTTTTGCAAGAAGAGAAAGAAAGTTGTCCAAAACAGCTTGCAATCGAATGTTCATGTGAATGGAAAAGGCAGGAGAGTGGTCAGGTACTGTTTTCTCTCAGTTGGCAAGCTGCGCACACAATCGCAGTGTTGTACAGCTTGTTTTATCACCTTTGCGAAGTTGCCGCTCTCTCCGGCTCCCAGAGACGAAGAAGCTGCTTCTTCGCGCAAAGACGATTCTGCCGCTCACAGTGCTCTGCGGTGTGCGTCTATGCCGAAAGAGGTCCGGGAGCTGTGCTTAGCTCTGCAGAGCACCGTACCTTCGTCTTTAGCCTCTCTTCTCGTCTACATCTTAGCAAAAAGCTTTTCCACTCTGTCTGGCAAGGAGAAACTGTGCCAGCACAAAAAACATCTCCCATCGTGTTCTAGAGGCTGCACGGAGGTCTGCCGAGTGTTTTGCAAGAAGAGAAAGAAAGTTGTCCAAAACAGCTTGCAATCGAATGTTCAAGTCAATAGAAAAGGCAGGAGAGTGGTCAGGTACTGTTTTCTCTCAGTTGGCAAGCTGCGCACACAATCGCAGTGTTGTACAGCTTGTTTCATCACCTTTGCGAAGTTGCCGCTCTCTCCGCCTCCCGGAGACGAAGAAGCTGCTTCTTCGCGCAAAGACGATTCTGCCGCTCACTGTGTTCTGCGGTGTGCGCCTTCTGCCGAAAGAGGTCCGGGAGCGATGCTTAGCTCTGCAGAGTACCATACGTGCTTCTTTAGCCTCGCTTCTCGTCTACATCTTAGCAAAAAGCTTTTCCACTCTGTCTGGCAAGGAGAAACTGTGCCAGCACAAAAAACATCTCCCATCGTGTTCTAGAGGCTGCACGGAGGTCTGCCGAGTGTTTTGCAAGAAGAGAAAGAAAGTTGTCCAAAACAGCTTGCAATCGAATGTTCAAGTGAATAGAAAAGGCAGGAGAGTGGTCAGGTACTCTTTTGTCTCAGTTGGCAAGCTGCGCACACAATCGCAGCGTTGTAAAGCTTGTTTCATGACCTTTGCGAAGTTGCCGCTCTCTCCGGCTCCCGGAGACGAAGAAGCTGCTTCTTCGCGCAAAGACGATTCTGCCCCTCACTGTGCTCTGCGGTGTGCGCCTTCTGCCGAAAGAGGTCCGGGAGCGGTGCTTAGCTCTGCAGAGCACTGTACCTTCGTCTTTAGCTTCTCTTCTCGTCTACATCTTAGCAAAAAGCTTTTCCACTCTGTCTGGCAAGGAGAAACTGTGCCAGCACACAAAACATCTCCCATCGTGTTCTAGAAGCTGCACGGAGGTCTGCCGAGTGTTTTGCAAGAAGAGAAAGAAAGTTGTCCAAAACAGCTTGCAATCGAATGTTCATGTGAATAGAAAAGGCAGGAGAGTGGTCAGGTACTGTTTTCTCTCAGTTGGCAAGCTGCGCACACAATCGCAGTGTTGTACAGCTTGTTTTATCACCTTTGCGAAGTTGTCGCTCTCTCCGGCTCCCGGAGACGAAGAAGGTGCTTCTTCGCGCAAAGACGATTCTGCCGCTCACAGTGCTCTGCGGTGTGCGCCTTCTACCGAAAGAGGTCCGGGAGCGGTGCTTAGCTCTGCAGAGCACCGTACCTTCGTCTTTAGCCTCTCTTCTCGTCTACATCTTAGCAAAAAGCTTTTCCACTCTGTCTGGCAAGGAGAAACTGTGCCAGCACAGAAAACATCTCCCATCGTGTTCTAGAGGCTGCACGGAGGTCTGCCGAGTGTTTTGCAAGAAGAGAAAGAAAGTTGTCCAAAACAGCTTGCAATCGAATGTTCATGTGAATAGAAAAGGCAGGAGAGTGGTCAGGTACTGTTTTCTCTCAGTTGGCAAGCTGCGCACACAATCACAGTGTTGTACAGTTTGTTTCATCACCTTTGCGAAGTTGCCGCTCTCTCCGGCTCCCGGAGACGAAGAAGCTGCTTCTTCGCGCAAAGACGATTCTGCCGCTCACAGTGCTCTGCGGTGTGCGCCTTCTGCCGAAAGAGGTCCGGGAGCGGTGCTTAGCTCTGCAGAGCACCGTACCTTCGTCTTTAGCCTCTCTTCTCGTCTACATCTTAGCAAAAAGCTTTTCCACTCTGTCTGGCAAGGAGAAACTGTGCCAGCACAGAAAACATCTCCCATCGTGTTCTAGAGGCTGCACGGAGGTCTGCCGAGTGTTTTGCAAGAAGAGAAAGAAAGTTGTCCAAAACAGCTTGCATCCGAATGTTCATGTGAATAAAAAAGGCAGGAGAGTGGTCAGGTACTGTTTTCTCTCAGTTGGCATGCTGCGCACACAATCGCAGTGTTGTACAGCTTGTTTCATCACCTTTGCGAAGTTGCCGCTGTCTCCGGCTCCCGGAGACGAAGAAGCTGCTTCTTCGCGCAAAGACGATTCTGCCGCTCACAGTGCTCTGCGGTGTGCGCCTTCTGCCGAAAGAGGCACGGGAGCTGTGCTTAGCTCTGCAGAGCACCGTACCTTCGTCTTTAGCCTCTCTTCTCGTCTACATCTTAGCAAAAAGCTTTTCCACTCTGTCTGGCAAGGAGAAACTTTGCCAGCACAGAAAACATCTCCCATCGTGTTCTAGAGGCTGCACGGAGGTCTGCCGAGTGTTTTGCAAGAAGAGAAATAAAGTTGTCCAAAACAGCTTGCAATCGAATGTTCAAGTGAATAGAAAAGGCAGGAGAGTGGTCAGGTACTATTTTCTCTCACTTGGCAAGCTGCGCACACAATCGCAGTGTTGTACAGCTTATTTCATCACCTTTGCGAAGTTGCCGCTCTCTCCGGCTCCCGGAGACGAAGAAGCTGCTTCTTCGCGCAAAGACGATTCTGCCGCTCACTGTGCTCTGCGGTGTGCGCCTTCTGCCGAAAGAGGTCCGGGAGCGATGATTAGCTCTGCAGAGTACCATACGTGCTTCTTTAGCCTCGCTTCTCGTCTACATCTTAGCAAAAAGCTTTTCCACTCTGTCTGGCAAGGACAAACTGTGCCAGCACAGAAAACATCTCCCATCGTGTTCTAGAGGCTGCACGGATGTCTGCCGAGTGTTTTGCAAGAAGAGAAAGAAAGTTGTCCAAAACAGCTTTCAATCGAATGTTCATATGAATAGAAAAGGCAGGAGAGTGGTCAGGTACTGTTTTCTCTCACTTGGCAAGCTGCGCACACAATCGCAGTTTTGTACAGCTTGTTTCATCACCTTTGCGAAGTTGCCGCTCTCTCCGGCTCCCGGAGACGAAGAAGCTGCTTCTTCGCGCAAAGACGATTCTGCCGCTCACAGTGCTCTGCGGTGTGCGCCTTCTGCTGAAAAAGGTCCGGGAGCGGTGCTTAGATCTGCAGAGCACCGTACCTTCGTCTTTAGCCTCTCTTCTCGTCTACATCTTAGCAAAAAGCTTTTCCACTCTGTCTGGCAAGGAGAAACTGTGCCAGAACAGAAAACATCTCCCATCGTGTTCTAGAGGCTGCACGGAGGTCTGCCGAGTGTTTTGCAAGAAGAGAAAGAAAGTTGTCCAAAACAGCTTGCAATCGAAAGTTCATGTGAATAGAAAAGGCAGGAGAGTGGTCAGGTACTGTTTTCTCTCAGTTGGCAAGCTGCGCACACAATCGCAGTGTTGTACAGCTTGTTTCATCACCTTTGCGAAGTTGCCGCTCTCTCCGGCTGCCGGAGACGAAGAAGCTGCTTCTTCGCGCAAAGACGATTCTGCCGCTCACTGTGCTCTGCGGTGTGCGCCTTCTGCCGAAAGACGTCCGGGAGCGGTGCTTAGCTCTGCAGAGCACCATACCTGCTTCTTTAGCCTCTCGTCTCGTCTACATCTTAGCAAAAAGCTTTTCCACTCTGTCTGGCAAGGAGAAACTGTGCCAGCACAGAAAACATCTCCCATCGTGTTCTAGAGGCTGCACGGAGGTCTGCCGAGTGTTTTGCAAGAAGAGAAAGAAAGTTGTCCAAAACAGCTTGCAATCGAATGTTCATGTGAATGGAAAAGGCAGGAGAGTGGTCAGGTACTGTTTTCTCTCAGTTGGCAAGCTGCGCACACAATCGCAGTGTTGTACAGCTTGTTTCATCACCTTTGCGAAGTTGCCGCTCTCTCCGGCTCCCGGAGACGAAGAAGCTGATTCTTCGCGCAAAGACGATTCTGCCGCTCACTGTGGTCTGCGGTGTGTGCCTTCTGCCGAAAGACCTCCGGGAGCGGTGCTTAGATCTGCAGAGCACCATACCTGCTTCTTTAGCCTCTCTTCTCGTCTACATCTTAGCAAAAAGCTTTTCCACTCTGTCTGGCAAGGAGAAACTGTGCCAGCACAGAAAACATCTCCCATCGTGTTCTAGAGGCTGCACGGAGGTCTGCCGAGTGTTTTGCAAGAAGAGAAGGAAAGTTGTCCAAAACAGCTTGCAATCGAATGTTCATGTGCATAGAAAAGGCAGGAGAGTGGTCAGGTACTGTTTTGTCTCAGTTGGCAAGCTGCTCACACAATCGCAGTGTTGTACAGCTTGTTTCATCACCTTTGCAAAGTTGCCGCTCTCTCCGGCTCCCGGAGACGAAGAAGCTGCTTCTTCGCGCAAAGACGATTCTGCCGCTCACTGTGCTCTGCGGTGTGCGCCTTCTGCCGAAAGAAGTCCGGGAGCGATGCTTAGCTCTGCAGAGTACCATACGTGCTTCTTTAGCCACGCTTCTCGTCTACATCTTAGCAAAAAGCTTTTCCACTCTGTCTGGCAAGGAGAAACTGTGCCAGCACAGAAAACATCTCCCATCGTCTTCTAGAGGCTGCACGGAGGTCTGCCGAGTGTTTTGCAAGAAGAGAAAGAAAGTTGTCCAAAACAGCTTGCAATCGAATGTTCATGTGAATAGAAAAGGCAGGAGAGTGGTCAGGTACTGTTTTCTCTCAGTTGGCAAGCTGCGCACACAATCGCAGTGTTGTACAGCTTGTTTCATCACCTTTGCGAAGTTGCCGCTCTCTCCGGCTCCCGGAGACGAAGAAGCTGCTTCTTCACGCAAAGACGATTCTGCCGCTCAGATTGCTCTGCGGTGTGCGCCTTCTGCCGAAAGAGGCACGGGAGCGGTCCTTAGCTCTGCAGAGCACCGTACCTTCGTCTTTAGCCTCTCTTCTCGTCTACATCTTAGCAAAAAGCTTTTCCACTCTGTCTGGCAAGGAGAAACTGTGCCAGCACAGAAAACATCTCCCATCGTGTTCTAGAGGCTGCACGGAGGTCTGCCGAGTGTTTTGCAAGAAGAGAAAGAAAGTTGTCCAAAACAGCTTGCAATCGAATGTTCATGTGAATAGAAAAGGCAGGAGAGTGGTCAGGTACTGTTTTCTCTCAGTTGGCAAGCTGCGCACACAATCGCAGTGTTGTACAGCTTGTTTCATCACCTTTGCCAAGTTGCCGCTCTCTCCGGCTCCCGGAGACGAAGAAGCTGCTTCTTCGCGCAAAGACGATTCTGCCGCTCACAGTGCTCTGCGGTGTGCGCCTTCTGCCGAAAGAGGCCCGGGAGCGGTGCTTAGCTCTGCAGAGCACCGTACCTTCGTCTTTAGCCTCTCTTCTCGTCTACATCTTAGCAAAAAGCTTTTCCACTCTGTCTGGCAAGGAGAAACTGTGCCAGCACAGAAAACATCTCCCATCGTGTTCTAGAGGCTGCACGGAGGTCTGCCGAGTGTTTTGCAAGAAGAGAAAGAAAGTTGTCCAAAACAGCTTCCAATCGAATGTTCAAGTGAATAGAAAAGGCAGGAGAGTGGTCAGGTACTATTTTCTCACACTTGGCAAGCTGCGCACACAATCGCAGTGTTGTACAGATTATTTCATCACCTTTGCGAAGTTGCCGCTCTCTCCGCCTCCCGGAGACGAAGAAGCTGCTTCTTCGCGCAAAGACGATTCTGCCGCTCACTGTGCTCTGCGGTGTGCGCCTTCTGCCGAAAGAGGTCCGGGAGCGATGCTTAGCTCTGCAGAGTACCATACGTGCTTCTTTAGCCTCGCTTCTCGTCTACATCTTAGCAAAAAGCTTTTCCACTCTGTCTGGCAAGGAGAAACTGTGCCAGCACACAAAACATCTCCCATCGTGTTCTAGAGGCTGCACGGAGGTCAGCCGAGTGTTTTGCAAGAAGAGAAAGAAAGTTGTCCAAAACAGCTTGCAATCGAATGTTCATATGAATAGAAAAGGCAGGAGAGTGGTCAGGTACTGTTTTCTCTCACTTGGCAAGCTGCGCACACAATCGCAGTTTTGTACAGCTTGTTTCATCACCTTTGCGAAGTTGCCGCTCTCTCCGGCTGCCGGAGACGAAGAAGCTGCTTCTTCGCGCAAAGACGATTCTGCCGCTCACAGTGCTCTGCGGTGTGCGCCTTCTGCCGAAAGACGTCCGGGAGCGGTGCTTAGCTCTGCAGAGCACCATACCTGCTTCTTTAGCCTCTCTTCTCGTCTACATCTTAGCAAAAAGCTTTTCCACTCTGTCTGGCAAGGAGAAACTGTGCCAGCACAGAAAACATCTCCCATCGTGTTCTAGAGGCTGCACGGAGGTCTGCCGAGTGTTTTGCAAGAAGAGAAGGAAAGTTGTCCAAAACAGCTTGCAATCGAATGTTCATGTGAATAGAAAAGGCAGGAGAGTGGTCAGGTACTGTTTTCTCTCAGTTGGCAAGCTGCTCACACAATCGCAGTGTTGTACAGCTTGTTTCATCACCTTTGCAAAGTTGCCGCTCTCTCCGGCTCCCGGAGACGAAGAAGCTGCTTCTTCACGCAAAGACGATTCTGCCGCTCACAGTGCTCTGCGGTGTGCGCCATCTGCCGAAAGACGCACGGGAGCGGTGCTTAGCTCTGCAGAGCACCGTACCTTCGTCTTTAGCCTCTCTTCTCGTCTACATCTTAGCAAAAAGCTTTTCCACTCTGTCTGGCAAGGAGAAACTGTGCCAGCACAGAAAACATCTCCCATCGTCTTCTAGAGGCTGCACGGAGGTCTGCCGAGTGTTTTGCAAGAAGAGAAGGAAAGTTGTCCAAAACAGCTTGCAATCGAATGTTCATGTGAATAAAAAAGGCAGGAGAGTGGTCAGGTACTGTTTTCTCTCAGTTGGCAAGCTGCGCACACAATCGCAGCGTTGTACAGTTTGTTTCATCACCTTTGCGAAGTTGCCGCTCTCTCCGGCTCCCGGAGACGAAGAAGCTGCTTCTTCGCGCAAAGACGATTCTGCCGCTCACAGTGCTCTGCGGTGTGCGCCTTCTGCCGAAAGACGTCCGGGAGCCGTGCTTAGCTCTGCAGAGCACCATACCTGCTTCTTTAGCCTCTCTTCTCGTCTACATCTTAGCAAAAAGCTTTTCCACTCTGTCTGGCAAGGAGAAACTGTGCCAGCACAGAAAACATCTCCCATCGTGTTCTAGAAGCTGCACGGAGGTCTGCCGAGTGTTTTGCAAGAAGAGAAGGAAAGTTGTCCAAAACAGCTTGCAATCGAATATTCATGTGAATAGAAAAGGCAGGAGAGTGGTCAGGTACTGTTTTCTCTCACTTGGCAAGCTGCTCAGACAATCGCAGTGTTGTACAGCTTGTTTCATCACCTTTGCGAAGTTGCCGCTCTCTCCGGCTCCCGGAGACGAAGAAGCTGCTTCTTCGCGCAAAGACGATTCTGCCGCTCACAGTGCTCTTCGGTGTGCGCCTTCTGCCGAAAGAGGCACGGGAGCTGTGCTTAGCTCTGCAGAGCACCGTACCTGCTTCTTTAGCCTCTCTTCTCGTCTACATCTTAGCAAAAAGCTTTTCCACTCTGTCTGGCAAGGAGAAACTGTGCCAGCACAGAAAACATCTCCCATCGTGTTCTAGAGGCTGCACGGAGGTCTGCCGAGTGTTTTGCAAGAAGAGAAAGAAAGTTGTCCAAAACAGCTTGTAACCGAATGTTCATGTGAATAAAAAAGGCAGGAGAGTGGTCAGGTACTGTTTTCTCTCAGTTGGCAAGCTGCGCACACAATCGCAGTGTTGTACAGCTTGTTTCATCACCTTTGCGAAGCTGCCGCTCTCTCCGGCTCCCGGAGACGAAGAAGCTGCTTCTTCGCGCAAAGACGATTCTGCCGCTCACTGTGCTCTGCGGTGTGCGCCTTCTGCTGAAAGAGGTCCGGGAGCGGTGCTTAGCTCTGCAGAGCACCGTACCTTCGTCTTTAGCCTCTCTTCTCGTCTACATCTTAGCAAAAAGCTTTTCCACTCTGTCTGGCAAGGAGAAACTGTGCCAGCACAGAAAACATCTCCCATCGTGTTCTAGAGGCTGCACGGAGGTCTGCCGAGTGTTTTGCAAGAAGAGAAAGAAAGTTGTCCAAAACAGCTTGCAATCGAATGTTCATGTGAATAGAAAAGGCAGGAGAGTGGTCAGGTACTGTTTTCTCACAGTTGGCAAGCTGCGCACACAATCGCAGTGTTGTACAGCTTGTTTCATCACCTTTGCGAAGTTGCCGCTCTCTCCGGCTCCCGGAGACGAAGAAGCTGCTTCTTTGCGCAAAGACGATTCTGCCGCTCACAGTGCTCTGCGGTGTGCGCCTTCTGCCGAAAGAGGTCCGGGAGCTGTGCTTAGCTCTGCAGAGCACCGTACCTTCGTCTTTAGCCTCTCTTCTCGTCTACATCTTAGCAAAAAGCTTTTCCACTCTGTCTGGCAAGGAGAAACTGTGCCAGCACAGAAAACATCTCCCATCGTGTTCTAGAGGCTGCACGGAGGTCTGCCGAGTGTTTTGCAAGAAGAGAAAGAAAGTTGTCCAAAACAGCTTCCAATCGAATGTTCAAGTGAATAGAAAAGGCAGGAGAGTGGTCAGGTACTATTTTCTCACACTTGGCAAGCTGCGCACACAATCGCAGTGTTGTACAGATTATTTCATCACCTTTGCGAAGTTGCCGCTCTCTCCGGCTCCCGGAGACGAAGAAGCTGCTTCTTCGCGCAAAGACGATTCTGCCGCTCACTGTGCTCTGCGGTGTGCGCCTTCTGCCGAAAGAGGTCCGGGAGCGATGCTTAGCTCTGCAGAGTACCATACGTGCTTCTTTAGCCTCGCTTCTCGTCTACATCTTAGCAAAAAGCTTTTCCACTCTGTCTGGCAAGGAGAAACTGTGCCAGCACACAAAACATCTCCCATCGTGTTCTAGAGGCTGCACGGAGGTCAGCCGAGTGTTTTGCAAGAAGAGAAAGAAAGTTGTCCAAAACAGCTTGCAATCGAATGTTCATGTGAATAGAAAAGGCAGGAGAGTGGTCAGGTACTGTTTTCTCTCACTTGGCAAGCTGCGCACACAATCGCAGTTTTGTACAGCTTGTTTCATCACCTTTGCGAAGTTGCCGCTCTCTCCGGCTGCCGGAGACGAAGAAGCTGCTTCTTCGCGCAAAGACGATTCTGCCGCTCACAGTGCTCTGCGGTGTGCGCCTTCTGCCCAAAGACGTCCGGGAGCGGTGCTTAGCTCTGCAGAGCACCATACCTGCTTCTTTAGCCTCTCTTCTCGTCTACATCTTAGCAAAAAGCTTTTCCACTCTGTCTGGCAAGGAGAAACTGTGCCAGCACAGAAAACATCTCCCATCGTGTTCTAGAGGCTGCACGGAGGTCTGCCGAGTGTTTTGCAAGAAGAGAAGGAAAGTTGTCCAAAACAGCTTGCAATCGAATGTTCATGTGAATAGAAAAGGCAGGAGAGTGGTCAGGTACTGTTTTCTCTCACTTGGCAAGCTGCTCACACAATCGCAGTGTTGTACAGCTTGTTTCATCACCTTTGCAAAGTTGCCGCTCTCTCCGGCTCCCGGAGACGAAGAAGCTGCTTCTTCGCGCAAAGACGATTCTGCCGCTCACAGTGCTCTGCGGTGTGCGCCTTCTGCCGAAAGACGCACGGGAGCGGTGCTTAGCTCTGCAGAGCACCGTACCTTCGTCTTTAGCCTCTCTTCTCGTCTACATCTTAGCAAAAAGCTTTTCCACTCTGTCTGGCAAGGAGAAACTGTGCCAGCACAGAAAACATCTCCCATCGTGTTCTAGAGGCTGCACGGAGGTCTGCCGAGTGTTTTGCAAGAAGAGAAAGAAAGTTGTCCAAAACAGCTTGCAATCGAATGTTCATGTGAATAGAAAAGGCAGGAGAGTGGTCAGGTACTGTTTTCTCTCAGTTGGCAAGCTGCGCACACAATCGCAGTGTTGTACAGCTTGTTCCATCACCTTTGCGAAGTTGCCGCTCTCTCCGGCTCCCGGAGACGAAGAAGCTGCTTCTTCGCGCAAAGACGATTCTGCCGCTCACAGTGCTCTGCGGTGTGCGCCTTCTGCCGAAAGAGGTCCGGGAGCTGTGCTTAGCTCTGCAGAGCACCGTACCTTCGTCTTTAGCCTCTCTTCTCGTCTACATCTTAGCAAAAAGCTTTTCCACTCTGTCTGGCAAGGAGAAACTGTGCCAGCACAAAAAACATCTCCCATCGTCTTCTAGAGGCTGCACGGAGGTCTGCCGAGTGTTTTGCAAGAAGAGAAAGAAAGTTGTCCAAAACAGCTTCCAATCGAATGTTCAAGTGAATAGAAAAGGCAGGAGAGTGGTCAGGTACTGTTTTCTCTCAGTTGGCAAGCTGCGCACACAATCGCAGTGTTGTACAGCTTGTTTCATCACCTTTGCGAAGTTGCCGCTCTCTCCGGCTCCCGGAGACGAAGAAGCTGCTTCTTCGCGCAAAGACGATTCTGCCGCTCACAGTGCTCTGCGGTGTGCGCCTTCTGCCGAAAGAGGTCCGGGAGCGATGCTTAGCTCTGCAGAGTACCATACGTGCTTCTTTAGCCTCGCTTCTCGTCTACATCTTCGCAAAAAGCTTTTCCACTCTGTCTGGCAAGGAGAAACTGTGCCAGCACAAAAAACATCTCCCATCGTGTTCTAGAGGCTGCACGGAGGTCTGCCGAGTGTTTTGCAAGAAGAGAAGGAAAGTTGTCCAAAACAGCTTGCATTCGAATGTTCAAGTGAATAGAAAAGGCAGGAGAGTGGTCAGGTACTGTTTTCTCTCAGTTGGCAAGCTGCGCACACAATCGCAGCGTTGTACAGTTTGTTTCATCACCTTTGCGAAGTTGCCGCTCTCTCCGGCTCCCGGAGACGAAGAAGCTGCTTCTTCGCGCAAAGACGATTCTGCCGCTCACAGTGCTCTGCGGTGTGCGCCTTCTGCCGAAAGAGGTCCGGGAGCTGTGCTTAGCTCTGCAGAGCACCGTACCTTCGTCTTTAGCCTCTCTTCTCGTCTACATCTTAGCAAAAAGCTTTTCCACTCTGTCTGGCAAGGAGAAACTGTGCCAGCACAGAAAACATCTCCCATCGTCTTCTAGAGGCTGCACGCAGGTCTGCCGAGTGTTTTGCAAGAAGAGAAAGAAAGTTGTCCAAAACAGCTTGCAATCGAATGTTCATGTGAATAGAAAAGGCAGGAGAGTGGTCAGGTACTGTTTTCTCTCAGTTGGCAAGCTGCGCACACAATCGCAGTGTTGTACAGCTTGTTTCATCACCTTTGCGAAGTTGCCGCTCTCTCCGGCTCCCGGAGACGAAGAAGCTGCTTCTTCGCGCAAAGACGATTCTGCCGCTCACAGTGCTCTGCGGTGTGCGCCTTCTGCCGAAAGACGTCCGGGAGCGGTGCTTAGCTCTGCAGAGCACCATACCTGCTTCTTTAGCCTCTCTTCTCGTCTACATCTTAGCCAAAAGCTTTTCCACTCTGTCTGGCAAGGAGAAACTGTGCCAGCACAGAAAACATCTCCCATCGTGTTCTAGAAGCTGCACGGAGGTCTGCCGAGTGTTTTGCAAGAAGAGAAGGAAAGTTTTCCAAAACAGCTTGCAATCGAATATTCATGTGAATAGAAAAGGCAGGAGAGTGGTCAGGTACTGTTTTCTCTCACTTGGCAATCTGCTCAGACAATCGCAGTGTTGTACAGCTTGTTTCATCACCTTTGCGAAGTTGCCGCTCTCTCCGGCTCCCGGAGACGAAGAAGCTGCTTCTTCGCGCAAAGACGATTCTGCCGCTCACAGTGCTCTTCGGTGTGCGCCTTCTGCCGAAAGAGGCACGGGAGCTGTGCTTAGCTCTGCAGAGCACCGTACCTGCTTCTTTAGCCTCTCTTCTCGTCTACATCTTAGCAAAAAGCTTTTCCACTCTGTCTGGCAAGGAGAAACTGTGCCAGCACAGAAAACATCTCCCATCGTGTTCTAGAGGCTGCACGGAGGTCTGCCGAGTGTTTTGCAAGAAGAGAAAGAAAGTTGTCCAAAACAGCTTGTAACCGAATGTTCATGTGAATAAAAAAGGCAGGAGAGTGGTCAGGTACTGTTTTCTCTCAGTTGGCAAGCTGCGCACACAATCGCAGTGTTGTACAGCTTGTTTCATCACCTTTGCGAAGCTGCCGCTCTCTCCGGCTCCCGGAGACGAAGAAGCTGCTTCTTCGCGCAAAGACGATTCTGCCGCTCACTGTGCTCTGCGGTGTGCGCCTTCTGCTGAAAGAGGTCCGGGAGCGGTGCTTAGCTCTGCAGAGCACCGTACCTTCGTCTTTAGCCTCTCTTCTCGTCTACATCTTAGCAAAAAGCTTTTCCACTCTGTCTGGCAAGGAGAAACTGTGCCAGC
The DNA here is from genome assembly GCF_028551555.1 of Melozone crissalis. Lineage (NCBI taxonomy): Eukaryota > Metazoa > Chordata > Aves > Passeriformes > Passerellidae > Melozone > Melozone crissalis. The sequence continues at coordinate 2,298,122 of NW_026535940.1, read as the reverse complement.
ACAGAAAACATCTCCCATCGTGTTCTAGAGGCTGCACGGAGGTCTGCCGAGTGTTTTGCAAGAAGAGAAAGAAAGTTGTCCAAAACAGCTTGCAATCGAATGTTCATGTGAATAGAAAAGGCAGGAGAGTGGTCAGGTACTGTTTTCTCTCACTTGGCAAGCTGCTCACACAATCGCAGTGTTGTACAGCTTGTTTCATCACCTTTGCGAAGTTGCCGCTCTCTCCGGCTCCCGGAGACGAAGAAGCTGCTTCTTCGCGCAAAGACGATTCTGCCGCTCACTGTGCTCTGCGGTGTGCGCCTTCTGCCGAAAGAGGCACGGGAGCGGTGCTTAGCTCTGCAGAGCACCGTACCTTCGTCGTTACCCTCTCTTCTCGTCTACATATTAGCAAAAAGTTTTTCCACTCTGTCTGGCAAGGAGAAACTGTGCCAGCACAGAAAACATCTCCCATCGTGTTCTAGAGGCTGCACGGAGGTCTGCCGAGTGTTTTGCAAGAAGAGAAAGAAAGTTGTCCAAAACAGCTTGCAATCGAATGTTCATGTGAATGGAAAAGGCAGGAGAGTGGTCAGGTACTGTTTTCTCACAGTTGGCAAGCTGCGCACACAATCGCAGTGTTGTACAGCTTGTTTCATCACCTTTGCGAAGTTGCCGCTCTCTCCGGCTCCCGGAGACGAAGAAGCTGCTTCTTCGCGCAAAGACGATTCTGCCGCTCACAGTGCTCTGCGGTGTGCGCCTTCTGCCGAAAGAGGTCCGGGATCTGTGCTTAGCTCTGCAGAGCACCGTACCTTCGTCTTTAGCCTCTCTTCTCGTCTACATCTTAGCAAAAAGCTTTTCCAGTCTGTCTGGCAAGGAGAAACTGTGCCAGCACAAAAAACATCTCCCATCGTCTTCTAGAGGCTGCACGGAGGTCTGCCGAGTGTTTTGCAAGAAGAGAAAGAAAGTTGTCCAAAACAGCTTCCAATCGAATGTTCAAGTGAATCGAAAAGGCAGGAGAGTGGTCAGGTACTGTTTTCTCTCAGTTGGCAAGCTGCGCACACAATCGCAGTGTTGTAGGCTTGTTTCATCACCTTTGCGAAGTTGCCGCTCTCTCCGGCTCCCGGAGACGAAGAAGCTGCTTCTTCGCGCAAAGACGATTCTGCCGCTCACTGTGCTCTGCGGTGTGCGCCTTCTGCCGAAAGAGGTCCGGGAGCGATGCTTAGCTCTGCAGAGTACCATACGTGCTTCTTTAGCCTCGCTTCTCGTCTACATCTTCGCAAAAAGCTTTTCCACTCTGTCTGGCAAGGAGAAACTGTGCCAGCACAAAAAACATCTCCCATCGTGTTCTAGAGGCTGCACGGAGGTCTGCCGAGTGTTTTGCAAGAAGAGAAAGAAAGTTGTCCAAAACAGCTTGCATTCGAATATTCAAGTGAATAGAAAAGGCAGGAGAGTGGTCAGGTACTGTTTTCTCTCAGTTGGCAAGCTGCGCACACAATCGCAGTGTTGTACAGTTTGTTTCATCACCTTTGCGAAGTTGCCGCTCTCTCCGGCTCCCGGAGACGAAGAAGCTGCTTCTTCGCGCAAAGACGATTCTGCCGCTCACAGTGCTCTGCGGTGTGCGCCTTCTGCCGAAAGAGGTCCGGGAGCTGTGCTTAGCTCTGCAGAGCACCGTACCTTCGTCTTTAGCCTCTCTTCTCGTCTACATCTTAGCAAAAAGCTTTTCCACTCTGTCTGGCAAGGAGAAACTGTGCCAGCACAGAAAACATCTCCCATCGTGTTCTAGAGGCTGCACGGAGGTCTGCCGAGTGTTTTGCAAGAAGAGAAGGAAAGTTGTCCAAAACAGCTTGCAATCGAATGTTCATGTGAATAGAAAAGGCAGGAGAGTGGTCAGGTACTGTTTTCTCTCACTTGGCAAGCTGCTCACACAATCGCAGTGTTGTACAGCTTGTTTCATCACCTTTGCAAAGTTGCCGCTCTCTCCGGCTCCCGGAGACGAAGAAGCTGCTTCTTCACGCAAAGACGATTCTGCCGCTCACAGTGCTCTGCGGTGTGCGCCATCTGCCGAAAGAGGCACGGGAGCGGTGCTTAGCTCTGCAGAGCACCGTACCTTCGTCTTTAGCCTCTCTTCTCGTCTACATCTTAGCAAAAAGCTTTTCCACTCTGTCTGGCAAGGAGAAACTGTGCCAGCACAGAAAACATCTCCCATCGTCTTCTAGAGGCTGCACGGAGGTCTGCCGAGTGTTTTGCAAGAAGAGAAGGAAAGTTGTCCAAAACAACTTGCAATCGAATGTTCATGTGAATAAAAAAGGCAGGAGAGTGGTCAGGTACTGTTTTCTCTCCGTTGGCAAGCTGCGCACACAATCGCAGTGTTGTACAGCTTGTTTCATCACCTTTGCGAAGTTGCCGCTCTCTCCGGCTCCCGGAGACGAAGAAGCTGCTTCTTCGCGCAAAGACGATTCTGCCGCTCACAGTGCTCTGCGGTGTGCGCCTTCTGCCGAAAGAGGCCCGGGAGCTGTGCTTAGCTCTGCAGAGCACCGTAACTTCGTCTTTAGCCTCTCTTCTCATGTACATCTTAGCAAAAAGCTTTTCCACTCTGTCTGGCAAGGAGAAACTGTGCCAGCACAAAAAACATCTCCCATCGTGTTCTAGAGGCTGCACGGAGGTCTGCCGAGTGTTTTGCAAGAAGAGAAAGAAAGTTGTCCAAAACAGCTTGCAATCGAATGTTCATGTGAATAGAAAAGGCAGGAGAGTGGTCAGGTACTGTTTTCTCTCAGTTGGCAAGCTGCGCACACAATCGCAGTGTTGTACAGCTTGTTTCATCACCTTTGCCAAGTTGCCGCTCTCTCCGGCTCCCGGAGACGAAGAAGCTGCTTCTTCGCGCAAAGACGATTCTGCCGCTCACAGTGCTCTGCGGTGTGCGCCTTCTGCCGAAAGAGGTCCGGGAGCTGTGCTTAGCTCTGCAGAGCACCGTACCTTCGTCTTTAGCCTCTCTTCTCGTCTACATCTTAGCAAAAAGCTTTTCCACTCTGTCTGGCAAGGAGAAACTGTGCCAGCACAAAAAACATCTCCCATCGTCTTCTAGAGGCTGCACGGAGGTCTGCCGAGTGTTTTGCAAGAAGAGAAAGAAAGTTGTCCAAAACAGCTTCCAATCGAATGTTCAAGTGAATAGAAAAGGCAGGAGAGTGGTCAGGTACTGTTTTCTCTCAGTTGGCAAGCTGCGCACACAATCGCAGTGTTGTACAGCTTGTTTCATCACCTTTGCGAAGTTGCCGCTCTCTCCGGCTCCCGGAGACGAAGAAGCTGCTTCTTCGCGCAAAGACGATTCTGCCGCTCACTGTGCTCTGCGGTGTGCGCCTTCTGCCGAAAGAGGTCCGGGAGCGATGCTTAGCTCTGCAGAGTACCATACGTGCTTCTTTAGCCTCGCTTCTCGTCTACATCTTCGCAAAAACTTTTCCACTCTGTCTGGCAAGGAGAAACTGTGCCAGCACAAAAGACATCTCCCATCGTGTTCTAGAGGCTGCACGGAGGTCTGCCGAGTGTTTTGCAAGAAGAGAAAGAAAGTTGTCCAAAACAGCTTGCATTCGAATGTTCAAGTGAATAGAAAAGGCAGGAGAGTGGTCAGGTACTGTTTTCTCTCAGTTGGCAAGCTGCGCACACAATCGCAGCGTTGTACAGTTTGTTTCATCACCTTTGCGAAGTTGCCGCTCTCTCCGGCTCCCGGAGACGAAGAAGCTGCTTCTTCGCGCAAAGACGATTCTGCCGCTCACAGTGCTCTGCGGTGTGCGCCTTCTGCCGAAAGAGGTCCGGGAGCTGTGCTTAGCTCTGCAGAGCACCGTACCTTCGTCTTTAGCCTCTCTTCTCGTCTACATCTTAGCAAAAAGCTTTTCCACTCTGTCTGGCAAGGAGAAACTTTGCCAGAACAGAAAACATCTCCCATCGTGTTCTAGAGGCTGCACGGAGGTCTGCCGAGTGTTTTGCAAGAAGAGAAAGAAAGTTGTCCAAAACAGCTTGCAATCGAATGTTCATGTGAATAGAAAAGGCAGGAGAATGGTCAGGTACTGTTTTCTCTCACTTGGCAAGCTGCTCACACAATCGCAGTGTTGTACAGCTTGTTTCATCACCTTTGCAAAGTTGCCGCTCTCTCCGGCTCCCGGAGACGAAGAAGCTGCTTCTTCGCGCAAAGACGATTCTGCCGCTCACAGTGCTCTGCGGTGTGCGCCTTCTGCCGAAAGAGGCACGGGAGCGGTGCTTAGCTCTGCAGAGCACCGTACCTTCGTCGTTACCCTCTCTTCTCGTCTACATATTAGCAAAAAGTTTTTCCACTCTGTCTGGCAAGGAGAAACTGTGCCAGCACAGAAAACATCTCCCATCGTGTTCTAGAGGCTGCACGGAGGTCTGCCGAGTGTTTTGCAAGAAGAGAAAGAAAGTTGTCCAAAACAGCTTGCAATCGAATGTTCATGTGAATAGAAAAGGCAGGAGAGTGGTCAGGTACTGTTTTCTCTCAGTTGGCAAGCTGCGCACACAATCGCAGTGTTGTACAGCTTGTTTCATCACCTTTGCGAAGTTGCCGCTCTCTCCGGCTCCCGGAGACGAAGAAGCTGCTTCTTCGCGCAAAGACGATTCTGCCGCTCACAGTGCTCTGCGGTGTGCGCCTTCTGCCGAAAGAGGTCCGGGATCTGTGCTTAGCTCTGCAGAGCACCGTACCTTCGTCTTTAGCCTCTCTTCTCGTCTACATCTTAGCAAAAAGCTTTTCCACTCTGTCTGGCAAGGAGAAACTGTGCCAGCACAAAAAACATCTCCCATTGTCTTCTAGAGGCTGCACGGAGGTCTGCCGAGTGTTTTGCAAGAAGAGAAAGAAAGTTGTCCAAAACAGCTTCCAATCGAATGTTCAAGTGAATAGAAAAGGCAGGAGAGTGGTCAGGTACTGTTTTCTCTCAGTTGGCAAGCTGCGCACACAATCGCAGTGTTGTACAGCTTGTTTCATCACCTTTGCGAAGTTGCCGCTCTCTCCGGCTCCCGGAGACGAAGAAGCTGCTTCTTCGCGCAAAGACGATTCTGCCGCTCACTGTGCTCTGCGGTGTGCGCCTTCTGCCGAAAGAGGTCCGGGAGCGATGCTTAGCTCTGCAGAGTACCATACGTGCTTCTTTAGCCTCGCTTCTCGTCTACATCTTCGCAAAAAGCTTTTCCACTCTGTCTGGCAAGGAGAAACTGTGCCAGCACAAAAAACATCTCCCATCGTGTTCTAGAGGCTGCACGGAGGTCTGCCGAGTGTTTTGCAAGAAGAGAAAGAAAGTTGTCCAAAACAGCTTGCATTCGAATGTTCAAGTGAATAGAAAAGGCAGGAGAGTGGTCAGGTACTGTTTTCTCTCAGTTGGCAAGCTGCGCACACAATCGCAGTGTTGTACAGTTTGTTTCATCACCTTTGCGAAGTTGCCGCTCTCTCCGGCTCCCGGAGACGAAGAAGCTGCTTCTTCGCGCAAAGACGATTCTGCCGCTCACAGTGCTCTGCGGTGTGCGCCTTCTGCCGAAAGAGGTCCGGGAGCTGTGCTTAGCTCTGCAGAGCACCGTACCTTCGTCTTTAGCCTCTTTTCTCGTCTACATCTTAGCAAAAAGCTTTTCCACTCTGTCTGGCAAGGAGAAACTGTGCCAGCACAGAAAACATCTCCCATGGTCTCCTAGAGGCTGCACCGAGGTCTGCCGAGTGTTTTGCAAGAAGAGAAAGAAAGTTGTCCAAAACAGATTGCAATCGAATGTTCATGTGAATAAAAAAGGCAGGAGAGTGGTCAGGTACTGTTTTCTCTCAGTTGGCAAGCTGCGCACACAATCGCAGTGTTCTACAGCTTGTTTCATCACCTTTGCCAAGTTGCCGCTCTCTCCGGCTCCCGGAGACGAAGAAGCTGCTTCTTCGCGCAAAGACGATTCTGCCGCTCACAGTGCTCTGCGGTGTGCGCCTTCTGCCGAAAGAGGCCCGGGACCTGTGCTTAGCTCTGCAGAGCACCGTACCTTCGTCTTCAGCCTCTCTTCTCGTCTACATCTTAGCAAAAAGCTTTTCCACTCTGTCTGGCAAGGAGAAACTGTGCCAGCACAAAAAACATCTCCCATCGTGTTCTAGAGGCTGCACGGAGGTCTGCCGAGTGTTTTGCAAGAAGAGAAAGAAAGTTGTCCAAAACAGCTTGCAATCGAATGTTCAAGTGAATAGAAAAGGCAGGAGAGTGGTCAGGTACTATTTTCTCACACTTGGCAAGCTGCGCACACAATCGCAGTGTTGTACAGCTTATTTCATCACCTTTGCGAAGTTGCCGCTCTCTCCGGCTCCCGGAGACGAAGAAGCTGCTTCTTCGCGCAAAGACGATGCTGCCGCTCACAGTGCTCTGCGGTGTGCGCCTTCTGCCGAAAGAGGTCCGGGAGCGGTGCTTAGCTCTGCAGAGCACCGTACCTTCGTCTTTAGCCTCTCTTCTCGTCTACATCTTAGCAAAAAGCTTTTCCACTCTCTCTGGCAAGGAGAAACTGTGCCAGCACAGAAAACATCTCCCATTGTGTTCTAGAAGCTGCACGGAGGTCTGCCGAGTGTTTTGCAAGAAGAGAAGGAAAGTTGTCCAAAACAGCTTGCAATCGAATGTTCATGTGAATAGAAAAGGCAGGAGAGTGCTCAGGTACTGTTTTCTCTCACTTGGCAAGCTGCTCACACAATCGCAGTGTTGTACAGCTTGTTTCATCACCTTTGCAAAGTTGCCGCTCTCTCCGGCTCCCGGAGACGAAGAAGCTGCTTCTTCGCGCAAAGACGATTCTGCCGCTCACTGTGCTCTGCGGTGTGCGCCTTTTGCCGAAAGAAGTCCGGGAGCGATGCTTAGCTCTGCAGAGTACCATACGTGCTTCTTTAGCCACGCTTCTCGTCTACATCTTAGCAAAAAGCTTTTCCACTCTGTCTGGCAAGGAGAAACTGTGCCAGCACAGAAAACATCTCCCATCGTCTTCTAGAGGCTGCACGGAGGTCTGCCGAGTGTTTTGCAAGAAGAGAAAGAAAGTTGTCCAAAACAGCTTGCAATCGAATGTTCATGTGAATGGAAAAGGCAGGAGAGTGGTCAGGTACTGTTTTCTCACAGTTGGCAAGCTGCGCACACAATCGCAGTGTTGTACAGCTTGTTTCATCACCTTTGCGAAGTTGCCGCTCTCTCCGGCTCCCGGAGACGAAGAAGCTGCTTCTTCGCGCAAAGACGATTCTGCCGCTCACAGTGCTCTGCGGTGTGCGCCTTCTGCCGAAAGAGGTCCGGGATCTGTGCTTAGCTCTGCAGAGCACCGTACCTTCGTCTTTAGCCTCTCTTCTCGTCTACATCTTAGCAAAAAGCTTTTCCAGTCTGTCTGGCAAGGAGAAACTGTGCCAGCACAAAAAACATCTCCCATCGTCTTCTAGAGGCTGCACGGAGGTCTGCCGAGTGTTTTGCAAGAAGAGAAAGAAAGTTGTCCAAAACAGCTTCCAATCGAATGTTCAAGTGAATCGAAAAGGCAGGAGAGTGGTCAGGTACTGTTTTCTCTCAGTTGGCAAGCTGCGCACACAATCGCAGTGTTGTAGGCTTGTTTCATCACCTTTGCGAAGTTGCCGCTCTCTCCGGCTCCCGGAGACGAAGAAGCTGCTTCTTCGCGCAAAGACGATTCTGCCGCTCACTGTGCTCTGCGGTGTGCGCCTTCTGCCGAAAGAGGTCCGGGAGCGATGCTTAGCTCTGCAGAGTACCATACGTGCTTCTTTAGCCTCGCTTCTCGTCTACATCTTCGCAAAAAGCTTTTCCACTCTGTCTGGCAAGGAGAAACTGTGCCAGCACAAAAAACATCTCCCATCGTGTTCTAGAGGCTGCACGGAGGTCTGCCGAGTGTTTTGCAAGAAGAGAAAGAAAGTTGTCCAAAACAGCTTGCATTCGAATATTCAAGTGAATAGAAAAGGCAGGAGAGTGGTCAGGTACTGTTTTCTCTCAGTTGGCAAGCTGCGCACACAATCGCAGTGTTGTACAGTTTGTTTCATCACCTTTGCGAAGTTGCCGCTCTCTCCGGCTCCCGGAGACGAAGAAGCTGCTTCTTCGCGCAAAGACGATTCTGCCGCTCACAGTGCTCTGCGGTGTGCGCCTTCTGCCGAAAGAGGTCCGGGAGCTGTGCTTAGCTCTGCAGAGCACCGTACCTTCGTCTTTAGCCTCTCTTCTCGTCTACATCTTAGCAAAAAGCTTTTCCACTCTGTCTGGCAAGGAGAAACTGTGCCAGCACAGAAAACATCTCCCATCGTGTTCTAGAGGCTGCACGGAGGTCTGCCGAGTGTTTTGCAAGAAGAGAAGGAAAGTTGTCCAAAACAGCTTGCAATCGAATGTTCATGTGAATAGAAAAGGCAGGAGAGTGGTCAGGTACTGTTTTCTCTCACTTGGCAAGCTGCTCACACAATCGCAGTGTTGTACAGCTTGTTTCATCACCTTTGCAAAGTTGCCGCTCTCTCCGGCTCCCGGAGACGAAGAAGCTGCTTCTTCACGCAAAGACGATTCTGCCGCTCACAGTGCTCTGCGGTGTGCGCCATCTGCCGAAAGACGCACGGGAGCGGTGCTTAGCTCTGCAGAGCACCGTACCTTCGTCTTTAGCCTCTCTTCTCGTCTACATCTTAGCAAAAAGCTTTTCCACTCTGTCTGGCAAGGAGAAACTGTGCCAGCACAGAAAACATCTCCCATCGTCTTCTAGAGGCTGCACGGAGGTCTGCCGAGTGTTTTGCAAGAAGAGAAGGAAAGTTGTCCAAAACAACTTGCAATCGAATGTTCATGTGAATAAAAAAGGCAGGAGAGTGGTCAGGTACTGTTTTCTCTCCGTTGGCAAGCTGCGCACACAATCGCAGTGTTGTACAGCTTGTTTCATCACCTTTGCGAAGTTGCCGCTCTCTCCGGCTCCCGGAGACGAAGAAGCTGCTTCTTCGCGCAAAGACGATTCTGCCGCTCACAGTGCTCTGCGGTGTGCGCCTTCTGCCGAAAGAGGCCCGGGAGCTGTGCTTAGCTCTGCAGAGCACCGTAACTTCGTCTTTAGCCTCTCTTCTCATGTACATCTTAGCAAAAAGCTTTTCCACTCTGTCTGGCAAGGAGAAACTGTGCCAGCACAAAAAACATCTCCCATCGTGTTCTAGAGGCTGCACGGAGGTCTGCCGAGTGTTTTGCAAGAAGAGAAAGAAAGTTGTCCAAAACAGCTTGCAATCGAATGTTCATGTGAATAGAAAAGGCAGGAGAGTGGTCAGGTACTGTTTTCTCTCAGTTGGCAAGCTGCGCACACAATCGCAGTGTTGTACAGCTTGTTTCATCACCTTTGCCAAGTTGCCGCTCTCTCCGGCTCCCGGAGACGAAGAAGCTGCTTCTTCGCGCAAAGACGATTCTGCCGCTCACAGTGCTCTGCGGTGTGCGCCTTCTGCCGAAAGAGGTCCGGGAGCTGTGCTTAGCTCTGCAGAGCACCGTACCTTCGTCTTTAGCCTCTCTTCTCGTCTACATCTTAGCAAAAAGCTTTTCCACTCTGTCTGGCAAGGAGAAACTGTGCCAGCACAAAAAACATCTCCCATCGTCTTCTAGAGGCTGCACGGAGGTCTGCCGAGTGTTTTGCAAGAAGAGAAAGAAAGTTGTCCAAAACAGCTTCCAATCGAATGTTCAAGTGAATAGAAAAGGCAGGAGAGTGGTCAGGTACTGTTTTCTCTCAGTTGGCAAGCTGCGCACACAATCGCAGTGTTGTACAGCTTGTTTCATCACCTTTGCGAAGTTGCCGCTCTCTCCGGCTCCCGGAGACGAAGAAGCTGCTTCTTCGCGCAAAGACGATTCTGCCGCTCACTGTGCTCTGCGGTGTGCGCCTTCTGCCGAAAGAGGTCCGGGAGCGATGCTTAGCTCTGCAGAGTACCATACGTGCTTCTTTAGCCTCGCTTCTCGTCTACATCTTCGCAAAAAGCTTTTCCACTCTGTCTGGCAAGGAGAAACTGTGCCAGCACAAAAGACATCTCCCATCGTGTTCTAGAGGCTGCACGGAGGTCTGCCGAGTGTTTTGCAAGAAGAGAAAGAAAGTTGTCCAAAACAGCTTGCATTCGAATGTTCAAGTGAATAGAAAAGGCAGGAGAGTGGTCAGGTACTGTTTTCTCTCAGTTGGCAAGCTGCGCACACAATCGCAGCGTTGTACAGTTTGTTTCATCACCTTTGCGAAGTTGCCGCTCTCTCCGGCTCCCGGAGACGAAGAAGCTGCTTCTTCGCGCAAAGACGATTCTGCCGCTCACTGTGCTCTGCGGTGTGCGCCTTCTGCCGAAAGAGGTCCGGGAGCTGTGCTTAGCTCTGCAGAGCACCGTACCTTCGTCTTTAGCCTCTCTTCTCGTCTACATCTTAGCAAAAAGCTTTTCCACTCTGTCTGGCAAGGAGAAACTTTGCCAGAACAGAAAACATCTCCCATCGTGTTCTAGAGGCTGCACGGAGGTCTGCCGAGTGTTTTGCAAGAAGAGAAAGAAAGTTGTCCAAAACAGCTTGCAATCGAATGTTCATGTGAATAGAAAAGGCAGGAGAATGGTCAGGTACTGTTTTCTCTCACTTGGCAAGCTGCTCACACAATCGCAGTGTTGTACAGCTTGTTTCATCACCTTTGCAAAGTTGCCGCTCTCTCCGGCTCCCGGAGACGAAGAAGCTGCTTCTTCGCGCAAAGACGATTCTGCCGCTCACAGTGCTCTGCGGTGTGCGCCTTCTGCCGAAAGAGGCACGGGAGCGGTGCTTAGCTCTGCAGAGCACCGTACCTTCGTCGTTACCCTCTCTTCTCGTCTACATATTAGCAAAAAGTTTTTCCACTCTGTCTGGCAAGGAGAAACTGTGCCAGCACAGAAAACATCTCCCATCGTGTTCTAGAGGCTGCACGGAGGTCTGCCGAGTGTTTTGCAAGAAGAGAAAGAAAGTTGTCCAAAACAGCTTGCAATCGAATGTTCATGTGAATAGAAAAGGCAGGAGAGTGGTCAGGTACTGTTTTCTCTCAGTTGGCAAGCTGCGCACACAATCGCAGTGTTGTACAGCTTGTTTCATCACCTTTGCGAAGTTGCCGCTCTCTCCGGCTCCCGGAGACGAAGAAGCTGCTTCTTCGCGCAAAGACGATTCTGCCGCTCACAGTGCTCTGCGGTGTGCGCCTTCTGCCGAAAGAGGTCCGGGATCTGTGCTTAGCTCTGCAGAGCACCGTACCTTCGTCTTTAGCCTCTCTTCTCGTCTACATCTTAGCAAAAAGCTTTTCCACTCTGTCTGGCAAGGAGAAACTGTGCCAGCACAAAAAACATCTCCCATTGTCTTCTAGAGGCTGCACGGAGGTCTGCCGAGTGTTTTGCAAGAAGAGAAAGAAAGTTGTCCAAAACAGCTTCCAATCGAATGTTCAAGTGAATAGAAAAGGCAGGAGAGTGGTCAGGTACTGTTTTCTCTCAGTTGGCAAGCTGCGCACACAATCGCAGTGTTGTACAGCTTGTTTCATCACCTTTGCGAAGTTGCCGCTCTCTCCGGCTCCCGGAGACGAAGAAGCTGCTTCTTCGCGCAAAGACGATTCTGCCGCTCACTGTGCTCTGCGGTGTGCGCCTTCTGCCGAAAGAGGTCCGGGAGCGATGCTTAGCTCTGCAGAGTACCATACGTGCTTCTTTAGCCTCGCTTCTCGTCTACATCTTCGCAAAAAGCTTTTCCACTCTGTCTGGCAAGGAGAAACTGTGCCAGCACAAAAAACATCTCCCATCGTGTTCTAGAGGCTGCACGGAGGTCTGCCGAGTGTTTTGCAAGAAGAGAAAGAAAGTTGTCCAAAACAGCTTGCATTCGAATGTTCAAGTGAATAGAAAAGGCAGGAGAGTGGTCAGGTACTGTTTTCTCTCAGTTGGCAAGCTGCGCACACAATCGCAGTGTTGTACAGTTTGTTTCATCACCTTTGCGAAGTTGCCGCTCTCTCCGGCTCCCGGAGACGAAGAAGCTGCTTCTTCGCGCAAAGACGATTCTGCCGCTCACAGTGCTCTGCGGTGTGCGCCTTCTGCCGAAAGAGGTCCGGGAGCTGTGCTTAGCTCTGCAGAGCACCGTACCTTCGTCTTTAGCCTCTTTTCTCGTCTACATCTTAGCAAAAAGCTTTTCCACTCTGTCTGGCAAGGAGAAACTGTGCCAGCACAGAAAACATCTCCCATGGTCTTCTAGAGGCTGCACCGAGGTCTGCCGAGTGTTTTGCAAGAAGAGAAAGAAAGTTGTCCAAAACAGATTGCAATCGAATGTTCATGTGAATAAAAAAGGCAGGAGAGTGGTCAGGTACTGTTTTCTCTCAGTTGGCAAGCTGCGCACACAATCGCAGTGTTCTACAGCTTGTTTCATCACCTTTGCCAAGTTGCCGCTCTCTCCGGCTCCCGGAGACGAAGAAGCTGCTTCTTCGCGCAAAGACGATTCTGCCGCTCACAGTGCTCTGCGGTGTGCGCCTTCTGCCGAAAGAGGCCCGGGACCTGTGCTTAGCTCTGCAGAGCACCGTACCTTCGTCTTCAGCCTCTCTTCTCGTCTACATCTTAGCAAAAAGCTTTTCCACTCTGTCTGGCAAGGAGAAACTGTGCCAGCACAAAAAACATCTCCCATCGTGTTCTAGAGGCTGCACGGAGGTCTGCCGAGTGTTTTGCAAGAAGAGAAAGAAAGTTGTCCAAAACAGCTTGCAATCGAATGTTCAAGTGAATAGAAAAGGCAGGAGAGTGGTCAGGTACTATTTTCTCACACTTGGCAAGCTGCGCACACAATCGCAGTGTTGTACAGCTTATTTCATCACCTTTGCGAAGTTGCCGCTCTCTCCGGCTCCCGGAGACGAAGAAGCTGCTTCTTCGCGCAAAGACGATGCTGCCGCTCACAGTGCTCTGCGGTGTGCGCCTTCTGCCGAAAGAGGTCCGGGAGCGGTGCTTAGCTCTGCAGAGCACCGTACCTTCGTCTTTAGCCTCTCTTCTCGTCTACATCTTAGCAAAAAGCTTTTCCACTCTCTCTGGCAAGGAGAAACTGTGCCAGCACAGAAAACATCTCCCATTGTGTTCTAGAAGCTGCACGGAGGTCTGCCGAGTGTTTTGCAAGAAGAGAAGGAAAGTTGTCCAAAACAGCTTGCAATCGAATGTTCATGTGAATAGAAAAGGCAGGAGAGTGCTCAGGTACTGTTTTCTCTCACTTGGCAAGCTGCTCACACAATCGCAGTGTTGTACAGCTTGTTTCATCACCTTTGCAAAGTTGCCGCTCTCTCCGGCTCCCGGAGACGAAGAAGCTGCTTCTTCGCGCAAAGACGATTCTGCCGCTCACTGTGCTCTGCGGTGTGCGCCTTTTGCCGAAAGAAGTCCGGGAGCGATGCTTAGCTCTGCAGAGTACCATACGTGCTTCTTTAGCCACGCTTCTCGTCTACATCTTAGCAAAAAGCTTTTCCACTCTGTCTGGCAAGGAGAAACTGTGCCAGCACAGAAAACATCTCCCATCGTCTTCTAGAGGCTGCACGGAGGTCTGCCGAGTGTTTTGCAAGAAGAGAAACAAAGTTGTCCAAAACAGCTTGCAATCGAATGTTCAAGTGAATAGAAAAGGCAGGAGAGTGGTCAGGTACTGTTTTCTCTCAGTTGGCAAGCTGCGCACACAATCGCACTGTTGTACAGCTTGTTTCATCACCTTTGCGAAGCTGCCGCTCTCTCCGGCTCCCGGAGACGAAGAAGCTGCTTCTTCGCGCAAAGACGATTCTGCCACTCACAGTGCTCTGCGGTGTGCGCCTTCTGCCGAAAGAGGTCCGGGAGCGGTGCTTAGCTCTGCAGACCACCGTACCTTCGTCTTTAGCCTCTCTTCTCGTCTACATCTTAGCAAAAAGCTTTTCCACTCTGTCTGGCAAGGAGAAACTGTGCCAGCACAAAAAACATCTCCCATCGTGTTCTAGAAGCTGCACGGAGGTCTGCCGAGTGTTTTGCAAGAAGAGAAAGAAAGTTGTCCAAAACAGCTTGCAATCGAATGTTCATGTGAATAGAAAGGCAGGAGGGTGGTCAGGTACTGTTTTCTCTGTGTTGGCAAGCTGCGCACACAATCGCAGTGTTGTACAGCTTGTTTCATCACCTTTGCGAAGTTGCCGCTCTCTCCGGCTCCCGGAGACGAAGAAGCTGCTTCTTCGCGCAAAGACGATTCTGCCCCTCACTGTGCTCTGCAGTGTGTGTCTTCTGCCGAAAGAGGTCCGGGAGCGGTGCTTAGCTCTGCAGAGCACCGTACCTTCGTCTTTAGCCTCTCTTCTCGTCTACATCTTAGCAAAAAGCTTTTCCACTCTGTCTGGCAAGGAGAAACTGTGCCAGCACAGAAAACATCTCCCATCGTGTTCTAGAGGCTGCACGGAGGTCTGCCGAGTGTTTTGCAAGAAGAGAAAGAAAGTTGTCCAAAACAGCTTGCAATCGAATGTTCATGTGAATAGAAAAGGCAGGAGAGTGGTCAGGTACTGTTTTCTCTCAGTTGGCAAGCTGCTCACACAATCGCAGTGTTGTACAGCTTGTTTCATCACCTTTGTAAAGTTGCCGCTCTCTCCGGCTCCCGGAGACGAAGAAGCTGCTTCTTCGCGCAAAGACGATTCTGCCGCTCACAGTGCTCTGCGGTCTGCGCCTTCTGCCGAAAGAGGCCCGGGAGCTGTGCATAGCTCTGCAGAGCACCGTACCTTCGTCTTTAGACTCTCTTCTCGTCTACATCTTAGCAAAAATCTTTTTCACTCTGTCTGGCAAGGAGAAACTGTGCCAGCACAGAAAACATCTCCCATCGTGTTCTAGAGGCTGCACGGAGGTCTGCCGAGTGTTTTGCAAGAAGAGAAAGAAAGTTGTCCAAAACAGCTTGCAATCGAATGTTCATGTGAATAGAAAAGGCAGGAGAGTGGTCAGGTACTGTTTTCTCTCAGTTGGCAAGCTGCGCACACAATCGCAGTGTTGTACAGCTTGTTTCATCACCTTTGCGAAGTTGCCGCTCTCTCCGGCTCCCGGAGACGAAGAAGCTGCTTCTTCGCGCAAAGACGATTCTGCCGCTCACAGTGCTCTGCGGTGTGCGCCTTCTGCCGAAAGAGGCCCGGGAGCGGTACTTAGCTCTGCAGAGCACCGTACCTTCGTCTTTAGCCTCTCTTCTCGTCTACATCTTAGCAAAAAGCTTTTCCACTCTGTCTGGCAAGGAGAAACTTTGCCAGCACAGAAAACATCTCCCATCGTGTTCTAGAGGCTGCACGGAGGACTGCCGAGTGTTTTGCAAGAAGAGAAAGAAAGTTGTCCAAAACAGCTTGCAACCGAATGTTCATGTGAATAAAAAAGGCAGGAGAGTGGTCAGGTACTGTTTTCTCTCAGTTGGCAAGCTGCGCACACAATCGCAGTGTTGTACAGCTTGTTTCATCACCTTTGCCAAGTTGCCGCTCTCTCCGGCTCCCGGAGACGAAGAAGCTGCTTCTTCGCGCAAAGACGATTCTGCCGCTCACAGTGCTCTGCGGTGTGCGCCTTCTGCCGAAAGAGGCCCGGGAGCGGTGCTTAGCTCTGCAGAGCACCGTACCTTCGTCTTTAGCCTCTCTTCTCGTCTACATCTTAGCAAAAAGCTTTTCCCTCTGTCTGGCAAGGAGAAACTTTGCCAGCACAGAAAACATCTCCCATCGTGTTCTAGAGGCTGCACGGAGGTCTGCCGAGTGTTTTGCAAGAAGAGAAAGAAAGTTGTCCAAAACAGCTTGCAATCGAATGTTCATGTGAATGGAAAAGGCAGGAGAGTGGTCAGGTACTGTTTTCTCTCAGTTGGCAAGCTGCGCACACAATCGCAGTGTTGTACAGCTTGTTTTATCACCTTTGCGAAGTTGCCGCTCTCTCCGGCTCCCAGAGACGAAGAAGCTGCTTCTTCGCGCAAAGACGATTCTGCCGCTCACAGTGCTCTGCGGTGTGCGCCTATGCCGAAAGAGGTCCGGGAGCTGTGCTTAGCTCTGCAGAGCACCGTACCTTCGTCTTTAGCCTCTCTTCTCGTCTACATCTTAGCAAAAAGCTTTTCCACTCTGTCTGGCAAGGAGAAACTGTGCCAGCACAAAAAACATCTCCCATCGTGTTCTAGAGGCTGCACGGAGGTCTGCCGAGTGTTTTGCAAGAAGAGAAAGAAAGTTGTCCAAAACAGCTTGCAATCGAATGTTCAAGTCAATAGAAAAGGCAGGAGAGTGGTCAGGTACTGTTTTCTCTCAGTTGGCAAGCTGCGCACACAATCGCAGTGTTGTACAGCTTGTTTCATCACCTTTGCGAAGTTGCCGCTCTCTCCGCCTCCCGGAGACGAAGAAGCTGCTTCTTCGCGCAAAGACGATTCTGCCGCTCACTGTGTTCTGCGGTGTGCGCCTTCTGCCGAAAGAGGTCCGGGAGCGATGCTTAGCTCTGCAGAGTACCATACGTGCTTCTTTAGCCTCGCTTCTCGTCTACATCTTAGCAAAAAGCTTTTCCACTCTGTCTGGCAAGGAGAAACTGTGCCAGCACAAAAAACATCTCCCATCGTGTTCTAGAGGCTGCACGGAGGTCTGCCGAGTGTTTTGCAAGAAGAGAAAGAAAGTTGTCCAAAACAGCTTGCAATCGAATGTTCAAGTGAATAGAAAAGGCAGGAGAGTGGTCAGGTACTCTTTTGTCTCAGTTGGCAAGCTGCGCACACAATCGCAGCGTTGTAAAGCTTGTTTCATGACCTTTGCGAAGTTGCCGCTCTCTCCGGCTCCCGGAGACGAAGAAGCTGCTTCTTCGCGCAAAGACGATTCTGCCCCTCACTGTGCTCTGCGGTGTGCGCCTTCTGCCGAAAGAGGTCCGGGAGCGGTGCTTAGCTCTGCAGAGCACTGTACCTTCGTCTTTAGCTTCTCTTCTCGTCTACATCTTAGCAAAAAGCTTTTCCACTCTGTCTGGCAAGGAGAAACTGTGCCAGCACACAAAACATCTCCCATCGTGTTCTAGAAGCTGCACGGAGGTCTGCCGAGTGTTTTGCAAGAAGAGAAAGAAAGTTGTCCAAAACAGCTTGCAATCGAATGTTCATGTGAATAGAAAAGGCAGGAGAGTGGTCAGGTACTGTTTTCTCTCAGTTGGCAAGCTGCGCACACAATCGCAGTGTTGTACAGCTTGTTTTATCACCTTTGCGAAGTTGTCGCTCTCTCCGGCTCCCGGAGACGAAGAAGGTGCTTCTTCGCGCAAAGACGATTCTGCCGCTCACAGTGCTCTGCGGTGTGCGCCTTCTACCGAAAGAGGTCCGGGAGCGGTGCTTCGCTCTGCAGAGCACCGTACCTTCGTCTTTAGCCTCTCTTCTCGTCTACATCTTAGCAAAAAGCTTTTCCACTCTGTCTGGCAAGGAGAAACTGTGCCAGCACAGAAAACATCTCCCATCGTGTTCTAGAGGCTGCACGGAGGTCTGCCGAGTGTTTTGCAAGAAGAGAAAGAAAGTTGTCCAAAACAGCTTGCAATCGAATGTTCATGTGAATAGAAAAGGCAGGAGAGTGGTCAGGTACTGTTTTCTCTCAGTTGGCAAGCTGCGCACACAATCACAGTGTTGTACAGTTTGTTTCATCACCTTTGCGAAGTTGCCGCTCTCTCCGGCTCCCGGAGACGAAGAAGCTGCTTCTTCGCGCAAAGACGATTCTTCCGCTCACAGTGCTCTGCGGTGTGCGCCTTCTGCCGAAAGAGGTCCGGGAGCGGTGCTTAGCTCTGCAGAGCACCGTACCTTCGTCTTTAGCCTCTCTTCTCGTCTACATCTTAGCAAAAAGCTTTTCCACTCTGTCTGGCAAGGAGAAACTGTGCCAGCACAGAAAACATCTCCCATCGTGTTCTAGAGGCTGCACGGAGGTCTGCCGAGTGTTTTGCAAGAAGAGAAAGAAAGTTGTCCAAAACAGCTTGCATCCGAATGTTCATGTGAATAAAAAAGGCAGGAGAGTGGTCAGGTACTGTTTTCTCTCAGTTGGCATGCTGCGCACACAATCGCAGTGTTGTACAGCTTGTTTCATCACCTTTGCGAAGTTGCCGCTGTCTCCGGCTCCCGGAGACGAAGAAGCTGCTTCTTCGCGCAAAGACGATTCTGCCGCTCACAGTGCTCTGCGGTGTGCGCCTTCTGCCGAAAGAGGCACGGGAGCGGTGCTTAGCTCTGCAGAGCACCGTACCTTCGTCTTTAGCCTCTCTTCTCGTCTACATCTTAGCAAAAAGCTTTTCCACTCTGTCTGGCAAGGAGAAACTTTGCCAGCACAGAAAACATCTCCCATCGTGTTCTAGAGGCTGCACGGAGGTCTGCCGAGTGTTTTGCAAGAAGAGAAATAAAGTTGTCCAAAACAGCTTGCAATCGAATGTTCAAGTGAATAGAAAAGGCAGGAGAGTGGTCAGGTACTATTTTCTCTCACTTGGCAAGCTGCGCACACAATCGCAGTGTTGTACAGCTTATTTCATCACCTTTGCGAAGTTGCCGCTCTCTCCGGCTCCCGGAGACGAAGAAGCTGCTTCTTCGCGCAAAGACGATTCTGCCGCTCACTGTGCTCTGCGGTGTGCGCCTTCTGCCGAAAGAGGTCCGGGAGCGATGATTAGCTCTGCAGAGTACCATACGTGCTTCTTTAGCCTCGCTTCTCGTCTACATCTTAGCAAAAAGCTTTTCCACTCTGTCTGGCAAGGAGAAACTGTGCCAGCACAGAAAACATCTCCCATCGTGTTCTAGAGGCTGCACGGATGTCTGCCGAGTGTTTTGCAAGAAGAGAAAGAAAGTTGTCCAAAACAGCTTTCAATCGAATGTTCATGTGAATGGAAAAGGCAGGAGAGTGGTCAGGTACTGTTTTCTCTCAGTTGGCAAGCTGCGCACACAATCGCAGTGTTGTACAGCTTGTTTCATCACCTTTGCGAAGTTGCCGCTCTCTCCGGCTCCCGGAGACGAAGAAGCTGATTCTTCGCTCAAAGACGATTCTGCCGCTCACTGTGGTCTGCGGTGTGTGCCTTCTGCCGAAAGACGTCCGGGAGCGGTGCTTAGATCTGCAGAGCACCATACCTGCTTCTTTAGCCTCTCTTCTCGTCTACATCTTAGCAAAAAGCTTTTCCACTCTGTCTGGCAAGGAGAAACTGTGCCAGCACAGAAAACATCTCCCATCGTCTTCTAGAGGCTGCACGGAGGTCTGCCGAGTGTTTTGCAAGAAGAGAAGGAAAGTTGTCCAAAACAGCTTGCAATCGAATGTTCATGTGCATAGAAAAGGCAGGAGAGTGGTCAGGTACTGTTTTGTCTCAGTTGGCAAGCTGCTCACACAATCGCAGTGTTGTACAGCTTGTTTCATCACCTTTGCAAAGTTGCCGCTCTCTCCGGCTCCCGGAGACGAAGAAGCTGCTTCTTCGCGCAAAGACGATTCTGCCGCTCACTGTGCTCTGCGGTGTGCGCCTTCTGCCGAAAGAAGTCCGGGAGCGATGCTTAGCTCTGCAGAGTACCATACGTGCTTCTTTAGCCACGCTTCTCGTCTACATCTTAGCAAAAAGCTTTTCCACTCTGTCTGGCAAGGAGAAACTGTGCCAGCACAGAAAACATCTCCCATCGTCTTCTAGAGGCTGCACGGAGGTCTGCCGAGTGTTTTGCAAGAAGAGAAAGAAAGTTGTCCAAAACAGCTTGCAATCGAATGTTCATGTGAATAGAAAAGGCAGGAGAGTGGTCAGGTACTGTTTTCTCTCAGTTGGCAAGCTGCGCACACAATCGCAGTGTTGTACAGCTTGTTTCATCACCTTTGCGAAGTTGCCGCTCTCTCCGGCTCCCGGAGACGAAGAAGCTGCTTCTTCGCGCAAAGACGATTCTGCCGCTCACAGTGCTCTGCGGTGTGCGCCTTCTGCCGAAAGAGGCCCGGGAGCGGTGCTTAGCTCTGCAGAGCACCGTACCTTCGTCTTTAGCCTCTCTTCTCGTCTACATCTTAGCAAAAAGCTTTTCCACTCTGTCTGGCAAGGAGAAACTGTGCCAGCACAGAAAACATCTCCCATCGTGTTCTAGAGGCTGCACGGAGGTCTGCCGAGTGTTTTGCAAGAAGAGAAAGAAAGTTGTCCAAAACAGCTTCCAATCGAATGTTCAAGTGAATAGAAAAGGCAGGAGAGTGGTCAGGTACTATTTTCTCACACTTGGCAAGCTGCGCACACAATCGCAGTGTTGTACAGATTATTTCATCACCTTTGCGAAGTTGCCGCTCTCTCCGCCTCCCGGAGACGAAGAAGCTGCTTCTTCGCGCAAAGACGATTCTGCCGCTCACTGTGCTCTGCGGTGTGCGCCTTCTGCCGAAAGAGGTCCGGGAGCGATGCTTAGCTCTGCAGAGTACCATACGTGCTTCTTTAGCCTCGCTTCTCGTCTACATCTTAGCAAAAAGCTTTTCCACTCTGTCTGGCAAGGAGAAACTGTGCCAGCACACAAAACATCTCCCATCGTGTTCTAGAGGCTGCACGGAGGTCAGCCGAGTGTTTTGCAAGAAGAGAAAGAAAGTTGTCCAAAACAGCTTTCAATCGAATGTTCATATGAATAGAAAAGGCAGGAGAGTGGTCAGGTACTGTTTTCTCTCACTTGGCAAGCTGCGCACACAATCGCAGTTTTGTACAGCTTGTTTCATCACCTTTGCGAAGTTGCCGCTCTCTCCGGCTGCCGGAGACGAAGAAGCTGCTTCTTCGCGCAAAGACGATTCTGCCGCTCACAGTGCTCTGCGGTGTGCGCCTTCTGCCGAAAGACGTCCGGGAGCGGTGCTTAGCTCTGCAGAGCACCATACCTGCTTCTTTAGCCTCTCTTCTCGTCTACATCTTAGCAAAAAGCTTTTCCACTCTGTCTGGCAAGGAGAAACTGTGCCAGCACAGAAAACATCTCCCATCGTGTTCTAGAGGCTGCACGGAGGTCTGCCGAGTGTTTTGCAAGAAGAGAAGGAAAGTTGTCCAAAACAGCTTGCAATCGAATGTTCATGTGAATAGAAAAGGCAGGAGAGTGGTCAGGTACTGTTTTCTCTCAGTTGGCAAGCTGCTCACACAATCGCAGTGTTGTACAGCTTGTTTCATCACCTTTGCAAAGTTGCCGCTCTCTCCGGCTCCCGGAGACGAAGAAGCTGCTTCTTCACGCAAAGACGATTCTGCCGCTCACAGTGCTCTGCGGTGTGCGCCATCTGCCGAAAGACGCACGGGAGCGGTGCTTAGCTCTGCAGAGCACCGTACCTTCGTCTTTAGCCTCTCTTCTCGTCTACATCTTAGCAAAAAGCTTTTCCACTCTGTCTGGCAAGGAGAAACTGTGCCAGCACAGAAAACATCTCCCATCGTCTTCTAGAGGCTGCACGGAGGTCTGCCGAGTGTTTTGCAAGAAGAGAAGGAAAGTTGTCCAAAACAGCTTGCAATCGAATGTTCATGTGAATAAAAAAGGCAGGAGAGTGGTCAGGTACTGTTTTCTCTCAGTTGGCAAGCTGCGCACACAATCGCAGCGTTGTACAGTTTGTTTCATCACCTTTGCGAAGTTGCCGCTCTCTCCGGCTCCCGGAGACGAAGAAGCTGCTTCTTCGCGCAAAGACGATTCTGCCGCTCACAGTGCTCTGCGGTGTGCGCCTTCTGCCGAAAGACGTCCGGGAGCCGTGCTTAGCTCTGCAGAGCACCATACCTGCTTCTTTAGCCTCTCTTCTCGTCTACATCTTAGCAAAAAGCTTTTCCACTCTGTCTGGCAAGGAGAAACTGTGCCAGCACAGAAAACATCTCCCATCGTGTTCTAGAAGCTGCACGGAGGTCTGCCGAGTGTTTTGCAAGAAGAGAAGGAAAGTTGTCCAAAACAGCTTGCAATCGAATATTCATGTGAATAGAAAAGGCAGGAGAGTGGTCAGGTACTGTTTTCTCTCACTTGGCAAGCTGCTCAGACAATCGCAGTGTTGTACAGCTTGTTTCATCACCTTTGCGAAGTTGCCGCTCTCTCCGGCTCCCGGAGACGAAGAAGCTGCTTCTTCGCGCAAAGACGATTCTGCCGCTCACAGTGCTCTTCGGTGTGCGCCTTCTGCCGAAAGAGGCACGGGAGCTGTGCTTAGCTCTGCAGAGCACCGTACCTGCTTCTTTAGCCTCTCTTCTCGTCTACATCTTAGCAAAAAGCTTTTCCACTCTGTCTGGCAAGGAGAAACTGTGCCAGCACAGAAAACATCTCCCATCGTGTTCTAGAGGCTGCACGGAGGTCTGCCGAGTGTTTTGCAAGAAGAGAAAGAAAGTTGTCCAAAACAGCTTGTAACCGAATGTTCATGTGAATAAAAAAGGCAGGAGAGTGGTCAGGTACTGTTTTCTCTCAGTTGGCAAGCTGCGCACACAATCGCAGTGTTGTACAGCTTGTTTCATCACCTTCGCGAAGCTGCCGCTCTCTCCGGCTCCCGGAGACGAAGAAGCTGCTTCTTCGCGCAAAGACGATTCTGCCGCTCACTGTGCTCTGCGGTGTGCGCCTTCTGCTGAAAGAGGTCCGGGAGCGGTGCTTAGCTCTGCAGAGCACCGTACCTTCGTCTTTAGCCTCTCTTCTCGTCTACATCTTAGCAAAAAGCTTTTCCACTCTGTCTGGCAAGGAGAAACTGTGCCAGCACAGAAAACATCTCCCATCGTGTTCTAGAGGCTGCACGGAGGTCTGCCGAGTGTTTTGCAAGAAGAGAAAGAAAGTTGTCCAAAACAGCTTGCAATCGAATATTCATGTGAATAGAAAAGGCAGGAGAGTGGTCAGGTACTGTTTTCTCTCACTTGGCAAGCTGCTCACACAATCGCAGTGTTGTACAGCTTGTTTCATCACCTTTGCGAAGTTGCCGCTCTCTCCGGCTCCCGGAGACGAAGAAGCTGCTTCTTCGCGCAAAGACGATTCTGCCGCTCACAGTGCTCTGCGGTGTGCGCCTTCTGCCGAAAGAGGCACGGGAGCGGTGCTTAGCTCTGCAGAGCACCGTACCTTCGTCGTTACCCTCTCTTCTCGTCTACATATTAGCAAAAACTTTTTCCACTCTGTCTGGCAAGGAGAAACTGTGCCAGCACAGAAAACATCTCCCATCGTGTTCTAGAGGCTGCACGGAGGTCTGCCGAGTGTTTTGCAAGAAGAGAAAGAAAGTTGTCCAAAACAGCTTGCAATCGAATGTTCATGTGAATAGAAAAGGCAGGAGAGTGGTCAGGTACTGTTTTCTCACAGTTGGCAAGCTGCGCACACAATCGCAGTGTTGTACAGCTTGTTTCATCACCTTTGCGAAGTTGCCGCTCTCTCCGGCTCCCGGAGACGAAGAAGCTGCTTCTTCGCGCAAAGACGATTCTGCCGCTCACAGTGCTCTGCGGTGTGCGCCTTCTGCCGAAAGAGGTCCGGGAGCTGTGCTTAGCTCTGCAGAGCACCGTACCTTCGTCTTTAGCCTCTCTTCTCGTCTACATCTTAGCAAAAAGCTTTTCCACTCTGTCTGGCAAGGAGAAACTGTGCCAGCACAGAAAACATCTCCCATCGTGTTCTAGAGGCTGCACGGAGGTCTGCCGAGTGTTTTGCAAGAAGAGAAAGAAAGTTGTCCAAAACAGCTTGTAACCGAATGTTCATGTGAATAAAAAAGGCAGGAGAGTGGTCAGGTACTGTTTTCTCTCAGTTGGCAAGCTGCGCACACAATCGCAGTGTTGTACAGCTTGTTTCATCACCTTTGCGAAGCTGCCGCTCTCTCCGGCTCCCGGAGACGAAGAAGCTGCTTCTTCGCGCAAAGACGATTCTGCCGCTCACTGTGCTCTGCGGTGTGCGCCTTCTGCTGAAAGAGGTCCGGGAGCGGTGCTTAGCTCTGCAGAGCACCGTACCTTCGTCTTTAGCCTCTCTTCTCGTCTACATCTTAGCAAAAAGCTTTTCCACTCTGTCTGGCAAGGAGAAACTGTGCCAGCACAGAAAACATCTCCCATCGTGTTCTAGAGGCTGCACGGAGGTCTGCCGAGTGTTTTGCAAGAAGAGAAAGAAAGTTGTCCAAAACAGCTTGCAATCGAATATTCATGTGAATAGAAAAGGCAGGAGAGTGGTCAGGTACTGTTTTCTCTCACTTGGCAAGCTGCTCACACAATCGCAGTGTTGTACAGCTTGTTTCATCACCTTTGCGAAGTTGCCGCTCTCTCCGGCTCCCGGAGACGAAGAAGCTGCTTCTTCGCGCAAAGACGATTCTGCCGCTCACAGTGCTCTGCGGTGTGCGCCTTCTGCCGAAAGAGGCACGGGAGCGGTGCTTAGCTCTGCAGAGCACCGTACCTTCGTCGTTACCCTCTCTTCTCGTCTACATATTAGCAAAAACTTTTTCCACTCTGTCTGGCAAGGAGAAACTGTGCCAGCACAGAAAACATCTCCCATCGTGTTCTAGAGGCTGCACGGAGGTCTGCCGAGTGTTTTGCAAGAAGAGAAAGAAAGTTGTCCAAAACAGCTTGCAATCGAATGTTCATGTGAATAGAAAAGGCAGGAGAGTGGTCAGGTACTGTTTTCTCACAGTTGGCAAGCTGCGCACACAATCGCAGTGTTGTACAGCTTGTTTCATCACCTTTGCGAAGTTGCCGCTCTCTCCGGCTCCCGGAGACGAAGAAGCTGCTTCTTCGCGCAAAGACGATTCTGCCGCTCACAGTGCTCTGCGGTGTGCGCCTTCTGCCGAAAGAGGTCCGGGAGCTGTGCTTAGCTCTGCAGAGCACCGTACCTTCGTCTTTAGCCTCTCTTCTCGTCTACATCTTAGCAAAAAGCTTTTCCACTCTGTCTGGCAAGGAGAAACTGTGCCAGCACAGAAAACATCTCCCATCGTGTTCTAGAGGCTGCACGGAGGTCTGCCGAGTGTTTTGCAAGAAGAGAAAGAAAGTTGTCCAAAACAGCTTCCAATCGAATGTTCAAGTGAATAGAAAAGGCAGGAGAGTGGTCAGGTACTATTTTCTCACACTTGGCAAGCTGCGCACACAATCGCAGTGTTGTACAGATTATTTCATCACCTTTGCGAAGTTGCCGCTCTCTCCGGCTCCCGGAGACGAAGAAGCTGCTTCTTCGCGCAAAGACGATTCTGCCGCTCACTGTGCTCTGCGGTGTGCGCCTTCTGCCGAAAGAGGTCCGGGAGCGATGCTTAGCTCTGCAGAGTACCATACGTGCTTCTTTAGCCTCGCTTCTCGTCTACATCTTAGCAAAAAGCTTTTCCACTCTGTCTGGCAAGGAGAAACTGTGCCAGCACACAAAACATCTCCCATCGTGTTCTAGAGGCTGCACGGAGGTCAGCCGAGTGTTTTGCAAGAAGAGAAAGAAAGTTGTCCAAAACAGCTTGCAATCGAATGTTCATATGAATAGAAAAGGCAGGAGAGTGGTCAGGTACTGTTTTCTCTCACTTGGCAAGCTGCGCACACAATCGCAGTTTTGTACAGCTTGTTTCATCACCTTTGCGAAGTTGCCGCTCTCTCCGGCTGCCGGAGACGAAGAAGCTGCTTCTTCGCGCAAAGACGATTCTGCCGCTCACAGTGCTCTGCGGTGTGCGCCTTCTGCCCAAAGACGTCCGGGAGCGGTGCTTAGCTCTGCAGAGCACCATACCTGCTTCTTTAGCCTCTCTTCTCGTCTACATCTTAGCAAAAAGCTTTTCCACTCTGTCTGGCAAGGAGAAACTGTGCCAGCACAGAAAACATCTCCCATCGTGTTCTAGAGGCTGCACGGAGGTCTGCCGAGTGTTTTGCAAGAAGAGAAAGAAAGTTGTCCAAAACAGCTTGCAATCGAATGTTCATGTGAATAGAAAAGGCAGGAGAGTGGTCAGGTACTGTTTTCTCTCACTTGGCAAGCTGCTCACACAATCGCAGTGTTGTACAGCTTGTTTCATCACCTTTGCAAAGTTGCCGCTCTCTCCGGCTCCCGGAGACGAAGAAGCTGCTTCTTCGCGCAAAGACGATTCTGCCGCTCACAGTGCTCTGCGGTGTGCGCCTTCTGCCGAAAGACGCACGGGAGCGGTGCTTAGCTCTGCAGAGCACCGTACCTTCGTCTTTAGCCTCTCTTCTCGTCTACATCTTAGCAAAAAGCTTTTCCACTCTGTCTGGCAAGGAGAAACTGTGCCAGCACAGAAAACATCTCCCATCGTGTTCTAGAGGCTGCACGGAGGTCTGCGAGTGTTTTGCAAGAAGAGAAAGAAAGTTGTCCAAAACAGCTTGCAATCGAATGTTCATGTGAATAGAAAAGGCAGGAGAGTGGTCAGGTACTGTTTTCTCTCAGTTGGCAAGCTGCGCACACAATCGCAGTGTTGTACAGCTTGTTCCATCACCTTTGCGAAGTTGCCGCTCTCTCCGGCTCCCGGAGACGAAGAAGCTGCTTCTTCGCGCAAAGACGATTCTGCCGCTCACAGTGCTCTGCGGTGTGCGCCTTCTGCCGAAAGAAGTCCGGGAGCTGTGCTTAGCTCTGCAGAGCACCGTACCTTCGTCTTTAGCCTCTCTTCTCGTCTACATCTTAGCAAAAAGCTTTTCCAGTCTGTCTGGCAAGGAGAAACTGTGCCAGCACAAAAAACATCTCCCATCGTCTTCTAGAGGCTGCACGGAGGTCTGCCGAGTGTTTTGCAAGAAGAGAAAGAAAGTTGTCCAAAACAGCTTCCAATCGAATGTTCAAGTGAATCGAAAAGGCAGGAGAGTGGTCAGGTACTGTTTTCTCTCAGTTGGCAAGCTGCGCACACAATCGCAGTGTTGTACAGCTTGTTTCATCACCTTTGCGAAGTTGCCGCTCTCTCCGGCTCCCGGAGACGAAGAAGCTGCTTCTTCGCGCAAAGACGATTCTGCCGCTCACTGTGCTCTGCGGTGTGCGCCTTCTGCCGAAAGAGGTCCGGGAGCGATGCTTAGCTCTGCAGAGTACCATACGTGCTTCTTTAGCCTCGCTTCTCGTCTACATCTTCGCAAAAAGCTTTTCCACTCTGTCTGGCAAGGAGAAACTGTGCCAGCACAAAAAACATCTCCCATCGTGTTCTAGAGGCTGCACGGAGGTCTGCCGAGTGTTTTGCAAGAAGAGAAAGAAAGTTGTCCAAAACAGCTTGCATCCGAATGTTCATGTGAATAAAAAAGGCAGGAGAGTGGTCAGGTACTGTTTTCTCTCAGTTGGCATGCTGCGCACACAATCGCAGTGTTGTACAGCTTGTTTCATCACCTTTGCGAAGTTGCCGCTGTCTCCGGCTCCCGGAGACGAAGAAGCTGCTTCTTCGCGCAAAGACGATTCTGCCGCTCACAGTGCTCTGCGGTGTGCGCCTTCTGCCGAAAGAGGCACGGGAGCTGTGCTTAGCTCTGCAGAGCACCGTACCTTCGTCTTTAGCCTCTCTTCTCGTCTACATCTTAGCAAAAAGCTTTTCCACTCTGTCTGGCAAGGAGAAACTTTGCCAGCACAGAAAACATCTCCCATCGTGTTCTAGAGGCTGCACGGAGGTCTGCCGAGTGTTTTGCAAGAAGAGAAATAAAGTTGTCCAAAACAGCTTGCAATCGAATGTTCAAGTGAATAGAAAAGGCAGGAGAGTGGTCAGGTACTATTTTCTCTCACTTGGCAAGCTGCGCACACAATCGCAGTGTTGTACAGCTTATTTCATCACCTTTGCGAAGTTGCCGCTCTCTCCGGCTCCCGGAGACGAAGAAGCTGCTTCTTCGCGCAAAGACGATTCTGCCGCTCACTGTGCTCTGCGGTGTGCGCCTTCTGCCGAAAGAGGTCCGGGAGCGATGATTAGCTCTGCAGAGTACCATACGTGCTTCTTTAGCCTCGCTTCTCGTCTACATCTTAGCAAAAAGCTTTTCCACTCTGTCTGGCAAGGACAAACTGTGCCAGCACAGAAAACATCTCCCATCGTGTTCTAGAGGCTGCACGGATGTCTGCCGAGTGTTTTGCAAGAAGAGAAAGAAAGTTGTCCAAAACAGCTTTCAATCGAATGTTCATATGAATAGAAAAGGCAGGAGAGTGGTCAGGTACTGTTTTCTCTCACTTGGCAAGCTGCGCACACAATCGCAGTTTTGTACAGCTTGTTTCATCACCTTTGCGAAGTTGCCGCTCTCTCCGGCTCCCGGAGACGAAGAAGCTGCTTCTTCGCGCAAAGACGATTCTGCCGCTCACAGTGCTCTGCGGTGTGCGCCTTCTGCTGAAAAAGGTCCGGGAGCGGTGCTTAGATCTGCAGAGCACCGTACCTTCGTCTTTAGCCTCTCTTCTCGTCTACATCTTAGCAAAAAGCTTTTCCACTCTGTCTGGCAAGGAGAAACTTTGCCAGAACAGAAAACATCTCCCATCGTGTTCTAGAGGCTGCACGGAGGTCTGCCGAGTGTTTTGCAAGAAGAGAAAGAAAGTTGTCCAAAACAGCTTGCAATCGAAAGTTCATGTGAATAGAAAAGGCAGGAGAGTGGTCAGGTACTGTTTTCTCTCAGTTGGCAAGCTGCGCACACAATCGCAGTGTTGTACAGCTTGTTTCATCACCTTTGCGAAGTTGCCGCTCTCTCCGGCTGCCGGAGACGAAGAAGCTGCTTCTTCGCGCAAAGACGATTCTGCCGCTCACTGTGCTCTGCGGTGTGCGCCTTCTGCCGAAAGACGTCCGGGAGCGGTGCTTAGCTCTGCAGAGCACCATACCTGCTTCTTTAGCCTCTCGTCTCGTCTACATCTTAGCAAAAAGCTTTTCCACTCTGTCTGGCAAGGAGAAACTGTGCCAGCACAGAAAACATCTCCCATCGTGTTCTAGAGGCTGCACGGAGGTCTGCCGAGTGTTTTGCAAGAAGAGAAAGAAAGTTGTCCAAAACAGCTTGCAATCGAATGTTCATGTGAATGGAAAAGGCAGGAGAGTGGTCAGGTACTGTTTTCTCTCAGTTGGCAAGCTGCGCACACAATCGCAGTGTTGTACAGCTTGTTTCATCACCTTTGCGAAGTTGCCGCTCTCTCCGGCTCCCGGAGACGAAGAAGCTGATTCTTCGCGCAAAGACGATTCTGCCGCTCACTGTGGTCTGCGGTGTGTGCCTTCTGCCGAAAGACGTCCGGGAGCGGTGCTTAGATCTGCAGAGCACCATACCTGCTTCTTTAGCCTCTCTTCTCGTCTACATCTTAGCAAAAAGCTTTTCCACTCTGTCTGGCAAGGAGAAACTGTGCCAGCACAGAAAACATCTCCCATCGTGTTCTAGAGGCTGCACGGAGGTCTGCCGAGTGTTTTGCAAGAAGAGAAGGAAAGTTGTCCAAAACAGCTTGCAATCGAATGTTCATGTGCATAGAAAAGGCAGGAGAGTGGTCAGGTACTGTTTTGTCTCAGTTGGCAAGCTGCTCACACAATCGCAGTGTTGTACAGCTTGTTTCATCACCTTTGCAAAGTTGCCGCTCTCTCCGGCTCCCGGAGACGAAGAAGCTGCTTCTTCGCGCAAAGACGATTCTGCCGCTCACTGTGCTCTGCGGTGTGCGCCTTCTGCCGAAAGAAGTCCGGGAGCGATGCTTAGCTCTGCAGAGTACCATACGTGCTTCTTTAGCCTCGCTTCTCGTCTACATCTTAGCAAAAAGCTTTTCCACTCTGTCTGGCAAGGAGAAACTGTGCCAGCACAGAAAACATCTCCCATCGTCTTCTAGAGGCTGCACGGAGGTCTGCCGAGTGTTTTGCAAGAAGAGAAAGAAAGTTGTCCAAAACAGCTTGCAATCGAATGTTCATGTGAATAGAAAAGGCAGGAGAGTGGTCAGGTACTGTTTTCTCTCAGTTGGCAAGCTGCGCACACAATCGCAGTGTTGTACAGCTTGTTTCATCACCTTTGCGAAGTTGCCGCTCTCTCCGGCTCCCGGAGACGAAGAAGCTGCTTCTTCGCGCAAAGACGATTCTGCCGCTCACAGTGCTCTTCGGTGTGCGCCTTCTGCCGAAAGAGGCCCGGGAGCGGTGCTTAGCTCTGCAGAGCACCGTACCTTCGTCTTTAGCCTCTCTTCTCGTCTACATCTTAGCAAAAAGCTTTTCCACTCTGTCTGGCAAGGAGAAACTGTGCCAGCACAGAAAACATCTCCCATCGTGTTCTAGAGGCTGCACGGAGGTCTGCCGAGTGTTTTGCAAGAAGAGAAAGAAAGTTGTCCAAAACAGCTTCCAATCGAATGTTCAAGTGAATAGAAAAGGCAGGAGAGTGGTCAGGTACTATTTTCTCACACTTGGCAAGCTGCGCACACAATCGCAGTGTTGTACAGATTATTTCATCACCTTTGCGAAGTTGCCGCTCTCTCCGCCTCCCGGAGACGAAGAAGCTGCTTCTTCGCGCAAAGACGATTCTGCCGCTCACTGTGCTCTGCGGTGTGCGCCTTCTGCCGAAAGAGGTCCGGGAGCGATGCTTAGCTCTGCAGAGTACCATACGTGCTTCTTTAGCCTCGCTTCTCGTCTACATCTTAGCAAAAAGCTTTTCCACTCTGTCTGGCAAGGAGAAACTGTGCCAGCACACAAAACATCTCCCATCGTGTTCTAGAGGCTGCACGGAGGTCAGCCGAGTGTTTTGCAAGAAGAGAAAGAAAGTTGTCCAAAACAGCTTGCAATCGAATGTTCATATGAATAGAAAAGGCAGGAGAGTGGTCAGGTACTGTTTTCTCTCACTTGGCAAGCTGCGCACACAATCGCAGTTTTGTACAGCTTGTTTCATGACCTTTGCGAAGTTGCCGCTCTCTCCGGCTGCCGGAGACGAAGAAGCTGCTTCTTCGCGCAAAGACGATTCTGCCGCTCACAGTGCTCTGCGGTGTGCGCCTTCTGCCGAAAGACGTCCGGGAGCGGTGCTTAGCTCTGCAGAGCACCATACCTGCTTCTTTAGCCTCTCTTCTCGTCTACATCTTAGCAAAAAGCTTTTCCACTCTGTCTGGCAAGGAGAAACTGTGCCAGCACAGAAAACATCTCCCATCGTGTTCTAGAGGCTGCACGGAGGTCTGCCGAGTGTTTTGCAAGAAGAGAAGGAAAGTTGTCCAAAACAGCTTGCAATCGAATGTTCATGTGAATAGAAAAGGCAGGAGAGTGGTCAGGTACTGTTTTCTCTCAGTTGGCAAGCTGCTCACACAATCGCAGTGTTGTACAGCTTGTTTCATCACCTTTGCAAAGTTGCCGCTCTCTCCGGCTCCCGGAGACGAAGAAGCTGCTTCTTCACGCAAAGACGATTCTGCCGCTCACAGTGCTCTGCGGTGTGCGCCATCTGCCGAAAGACGCACGGGAGCGGTGCTTAGCTCTGCAGAGCACCGTACCTTCGTCTTTAGCCTCTCTTCTCGTCTACATCTTTGCAAAAAGCTTTTCCACTCTGTCTGGCAAGGAGAAACTGTGCCAGCACAGAAAACATCTCCCATCGTGTTCTAGAGGCTGCACGGAGGTCTGCCGAGTGTTTTGCAAGAAGAGAAGGAAAGTTGTCCAAAACAGCTTGCAATCGAATGTTCATGTGAATAAAAAAGGCAGGAGAGTGGTCAGGTACTGTTTTCTCTCAGTTGGCAAGCTGCGCACACAATCGCAGCGTTGTACAGTTTGTTTCATCACCTTTGCGAAGTTGCCGCTCTCTCCGGCTCCCGGAGACGAAGAAGCTGCTTCTTCGCGCAAAGACGATTCTGCCGCTCACAGTGCTCTGCGGTGTGCGCCTTCTGCCGAAAGACGTCCGGGAGCGGTGCTTAGCTCTGCAGAGCACCATACCTGCTTCTTTAGCCTCTCTTCTCGTCTACATCTTAGCAAAAAGCTTTTCCACTCTGTCTGGCAAGGAGAAACTGTGCCAGCACAGAAAACATCTCCCATCGTGTTCTAGAAGCTGCACGGAGGTCTGCCGAGTGTTTTGCAAGAAGAGAAGGAAAGTTGTCCAAAACAGCTTGCAATCGAATATTCATGTGAATAGAAAAGGCAGGAGAGTGGTCAGGTACTGTTTTCTCTCACTTGGCAAGCTGCTCAGACAATCGCAGTGTTGTACAGCTTGTTTCATCACCTTTGCGAAGTTGCCGCTCTCTCCGGCTCCCGGAGACGAAGAAGCTGCTTCTTCGCGCAAAGACGATTCTGCCGCTCACAGTGCTCTTCGGTGTGCGCCTTCTGCCGAAAGAGGCACGGGAGCTGTGCTTAGCTCTGCAGAGCACCGTACCTGCTTCTTTAGCCTCTCTTCTCGTCTACATCTTAGCAAAAAGCTTTTCCACTCTGTCTGGCAAGGAGAAACTGTGCCAGCGCAGAAAACATCTCCCATCGTGTTCTAGAGGCTGCACGGAGGTCTGCCGAGTGTTTTGCAAGAAGAGAAAGAAAGTTGTCCAAAACAGCTTGTAACCGAATGTTCATGTGAATAAAAAAGGCAGGAGAGTGGTCAGGTACTGTTTTCTCTCAGTTGGCAAGCTGCGCACACAATCGCAGTGTTGTACAGCTTGTTTCATCACCTTTGCGAAGCTGCCGCTCTCTCCGGCTCCCGGAGACGAAGAAGCTGCTTCTTCGCGCAAAGACGATTCTGCCGCTCACTGTGCTCTGCGGTGTGCGCCTTCTGCTGAAAGAGGTCCGGGAGCGGTGCTTAGCTCTGCAGAGCACCGTACCTTCGTCTTTAGCCTCTCTTCTCGTCTACATCTTAGCAAAAAGCTTTTCCACTCTGTCTGGCAAGGAGAAACTGTGCCAGCACAGAAAACATCTCCCATCGTGTTCTAGAGGCTGCACGGAGGTCTGCCGAGTGTTTTGCAAGAAGAGAAAGAAAGTTGTCCAAAACAGCTTGCAATCGAATATTCATGTGAATAGAAAAGGCAGGAGAGTGGTCAGGTACTGTTTTCTCTCACTTGGCAAGCTGCTCACACAATCGCAGTGTTGTACAGCTTGTTTCATCACCTTTGCGAAGTTGCCGCTCTCTCCGGCTCCCGGAGACGAAGAAGCTGCTTCTTCGCGCAAAGACGATTCTGCCGCTCACAGTGCTCTGCGGTGTGCGCCTTCTGCCGAAAGAGGCACGGGAGCGGTGCTTAGCTCTGCAGAGCACCGTACCTTCGTCGTTACCCTCTCTTCTCGTCTACATATTAGCAAAAAGTTTTTCCACTCTGTCTGGCAAGGAGAAACTGTGCCAGCACAGAAAACATCTCCCATCGTATTCTAGAGGCTGCACGGAGGTCTGCCGAGTGTTTTGCAAGAAGAGAAAGAAAGTTGTCCAAAACAGCTTGCAATCGAATGTTCATGTGAATAGAAAAGGCAGGAGAGTGGTCAGGTACTGTTTTCTCACAGTTGGCAAGCTGCGCACACAATCGCAGTGTTGTACAGCTTGTTTCATCACCTTTGCGAAGTTGCCGCTCTCTCCGGCTCCCGGAGACGAAGAAGCTGCTTCTTCGCGCAAAGACGATTCTGCCGCTCACAGTGCTCTGCGGTGTGCGCCTTCTGCCGAAAGAGGTCCGGGAGCTGTGCTTAGCTCTGCAGAGCACCGTACCTTCGTCTTTAGCCTCTCTTCTCGTCTACATCTTAGCAAAAAGCTTTTCCACTCTGTCTGGCAAGGAGAAACTGTGCCAGCACAGAAAACATCTCCCATCGTGTTCTAGAGGCTGCACGGAGGTCTGCCGAGTGTTTTGCAAGAAGAGAAAGAAAGTTGTCCAAAACAGCTTCCAATCGAATGTTCAAGTGAATAGAAAAGGCAGGAGAGTGGTCAGGTACTATTTTCTCACACTTGGCAAGCTGCGCACACAATCGCAGTGTTGTACAGATTATTTCATCACCTTTGCGAAGTTGCCGCTCTCTCCGGCTCCCGGAGACGAAGAAGCTGCTTCTTCGCGCAAAGACGATTCTGCCGCTCACTGTGCTCTGCGGTGTGCGCCTTCTGCCGAAAGAGGTCCGGGAGCGATGCTTAGCTCTGCAGAGTACCATACGTGCTTCTTTAGCCTCGCTTCTCGTCTACATCTTAGCAAAAAGCTTTTCCACTCTGTCTGGCAAGGAGAAACTGTGCCAGCACACAAAACATCTCCCATCGTGTTCTAGAGGCTGCACGGAGGTCAGCCGAGTGTTTTGCAAGAAGAGAAAGAAAGTTGTCCAAAACAGCTTGCAATCGAATGTTCATATGAATAGAAAAGGCAGGAGAGTGGTCAGGTACTGTTTTCTCTCACTTGGCAAGCTGCGCACACAATCGCAGTTTTGTACAGCTTGTTTCATCACCTTTGCGAAGTTGCCGCTCTCTCCGGCTGCCGGAGACGAAGAAGCTGCTTCTTCGCGCAAAGACGATTCTGCCGCTCACAGTGCTCTGCGGTGTGCGCCTTCTGCCCAAAGACGTCCGGGAGCGGTGCTTAGCTCTGCAGAGCACCATACCTGCTTCTTTAGCCTCTCTTCTCGTCTACATCTTAGCAAAAAGCTTTTCCACTCTGTCTGGCAAGGAGAAACTGTGCCAGCACAGAAAACATCTCCCATCGTCTTCTAGAGGCTGCACGGAGGTCTGCCGAGTGTTTTGCAAGAAGAGAAGGAAAGTTGTCCAAAACAGCTTGCAATCGAATGTTCATGTGAATAGAAAAGGCAGGAGAGTGGTCAGGTACTGTTTTCTCTCACTTGGCAAGCTGCTCACACAATCGCAGTGTTGTACAGCTTGTTTCATCACCTTTGCAAAGTTGCCGCTCTCTCCGGCTCCCGGAGACGAAGAAGCTGCTTCTTCGCGCAAAGACGATTCTGCCGCTCACAGTGCTCTGCGGTGTGCGCCTTCTGCCGAAAGACGCACGGGAGCGGTGCTTAGCTCTGCAGAGCACCGTACCTTCGTCTTTAGCCTCTCTTCTCGTCTACATCTTAGCAAAAAGCTTTTCCACTCTGTCTG
Source organism: Melozone crissalis (assembly GCF_028551555.1). Classification (NCBI taxonomy): domain Eukaryota; kingdom Metazoa; phylum Chordata; class Aves; order Passeriformes; family Passerellidae; genus Melozone; species Melozone crissalis. Next base: position 2,263,510 of record NW_026535940.1, on the reverse strand, counting down.
GCAAGGAGAAACTGTGCCAGCACAGAAAACATCTCCCATCGTGTTCTAGAGGCTGCACGGAGGTCTGCGAGTGTTTTGCAAGAAGAGAAAGAAAGTTGTCCAAAACAGCTTGCAATCGAATGTTCATGTGAATAGAAAAGGCAGGAGAGTGGTCAGGTACTGTTTTCTCTCAGTTGGCAAGCTGCGCACACAATCGCAGTGTTGTACAGCTTGTTCCATCACCTTTGCGAAGTTGCCGCTCTCTCCGGCTCCCGGAGACGAAGAAGCTGCTTCTTCGCGCAAAGACGATTCTGCCGCTCACAGTGCTCTGCGGTGTGCGCCTTCTGCCGAAAGAGGTCCGGGAGCTGTGCTTAGCTCTGCAGAGCACCGTACCTTCGTCTTTAGCCTCTCTTCTCGTCTACATCTTAGCAAAAAGCTTTTCCACTCTGTCTGGCAAGGAGAAACTGAGCCAGCACACAAAACATCTCCCATCGTGTTCTAGAGGCTGCACGGAGGTCTGCCGAGTGTTTTGCAAGAAGAGAAAGAAAGTTGTCCAAAACAGCTTGCAATCGAATGTTCAAGTGAATAGAAAAGGCAGGAGAGTGGTCAGGTACTCTTTTGTCTCAGTTGGCAAGCTGCGCACACAATCGCAGCGTTGTAAAGCTTGTTTCATGACCTTTGCGAAGTTGCCGCTCTCTCCGGCTCCCGGAGACGAAGAAGCTGCTTCTTCGCGCAAAGACGATTCTGCCCCTCACTGTGCTCTGCGGTGTGCGCCTTCTGCCGAAAGAGGTCCGGGAGCGGTGGTTAGCTCTGCAGAGCACTGTACCTTCGTCTTTAGCTTCTCTTCTCGTCTACATCTTAGCAAAAAGCTTTTCCACTCTGTCTGGCAAGGAGAAACTGTGCCAGCACACAAAACATCTCCCATCGTGTTCTAGAAGCTGCACGGAGGTCTGCCGAGTGTTTTGCAAGAAGAGAAAGAAAGTTGTCCAAAACAGCTTGCAATCGAATGTTCATGTGAATAGAAAAGGCAGGAGAGTGGTCAGGTACTGTTTTCTCTCAGTTGGCAAGCTGCGCACACAATCGCAGTGTTGTACAGCTTGTTTTATCACCTTTGCGAAGTTGTCGCTCTCTCCGGCTCCCGGAGACGAAGAAGGTGCTTCTTCGCGCAAAGACGATTCTGCCGCTCACAGTGCTCTGCGGTGTGCGCCTTCTACCGAAAGAGGTCCGGGAGCGGTGCTTAGCTCTGCAGAGCACCGTACCTTCGTCTTTAGCCTCTCTTCTCGTCTACATCTTAGCAAAAAGCTTTTCCACTCTGTCTGGCAAGGAGAAACTGTGCCAGCACAGAAAACATCTCCCATCGTGTTCTAGAGGCTGCACGGAGGTCTGCCGAGTGTTTTGCAAGAAGAGAAAGAAAGTTGTCCAAAACAGCTTGCAATCGAATGTTCATGTGAATAGAAAAGGCAGGAGAGTGGTCAGGTACTGTTTTCTCTCAGTTGGCAAGCTGCGCACACAATCACAGTGTTGTACAGTTTGTTTCATCACCTTTGCGAAGTTGCCGCTCTCTCCGGCTCCCGGAGACGAAGTAGCTGCTTCTTTGCGCAAAGACGATTCTTCCGCTCACAGTGCTCTGCGGTGTGCGCCTTCTGCCGAAAGAGGTCCGGGAGCGGTGCTTAGCTCTGCAGAGCACCGTACCTTCGTCTTTAGCCTCTCTTCTCGTCTACATCTTAGCAAAAAGCTTTTCCACTCTGTCTGGCAAGGAGAAACTGTGCCAGCACAGAAAACATCTCCCATCGTCTTCTAGAGGCTGCACGGAGGTCTGCCGAGTGTTTTGCAAGAAGAGAAAGAAAGTTGTCCAAAACAGCTTGCATCCGAATGTTCATGTGAATAAAAAAGGCAGGAGAGTGGTCAGGTACTGTTTTCTCTCAGTTGGCATGCTGCGCACACAATCGCAGTGTTGTACAGCTTGTTTCATCACCTTTGCGAAGTTGCCGCTGTCTCCGGCTCCCGGAGACGAAGAAGCTGCTTCTTCGCGCAAAGACGATTCTGCCGCTCACAGTGCTCTGCGGTGTGCGCCTTCTGCCGAAAGAGGCACGGGAGCTGTGCTTAGCTCTGCAGAGCACCGTACCTTCGTCTTTAGCCTCTCTTCTCGTCTACATCTTAGCAAAAAGCTTTTCCACTCTGTCTGGCAAGGAGAAACTTTGCCAGCACAGAAAACATCTCCCATCGTGTTCTAGAGGCTGCACGGAGGTCTGCCGAGTGTTTTGCAAGAAGAGAAATAAAGTTGTCCAAAACAGCTTGCAATCGAATGTTCAAGTGAATAGAAAAGGCAGGAGAGTGGTCAGGTACTATTTTCTCTCACTTGGCAAGCTGCGCACACAATCGCAGTGTTGTACAGCTTATTTCATCACCTTTGCGAAGTTGCCGCTCTCTCCGGCTCCCGGAGACGAAGAAGCTGCTTCTTCACGCAAAGACGATTCTGCCGCTCACTGTGCTCTGCGGTGTGCGCCTTCTGCCGAAAGAGGTCCGGGAGCGATGATTAGCTCTGCAGAGTACCATACGTGCTTCTTTAGCCTCGCTTCTCGTCTACATCTTAGCAAAAAGCTTTTCCACTCTGTCTGGCAAGGACAAACTGTGCCAGCACAGAAAACATCTCCCATCGTGTTCTAGAGGCTGCACGGATGTCTGCCGAGTGTTTTGCAAGAAGAGAAAGAAAGTTGTCCAAAACAGCTTGCAATCGAATGTTCATATGAATAGAAAAGGCAGGAGAGTGGTCAGGTACTGTTTTCTCTCACTTGGCAAGCTGCGCACACAATCGCAGTTTTGTACAGCTTGTTTCATCACCTTTGCGAAGTTGCCGCTCTCTCCGGCTCCCGGAGACGAAGAAGCTGCTTCTTCGCGCAAAGACGATTCTGCCGCTCACAGTGCTCTGCGGTGTGCGCCTTCTGCTGAAAAAGGTCCGGGAGCGGTGCTTAGATCTGCAGAGCACCGTACCTTCGTCTTTAGCCTCTCTTCTCGTCTACATCTTCGCAAAAAGCTTTTCCACTCTGTCTGGCAAGGAGAAACTTTGCCAGAACAGAAAACATCTCCCATCGTGTTCTAGAGGCTGCACGGAGGTCTGCCGAGTGTTTTGCAAGAAGAGAAAGAAAGTTGTCCAAAACAGCTTGCAATCGAAAGTTCATGTGAATAGAAAAGGCAGGAGAGTGGTCAGGTACTGTTTTCTCTCAGTTGGCAAGCTGCGCACACAATCGCAGTGTTGTACAGCTTGTTTCATCACCTTTGCGAAGTTGCCGCTCTCTCCGGCTGCCGGAGACGAAGAAGCTGCTTCTTCGCGCAAAGACGATTCTGCCGCTCACTGTGCTCTGCGGTGTGCGCCTTCTGCCGAAAGACGTCCGGGAGCGGTGCTTAGCTCTGCAGAGCACCATACCTGCTTCTTTAGCCTCTCGTCTCGTCTACATCTTAGCAAAAAGCTTTTCCACTCTGTCTGGCAAGGAGAAACTGTGCCAGCACAGAAAACATCTCCCATCGTGTTCTAGAGGCTGCACGGAGGTCTGCCGAGTGTTTTGCAAGAAGAGAAAGAAAGTTGTCCAAAACAGCTTGCAATCGAATGTTCATGTGAATGGAAAAGGCAGGAGAGTGGTCAGGTACTGTTTTCTCTCCGTTGGCAAGCTGCGCACACAATCGCAGTGTTGTACAGCTTGTTTCATCACCTTTGCGAAGTTGCCGCTCTCTCCGGCTCCCGGAGACGAAGAAGCTGATTCTTCGCGCAAAGACGATTCTGCCGCTCACTGTGGTCTGCGGTGTGTGCCTTCTGCCGAAAGACGTCCGGGAGCGGTGCTTAGATCTGCAGAGCACCATACCTGCTTCTTTAGCCTCTCTTCTCGTCTACATCTTAGCAAAAAGCTTTTCCACTCTGTCTGGCAAGGAGAAACTGTGCCAGCACAGAAAACATCTCCCATCGTGTTCTAGAGGCTGCACGGAGGTCTGCCGAGTGTTTTGCAAGAAGAGAAGGAAAGTTGTCCAAAACAGCTTGCAATCGAATGTTCATGTGCATAGAAAAGGCAGGAGAGTGGTCAGGTACTGTTTTGTCTCAGTTGGCAAGCTGCTCACACAATCGCAGTGTTGTACAGCTTGTTTCATCACCTTTGCAAAGTTGCCGCTCTCTCCGGCTCCCGGAGACGAAGAAGCTGCTTCTTCGCGCAAAGACGATTCTGCCGCTCACTGTGCTCTGCGGTGTGCGCCTTCTGCCGAAAGAAGTCCGGGAGCGATGCTTAGCTCTGCAGAGTACCATACGTGCTTCTTTAGCCTCGCTTCTCGTCTACATCTTAGCAAAAAGCTTTTCCACTCTGTCTGGCAAGGAGAAACTGTGCCAGCACAGAAAACATCTCCCATCGTCTTCTAGAGGCTGCACGGAGGTCTGCCGAGTGTTTTGCAAGAAGAGAAAGAAAGTTGTCCAAAACAGCTTGCAATCGAATGTTCATGTGAATAGAAAAGGCAGGAGAGTGGTCAGGTACTGTTTTCTCTCAGTTGGCAAGCTGCGCACACAATCGCAGTGTTGTACAGCTTGTTTCATCACCTTTGCGAAGTTGCCGCTCTCTCCGGCTCCCGGAGACGAAGAAGCTGCTTCTTCGCGCAAAGACGATTCTGCCGCTCACAGTGCTCTTCGGTGTGCGCCTTCTGCCGAAAGAGGCCCGGGAGCGGTGCTTAGCTCTGCAGAGCACCGTACCTTCGTCTTTAGCCTCTCTTCTCGTCTACATCTTAGCAAAAAGCTTTTCCACTCTGTCTGGCAAGGAGAAACTGTGCCAGCACAGAAAACATCTCCCATCGTGTTCTAGAGGCTGCACGGAGGTCTGCCGAGTGTTTTGCAAGAAGAGAAAGAAAGTTGTCCAAAACAGCTTCCAATCGAATGTTCAAGTGAATAGAAAAGGCAGGAGAGTGGTCAGGTACTATTTTCTCACACTTGGCAAGCTGCGCACACAATCGCAGTGTTGTACAGATTATTTCATCACCTTTGCGAAGTTGCCGCTCTCTCCGCCTCCCGGAGACGAAGAAGCTGCTTCTTCGCGCAAAGACGATTCTGCCGCTCACTGTGCTCTGCGGTGTGCGCCTTCTGCCGAAAGAGGTCCGGGAGCGATGCTTAGCTCTGCAGAGTACCATACGTGCTTCTTTAGCCTCGCTTCTCGTCTACATCTTAGCAAAAAGCTTTTCCACTCTGTCTGGCAAGGAGAAACTGTGCCAGCACACAAAACATCTCCCATCGTGTTCTAGAGGCTGCACGGAGGTCAGCCGAGTGTTTTGCAAGAAGAGAAAGAAAGTTGTCCAAAACAGCTTGCAATCGAATGTTCATATGAATAGAAAAGGCAGGAGAGTGGTCAGGTACTGTTTTCTCTCACTTGGCAAGCTGCGCACACAATCGCAGTTTTGTACAGCTTGTTTCATCACCTTTGCGAAGTTGCCGCTCTCTCCGGCTGCCGGAGACGAAGAAGCTGCTTCTTCGCGCAAAGACGATTCTGCCGCTCACAGTGCTCTGCGGTGTGCGCCTTCTGCCGAAAGACGTCCGGGAGCGGTGCTTAGCTCTGCAGAGCACCATACCTGCTTCTTTAGCCTCTCTTCTCGTCTACATCTTAGCAAAAAGCTTTTCCACTCTGTCTGGCAAGGAGAAACTGTGCCAGCACAGAAAACATCTCCCATCGTGTTCTAGAGGCTGCACGGAGGTCTGCCGAGTGTTTTGCAAGAAGAGAAGGAAAGTTGTCCAAAACAGCTTGCAATCGAATGTTCATGTGAATAGAAAAGGCAGGAGAGTGGTCAGGTACTGTTTTCTCTCAGTTGGCAAGCTGCTCACACAATCGCAGTGTTGTACAGCTTGTTTCATCACCTTTGCAAAGTTGCCGCTCTCTCCGGCTCCCGGAGACGAAGAAGCTGCTTCTTCACGCAAAGACGATTCTGCCGCTCACAGTGCTCTGCGGTGTGCGCCATCTGCCGAAAGACGCACGGGAGCGGTGCTTAGCTCTGCAGAGCACCGTACCTTCGTCTTTAGCCTCTCTTCTCGTCTACATCTTAGCAAAAAGCTTTTCCACTCTGTCTGGCAAGGAGAAACTGTGCCAGCACAGAAAACATCTCCCATCGTCTTCTAGAGGCTGCACGGAGGTCTGCCGAGTGTTTTGCAAGAAGAGAAGGAAAGTTGTCCAAAACAGCTTGCAATCGAATGTTCATGTGAATAAAAAAGGCAGGAGAGTGGTCAGGTACTGTTTTCTCTCAGTTGGCAAGCTGCGCACACAATCGCAGCGTTGTACAGTTTGTTTCATCACCTTTGCGAAGTTGCCGCTCTCTCCGGCTCCCGGAGACGAAGAAGCTGCTTCTTCGCGCAAAGACGATTCTGCCGCTCACAGTGCTCTGCGGTGTGCGCCTTCTGCCGAAAGACGTCCGGGAGCGGTGCTTAGCTCTGCAGAGCACCATACCTGCTTCTTTAGCCTCTCTTCTCGTCTACATCTTAGCAAAAAGCTTTTCCACTCTGTCTGGCAAGGAGAAACTGTGCCAGCACAGAAAACATCTCCCATCGTGTTCTAGAAGCTGCACGGAGGTCTGCCGAGTGTTTTGCAAGAAGAGAAGGAAAGTTGTCCAAAACAGCTTGCAATCGAATATTCATGTGAATAGAAAAGGCAGGAGAGTGGTCAGGTACTGTTTTCTCTCACTTGGCAAGCTGCTCAGACAATCGCAGTGTTGTACAGCTTGTTTCATCACCTTTGCGAAGTTGCCGCTCTCTCCGGCTCCCGGAGACGAAGAAGCTGCTTCTTCGCGCAAAGACGATTCTGCCGCTCACAGTGCTCTTCGGTGTGCGCCTTCTGCCGAAAGAGGCACGGGAGCTGTGCTTAGCTCTGCAGAGCACCGTACCTGCTTCTTTAGCCTCTCTTCTCGTCTACATCTTAGCAAAAAGCTTTTCCACTCTGTCTGGCAAGGAGAAACTGTGCCAGCACAGAAAACATCTCCCATCGTGTTCTAGAGGCTGCACGGAGGTCTGCCGAGTGTTTTGCAAGAAGAGAAAGAAAGTTGTCCAAAACAGCTTGTAACCGAATGTTCATGTGAATAAAAAAGGCAGGAGAGTGGTCAGGTACTGTTTTCTCTCAGTTGGCAAGCTGCGCACACAATCGCAGTGTTGTACAGCTTGTTTCATCACCTTTGCGAAGCTGCCGCTCTCTCCGGCTCCCGGAGACGAAGAAGCTGCTTCTTCGCGCAAAGACGATTCTGCCGCTCACTGTGCTCTGCGGTGTGCGCCTTCTGCTGAAAGAGGTCCGGGAGCGGTGCTTAGCTCTGCAGAGCACCGTACCTTCGTCTTTAGCCTCTCTTCTCGTCTACATCTTAGCAAAAAGCTTTTCCACTCTGTCTGGCAAGGAGAAACTGTGCCAGCACAGAAAACATCTCCCATCGTCTTCTAGAGGCTGCACGGAGGTCTGCCGAGTGTTTTGCAAGAAGAGAAAGAAAGTTGTCCAAAACAGCTTGCAATCGAATATTCATGTGAATAGAAAAGGCAGGAGAGTGGTCAGGTACTGTTTTCTCTCAGTTGGCAAGCTGCTCACACAATCGCAGTGTTGTACAGCTTGTTTCATCACCTTTGCGAAGTTGCCGCTCTCTCCGGCTCCCGGAGACGAAGAAGCTGCTTCTTCGCGCAAAGACGATTCTGCCGCTCACAGTGCTCTGCGGTGTGCGCCTTCTGCCGAAAGAGGCACGGGAGCGGTGCTTAGCTCTGCAGAGCACCGTACCTTCGTCGTTACCCTCTCTTCTCGTCTACATATTAGCAAAAAGTTTTTCCACTCTGTCTGGCAAGGAGAAACTGTGCCAGCACAGAAAACATCTCCCATCGTGTTCTAGAGGCTGCACGGAGGTCTGCCGAGTGTTTTGCAAGAAGAGAAAGAAAGTTGTCCAAAACAGCTTGCAATCGAATGTTCATGTGAATAGAAAAGGCAGGAGAGTGGTCAGGTACTGTTTTCTCACAGTTGGCAAGCTGCGCACACAATCGCAGTGTTGTACAGCTTGTTTCATCACCTTTGCGAAGTTGCCGCTCTCCCCGGCTCCCGGAGACGAAGAAGCTGCTTCTTCGCGCAAAGACGATTCTGCCGCTCACAGTGCTCTGCGGTGTGCGCCTTCTGCCGAAAGAGGTCCGGGAGCTGTGCTTAGCTCTGCAGAGCACCGTACCTTCGTCTTTAGCCTCTCTTCTCGTCTACATCTTAGCAAAAAGCTTTTCCACTCTGTCTGGCAAGGAGAAACTGTGCCAGCACAGAAAACATCTCCCATCGTGTTCTAGAGGCTGCACGGAGGTCTGCCGAGTGTTTTGCAAGAAGAGAAAGAAAGTTGTCCAAAACAGCTTCCAATCGAATGTTCAAGTGAATAGAAAAGGCAGGAGAGTGGTCAGGTACTATTTTCTCACACTTGGCAAGCTGCGCACACAATCGCAGTGTTGTACAGATTATTTCATCACCTTTGCGAAGTTGCCGCTCTCTCCGGCTCCCGGAGACGAAGAAGCTGCTTCTTCGCGCAAAGACGATTCTGCCGCTCACTGTGCTCTGCGGTGTGCGCCTTCTGCCGAAAGAGGTCCGGGAGCGATGCTTAGCTCTGCAGAGTACCATACGTGCTTCTTTAGCCTCGCTTCTCGTCTACATCTTAGCAAAAAGCTTTTCCACTCTGTCTGGCAAGGAGAAACTGTGCCAGCACACAAAACATCTCCCATCGTGTTCTAGAGGCTGCACGGAGGTCAGCCGAGTGTTTTGCAAGAAGAGAAAGAAAGTTGTCCAAAACAGCTTGCAATCGAATGTTCATATGAATAGAAAAGGCAGGAGAGTGGTCAGGTACTGTTTTCTCTCACTTGGCAAGCTGCGCACACAATCGCAGTTTTGTACAGCTTGTTTCATCACCTTTGCGAAGTTGCCGCTCTCTCCGGCTGCCGGAGACGAAGAAGCTGCTTCTTCGCGCAAAGACGATTCTGCCGCTCACAGTGCTCTGCGGTGTGCGCCTTCTGCCCAAAGACGTCCGGGAGCGGTGCTTAGCTCTGCAGAGCACCATACCTGCTTCTTTAGCCTCTCTTCTCGTCTACATCTTAGCAAAAAGCTTTTCCACTCTGTCTGGCAAGGAGAAACTGTGCCAGCACAGAAAACATCTCCCATCGTCTTCTAGAGGCTGCACGGAGGTCTGCCGAGTGTTTTGCAAGAAGAGAAGGAAAGTTGTCCAAAACAGCTTGCAATCGAATGTTCATGTGAATAGAAAAGGCAGGAGAGTGGTCAGGTACTGTTTTCTCTCACTTGGCAAGCTGCTCACACAATCGCAGTGTTGTACAGCTTGTTTCATCACCTTTGCAAAGTTGCCGCTCTCTCCGGCTCCCGGAGACGAAGAAGCTGCTTCTTCGCGCAAAGACGATTCTGCCGCTCACAGTGCTCTGCGGTGTGCGCCTTCTGCCGAAAGACGCACGGGAGCGGTGCTTAGCTCTGCAGAGCACCGTACCTTCGTCTTTAGCCTCTCTTCTCGTCTACATCTTAGCAAAAAGCTTTTCCACTCTGTCTGGCAAGGAGAAACTGTGCCAGCACAGAAAACATCTCCCATCGTGTTCTAGAGGCTGCACGGAGGTCTGCGAGTGTTTTGCAAGAAGAGAAAGAAAGTTGTCCAAAACAGCTTGCAATCGAATGTTCATGTGAATAGAAAAGGCAGGAGAGTGGTCAGGTACTGTTTTCTCTCAGTTGGCAAGCTGCGCACACAATCGCAGTGTTGTACAGCTTGTTCCATCACCTTTGCGAAGTTGCCGCTCTCTCCGGCTCCCGGAGACGAAGAAGCTGCTTCTTCGCGCAAAGACGATTCTGCCGCTCACAGTGCTCTGCGGTGTGCGCCTTCTGCCGAAAGAGGTCCGGGAGCTGTGCTTAGCTCTGCAGAGCACCGTACCTTCGTCTCTAGCCTCTCTTCTCGTCTACATCTTAGCAAAAAGCTTTTCCACTCTGTCTGGCAAGGAGAAACTGTGCCAGCACAAAAAACATCTCCCATCGTCTTCTAGAGGCTGCACGGAGGTCTGCCGAGTGTTTTGCAAGAAGAGAAAGAAAGTTGTCCAAAACAGCTTGCAATCGAATGTTCAAGTGAATAGAAAAGGCAGGAGAGTGGTCAGGTACTGTTTTCTCTCAGTTGGCAAGCTGCGCACACAATCGCAGTGTTGTACAGCTTGTTTCATCACCTTTGCGAAGTTGCCGCTCTCTCCGGCTCCCGGAGACGAAGAAGCTGCTTCTTCGCGCAAAGACGATTCTGCCGCTCACAGTGCTCTGCGGTGTGCGCCTTCTGCCGAAAGAGGTCCGGGAGCGATGCTTAGCTCTGCAGAGTACCATACGTGCTTCTTTAGCCTCGCTTCTCGTCTACATCTTCGCAAAAAGCTTTTCCACTCTGTCTGGCAAGGAGAAACTGTGCCAGCACAAAAAACATCTCCCATCGTGTTCTAGAGGCTGCACGGAGGTCTGCCGAGTGTTTTGCAAGAAGAGAAAGAAAGTTGTCCAAAACAGCTTGCATTCGAATGTTCAAGTGAATAGAAAAGGCAGGAGAGTGGTCAGGTACTGTTTTCTCTCAGTTGGCAAGCTGCGCACACAATCGCAGCGTTGTACAGTTTTTTTCATCACCTTTGCGAAGTTGCCGCTCTCTCCGGCTCCCGGAGACGAAGAAGCTGCTTCTTCGCGCAAAGACGATTCTGCCGCTCACAGTGCTCTGCGGTGTGCGCCTTCTGCCGAAAGAGGTCCGGGAGCTGTGCTTAGCTCTGCAGAGCACCGTACCTTCGTCATTAGCCTCTCTTCTCGTCTACATCTTAGCAAAAAGCTTTTCCACTCTGTCTGGCAAGGAGAAACTGTGCCAGCACAGAAAACATCTCCCATCGTCTTCTAGAGGCTGCACGGAGGTCTGCCGAGTGTTTTGCAAGAAGAGAAAGAAAGTTGTCCAAAACAGCTTGCAATCGAATGTTCATGTGAATAGAAAAGGCAGGAGAGTGGTCAGGTACTGTTTTCTCTCAGTTGGCAAGCTGCACACACAATCGCAGTGTTGTACAGCTTGTTTTATCACCTTTGCGAAGTTGCCGCTCTCTCCGGCTCCCGGAGACGAAGAAGCTGCTTCTTCGCGCAAAGACGATTCTGCCGCTCACAGTGCTCTGCGGTGTGCGCCTTCTGCCGAAAGAGGTCCGGGAGCGGTGCTTAGCTCTGCAGAGCACCGTACCTTCGTCTTTAGCCTCTCTTCTCGTCTACATCTTAGCAAAAAGCTTTTCCACTCTGTCTGGCAAGGAGAAACTGTGCCAGCACAGAAAACATCTCCCATCGTGTTCTAGAGGCTGCACGGAGGTCTGCCGAGTGTTTTGCAAGAAGAGAAAGAAAGTTGTCCAAAACAGCTTGCAATCGAATGTTCATGTGAATAGAAAAGGCAGGAGAGTGGTCAGGTACTGTTTTCTCTCAGTTGGCAAGCTGCGCACACAATCGCAGTGTTGTACAGCTTGTTTCATCACCTTTGCGAAGTTGCCGCTCTCTCCGGCTCCCGGAGACGAAGAAGCTGCTTCTTCGCGCAAAGACGATTCTGCCGCTCACAGTGCTCTGCGGTGTGCGCCTTCTGCCGAAAGACGTCCGGGAGCGGTGCTTAGCTCTGCAGAGCACCATACCTGCTTCTTTAGCCTCTCTTCTCGTCTACATCTTAGCAAAAAGCTTTTCCACTCTGTCTGGCAAGGAGAAACTGTGCCAGCACAGAAAACATCTCCCATCGTGTTCTAGAGGCTGCACGGATGTCTGCCGAGTGTTTTGCAAGAAGAGAAGGAAAGTTGTCCAAAACAGCTTGTAACCGAATGTTCATGTCAATAAAAAAGGCAGGAGAGTGGTCAGGTACTGTTTTCTCTCAGTTGGCAAGCTGCGCACACAATCGCAGTGTTGTACAGCTTGTTTCATCACCTTTGCGAAGCTGCCGCTCTCTCCGGCTCCCGGAGACGAAGAAGCTGCTTCTTCGCGCAAAGACGATTCTGCCGCTCACTGTACTCTGCGGTGTGCGCCTTCTGCTGAAAGAGGTCCGGGAGCGGTGCTTAGCTCTGCAGAGCACCGTACCTTCGTCTTTAGCCTCTCTTCTCGTCTACATCTTAGCAAAAAGCTTTTCCACTCTGTCTGGCAAGGAGAAACTGTGCCAGCACAGAAAACATCTCCCATCGTGTTCTAGAGGCTGCACGGAGGTCTGCCGAGTGTTTTGCAAGAAGAGAAAGAAAGTTGTCCAAAACAGCTTGCAATCGAATATTCATGTGAATAGAAAAGGCAGGAGAGTGGTCAGGTACTGTTTTCTCTCACTTGGCAAGCTGCTCACACAATCGCAGTGTTGTACAGCTTGTTTCATCACCTTTGCGAAGTTGCCGCTCTCTCCGGCTCCCGGAGACGAAGAAGCTGCTTCTTCGCGCAAAGACGATTCTGCCGCTCACAGTGCTCTGCGGTGTGCGCCTTCTGCCGAAAGAGGCACGGGAGCGGTGCTTAGCTCTGCAGAGCACCGTACCTTCGTCGTTACCCTCTCTTCTCGTCTACATATTAGCAAAAAGTTTTTCCACTCTGTCTGGCAAGGAGAAACTGTGCCAGCACAGAAAACATCTCCCATCGTGTTCTAGAGGCTGCACGGAGGTCTGCCGAGTGTTTTGCAAGAAGAGAAAGAAAGTTGTCCAAAACAGCTTGCAATCGAATGTTCATGTGAATAGAAAAGGCAGGAGAGTGGTCAGGTACTGTTTTCTCACAGTTGGCAAGCTGCGCACACAATCGCAGTGTTGTACAGCTTGTTTCATCACCTTTGCGAAGTTGCCGCTCTCTCCGGCTCCCGGAGACGAAGAAGCTGCTTCTTCGCGCAAAGACGATTCTGCCGCTCACAGTGCTCTGCGGTGTGCGCCTTCTGCCGAAAGAGGTCCGGGATCTGTGCTTAGCTCTGCAGAGCACCGTACCTTCGTCTTTAGCCTCTCTTCTCGTCTACATCTTAGCAAAAAGCTTTTCCACTCTGTCTGGCAAGGAGAAACTGTGCCAGCACAAAAAACATCTCCCATCGTCTTCTAGAGGCTGCACGGAGGTCTGCCGAGTGTTTTGCAAGAAGAGAAAGAAAGTTGTCCAAAACAGCTTCCAATCGAATGTTCAAGTGAATAGAAAAGGCAGGAGAGTGGTCAGGTACTGTTTTCTCTCAGTTGGCAAGCTGCGCACACAATCGCAGTGTTGTACAGCTTGTTTCATCACCTTTGCGAAGTTGCCGCTCTCTCCGGCTCCCGGAGACGAAGAAGCTGCTTCTTCGCGCAAAGACGATTCTGCCGCTCACTGTGCTCTGCGGTGTGCGCCTTCTGCCGAAAGAGGTCCGGGAGCGATGCTTAGCTCTGCAGAGTACCATACGTGCTTCTTTAGCCTCGCTTCTCGTCTACATCTTCGCAAAAAGCTTTTCCACTCTGTCTGGCAAGGAGAAACTGTGCCAGCACAAAAAACATCTCCCATCGTCTTCTAGAGGCTGCACGGAGGTCTGCCGAGTGTTTTGCAAGAAGAGAAAGAAAGTTGTCCAAAACAGCTTGCATTCGAATGTTCAAGTGAATAGAAAAGGCAGGAGAGTGGTCAGGTACTGTTTTCTCTCAGTTGGCAAGCTGCGCACACAATCGCAGTGTTGTACAGTTTGTTTCATCACCTTTGCGAAGTTGCCGCTCTCTCCGGCTCCCGGAGACGAAGAAGCTGCTTCTTCGCGCAAAGACGATTCTGCCGCTCACAGTGCTCTGCGGTGTGCGCCTTCTGCCGAAAGAGGTCCGGGAGCTGTGCTTAGCTCTGCAGAGCACCGTACCTTCGTCTTTAGCCTCTTTTCTCGGCTACATCTTAGCAAAAAGCTTTTCCACTCTGTCTGGCAAGGAGAAACTGTGCCAGCACAGAAAACATCTCCCATGGTCTTCTAGAGGCTGCACGGAGGTCTGCCGAGTGTTTTGCAAGAAGAGAAAGAAAGTTGTCCAAAACAGATTGCAATCGAATGTTCATGTGAATAAAAAAGGCAGGAGAGTGGTCAGGTACTGTTTTCTCTCAGTTGGCAAGCTGCGCACACAATCGCAGTGTTCTACAGCTTGTTTCATCACCTTTGCCAAGTTGCCGCTCTCTCCGGCTCCCGGAGACGAAGAAGCTGCTTCTTCGCGCAAAGACGATTCTGCCGCTCACAGTGCTCTGCGGTGTGCGCCTTCTGCCGAAAGAGGCCCGGGACCTGTGCTTAGCTCTGCAGAGCACCGTACCTTCGTCTTTAGCCTCTCTTCTCGTCTACATCTTAGCAAAAAGCTTTTCCACTCTGTCTGGCAAGGAGAAACTGTGCCAGCACAAAAAACATCTCCCATCGTGTTCTAGAGGCTGCACGGAGGTCTGCCGAGTGTTTTGCAAGAAGAGAAAGAAAGTTGTCCAAAACAGCTTGCAATCGAATGTTCAAGTGAATAGAAAAGGCAGGAGAGTGGTCAGGTACTATTTTCTCACACTTGGCAAGCTGCGCACACAATCGCAGTGTTGTACAGCTTATTTCATCACCTTTGCGAAGTTGCCGCTCTCTCCGGCTCCCGGAGACGAAGAAGCTGCTTCTTCGCGCAAAGACGATGCTGCCGCTCACAGTGCTCTGCGGTGTGCGCCTTCTGCCGAAAGAGGTCCGGGAGCGGTGCTTAGCTCTGCAGAGCACCGTACCTTCGTCTTTAGCCTCTCTTCTCGTCTACATCTTAGCAAAAAGCTTTTCCACTCTCTCTGGCAAGGAGAAACTGTGCCAGCACAGAAAACATCTCCCATTGTGTTCTAGAAGCTGCACGGAGGTCTGCCGAGTGTTTTGCAAGAAGAGAAGGAAAGTTGTCCAAAACAGCTTGCAATCGAATGTTCATGTGAATAGAATGGGCAGGAGAGTGCTCAGGTACTGTTTTCTCTCACTTGGCAAGCTGCTCACACAATCGCAGTGTTGTACAGCTTGTTTCATCACCTTTGCAAAGTTGCCGCTCTCTCCGGCTCCCGGAGACGAAGAAGCTGCTTCTTCGCGCAAAGACGATTCTGCCGCTCACTGTGCTCTGCGGTGTGCGCCTTTTGCCGAAAGAAGTCCGGGAGCGATGCTTAGCTCTGCAGAGTACCATACGTGCTTCTTTAGCCACGCTTCTCGTCTACATCTTAGCAAAAAGCTTTTCCACTCTGTCTGGCAAGGAGAAACTGTGCCAGCACAGAAAACATCTCCCATCGTAACTCTAGAGGCTGCACGGAGGTCTGCCGAGTGTTTTGCAAGAAGAGAAACAAAGTTGTCCAAAACAGCTTGCAATCGAATGTTCAAGTGAATAGAAAAGGCAGGAGAGTGGTCAGGTACTGTTTTCTCTCAGTTGGCAAGCTGCGCACACAATCGCACTGTTGTACAGCTTGTTTCATCACCTTTGCGAAGCTGCCGCTCTCTCCGGCTCCCGGAGACGAAGAAGCTGCTTCTTCGCGCAAAGACGATTCTGCCACTCACAGTGCTCTGCGGTGTGCGCCTTCTGCCGAAAGAGGTCCGGGAGCGGTGCTTAGCTCTGCAGACCACCGTACCTTCGTCTTTAGCCTCTCTTCTCGTCTACATCTTAGCAAAAAGCTTTTCCACTCTGTCTGGCAAGGAGAAACTGTGCCAGCACAAAAAACATCTCCCATCGTGTTCTAGAAGCTGCACGGAGGTCTGCCGAGTGTTTTGCAAGAAGAGAAAGAAAGTTGTCCAAAACAGCTTGCAATCGAATGTTCATGTGAATAGAAAGGCAGGAGGGTGGTCAGGTACTGTTTTCTCTCAGTTGGCAAGCTGCGCACACAATCGCAGTGTTGTACAGCTTGTTTCATCACCTTTGCGAAGTTGCCGCTCTCTCCGCCTCCCGGAGACGAAGAAGCTGCTTCTTCGCGCAAAGACGATTCTGCCGCTCACAGTGCTCTGCGGTGTGCGCCTTCTGCCGAAAGAGGTCCGGGAGCGGTGCTTAGCTCTGCAGAGCACCGTACCTTCGTCTTTAGCCTCTCTTCTCGTCTACATCTTAGCAAAAAGCTTTTCCACTCTGTCTGGCAAGGAGAAACTGTGCCAGCACAGAAAACATCTCCCATCGTGTTCTAGAGGCTGCACGGAGGTCTGCCGAGTGTTTTGCAAGAAGAGAAAGAAAGTTGTCCAAAACAGCTTGCAATCGAATGTTCATGTGAATAGAAAAGGCAGGAGAGTGGTCAGGTACTGTTTTCTCTCAGTTGGCAAGCTGCTCACACAATCGCAGTGTTGTACAGCTTGTTTCATCACCTTTGTAAAGTTGCCGCTCTCTCCGGCTCCCGGAGACGAAGAAGCTGCTTCTTCGCGCAAAGACGATTCTGCCGCTCACAGTGCTCTGCGGTCTGCGCCTTCTGCCGAAAGAGGCCCGGGAGCTGTGCATAGCTCTGCAGAGCACCGTACCTTCGTCTTTAGCCTCTCTTCTCGTCTACATCTTAGCAAAAAGCTTTTTCACTCTGTCTGGCAAGGAGAAACTGTGCCAGCACAGAAAACATCTCCCATCGTGTTCTAGAGGCTGCACGGAGGTCTGCCGAGTGTTTTGCAAGAAGAGAAAGAAAGTTGTCCAAAACAGCTTGCAATCGAATGTTCATGTGAATAGAAAAGGCAGGAGAGTGGTCAGGTACTGTTTTCTCTCAGTTGGCAAGCTGAGCACACAATCGCAGTGTTGTACAGCTTGTTTCATCACCTTTGCGAAGTTGCCGCTCTCTCCGGCTCCCGGAGACGAAGAAGCTGCTTCTTCGCGCAAAGACGATTCTGCCGCTCACAGTGCTCTGCGGTGTGCGCCTTCTGCCGAAAGAGGCCCGGGAGCGGTGCTTAGCTCTGCAGAGCACCGTACCTTCGTCTTTAGCCTCTCTTCTCGTCTACATCTTAGCAAAAAGCTTTTCCCTCTGTCTGGCAAGGAGAAACTTTGCCAGCACAGAAAACATCTCCCATCGTGTTCTAGAGGCTGCACGGAGGTCTGCCGAGTGTTTTGCAAGAAGAGAAAGAAAGTTGTCCAAAACAGCTTGCAATCGAATGTTCATGTGAATGGAAAAGGCAGGAGAGTGGTCAGGTACTGTTTTCTCTCAGTTGGCAAGCTGCGCACACAATCGCAGTGTTGTACAGCTTGTTTTATCACCTTTGCGAAGTTGCCGCTCTCTCCGGCTCCCAGAGACGAAGAAGCTGCTTCTTCGCGCAAAGACGATTCTGCCGCTCACAGTGCTCTGCGGTGTGCGCCTATGCCGAAAGAGGTCCGGGAGCTGTGCTTAGCTCTGCAGAGCACCGTACCTTCGTCTTTAGCCTCTCTTCTCGTCTACATCTTAGCAAAAAGCTTTTCCACTCTGTCTGGCAAGGAGAAACTGTGCCAGCACAAAAAACATCTCCCATCGTGTTCTAGAGGCTGCACGGAGGTCTGCCGAGTGTTTTGCAAGAAGAGAAAGAAAGTTGTCCAAAACAGCTTGCAATCGAATGTTCAAGTCAATAGAAAAGGCAGGAGAGTGGTCAGGTACTGTTTTCTCTCAGTTGGCAAGCTGCGCACACAATCGCAGTGTTGTACAGCTTGTTTCATCACCTTTGCGAAGTTGCCGCTCTCTCCGCCTCCCGGAGACGAAGAAGCTGCTTCTTCGCGCAAAGACGATTCTGCCGCTCACTGTGTTCTGCGGTGTGCGCCTTCTGCCGAAAGAGGTCCGGGAGCGATGCTTAGCTCTGCAGAGTACCATACGTGCTTCTTTAGCCTCGCTTCTCGTCTACATCTTAGCAAAAAGCTTTTCCACTCTGTCTGGCAAGGAGAAACTGTGCCAGCACAAAAAACATCTCCCATCGTGTTCTAGAGGCTGCACGGAGGTCTGCCGAGTGTTTTGCAAGAAGAGAAAGAAAGTTGTCCAAAACAGCTTGCAATCGAATGTTCAAGTGAATAGAAAAGGCAGGAGAGTGGTCAGGTACTCTTTTGTCTCAGTTGGCAAGCTGCGCACACAATCGCAGCGTTGTAAAGCTTGTTTCATGACCTTTGCGAAGTTGCCGCTCTCTCCGGCTCCCGGAGACGAAGAAGCTGCTTCTTCGCGCAAAGACGATTCTGCCCCTCACTGTGCTCTGCGGTGTGCGCCTTCTGCCGAAAGAGGTCCGGGAGCGGTGCTTAGCTCTGCAGAGCACTGTACCTTCGTCTTTAGCTTCTCTTCTCGTCTACATCTTAGCAAAAAGCTTTTCCACTCTGTCTGGCAAGGAGAAACTGTGCCAGCACACAAAACATCTCCCATCGTGTTCTAGAAGCTGCACGGAGGTCTGCCGAGTGTTTTGCAAGAAGAGAAAGAAAGTTGTCCAAAACAGCTTGCAATCGAATGTTCATGTGAATAGAAAAGGCAGGAGAGTGGTCAGGTACTGTTTTCTCTCAGTTGGCAAGCTGCGCACACAATCGCAGTGTTGTACAGCTTGTTTTATCACCTTTGCGAAGTTGTCGCTCTCTCCGGCTCCCGGAGACGAAGAAGGTGCTTCTTCGCGCAAAGACGATTCTGCCGCTCACAGTGCTCTGCGGTGTGCGCCTTCTACCGAAAGAGGTCCGGGAGCGGTGCTTAGCTCTGCAGAGCACCGTACCTTCGTCTTTAGCCTCTCTTCTCGTCTACATCTTAGCAAAAAGCTTTTCCACTCTGTCTGGCAAGGAGAAACTGTGCCAGCACAGAAAACATCTCCCATCGTGTTCTAGAGGCTGCACGGAGGTCTGCCGAGTGTTTTGCAAGAAGAGAAAGAAAGTTGTCCAAAACAGCTTGCAATCGAATGTTCATGTGAATAGAAAAGGCAGGAGAGTGGTCAGGTACTGTTTTCTCTCAGTTGGCAAGCTGCGCACACAATCACAGTGTTGTACAGTTTGTTTCATCACCTTTGCGAAGTTGCCGCTCTCTCCGGCTCCCGGAGACGAAGAAGCTGCTTCTTCGCGCAAAGACGATTCTTCCGCTCACAGTGCTCTGCGGTGTGCGCCTTCTGCCGAAAGAGGTCCGGGAGCGGTGCTTAGCTCTGCAGAGCACCGTACCTTCGTCTTTAGCCTCTCTTCTCGTCTACATCTTAGCAAAAAGCTTTTCCACTCTGTCTGGCAAGGAGAAACTGTGCCAGCACAGAAAACATCTCCCATCGTCTTCTAGAGGCTGCACGGAGGTCTGCCGAGTGTTTTGCAAGAAGAGAAAGAAAGTTGTCCAAAACAGCTTGCATCCGAATGTTCATGTGAATAAAAAAGGCAGGAGAGTGGTCAGGTACTGTTTTCTCTCAGTTGGCATGCTGCGCACACAATCGCAGTGTTGTACAGCTTGTTTCATCACCTTTGCGAAGTTGCCGCTGTCTCCGGCTCCCGGAGACGAAGAAGCTGCTTCTTCGCGCAAAGACGATTCTGCCGCTCACAGTGCTCTGCGGTGTGCGCCTTCTGCCGAAAGAGGCACGGGAGCTGTGCTTAGCTCTGCAGAGCACCGTACCTTCGTCTTTAGCCTCTCTTCTCGTCTACATCTTAGCAAAAAGCTTTTCCACTCTGTCTGGCAAGGAGAAACTTTGCCAGCACAGAAAACATCTCCCATCGTGTTCTAGAGGCTGCACGGAGGTCTGCCGAGTGTTTTGCAAGAAGAGAAAGAAAGTTGTCCAAAACAGCTTGCAATCGAATGTTCAAGTGAATAGAAAAGGCAGGAGAGTGGTCAGGTACTATTTTCTCTCACTTGGCAAGCTGCGCACACAATCGCAGTGTTGTACAGCTTATTTCATCACCTTTGCGAAGTTGCCGCTCTCTCCGGCTCCCGGAGACGAAGAAGCTGCTTCTTCGCGCAAAGACGATTCTGCCGCTCACAGTGCTCTGCGGTGTGCGCCTTCTGCCGAAAGAGGTCCGGGAGCGATGATTAGCTCTGCAGAGTACCATACGTGCTTCTTTAGCCTCGCTTCTCGTCTACATCTTAGCAAAAAGCTTTTCCACTCTGTCTGGCAAGGACAAACTGTGCCAGCACAGAAAACATCTCCCATCGTGTTCTAGAGGCTGCACGGATGTCTGCCGAGTGTTTTGCAAGAAGAGAAAGAAAGTTGTCCAAAACAGCTTTCAATCGAATGTTCATATGAATAGAAAAGGCAGGAGAGTGGTCAGGTACTGTTTTCTCTCACTTGGCAAGCTGCGCACACAATCGCAGTTTTGTACAGCTTGTTTCATCACCTTTGCGAAGTTGCCGCTCTCTCCGGCTCCCGGAGACGAAGAAGCTGCTTCTTCGCGCAAAGACGATTCTGCCGCTCACAGTGCTCTGCGGTGTGCGCCTTCTGCTGAAAAAGGTCCGGGAGCGGTGCTTAGATCTGCAGAGCACCGTACCTTCGTCTTTAGCCTCTCTTCTCGTCTACATCTTAGCAAAAAGCTTTTCCACTCTGTCTGGCAAGGAGAAACTTTGCCAGAACAGAAAACATCTCCCATCGTGTTCTAGAGGCTGCACGGAGGTCTGCCGAGTGTTTTGCAAGAAGAGAAAGAAAGTTGTCCAAAACAGCTTGCAATCGAATGTTCATGTGAATAGAAAAGGCAGGAGAGTGGTCAGGTACTGTTTTCTCTCAGTTGGCAAGCTGCGCACACAATCGCAGTGTTGTACAGCTTGTTTCATCACCTTTGCGAAGTTGCCGCTCTCTCCGGCTGCCGGAGACGAAGAAGCTGCTTCTTCGCGCAAAGACGATTCTGCCGCTCACTGTGCTCTGCGGTGTGCGCCTTCTGCCGAAAGACGTCCGGGAGCGGTGCTTAGCTCTGCAGAGCACCATACCTGCTTCTTTAGCCTCTCGTCTCGTCTACATCTTAGCAAAAAGCTTTTCCACTCTGTCTGGCAAGGAGAAACTGTGCCAGCACAGAAAACATCTCCCATCGTGTTCTAGAGGCTGCACGGAGGTCTGCCGAGTGTTTTGCAAGAAGAGAAAGAAAGTTGTCCAAAACAGCTTGCAATCGAATGTTCATGTGAATGGAAAAGGCAGGAGAGTGGTCAGGTACTGTTTTCTCTCAGTTGGCAAGCTGCGCACACAATCGCAGTGTTGTACAGCTTGTTTCATCACCTTTGCGAAGTTGCCGCTCTCTCCGGCTCCCGGAGACGAAGAAGCTGATTCTTCGCGCAAAGACGATTCTGCCGCTCACTGTGGTCTGCGGTGTGTGCCTTCTGCCGAAAGACGTCCGGGAGCGGTGCTTAGATCTGCAGAGCACCATACCTGCTTCTTTAGCCTCTCTTCTCGTCTACATCTTAGCAAAAAGCTTTTCCACTCTGTCTGGCAAGGAGAAACTGTGCCAGCACAGAAAACATCTCCCATCGTGTTCTAGAGGCTGCACGGAGGTCTGCCGAGTGTTTTGCAAGAAGAGAAGGAAAGTTGTCCAAAACAGCTTGCAATCGAATGTTCATGTGCATAGAAAAGGCAGGAGAGTGGTCAGGTACTGTTTTGTCTCAGTTGGCAAGCTGCTCACACAATCGCAGTGTTGTACAGCTTGTTTCATCACCTTTGCAAAGTTGCCGCTCTCTCCGGCTCCCGGAGACGAAGAAGCTGCTTCTTCGCGCAAAGACGATTCTGCCGCTCACTGTGCTCTGCGGTGTGCGCCTTCTGCCGAAAGAAGTCCGGGAGCGATGCTTAGCTCTGCAGAGTACCATACGTGCTTCTTTAGCCACGCTTCTCGTCTACATCTTAGCAAAAAGCTTTTCCACTCTGTCTGGCAAGGAGAAACTGTGCCAGCACAGAAAACATCTCCCATCGTCTTCTAGAGGCTGCACGGAGGTCTGCCGAGTGTTTTGCAAGAAGAGAAAGAAAGTTGTCCAAAACAGCTTGCAATCGAATGTTCATGTGAATAGAAAAGGCAGGAGAGTGGTCAGGTACTGTTTTCTCTCAGTTGGCAAGCTGCGCACACAATCGCAGTGTTGTACAGCTTGTTTCATCACCTTTGCGAAGTTGCCGCTCTCTCCGGCTCCCGGAGACGAAGAAGCTGCTTCTTCGCGCAAAGACGATTCTGCCGCTCACAGTGCTCTGCGGTGTGCGCCTTCTGCCGAAAGAGGCCCGGGAGCGGTGCTTAGCTCTGCAGAGCACCGTACCTTCGTCTTTAGCCTCTCTTCTCGTCTACATCTTAGCAAAAAGCTTTTCCACTCTGTCTGGCAAGGAGAAACTGTGCCAGCACAGAAAACATCTCCCATCGTGTTCTAGAGGCTGCACGGAGGTCTGCCGAGTGTTTTGCAAGAAGAGAAAGAAAGTTGTCCAAAACAGCTTCCAATCGAATGTTCAAGTGAATAGAAAAGGCAGGAGAGTGGTCAGGTACTATTTTCTCACACTTGGCAAGCTGCGCACACAATCGCAGTGTTGTACAGATTATTTCATCACCTTTGCGAAGTTGCCGCTCTCTCCGGCTCCCGGAGACGAAGAAGCTGCTTCTTCGCGCAAAGACGATTCTGCCGCTCACTGTGCTCTGCGGTGTGCGCCTTCTGCCGAAAGAGGTCCGGGAGCGATGCTTAGCTCTGCAGAGTACCATACGTGCTTCTTTAGCCTCGCTTCTCGTCTACATCTTAGCAAAAAGCTTTTCCACTCTGTCTGGCAAGGAGAAACTGTGCCAGCACACAAAACATCTCCCATCGTGTTCTAGAGGCTGCACGGAGGTCAGCCGAGTGTTTTGCAAGAAGAGAAAGAAAGTTGTCCAAAACAGCTTGCAATCGAATGTTCATATGAATAGAAAAGGCAGGAGAGTGGTCAGGTACTGTTTTCTCTCAGTTGGCAAGCTGCGCACACAATCGCAGTTTTGTACAGCTTGTTTCATCACCTTTGCGAAGTTGCCGCTCTCTCCGGCTGCCGGAGACGAAGAAGCTGCTTCTTCGCGCAAAGACGATTCTGCCGCTCACAGTGCTCTGCGGTGTGCGCCTTCTGCCGAAAGACGTCCGGGAGCGGTGCTTAGCTCTGCAGAGCACCATACCTGCTTCTTTAGCCTCTCTTCTCGTCTACATCTTAGCAAAAAGCTTTTCCACTCTGTCTGGCAAGGAGAAACTGTGCCAGCACAGAAAACATCTCCCATCGTGTTCTAGAGGCTGCACGGAGGTCTGCCGAGTGTTTTGCAAGAAGAGAAGGAAAGTTGTCCAAAACAGCTTGCAATCGAATGTTCATGTGAATAGAAAAGGCAGGAGAGTGGTCAGGTACTGTTTTCTCTCAGTTGGCAAGCTGCTCACACAATCGCAGTGTTGTACAGCTTGTTTCATCACCTTTGCAAAGTTGCCGCTCTCTCCGGCTCCCGGAGACGAAGAAGCTGCTTCTTCACGCAAAGACGATTCTGCCGCTCACAGTGCTCTGCGGTGTGCGCCATCTGCCGAAAGACGCACGGGAGCGGTGCTTCGCTCTGCAGAGCACCGTACCTTCGTCTTTAGCCTCTCTTCTCGTCTACATCTTAGCAAAAAGCTTTTCCACTCTGTCTGGCAAGGAGAAACTGTGCCAGCACAGAAAACATCTCCCATCGTCTTCTAGAGGCTGCACGGAGGTCTGCCGAGTGTTTTGCAAGAAGAGAAGGAAAGTTGTCCAAAACAGCTTGCAATCGAATGTTCATGTGAATAAAAAAGGCAGGAGAGTGGTCAGGTACTGTTTTCTCTCAGTTGGCAAGCTGCGCACACAATCGCAGCGTTGTACAGTTTGTTTCATCACCTTTGCGAAGTTGCCGCTCTCTCCGGCTCCCGGAGACGAAGAAGCTGCTTCTTCGCGCAAAGACGATTCTGCCGCTCACAGTGCTCTGCGGTGTGCGCCTTCTGCCGAAAGACGTCCGGGAGCGGTGCTTAGCTCTGCAGAGCACCATACCTGCTTCTTTAGCCTCTCTTCTCGTCTACATCTTAGCAAAAAGCTTTTCCACTCTGTCTGGCAAGGAGAAACTGTGCCAGCACAGAAAACATCTCCCATCGTGTTCTAGAAGCTGCACGGAGGTCTGCCGAGTGTTTTGCAAGAAGAGAAGGAAAGTTGTCCAAAACAGCTTGCAATCGAATATTCATGTGAATAGAAAAGGCAGGAGAGTGGTCAGGTACTGTTTTCTCTCACTTGGCAAGCTGCTCAGACAATCGCAGTGTTGTACAGCTTGTTTCATCACCTTTGCGAAGTTGCCGCTCTCTCCGGCTCCCGGAGACGAAGAAGCTGCTTCTTCGCGCAAAGACGATTCTGCCGCTCACAGTGCTCTTCGGTGTGCGCCTTCTGCCGAAAGAGGCACGGGAGCTGTGCTTAGCTCTGCAGAGCACCGTACCTGCTTCTTTAGCCTCTCTTCTCGTCTACATCTTAGCAAAAAGCTTTTCCACTCTGTCTGGCAAGGAGAAACTGTGCCAGCACAGAAAACATCTCCCATCGTGTTCTAGAGGCTGCACGGAGGTCTGCCGAGTGTTTTGCAAGAAGAGAAAGAAAGTTGTCCAAAACAGCTTGTAACCGAATGTTCATGTGAATAAAAAAGGCAGGAGAGTGGTCAGGTACTGTTTTCTCTCAGTTGGCAAGCTGCGCACACAATCGCAGTGTTGTACAGCTTGTTTCATCACCTTTGCGAAGCTGCCGCTCTCTCCGGCTCCCGGAGACGAAGAAGCTGCTTCTTCGCGCAAAGACGATTCTGCCGCTCACTGTGCTCTGCGGTGTGCGCCTTCTGCTGAAAGAGGTCCGGGAGCGGTGCTTAGCTCTGCAGAGCACCGTACCTTCGTCTTTAGCCTCTCTTCTCGTCTACATCTTAGGAAAAAGCTTTTCCACTCTGTCTGGCAAGGAGAAACTGTGCCAGCACAGAAAACATCTCCCATCGTGTTCTAGAGGCTGCACGGAGGTCTGCCGAGTGTTTTGCAAGAAGAGAAAGAAAGTTGTCCAAAACAGCTTGCAATCGAATATTCATGTGAATAGAAAAGGCAGGAGAGTGGTCAGGTACTGTTTTCTCTCACTTGGCAAGCTGCTCACACAATCGCAGTGTTGTACAGCTTGTTTCATCACCTTTGCAAAGTTGCCGCTCTCTCCGGCTCCCGGAGACGAAGAAGCTGCTTCTTCGCGCAAAGACGATTCTGCCGCTCACAGTGCTCTGCGGTGTGCGCCTTCTGCCGAAAGAGGCACGGGAGCGGTGCTTAGCTCTGCAGAGCACCGTACCTTCGTCGTTACCCTCTCTTCTCGTCTACATATTAGCAAAAAGTTTTTCCACTCTGTCTGGCAAGGAGAAACTGTGCCAGCACAGAAAACATCTCCCATCGTGTTCTAGAGGCTGCACGGAGGTCTGCCGAGTGTTTTGCAAGAAGAGAAAGAAAGTTGTCCAAAACAGCTTGCAATCGAATGTTCATGTGAATAGAAAAGGCAGGAGAGTGGTCAGGTACTGTTTTCTCACAGTTGGCAAGCTGCGCACACAATCGCAGTGTTGTACAGCTTGTTTCATCACCTTTGCGAAGTTGCCGCTCTCTCCGGCTCCCGGAGACGAAGAAGCTGCTTCTTCGCGCAAAGACGATTCTGCCGCTCACAGTGCTCTGCGGTGTGCGCCTTCTGCCGAAAGAGGTCCGGGAGCTGTGCTTAGCTCTGCAGAGCACCGTACCTTCGTCTTTAGCCTCTCTTCTCGTCTACATCTTAGCAAAAAGCTTTTCCACTCTGTCTGGCAAGGAGAAACTGTGCCAGCACAAAAAACATCTCCCATCGTGTTCTAGAGGCTGCACGGATGTCTGCCGAGTGTTTTGCAAGAAGAGAAAGAAAGTTGTCCAAAACAGCTTCCAATCGAATGTTCAAGTGAATAGAAAAGGCAGGAGAGTGGTCAGGTACTGTTTTCTCTCAGTTGGCAAGCTGCGCACACAATCGCAGTGTTGTACAGCTTGTTTCATCACCTTTGCGAAGTTGCCGCTCTCTCCGGCTCCCGGAGACGAAGAAGCTGCTTCTTCGCGCAAAGACGATTCTGCCGCTCACTGTGCTCTGCGGTGTGCGCCTTCTGCCGAAAGAGGTCCGGGAGCGATGCTTAGCTCTGCAGAGTACCATACGTGCTTCTTTAGCCTCGCTTCTCGTCTACATATTCGCAAAAAGCTTTTCCACTCTGTCTGGCAAGGAGAAACTGTGCCAGCACAAAAAACATCTCCCATCGTGTTCTAGAGGCTGCACGGAGGTCTGCCGAGTGTTTTGCAAGAAGAGAAAGAAAGTTGTCCAAAACAGCTTGCATTCGAATGTTCAAGTGAATAGAAAAGGCAGGAGAGTGGTCAGGTACTGTTTTCTCTCAGTTGGCAAGCTGCGCACACAATCGCAGCGTTGTACAGTTTGTTTCATCACCTTTGCGAAGTTGCCGCTCTCTCCGGCTCCCGGAGACGAAGAAGCTGCTTCTTCGCGCAAAGACGATTCTGCCGCTCACTGTGCTCTGCGGTGTGCGCCTTCTGCCGAAAGAGGTCCGGGAGCTGTGCTTAGCTCTGCAGAGCACCGTACCTTCGTCTTTAGCCTCTCTTCTCGTCTACATCTTAGCAAAAAGCTTTTCCACTCTGTCTGGCAAGGAGAAACTGTGCCAGCACAGAAAACATCTCCCATCGTCTTCTAGAGGCTGCACGGAGGTCTGCCGAGTGTTTTGCAAGAAGAGAAAGAAAGTTGTCCAAAACAGCTTGCAATCGAATGTTCATGTGAATAGAAAAGGCAGGAGAGTGGTCAGGTACTGTTTTCTCTCAGTTGGCAAGCTGCACACACAATCGCAGTGTTGTACAGCTTGTTTTATCACCTTTGCGAAGTTGCCGCTCTCTCCGGCTCCCGGAGACGAAGAAGCTGCTTCTTCGCGCAAAGACGATTCTGCCGCTCACAGTGCTCTGCGGTGTGCGCCTTCTGCCGAAAGAGGTCCGGGAGCGGTGCTTAGCTCTGCAGAGCACCGTACCTTCGTCTTTAGCCTCTCTTCTCGTCTACATCTTAGCAAAAAGCTTTTCCACTCTGTCTGGCAAGGAGAAACTGTGCCAGCACAGAAAACATCTCCCATCGTGTTCTAGAGGCTGCACGGAGGTCTGCCGAGTGTTTTGCAAGAAGAGAAAGAAAGTTGTCCAAAACAGCTTGCAATCGAATGTTCATGTGAATAGAAAAGGCAGGAGAGTGGTCAGGTACTGTTTTCTCTCAGTTGGCAAGCTGCGCACACAATCGCAGTGTTGTACAGCTTGTTTCATCACCTTTGCGAAGTTGCCGCTCTCTCCGGCTCCCGGAGACGAAGAAGCTGCTTCTTCGCGCAAAGACGATTCTGCCGCTCACAGTGCTCTGCGGTGTGCGCCTTCTGCCGAAAGACGTCCGGGAGCGGTGCTTAGCTCTGCAGAGCACCATACCTGCTTCTTTAGCCTCTCTTCTCGTCTACATCTTAGCAAAAAGCTTTTCCACTCTGTCTGGCAAGGAGAAACTGTGCCAGCACAGAAAACATCTCCCATCGTGTTCTAGAGGCTGCACGGAGGTCTGCCGAGTGTTTTGCAAGAAGAGAAGGAAAGTTGTCCAAAACAGCTTGTAACCGAATGTTCATGTCAATAAAAAAGGCAGGAGAGTGGTCAGGTACTGTTTTCTCTCAGTTGGCAAGCTGCGCACACAATCGCAGTGTTGTACAGCTTGTTTCATCACCTTTGCGAAGCTGCCGCTCTCTCCGGCTGCCGGAGACGAAGAAGCTGCTTCTTCGCGCAAAGACGATTCTGCCGCTCACAGTGCTCTGCGGTGTGCGCCTTCTGCCGAAAGAGGCACGGGAGCTGTGCTTAGCTCTGCAGAGCACCGTACCTTCGTCTTTAGCCTCTCTTCTCGTCTACATCTTAGCAAAAAGCTTTTCCACTCTGTCTGGCAAGGAGAAACTGTGCCAGCACAAAAAACATCTCCCATCGTCTTCTAGAGGCTGCACGGAGGTCTGCCGAGTGTTTTGCAAGAAGAGAAAGAAAGTTGTCCAAAACAGCTTCCAATCGAATGTTCAAGTGAATAGAAAAGGCAGGAGAGTGGTCAGGTACTGTTTTCTCTCAGTTGGCAAGCTGCGCACACAATCGCAGTGTTGTACAGCTTGTTTCATCACCTTTGCGAAGTTGCCGCTCTCTCCGGCTCCCGGAGACGAAGAAGCTGCTTCTTCGCGCAAAGACGATTCTGCCGCTCACTGTGCTCTGCGGTGTGCGCCTTCTGCCGAAAGAGGTCCGGGAGCGATGCTTAGCTCTGCAGAGTACCATACGTGCTTCTTTAGCCTCGCTTCTCGTCTACATCTTCGCAAAAAGCTTTTCCACTCTGTCTGGCAAGGAGAAACTGTGCCAGCACAAAAGACATCTCCCATCGTGTTCTAGAGGCTGCACGGAGGTCTGCCGAGTGTTTTGCAAGAAGAGAAAGAAAGTTGTCCAAAACAGCTTGCATTCGAATGTTCAAGTGAATAGAAAAGGCAGGAGAGTGGTCAGGTACTGTTTTCTCTCAGTTGGCAAGCTGCGCACACAATCGCAGCGTTGTACAGTTTGTTTCATCACCTTTGCGAAGTTGCCGCTCTCTCCGGCTCCCGGAGACGAAGAAGCTGCTTCTTCGCGCAAAGACGATTCTGCCGCTCACAGTGCTCTGCGGTGTGCGCCTTCTGCCGAAAGAGGTCCGGGAGCTGTGCTTAGCTCTGCAGAGAACCGTACCTTCGTCTTTAGCCTCTCTTCTCGTCTACATCTTAGCAAAAAGCTTTTCCACTCTGTCTGGCAAGGAGAAACTTTGCCAGCACAGAAAACATCTCCCATCGTCTTCTAGAGGCTGCACGGAGGTCTGCCGAGTGTTTTGCAAGAAGAGAAAGAAAGTTGTCCAAAACAGCTTGCAATCGAATATTCATGTGAATAGAAAAGGCAGGAGAATGGTCAGGTACTGTTTTCTCTCACTTGGCAAGCTGCTCACACAATCGCAGTGTTGTACAGCTTGTTTCATCACCTTTGCAAAGTTGCCGCTCTCTCCGGCTCCCGGAGACGAAGAAGCTGCTTCTTCGCGCAAAGACGATTCTGCCGCTCACAGTGCTCTGCGGTGTGCGCCTTCTGCCGAAAGAGGCACGGGAGCGGTGCTTAGCTCTGCAGAGCACCGTACCTTCGTCGTTACCCTCTCTTCTCGTCTACATATTAGCAAAAAGTTTTTCCACTCTGTCTGGCAAGGAGAAACTGTGCCAGCACAGAAAACATCTCCCATCGTGTTCTAGAGGCTGCACGGAGGTCTGCCGAGTGTTTTGCAAGAAGAGAAAGAAAGTTGTCCAAAACAGCTTGCAATCGAATGTTCATGTGAATAGAAAAGGCAGGAGAGTGGTCAGGTACTGTTTTCTCTCAGTTGGCAAGCTGCGCACACAATCGCAGTGTTGTACAGTTTGTTTCATCACCTTTGCGAAGTTGCCGCTCTCTCCGGCTCCCGGAGACGAAGAAGCTGCTTCTTCGCGCAAAGACGATTCTGCCGCTCACAGTGCTCTGCGGTGTGCGCCTTCTGCCGAAAGAGGTCCGGGATCTGTGCTTAGCTCTGCAGAGCACCGTACCTTCGTCTTTAGCCTCTCTTCTCGTCTACATCTTAGCAAAAAGCTTTTCCACTCTGTCTGGCAAGGAGAAACTGTGCCAGCACAAAAAACATCTCCCATCGTCTTCTAGAGGCTGCACGGAGGTCTGCCGAGTGTTTTGCAAGAAGAGAAAGAAAGTTGTCCAAAACAGCTTCCAATCGAATGTTCAAGTGAATAGAAAAGGCAGGAGAGTGGTCAGGTACTGTTTTCTCTCAGTTGGCAAGCTGCGCACACAATCGCAGTGTTGTACAGCTTGTTTCATCACCTTTGCGAAGTTGCCGCTCTCTCCGGCTCCCGGAGACGAAGAAGCTGCTTCTTCGCGCAAAGACGATTCTGCCGCTCACTGTGCTCTGCAGTGTGCGCCTTCTGCCGAAAGAGGTCCGGGAGCGATGCTTAGCTCTGCAGAGTACCATACGTGCTTCTTTAGCCTCGCTTCTCGTCTACATCTTCGCAAAAAGCTTTTCCACTCTGTCTGGCAAGGAGAAACTGTGCCAGCACAAAAAACATCTCCCATCGTGTTCTAGAGGCTGCACGGAGGTCTGCCGAGTGTTTTGCAAGAAGAGAAAGAAAGTTGTCCAAAACAGCTTGCATTCGAATGTTCAAGTGAATAGAAAAGGCAGGAGAGTGGTCAGGTACTGTTTTCTCTCAGTTGGCAAGCTGCGCACACAATCGCAGTGTTGTACAGTTTGTTTCATCACCTTTGCGAAGTTGCCGCTCTCTCCGGCTCCCGGAGACGAAGAAGCTGCTTCTTCGCGCAAAGACGATTCTGCCGCTCACAGTGCTCTGCGGTGTGCGCCTTCTGCCGAAAGAGGTCCGGGAGCTGTGCTTAGCTCTGCAGAGCACCGTACCTTCGTCTTTAGCCTCTCTTCTCGTCTACATCTTAGCAAAAAGCTTTTCCACTCTGTCTGGCAAGGAGAAACTGTGCCAGCACAGAAAACATCTCCCATCGTGTTCTAGAGGCTGCACGGAGGTCTGCCGAGTGTTTTGCAAGAAGAGAAGGAAAGTTGTCCAAAACAGCTTGCAATCGAATGTTCATGTGAATAGAAAAGGCAGGAGAGTGGTCAGGTACTGTTTTCTCTCACTTGGCAAGCTGCTCACACAATCGCAGTGTTGTACAGCTTGTTTCATCACCTTTGCAAAGTTGCCGCTCTCTCCGGCTCCCGGAGACGAAGAAGCTGCTTCTTCACGCAAAGACGATTCTGCCGCTCACAGTGCTCTGCGGTGTGCGCCATCTGCCGAAAGACGCACGGGAGCGGTGCTTAGCTCTGCAGAGCACCGTACCTTCGTCTTTAGCCTCTCTTCTCGTCTACATCTTAGCAAAAAGCTTTTCCACTCTGTCTGGCAAGGAGAAACTGTGCCAGCACAGAAAACATCTCCCATCGTCTTCTAGAGGCTGCACGGAGGTCTGCCGAGTGTTTTGCAAGAAGAGAAGGAAAGTTGTCCAAAACAGCTTGCAATCGAATGTTCATGTGAATAAAAAAGGCAGGAGAGTGGTCAGGTACTGTTTTCTCTCCGTTGGCAAGCTGCGCACACAATCGCAGTGTTGTACAGCTTGTTTCATCACCTTTGCGAAGTTGCCGCTCTCTCCGGCTCCCGGAGACGAAGAAGCTGCTTCTTCGCGCAAAGACGATTCTGCCGCTCACAGTGCTCTGCGGTGTGCGCCTTCTGCCGAAAGAGGCCCGGGAGCTGTGCTTAGCTCTGCAGAGCACCGTAACTTCGTCTTTAGCCTCTCTTCTCATCTACATCTTAGCAAAAAGCTTTTCCACTCTGTCTGGCAAGGAGAAACTGTGCCAGCACAAAAAACATCTCCCATCGTGTTCTAGAGGCTGCACGGAGGTCTGCCGAGTGTTTTGCAAGAAGAGAAAGAAAGTTGTCCAAAACAGCTTGCAATCGAATGTTCATGTGAATAGAAAAGGCAGGAGAGTGGTCAGGTACTGTTTTCTCACAGTTGGCAAGCTGCGCACACAATCGCAGTGTTGTACAGCTTGTTTCATCACCTTTGCGAAGTTGCCGCTCTCTCCGGCTCCCGGAGACGAAGAAGCTGCTTCTTCGCGCAAAGACGATTCTGCCGCTCACAGTGCTCTGCGGTGTGCGCCTTCTGCCGAAAGAGGTCCGGGAGCTGTGCTTAGCTCTGCAGAGCACCGTACCTTCGTCTTTAGCCTCTCTTCTCGTCTACATCTTAGCAAAAAGCTTTTCCACTCTGTCTGGCAAGGAGAAACTGTGCCAGCACAAAAAACATCTCCCATCGTCTTCTAGAGGCTGCACGGAGGTCTGCCGAGTGTTTTGCAAGAAGAGAAAGAAAGTTGTCCAAAACAGCTTCCAATCGAATGTTCAAGTGAATAGAAAAGGCAGGAGAGTGGTCAGGTACTGTTTTCTCTCAGTTGGCAAGCTGCGCACACAATCGCAGTGTTGTACAGCTTGTTTCATCACCTTTGCGAAGTTGCCGCTCTCTCCGGCTCCCGGAGACGAAGAAGCTGCTTCTTCGCGCAAAGACGATTCTGCCGCTCACTGTGCTCTGCGGTGTGCGCCTTCTGCCGAAAGAGGTCCGGGAGCGATGCTTAGCTCTGCAGAGTACCATACGTGCTTCTTTAGCCTCGCTTCTCGTCTACATCTTCGCAAAAAGCTTTTCCACTCTGTCTGGCAAGGAGAAACTGTGCCAGCACAAAAGACATCTCCCATCGTGTTCTAGAGGCTGCACGGAGGTCTGCCGAGTGTTTTGCAAGAAGAGAAAGAAAGTTGTCCAAAACAGCTTGCATTCGAATGTTCAAGTGAATAGAAAAGGCAGGAGAGTGGTCAGGTACTGTTTTCTCTCAGTTGGCAAGCTGCGCACACAATCGCAGCGTTGTACAGTTTGTTTCATCACCTTTGCGAAGTTGCCGCTCTCTCCGGCTCCCGGAGACGAAGAAGCTGCTTCTTCGCGCAAAGACGATTCTGCCGCTCACAGTGCTCTGCGGTGTGCGCCTTCTGCCGAAAGAGGTCCGGGAGCTGTGCTTAGCTCTGCAGAGCACCGTACCTTCGTCTTTAGCCTCTCTTCTCGTCTACATCTTAGCAAAAAGCTTTTCCACTCTGTCTGGCAAGGAGAAACTTTGCCAGCACAGAAAACATCTCCCATCGTGTTCTAGAGGCTGCACGGAGGTCTGCCGAGTGTTTTGCAAGAAGAGAAAGAAAGTTGTCCAAAACAGCTTGCAATCGAATGTTCATGTGAATAGAAAAGGCAGGAGAATGGTCAGGTACTGTTTTCTCTCACTTGGCAAGCTGCTCACACAATCGCAGTGTTGTACAGCTTGTTTCATCACCTTTGCAAAGTTGCCGCTCTCTCCGGCTCCCGGAGACGAAGAAGCTGCTTCTTCGCGCAAAGACGATTCTGCCGCTCACAGTGCTCTGCGGTGTGCGCCTTCTGCCGAAAGAGGCACGGGAGCGGTGCTTAGCTCTGCAGAGCACCGTACCTTCGTCGTTACCCTCTCTTCTCGTCTACATATTAGCAAAAAGTTTTTCCACTCTGTCTGGCAAGGAGAAACTGTGCCAGCACAGAAAACATCTCCCATCGTGTTCTAGAGGCTGCACGGAGGTCTGCCGAGTGTTTTGCAAGAAGAGAAAGAAAGTTGTCCAAAACAGCTTGCAATCGAATGTTCATGTGAATAGAAAAGGCAGGAGAGTGGTCAGGTACTGTTTTCTCTCAGTTGGCAAGCTGCGCACACAATCGCAGTGTTGTACAGCTTGTTTCATCACCTTTGCGAAGTTGCCGCTCTCTCCGGCTCCCGGAGACGAAGAAGCTGCTTCTTCGCGCAAAGACGATTCTGCCGCTCACAGTGCTCTGCGGTGTGCGCCTTCTGCCGAAAGAGGTCCGGGATCTGTGCTTAGCTCTGCAGAGCACCGTACCTTCGTCTTTAGCCTCTCTTCTCGTCTACATCTTAGCAAAAAGCTTTTCCACTCTGTCTGGCAAGGAGAAACTGTGCCAGCACAAAAAACATCTCCCATCGTCTTCTAGAGGCTGCACGGAGGTCTGCCGAGTGTTTTGCAAGAAGAGAAAGAAAGTTGTCCAAAACAGCTTCCAATCGAATGTTCAAGTGAATAGAAAAGGCAGGAGAGTGGTCAGGTACTGTTTTCTCTCAGTTGGCAAGCTGCGCACACAATCGCAGTGTTGTACAGCTTGTTTCATCACCTTTGCGAAGTTGCCGCTCTCTCCGGCTCCCGGAGACGAAGAAGCTGCTTCTTCGCGCAAAGACGATTCTGCCGCTCACTGTGCTCTGCGGTGTGCGCCTTCTGCCGAAAGAGGTCCGGGAGCGATGCTTAGCTCTGCAGAGTACCATACGTGCTTCTTTAGCCTCTCTTCTCGTCTACATCTTAGCAAAAAGCTTTTCCACTCTGTCTGGCAAGGAGAAACTGTGCCAGCACAGAAAACATCTCCCATCGTGTTCTAGAGGCTGCACGGAGGTCTGCCGAGTGTTTTGCAAGAAGAGAAAGAAAGTTGTCCAAAACAGCTTGCAATCGAATGTTCATGTGAATAGAAAAGGCAGGAGAGTGGTCAGGTACTGTTTTCTCTCCGTTGGCAAGCTGCGCACACAATCGCAGTGTTGTACAGCTTGTTTCATCACCTTTGCGAAGTTGCCGCTCTCTCCGGCTCCCGGAGACGAAGAAGCTGCTTCTTCGCGCAAAGACGATTCTGCCGCTCACAGTGCTCTGCGGTGTGCGCCTTCTGCCGAAAGAGGCCCGGGAGCTGTGCTTAGCTCTGCAGAGCACCGTACCTTCGTCTTTAGCCTCTCTTCTCATCTACATCTTAGCAAAAAGCTTTTCCACTCTGTCTGGCAAGGAGAAACTGTGCCAGCACAAAAAACATCTCCCATCGTGTTCTAGAGGCTGCACGGAGGTCTGCCGAGTGTTTTGCAAGAAGAGAAAGAAAGTTGTCCAAAACAGCTTGCAATCGAATGTTCATGTGAATAGAAAAGGCAGGAGAGTGGTCAGGTACTGTTTTCTCTCAGTTGGCAAGCTGCGCACACAATCGCAGTGTTGTACAGCTTGTTTTATCACCTTTGTGAACTTGCCGCTCTCTCCGGCTCCCGGAGACGAAGAAGCTGCTTCTTCGCGCAAAGACGATTCTGCCGCTCACAGTGCTCTGCGGTGTGCGCCTTCTGCCGAAAGAGGCACGGGTGCGGTGCTTAGCTCTGCAGAGCACCGTACCTTCGTCTTTAGCCTCTCTTCTCGTCTACATCTTAGCAAAAAGCTTTTCCACTCTGTCTGGCAAGGAGAAGCTTAGCCAGCACAGAAAACATCTCCCATGGTCTTCTAGAGGCTGCACGGAGGTCTGCCGAGTGTTTTGCAAGAAGAGAAAGAAAGTTGTCCAAAACAGCTTGCAATCGAATGTTCATGTGAATAAAAAAGGCAGGAGAATGGTCAGGTACTGTTTTCTCTCAGTTGGCAAGCTGCGCACACAATCGCAGTGTTGTACAGCTTGTTTCATCACCTTTGCGAAGTTGCCGCTCTCTCCGGCTCCCGGAGACGAAGAAGCTGCTTCTTCGCGCAAAGACGATTCTGCCGCTCACTGTGCTCTGCGGTGTGCGCCTTCTGCCGAAAGAGGCCCGGGAGCTGTGCTTAGCTCTGCAGAGCACCGTACCTTCGTCTTTAGCCTCTCTTCTCATCTACATCTTAGCAAAAAGCTTTTCCACTCTGTCTGGCAAGGAGAAACTGTGCCAGCACAAAAAACATCTCCCATCGTGTTCTAGAGGCTGCACGGAGGTCTGCCGAGTGTTTTGCAAGAAGAGAAAGAAAGTTGTCCAAAACAGCTTGCAATCGAATGTTCATGTGAATAGAAAAGGCAGGAGAGTGGTCAGGTACTGTTTTCTCTCACTTGGCAAGCTGCGCACACAATCGCAGTTTTGTAGAGCTTGTTTCATCACCTTTGCCAAGTTGCCGCTCTCTCCGGCTCCCGGAGACGAAGAAGCTGCTTCTTCGCGCAAAGACGATTCTGCCGCTCACAGTGCTCTGCGGTGTGCGCCTTCTGCTGAAAGAGGTCCGGGAGCGGTGCTTAGCTCTGCAGAGCACCGTACCTTCGTCTTTAGCCTCTCTTCTCGTCTACATCTTAGCAAAAAGCTTTTCCACTCTGTCTGGCAAGGAGAAACTGTGCCAGCACAAAAAACATCTCCCATCGTGTTCTAGAGGCTGCACGGAGGTCTGCCGAGTGTTTTGCAAGAAGAGAAAGAAAGTTGTCCAAAACAGCTTGCAATCGAATGTTCAAGTGAATAGAAAAGGCAGGAGAGTGGTCAGGTACTGTTTTCTCCCACTTGGCAAGCTGCGCACACAATCGCAGTGTTGTACAGCTTGTTTCATCACCTTTGCGAAGTTGCCGCTCTCTCCGGCTCCCGGAGACGAAGAAGCTGCTTCTTCGCGCAAAGACGATTCTGCCGCTCACTGTGCTCTGCGGTGTGCGCCTTCTGCCGAAAGAGGTCCGGGAGCGATGCTTAGCTCTGCAGAGTACCATACGTGCTTCTTTAGCCTCGCTTCTCGTCTACATCTTAGCAAAAAGCTTTTCCAATCTGTCTGGCAAGGAGAAACTGTGCCAGCACAGAAAACATCTCCCATCGTGTTCTAGAGGCTGCACGGAGGTCTGCCGAGTGTTTTGCAAGAAGAGAAGGAAAGTTGTCCAAAACAGCTTGCAATCGAATGTTCATGTGAATAGAAAAGGCAGGAGAGTGGTCAGGTACTGTTTTCTCTCACTTGGCAAGCTGCTCACACAATCGCAGTGTTGTACAGCTTGTTTCATCACCTTTGCAAAGTTGCCGCTCTCTCCG
Organism: Melozone crissalis; assembly: GCF_028551555.1. NCBI lineage: Eukaryota > Metazoa > Chordata > Aves > Passeriformes > Passerellidae > Melozone > Melozone crissalis. Next base: position 2,227,327 of record NW_026535940.1, on the reverse strand, counting down.
GCTCCCGGAGACGAAGAAGCTGCTTCTTCGCGCAAAGACAATTCTGCCGCTCACAGTGCTCTGCGGTGTGCGCCTTCTGCCGAAAGAGGCACGGGAGCGGTGCTTAGCTCTGCAGAGCACCGTACCTTCGTCTTTAGCCTCTCTTCTCGTCTACATCTTAGCAAAAAGCTTTTCCACTCTGTCTGGCAAGGAGAAACTGTGCCAGCACAGAAAACATCTCCCATCGTGTTCTAGAGGCTGCACGGAGGTCTGCGAGTGTTTTGCAAGAAGAGAAAGAAAGTTGTCCAAAACAGCTTGCAATCGAATGTTCATGTGAATAGAAAAGGCAGGAGAGTGGTCAGGTACTGTTTTCTCTCAGTTGGCAAGCTGCGCACACAATCGCAGTGTTGTACAGCTTGTTCCATCACCTTTGCGAAGTTGCCGCTCTCTCCGGCTCCCGGAGACGAAGAAGCTGCTTCTTCGCGCAAAGACGATTCTGCCGCTCACAGTGCTCTGCGGTGTGCGCCTTCTGCCGAAAGAGGCACGGGAGCGGTGCTTAGCTCTGCAGAGCACCGTACCTTCGTCGTTACCCTCTCTTCTCGTCTACATCTTAGCAAAAAGCTTTTCCACTCTGTCTGGCAAGGAGAAACTGTGCCAGCACACAAAACATCTCCCATCGTGTTCTAGAGGCTGCACGGAGGTCTGCCGAGTGTTTTGCAAGAAGAGAAAGAAAGTTGTCCAAAACAGCTTGCAATCGAATGTTCATGTGAATAAAAAAGGCAGGAGAGTGGTCAGGTACTGTTTTCTCTCAGTTGGCAAGCTGCGCACACAATCGCAGTGTTGTACAGCTTGTTTCATCACCTTTGCGAAGTTGCCGCTCTCTCCGGCTCCCGGAGACGAAGAAGCTGCTTCTTCACGCAAAGACGATTCTGCCGCTCAGATTGCTCTGCGGTATGCGGCTTCTGCTGAAAGAGGTCCGGGAGCGAAGCTTAGCTCTGCAGAGTACCATACGTGCTTCTTTAGCCTCGCTTCTCGTCTACATCTTAGCAAAAAGCTTTTCCACTCTGTCTGGCAAGGAGAAACTGTGCCAGCACAGAAAACATCTCCCATCGTGTTCTAGAGGCTGCACGGAGGTCTGCCGAGTGTTTTGCAAGAAGAGAAAGAAAGTTGTCCAAAACAGCTTGCAATCGAATGTTCATGTGAATAGAAAAGGCAGGAGAGTGGTCAGGTACTGTTTTCTCTCAGTTGGCAAGCTGCGCACACAATCGCAGTGTTGTACAGCTTGTTTCATCACCTTTGCGAAGTTGCCGCTCTCTCCGGCTCCCGGAGACGAAGAAGCTGCTTCTTCGCGCAAAGACGATTCTGCCGCTCACAGTGCTCTGCGGTGTGCGCCTTCTGCCGAAAGAGGTCCGGGAGCTGTGCTTAGCTCTGCAGAGCACCGTACCTTCGTCTTTAGCCTCTCTTCTCGTCTACATCTTAGCAAAAAGCTTTTCCACTCTGTCTGGCAAGGAGAAACTGTGCCAGCACAAAAAACATCTCCCATCGTGTTCTAGAGGCTGCACGGAGGTCTGCCGAGTGTTTTGCAAGAAGAGAAAGAAAGTTGTCCAAAACAGCTTCCAATCGAATGTTCAAGTGAATAGAAAAGGCAGGAGAGTGGTCAGGTACTGTTTTCTCTCAGTTGGCAAGCTGCGCACACAATCGCAGTGTTGTACAGCTTGTTTCATCACCTTTGCGAAGTTGCCGCTCTCTCCGGCTCCCGGAGACGAAGAAGCTGCTTCTTCGCGCAAAGACGATTCTGCCGCTCACTGTGCTCTGCGGTGTGCGCCTTCTGCCGAAAGAGGTCCGGGAGCGATGCTTAGCTCTGCAGAGTACCATACGTGCTTCTTTAGCCTCGCTTCTCGTCTACATCTTAGCAAAAAGCTTTTCCACTCTGTCTGGCAAGGAGAAACTGTGCCAGCACAAAAAACATCTCCCATCGTGTTCTAGAGGCTGCACGGAGGTCTGCCGAGTGTTTTGCAAGAAGAGAAAGAAAGTTGTCCAAAACAGCTTGCATTCGAATGTTCAAGTGAATAGAAAAGGCAGGAGAGTGGTCAGGTACTGTTTTCTCTCAGTTGGCAAGCTGCGCACACAATCGCAGTGTTGTACAGCTTGTTTCATCACCTTTGCGAAGCTGCCGCTCTCTCCGGCTCCCGGAGACGAAGAAGCTGCTTCTTCGCGCAAAGACGATTCTGCCGCTCACTGTGCTCTGCGGTGTGCGCCTTCTGCTGAAAGAGGTCCGGGAGCGGTGCTTAGCTCTGCAGAGCACCGTACCTTCGTCTTTAGCCTCTCTTCTCGTCTACATCTTAGCAAAAAGCTTTTCCACTCTGTCTGGCAAGGAGAAACTGTGCCAGCACAGAAAACATCTCCCATCGTGTTCTAGAGGCTGCACGGAGGTCTGCCGAGTGTTTTGCAAGAAGAGAAACAAAGTTGTCCAAAACAGCTTGCAATCGAATATTCATGTGAATAGAAAAGGCAGGAGAGTGGTCAGGTACTGTTTTCTCTCACTTGGCAAGCTGCTCACACAATCGCAGTGTTGTACAGCTTGTTTCATCACCTTTGCGAAGTTGCCGCTCTCTCCGGCTCCCGGAGACGAAGAAGCTGCTTCTTCGCGCAAAGACGATTCTGCCGCTCACAGTGCTCTGCGGTGTGCGCCTTCTGCCGAAAGAGGCACGGGAGCGGTGCTTAGCTCTGCAGAGCACCGTACCTTCGTCGTTACCCTCTCTTCTCGTCTACATATTAGCAAAAAGTTTTTCCACTCTGTCTGGCAAGGAGAAACTGTGCCAGCACAGAAAACATCTCCCATCGTGTTCTAGAGGCTGCACGGAGGTCTGCCGAGTGTTTTGCAAGAAGAGAAAGAAAGTTGTCCAAAACAGCTTGCAATCGAATGTTCATGTGAATGGAAAAGGCAGGAGAGTTGTCAGGTACTGTTTTCTCACAGTTGGCAAGCTGCGCACACAATCGCAGTGTTGTACAGCTTGTTTCATCACCTTTGCGAAGTTGCCGCTCTCTCCGGCTCCCGGAGACGAAGAAGCTGCTTCTTCGCGCAAAGACGATTCTGCCGCTCACAGTGCTCTGCGGTGTGCGCCTTCTGCCGAAAGAGGTCCGGGAGCTGTGCTTAGCTCTGCAGAGCACCGTACCTTCGTCTTTAGCCTCTCTTCTCGTCTACATCTTAGCAAAAAGCTTTTCCACTCTGTCTGGCAAGGAGAAACTGTGCCAGCACAGAAAACATCTCCCATCGTCTTCTAGAGGCTGCACGGAGGTCTGCCGAGTGTTTTGCAAGAAGAGAAAGAAAGTTGTCCAAAACAGCTTGCAATCAAATGTTCAAGTGAATAGAAAATGCAGGAGAGTGGTCAGGTACTGTTTTCTCTCAGTTGGCAAGCTGCGCACACAATCGCAGTGTTGTACAGCTTGTTTCATCACCTTTGCGAAGTTGCCGCTCTCTCCGGCTCCCGGAGACGAAGAAGCTGCTTCTTCGCGCAAAGACGATTCTGCCGCTCACTGTGCTCTGCGGTGTGCGCCTTCTGCCGAAAGAGGTCCGGGAGCGATGCTTAGCTCTGCAGAGTACCATACGTGCTTCTTTAGCCTCGCTTCTCGTCTACATCTTCGCAAAAAGCTTTTCCACTCTGTCTGGCAAGGAGAAACTGTGCCAGCACAAAAGACATCTCCCATCGTGTTCTAGAGGCTGCACGGAGGTCTGCCGAGTGTTTTGCAAGAAGAGAAAGAAAGTTGTCCAAAACAGCTTGCATTCGAATGTTCAAGTGAATAGAAAAGGCAGGAGAGTGGTCAGGTACTGTTTTCTCTCAGTTGGCAAGCTGCGCACACAATCGCAGCGTTGTACAGTTTGTTTCATCACCTTTGCGAAGTTGCCGCTCTCTCCGGCTCCCGGAGACGAAGAAGCTGCTTCTTCGCGCAAAGACGATTCTGCCGCTCACAGTGCTCTGCGGTGTGCGCCTTCTGCCGAAAGAGGTCCGGGAGCTGTGCTTAGCTCTGCAGAGCACCGTACCTTCGTCTTTAGCCTCTCTTCTCGTCTACATCTTAGCAAAAAGCTTTTCCACTCTGTCTGGCAAGGAGAAACTTTGCCAGCACAGAAAACATCTCCCATCGTGTTCTAGAGGCTGCACGGAGGTCTGCCGAGTGTTTTGCAAGAAGAGAAAGAAAGTTGTCCAAAACAGCTTGCAATCGAATATTCATGTGAATAGAAAAGGCAGGAGAGTGGTCAGGTACTGTTTTCTCTCACTTGGCAAGCTGCTCACACAATCGCAGTGTTGTACAGCTTGTTTCATCACCTTTGCAAAGTTGCCGCTCTCTCCGGCTCCCGGAGACGAAGAAGCTGCTTCTTCGCGCAAAGACGATTCTGCCGCTCACAGTGCTCTGCGGTGTGCGCCTTCTGCCGAAAGAGGTCCGGGATCTGTGCTTAGCTCTGCAGAGCACCGTACCTTCGTCTTTAGCCTCTCTTCTCGTCTACATCTTAGCAAAAAGCTTTTCCACTCTGTCTGGCAAGGAGAAACTGTGCCAGCACAAAAAACATCTCCCATCGTCTTCTAGAGGCTGCACGGAGGTCTGCCGAGTGTTTTGCAAGAAGAGAAAGAAAGTTGTCCAAAAGAGCTTCCAATCGAATGTTCAAGTGAATAGAAAAGGCAGGAGAGTGGTCAGGTACTGTTTTCTCTCAGTTGGCAAGCTGCGCACACAATCGCAGTGTTGTACAGCTTGTTTCATCACCTTTGCGAAGTTGCCGCTCTCTCCGGCTCCCGGAGACGAAGAAGCTGCTTCTTCGCGCAAAGACGATTCTGCCGCTCACTGTGCTCTGCGGTGTGCGCCTTCTGCCCAAAGAGGTCCGGGAGCGATGCTTAGCTCTGCAGAGTACCATACGTGCTTCTTTAGCCTCGCTTCTCGTCTACATCTTCGCAAAAAGCTTTTCCACTCTGTCTGGCAAGGAGAAACTGTGCCAGCACAAAAAACATCTCCCATCGTGTTCTAGAGGCTGCACGGAGGTCTGCCGAGTGTTTTGCAAGAAGAGAAAGAAAGTTGTCCAAAACAGCTTGCATTCGAATGTTCAAGTGAATAGAAAAGGCAGGAGAGTGGTCAGGTACTGTTTTCTCTCAGTTGGCAAGCTGCGCACACAATCGCAGTGTTGTACAGTTTGTTTCATCACCTTTGCGAAGTTGCCGCTCTCTCCGGCTCCCGGAGACGAAGAAGCTGCTTCTTCGCGCAAAGACGATTCTGCCGCTCACAGTGCTCTGCGGTGTGCGCCTTCTGCCGAAAGAGGTCCGGGAGCGGTGCTTAGCTCTGCAGAGCACCGTACCTTCGTCTTTAGCCTCTCTTCTCGTCTACATCTTAGCAAAAAGCTTTTCCACTCTGTCTGGCAAGGAGAAACTGTGCCAGCACAGAAAACATCTCCCATCGTCTTCTAGAGGCTGCACGGAGGTCTGCCGAGTGTTTTGCAAGAAGAGAAAGAAAGTTGTCCAAAACAGCTTGCAATCGAATGTTCATGTGAATAGAAAAGGCAGGAGAGTGGTCAGGTACTGTTTTCTCTCAGTTGGCAAGCTGCGCACACAATCGCAGTGTTGTACAGCTTGTTTCATCACCTTTGCGAAGTTGCCGCTCTCTCCGGCTCCCGGAGACGAAGAAGCTGCTTCTTCGCGCAAAGACGATTCTGCCGCTCACAGTGCTCTGCGGTGTGCGCCTTCTGCCGAAAGAGGTCCGGGAGCGGTGCTTAGCTCTGCAGAGCACCGTACCTTCGTCTTTAGCCTCTCTTCTCGTCTACATCTTAGCAAAAAGCTTTTCCACTCTGTCTGGCAAGGAGAAACTGTGCCAGCACAGAAAACATCTCCCATCGTGTTCTAGAGGCTGCACGGAGGTCTGCCGAGTGTTTTGCAAGAAGAGAAAGAAAGTTGTCCAAAACAGCTTGCAATCGAATGTTCATGTGAATAGAAAAGGCAGGAGAGTGGTCAGGTACTGTTTTCTCTCAGTTGGCAAGCTGCGCACACAATCGCAGTGTTGTACAGCTTGTTTCATCACCTTTGCGAAGTTGCCGCTCTCTCCGGCTCCCGGAGACGAAGAAGCTGCTTCTTCGCGCAAAGACGATTCTGCCGCTCACAGTGCTCTGCGGTGTGCGCCTTCTGCCGAAAGACGTCCGGGAGCGGTGCTTAGCTCTGCAGAGCACCATACCTGCTTCTTTAGCCTCTCTTCTCGTCTACATCTTAGCAAAAAGCTTTTCCACTCTGTCTGGCAAGGAGAAACTGTGCCAGCACAGAAAACATCTCCCATCGTGTTCTAGAGGCTGCACGGAGGTCTGCCGAGTGTTTTGCAAGAAGAGAAGGAAAGTTGTCCAAAACAGCTTGCAATCGAATGTTCATGTGAATAGAAAAGGCAGGAGAGTGGTCAGGTACTGTTTTCTCTCACTTGGCAAGCTGCTCAGACAATCGCAGTGTTGTACAGCTTGTTTCATCACCTTTGCGAAGTTGCCGCTCTCTCCGGCTCCCGGAGACGAAGAAGCTGCTTCTTCGCGCAAAGACGATTCTGCCGCTCACAGTGCTCTTCGGTGTGCGCCTTCTGCCGAAAGAGGCACGGGAGCTGTGCTTAGCTCTGCAGAGCACCGTACCTGCTTCTTTAGCCTCTCTTCTCGTCTACATCTTAGCAAAAAGCTTTTCCACTCTGTCTGGCAAGGAGAAACTGTGCCAGCACAGAAAACATCTCCCATCGTCTTCTAGAGGCTGCACGGAGGTCTGCCGAGTGTTTTGCAAGAAGAGAAAGAAAGTTGTCCAAAACAGCTTGTAACCGAATGTTCATGTGAATAAAAAAGGCAGGAGAGTGGTCAGGTACTGTTTTCTCTCAGTTGGCAAGCTGCGCACACAATCGCAGTGTTGTACAGCTTGTTTCATCACCTTTGCGAAGCTGCCGCTCTCTCCGGCTCCCGGAGACGAAGAAGCTGCTTCTTCGCGCAAAGACGATTCTGCCGCTCACTGTGCTCTGCGGTGTGCGCCTTCTGCTGAAAGAGGTCCGGGAGCGGTGCTTAGCTCTGCAGAGCACCGTACCTTCGTCTTTAGCCTCTCTTCTCGTCTACATCTTAGCAAAAAGCTTTTCCACTCTGTCTGGCAAGGAGAAACTTTGCCAGCACAGAAAACATCTCCCATCGTGTTCTAGAGGCTGCACGGAGGTCTGCCGAGTGTTTTGCAAGAAGAGAAAGAAAGTTGTCCAAAACAGCTTGCAATCGAATGTTCATGTGAATAGAAAAGGCAGGAGAGTGGTCAGGTACTGTTTTCTCTCACTTGGCAAGCTGCTCACACAATCGCAGTGTTGTACAGCTTGTTTCATCACCTTTGCAAAGTTGCCGCTCTCTCCGGCTCCCGGAGACGAAGAAGCTGCTTCTTCGCGCAAAGACGATTCTGCCGCTCACAGTGCTCTGCGGTGTGCGCCTTCTGCCGAAAGAGGCACGGGAGCGGTGCTTAGCTCTGCAGAGCACCGTACCTTCGTCGTTACCCTCTCTTCTCGTCTACATATTAGCAAAAAGTTTTTCCACTCTGTCTGGCAAGGAGAAACTGTGCCAGCACAGAAAACATCTCCCATCGTGTTCTAGAGGCTGCACGGAGGTCTGCCGAGTGTTTTGCAAGAAGAGAAAGAAAGTTGTCCAAAACAGCTTGCAATCGAATGTTCATGTGAATATAAAAGGCAGGAGAGTGGTCAGGTACTGTTTTCTCTCAGTTGGCAAGCTGCGCACACAATCGCAGTGTTGTACAGCTTGTTTCATCACCTTTGCGAAGTTGCCGCTCTGTCCGGCTCCCGGAGACGAAGAAGCTGCTTCTTCGCGCAAAGACGATTCTGCAGCTCACTGTGCTCTGCAGTGTGTGTCTTCTGCCGAAAGAGGTCCGGGAGCGGTGCTTAGATCTGCAGAGTACCATACGTGCTTCTTTAGCGTCTCTTCACGTCTACATCTTAGCAAAAAGCTTTTCCACTCTGTCTGGCAAGGAGAAACTGTGCCAGCACAGAAAACATCTCCCATCGTGTTCTAGAGGCTGCACGGAGGTCTGCCGAGTGTTTTGCAAGAAGAGAAAGAAAGTTGTCCAAAACAGCTTGCAATCGAATTTTCATGTGAATAAAAAAGGCAGGAGAGTGGTCAGGTACTGTTTTCTCTCAGTTGGCAAGCTGCGCACACAATCGCAGTGTTGTACAGCTTGTTTCATCACCTTTGCGAAGTTGCCGCTCTCTCCGGCTCCCGGAGACGAAGAAGCTGCTTCTTCACGCAAAGACGATTCTGCCGCTCAGATTGCTCTGCGGTGTGCGCCGTCTGATGAAAGAGGTCCGGGAGCGAAGCTTAGCTCTGCAGAGTACCATACGTGCTTCTTTAGCCTCGCTTCTCGTCTACATCTTAGCAAAAAGATTTTCCACTCTGTCTGGCAAGGAGAAACTGTGCCAGCACAGAAAACATCTCCCATCGTGTTCTAGAGGCTGCACGGAGGTCTGCCGAGTGTTTCGCAAGAAGAGAAAGAATGTTGTCCAAAACAGCTTGCAATCGAATGTTCATGTGAATAGAAAAGGCAGGAGAGTGGTCAGGTACTGTTTTCTCTCAGTTGGCAAGCTGCGCACACAATCGCAGTGTTGTACAGCTTGTTTCATCACCTTTGCGAAGTTGCCGCTCTCTCCGGCTCCCGGAGACGAAGAAGCTGCTTCTTCGCGCAAAGACGATTCTGCCGCTCACAGTGCTCTGCGGTGTGCGCCTTCTGCCGAAAGAGGCCCGGGAGCGGTGCTTAGCTCTGCAGAGCACCGTACCTTCGTCTTTAGCCTCTCTTCTCGTCTACATCTTAGCAAAAAGCTTTTCCACTCTGTCTGGCAAGGAGAAACTGTGCCAGCACAGAAAACATCTCCCATCATGTTCTAGAGGCTGCACGGAGGTCAGCCGAGTGTTTTGCAAGAAGAGAAAGAAAGTTGTCCAAAACAGCTTGCAACCGAATGTTCATGTGAATAAAAAAGGCAGGAGAGTGGTCAGGTACTGTTTTCTCTCAGTTGGCAAGCTGCGCACACAATCGCAGTGTTGTACAGCTTGTTTTATCACCTTTGCGAAGTTGCCGCTCTCTCCGGCTCCCAGAGACGAAGAAGCTGCTTCTTCGCGCAAAGACGATTCTGCCGCTCACAGTGCTCTGCGGTGTGCACCTTCTGCCGAAAGAGGTCCGGGAGCTGTGCTTAGCTCTGCAGAGCACCGTACCTTCGTCTTTAGCCTCTCTTCTCGTCTACATCTTAGCAAAAAGCTTTTCCACTCTGTCTGGCAAGGAGAAACTGTGCCAGCACAAAAAACATCTCCCATCGTGTTCTAGAGGCTGCACGGAGGTCTGCCGAGTGTTTTGCAAGAAGAGAAAGAAAGTTGTCCAAAACAGCTTCCAATCGAATGTTCAAGTGAATAGAAAAGGCAGGAGAGTGGTCAGGTACTGTTTTCTCTCAGTTGGCAAGCTGCGCACACAATCGCAGTGTTGTACAGCTTGTTTCATCACCTTTGCGAAGTTGCCGCTCTCTCCGGTCCCGGAGACGAAGAAGCTGCTTCTTCGCGCAAAGACGATTCTGCCGCTCACTGTGCTCTGCGGTGTGCGCCTTCTGCCGAAAGAGGTCCGGGAGCGATGCTTAGCTCTGCAGAGTACCATACGTGCTTCTTTAGCCTCGCTTCTCGTCTACATCTTAGCAAAAAGCTTTTCCACTCTGTCTGGCAAGGAGAAACTGTGCCAGGACAAAAAACATCTCCCATCGTCTTCTAGAGGCTGCACGGAGGTCTGCCGAGTGTTTTGCAAGAAGAGAAAGAAAGTTGTCCAAAACAGCTTGCATTCGAATGTTCAAGTGAATAAAAAAGGCAGGAGAGTGGTCAGGTACTGTTTTGTCTCAGTTGGCAAGCTGCGCACACAATCGCAGCGTTGTACAGCTTGTTTCATCACCTTTGCAAAGTTGCCGCTCTCTCCGGCTCCCGGAGACGAAGAAGCTGCTTCTTCGCGCAAAGACGATTCTGCCGCTCACTGTGCTCTGCGGTGTGCGCCTTCTGCTGAAAGAGGCCCGGGAGCTGTGCTTAGCTCTGCAGAGCACCGTACCTTCGTCTTTAGCCTCTCTTCTCGTCTACATCTTAGCAAAAAGCTTTTCCACTCTGTCTGGCAAGGAGAAACTGTGCCAGCACAGAAAACATCTCCCATCGTGTTCTAGAGGCTGCACGGAGGTCTGCCGAGTGTTTTGCAAGAAGAGAAAGAAAGTTGTCCAAAACAGCTTGTAACCGAATGTTCATGTGAATAGAAAAGGCAGGAGAGTGGTCAGGTACTGTTTTCTCTCAGTTGGCAAGCTGCGCACACAATCGCAGTGTTGTACAGCTTGTTTCATCACCTTTGCGAAGCTGCCGCTCTCTCCGGCTCCCGGAGACGAAGAAGCTGCTTCTTCGCGCAAAGACGATTCTGCCGCTCACTGTGCTCTGCGGTGTGCGCCTTCTGCTGAAAGAGGTCCGGGAGCGGTGCTTAGCTCTGCAGAGCACCGTACCTTCGTCTTTAGCCTCTCTTCTCGTCTACATCTTAGCAAAAAGCTTTTCCACTCTGTCTGGCAAGGAGAAACTTTGCCAGCACAGAAAACATCTCCCATCGTGTTCTAGAGGCTGCACGGAGGTCTGCCGAGTGTTTTGCAAGAAGAGAAAGAAAGTTGTCCAAAACAGCTTGCAATCGAATATTCATGTGAATAGAAAAGGCAGGAGAGTGGTCAGGTACTGTTTTCTCTCAGTTGGCAAGCTGCGCACACAATCGCAGTGTTGTACAGCTTGTTTCATCACCTTTGCGAAGTTGCCGCTCTCTCCGGCTCCCGGAGACGAAGAAGCTGCTTCTTCGCGCAAAGACGATTCTGCCGCTCACTGTGCTCTGCGGTGTGCGCCTTCTGCCGAAAGAGGCCCGGGAGCTGTGCTTAGCTCTGCAGAGCACCGTACCTTCGTCTTTAGCCTCTCTTCTCGTCTACATCTTAGCAAAAAGCTTTTCCACTCTGTCTGGCAAGGAGAAACTTTGCCAGCACAGAAAACATCTCCCATCGTCTTCTAGAGGCTGCACGGAGGTCTGCCGAGTGTTTTGCAAGAAGAGAAGGAATGTTGTCCAAAACAGCTTGCAATCGAATGTTCATGTGAATAGAAAAGGCAGGAGAGTGGTCAGGTACTGTTTTCTCTCAGTTGGCAAGCTGCGCACACAATCGCAGTGTTGTACAGCTTGTTTTATCACCTTTGCGAAGTTGCCGCTCTCTCCGGCTCCCGGAGACGAAGAAGCTGCTTCTTCGCGCAAAGACGATTCTGCCGCTCACAGTGCTCTGCGGTGTGCGCCTTCTGCCGAAAGAGGTCCGGGAGCGGTGCTTAGCTCTGCAGAGCACCGTACCTTCGTCTTTAGCCTCTCTTCTCGTCTACATCTTAGCAAAAAGCTTTTCCACACTGTCTGGCAAGGAGAAACTGTGCCAGCACTGAAAACATCTCCCATCGTGTTCTAGAGGCTGCACGGAGGTCTGCCGAGTGTTTTGCAAGAAGAGAAAGAAAGTTGTCCAAAACAGCTTGTAACCGAATATTCATGTGAATAAAAAAGGCAGGAGAGTGGTCAGGTACTGTTTTCTCTCAGTTGGCAAGCTGCGCACACAATCGCAGTGTTGTACAGCTTGTTTCATCACCTTTGCGAAGCTGCCGCTCTCTCCGGCTCCCGGAGACGAAGAAGCTGCTTCTTCGCGCAAAGACGATTCTGCCGCTCACTGTGCTCTGCGGTGTGCGCCTTCTGCTGAAAGAGGTCCGGGAGCGGTGCTTAGCTCTGCAGAGCACCGTACCTTCGTCTTTAGCCTCTCTTCTCGTCTACATCTTAGCAAAAAGCTTTTCCACTCTGTCTGGCAAGGAGAAACTTTGCCAGCACAGAAAACATCTCCCATCGTGTTCTAGAGGCTGCACGGAGGTCTGCCGAGTGTTTTGCAAGAAGAGAAAGAAAGTTGTCCAAAACAGCTTGCAATCGAATATTCATGTGAATAGAAAAGGCAGGAGAGTGGTCAGGTACTGTTTTCTCTCACTTGGCAAGCTGCTCACACAATCGCAGTGTTGTACAGCTTGTTTCATCACCTTTGCAAAGTTGCCGCTCTCTCCGGCTCCCGGAGACGAAGAAGCTGCTTCTTCGCGCAAAGACGATTCTGCCGCTCACAGTGCTCTGCGGTGTGCGCCTTCTGCCGAAAGAGGCACGGGAGCGGTGCTTAGCTCTGCAGAGCACCGTACCTTCGTCGTTACCCTCTCTTCTCGTCTACATATTAGCAAAAAGTTTTTCCACTCTGTCTGGCAAGGAGAAACTGTGCCAGCACAGAAAACATCTCCCATCGTGTTCTAGAGGCTGCACGGAGGTCTGCCGAGTGTTTTGCAAGAAGAGAAAGAAAGTTGTCCAAAACAGCTTGCAATCGAATGTTCATGTGAATAGAAAAGGCAGGAGAGTGGTCAGGTACTGTTTTCTCACAGTTGGCAAGCTGCGCACACAATCGCAGTGTTGTACAGCTTGTTTCATCACCTTTGCGAAGTTGCCGCTCTCTCCGGCTCCCGGAGACGAAGAAGCTGCTTCTTCGCGCAAAGACGATTCTGCCGCTCACAGTGCTCTGCGGTGTGCGCCTTCTGCCGAAAGAGGTCCGGGAGCTGTGCTTAGCTCTGCAGAGCACCGTACCTTCGTCTTTAGCCTCTCTTCTCGTCTACATCTTAGCAAAAAGCTTTTCCACTCTGTCTGGCAAGGAGAAACTGTGCCAGCACAAAAAACATCTCCCATCGTCTTCTAGAGGCTGCACGGAGGTCTGCCGAGTGTTTTGCAAGAAGAGAAAGAAAGTTGTCCAAAACAGCTTCCAATCGAATGTTCAAGTGAATAGAAAAGGCAGGAGAGTGGTCAGGTACTGTTTTCTCTCAGTTGGCAAGCTGCGCACACAATCGCAGTGTTGTACAGCTTGTTTCATCACCTTTGCGAAGTTGCCGCTCTCTCCGGCTCCCGGAGACGAAGAAGCTGCTTCTTCGCGCAAAGACGATTCTTCCGCTCACTGTGCTCTGCGGTGTGCGCCTTCTGCCGAAAGAGGTCCGGGAGCGATGCTTAGCTCTGCAGAGTACCATACGTGCTTCTTTAGCCTCGCTTCTCGTCTACATCTTCGCAAAAAGCTTTTCCACTCTGTCTGGCAAGGAGAAACTGTGCCAGCACAAAAAACATCTCCCATCGTGTTCTAGAGGCTGCACTGAGGTCTGCCGAGTGTTTTGCAAGAAGAGAAAGAAAGTTGTCCAAAACAGCTTGCATTCGAATGTTCAAGTGAATAGAAAAGGCAGGAGAGTGGTCAGGTACTGTTTTCTCTCAGTTGGCAAGCTGCGCACACAATCGCAGCGTTGTACAGTTTGTTTCATCACCTTTGCGAAGTTGCCGCTCTCTCCGGCTCCCGGAGACGAAGAAGCTGCTTCTTCGCGCAAAGACGATTCTGCCGCTCACAGTGCTCTGCGGTGTGCGCCTTCTGCCGAAAGAGGTCCGGGAGCTGTGCTTAGCTCTGCAGAGCACCGTACCTTCGTCTTTAGCCTCTCTTCTCGTCTACATCTTAGCAAAAAGCTTTTCCACTCTGTCTGGCAAGGAGAAACTGTGCCAGCACAGAAAACATCTCCCATCGTGTTCTAGAGGCTGCACGGAGGTCTGCCGAGTGTTTTGCAAGAAGAGAAAGAAAGTTGTCCAAAACAGCTTGCAATCGAATGTTCATGTGAATAGAAAAGGCAGGAGAGTGGTCAGGTACTGTTTTCTCTCAGTTGGCAAGCTGCGCACACAATCGCAGTGTTGTACAGCTTGTTTCATCACCTTTGCGAAGTTGCCGCTCTCTCCGGCTCCCGGAGACGAAGAAGCTGCTTCTTCGCGCAGAGAGGATTCTGCCGCTCACAGTGCTCTGCGGTGTGCGCCTTCTGCCGAAAGAGGTCCGGGATCTGTGCTTAGCTCTGCAGAGCACCGTACCTTCGTCTTTAGCCTCTCTTCTCGTCTACATCTTAGCAAAAAGCTTTTCCACTCTGTCTGGCAAGGAGAAACTGTGCCAGCACAAAAAACATCTCCCATCGTCTTCTAGAGGCTGCACGGAGGTCTGCCGAGTGTTTTGCAAGAAGAGAAAGAAAGTTGTCCAAAACAGCTTCCAATCGAATGTTCAAGTGAATAGAAAAGGCAGGAGAGTGGTCAGGTACTGTTTTCTCTCAGTTGGCAAGCTGCGCACACAATCGCAGTGTTGTACAGCTTGTTTCATCACCTTTGCGAAGTTGCCGCTCTCTCCGGCTCCCGGAGACGAAGAAGCTGCTTCTTCGCGCAAAGACGATTCTGCCGCTCACTGTGCTCTGCGGTGTGCGCCTTCTGCCGAAAGAGGTCCGGGAGCGATGCTTAGCTCTGCAGAGTACCATACGTGCTTCTTTAGCCTCGCTTCTCGTCTACATCTTCGCAAAAAGCTTTTCCACTCTGTCTGGCAAGGAGAAACTGTGCCAGCACAAAAAACATCTCCCATCGTGTTCTAGAGGCTGCACGGAGGTCTGCCGAGTGTTTTGCAAGAAGAGAAAGAAAGTTGTCCAAAACAGCTTGCATTCGAATGTTCAAGTGAATAGAAAAGGCAGGAGAGTGGTCAGGTACTGTTTTCTCTCAGTTGGCAAGCTGCGCACACAATCGCAGCGTTGTACAGTTTGTTTCATCACCTTTGCGAAGTTGCCGCTCTCTCCGGCTCCCGGAGACGAAGAAGCTGCTTCTTCGCGCAAAGACGATTCTGCCGCTCACAGTGCTCTGCGGTGTGCGCCTTCTGCCGAAAGAGGTCCGGGAGCTGTGCTTAGCTCTGCAGAGCACCGTACCTTCGTCTTTAGCCTCTCTTCTCGTCTACATCTTAGCAAAAAGCTTTTCCACTCTGTCTGGCAAGGAGAAACTGTGCCAGCACAGAAAACATCTCCCATCGTGTTCTAGAGGCTGCACGGAGGTCTGCCGAGTGTTTTGCAAGAAGAGAAAGAAAGTTGTCCAAAACAGCTTGCAATCGAATGTTCATGTGAATAGAAAAGGCAGGAGAGTGGTCAGGTACTGTTTTCTCTCAGTTGGCAAGCTGCGCACACAATCGCAGTGTTGTACAGCTTGTTTCATCACCTTTGCGAAGTTGCCGCTCTCTCCGGCTCCCGGAGACGAAGAAGCTGCTTCTTCGCGCAAAGACGATTCTGCCGCTCACAGTGCTCTGCGGTGTGCGCCTTCTGCCGAAAGACGTCCGGGAGCGGTGCTTAGCTCTGCAGAGCACCATACCTGCTTCTTTAGCCTCTCTTCTCGTCTACATCTTAGCAAAAAGCTTTTCCACTCTGTCTGGCAAGGAGAAACTGTGCCAGCACAGAAAACATCTCCCATCGTGTTCTAGAGGCTGCACGGAGGTCTGCCGAGTGTTTTGCAAGAAGAGAAGGAAAGTTGTCCAAAACAGCTTGCAATCGAATGTTCATGTGAATAGAAAAGGCAGGAGAGTGGTCAGGTACTGTTTTCTCTCACTTGGCAAGCTGCTCAGACAATCGCAGTGTTGTACAGCTTGTTTCATCACCTTTGCGAAGTTGCCGCTCTCTCCGGCTCCCGGAGACGAAGAAGCTGCTTCTTCGCGCAAAGACGATTCTGCCGCTCACAGTGCTCTGCGGTGTGCGCCTTCTGCCGAAAGACGTCCGGGAGCGGTGCTTAGCTCTGCAGAGCACCATACCTGCTTCTTTAGCCTCTCTTCTTGTCTACATCTTAGCAAAAAGCTTTTCCACTCTGTCTGGCAAGGAGAAACTGTGCCAGCACAGAAAACATCTCCCATCGTGTTCTAGAGGCTGCACGGAGGTCTGCCGAGTGTTTTGCAAGAAGAGAAGGAAAGTTGTCCAAAACAGCTTGCAATCGAATGTTCATGTGAATAGAAAAGGCAGGAGAGTGGTCAGGTACTGTTTTCTCTCACTTGGCAAGCTGCTCAGACAATCGCAGTGTTGTACAGCTTGTTTCATCACCTTTGCGAAGTTGCCGCTCTCTCCGGCTCCCGGAGACGAAGAAGCTGCTTCTTCGCGCAAAGACGATTCTGCCGCTCACAGTGCTCTTCGGTGTGCGCCTTCTGCCGAAAGAGGCACGGGAGCTGTGCTTAGCTCTGCAGAGCACCGTACCTGCTTCTTTAGCCTCTCTTCTCGTCTACATCTTAGCAAAAAGCTTTTCCACTCTGTCTGGCAAGGAGAAACTGTGCCAGCACAGAAAACATCTCCCATCGTGTTCTAGAGGCTGCACGGAGGTCTGCCGAGTGTTTTGCAAGAAGAGAAAGAAAGTTGTCCAAAACAGCTTGTAACCGAATGTTCATGTGAATAAAAAAGGCAGGAGAGTGGTCAGGTACTGTTTTCTCTCAGTTGGCAAGCTGCGCACACAATCGCAGTGTTGTACAGCTTGTTTCATCACCTTTGCGAAGCTGCCGCTCTCTCCGGCTCCCGGAGACGAAGAAGCTGCTTCTTCGCGCAAAGACGATTCTGCCGCTCACTGTGCTCTGCGGTGTGCGCCTTCTGCTGAAAGAGGTCCGGGAGCGGTGCTTAGCTCTGCAGAGCACCGTACCTTCGTCTTTAGCCTCTCTTCTCGTCTACATCTTAGCAAAAAGCTTTTCCACTCTGTCTGGCAAGGAGAAACTTTGCCAGCACAGAAAACATCTCCCATCGTGTTCTAGAGGCTGCACGGAGGTCTGCCGAGTGTTTTGCAAGAAGAGAAAGAAAGTTGTCCAAAACAGCTTGCAATCGAATGTTCATGTGAATAGAAAAGGCAGGAGAGTGGTCAGGTACTGTTTTCTCTCACTTGGCAAGCTGCTCACACAATCGCAGTGTTGTACAGCTTGTTTCATCACCTTTGCAAAGTTGCCGCTCTCTCCGGCTCCCGGAGACGAAGAAGCTGCTTCTTCGCGCAAAGACGATTCTGCCGCTCACAGTGCTCTGCGGTGTGCGCCTTCTGCCGAAAGAGGCACGGGAGCGGTGCTTAGCTCTGCAGAGCACCGTACCTTCGTCGTTACCCTCTCTTCTCGTCTACATATTAGCAAAAAGTTTTTCCACTCTGTCTGGCAAGGAGAAACTGTGCCAGCACAGAAAACATCTCCCATCGTGTTCTAGAGGCTGCACGGAGGTCTGCCGAGTGTTTTGCAAGAAGAGAAAGAAAGTTGTCCAAAACAGCTTGCAATCGAATGTTCATGTGAATAGAAAAGGCAGGAGAGTGGTCAGGTACTGTTTTCTCTCAGTTGGCAAGCTGCGCACACAATCGCAGTGTTGTACAGCTTGTTTCATCACCTTTGCGAAGTTGCCGCTCTCTCCGGCTCCCGGAGACGAAGAAGCTGCTTCTTCGCGCAAAGACGATTCTGCAGCTCACTGTGCTCTGCAGTGTGTGTCTTCTGCCGAAAGAGGTCCGGGAGCGGTGCTTCGATCTGCAGAGTACCATAGTGCTTCTTTAGCGTCTCTTCACGTCTACATCTTAGCAAAAAGCTTTTCCACTCTGTCTGGCAAGGAGAAACTGTGCCAGCACAGAAAACATCTCCCATCGTGTTCTAGAGGCTGCACGGAGGTCTGCCGAGTGTTTTGCAAGAAGAGAAAGAAAGTTGTCCAAAACAGCTTGCAATCGAATGTTCATCTGAATAAAAAAGGCAGGAGAGTGGTCAGGTACTGTTTTCTCTCAGTTGGCAAGCTGCGCACACAATCGCAGTGTTGTACAGCTTGTTTCATCACCTTTGCGAAGTTGCCGCTCTCTCCGGCTCCCGGAGACGAAGAAGCTGCTTCTTCACGCAAAGACGATTCTGCCGCTCAGATTGCTCTGCGGTGTGCGCCGTCTGCTGAAAGAGGTCCGGGAGCGAAGCTTAGCTCTGCAGAGTACCATACGTGCTTCTTTAGCCTCGCTTCTCGTCTACATCTTAGCAAAAAGATTTTCCACTCTGTCTGGAGAGGAGAAACTGTGCCAGCACAGAAAACATCTCCCATCGTGTTCTAGAGGCTGCACGGAGGTCTGCCGAGTGTTTTGCAAGAAGAGAAAGAAAGTTGTCCAAAACAGCTTGCAATCGAATGTTCATGTGAATAGAAAAGGCAGGAGAGTGGTCAGGTACTGTTTTCTCTCAGTTGGCAAGCTGCGCACACAATCGCAGTGTTGTACAGCTTGTTTCATCACCTTTGCCAAGTTGCCGCTCTCTCCGGCTCCCGGAGACGAAGAAGCTGCTTCTTCGCGCAAAGACGATTCTGCCGCTCACAGTGCTCTGCGGTGTGCGCCTTCTGCCGAAAGAGGCCCGGGAGCGGTGCTTAGCTCTGCAGAGCACCGTACCTTCGTCTTTAGCCTCTCTTCTCGTCTACATCTTAGCAAAAAGCTTTTCCACTCTGTCTGGCAAGGAGAAACTGTGCCAGCACAGAAAACATCTCCCATCGTGTTCTAGAGGCTGCACGGAGGTCAGCCGAGTGTTTTGCAAGAAGAGAAAGAAAGTTGTCCAAAACAGCTTGCAACCGAATGTTCATGTGAATAAAAAAGGCAGGAGAGTGGTCAGGTACTGTTTTCTCTCAGTTGGCAAGCTGCGCACACAATCGCAGTGTTGTAAAGCTTGTTTTATCACCTTTGCGAAGTTGCCGCTCTCTCCGGCTCCCAGAGACGAAGAAGCTGCTTCTTCGCGCAAAGACGATTCTGCCGCTCACAGTGCTCTGCGGTGTGCGCCTTCTGCCGAAAGAGGTCCGGGATCTGTGCTTAGCTCTGCAGAGCACCGTACCTTCGTCTTTAGCCTCTCTTCTCGTCTACATCTTAGCAAAAAGCTTTTCCACTCTGTCTGGCAAGGAGAAACTGTGCCAGCACAAAAAACATCTCCCATCGTGTTCTAGAGGCTGCACGGAGGTCTGCCGAGTGTTTTGCAAGAAGAGAAAGAAAGTTGTCCAAAACAGCTTGCAATCGAATGTTCATGTGAATAGAAAAGGCAGGAGAGTGGTCAGGTACTGTTTTCTCTCAGTTGGCAAGCTGCGCACACAATCGCAGTGTTGTACAGCTTGTTTCATCACCTTTGCGAAGTTGCCGCTCTCTCCGGCTCCCGGAGACGAAGAAGCTGCTTCTTCGCGCAGAGAGGATTCTGCCGCTCACAGTGCTCTGCGGTGTGCGCCTTCTGCCGAAAGAGGTCCGGGATCTGTGCTTAGCTCTGCAGAGCACCGTACCTTCGTCTTTAGCCTCTCTTCTCGTCTACATCTTAGCAAAAAGCTTTTCCACTCTGTCTGGCAAGGAGAAACTGTGCCAGCACAAAAAACATCTCCCATCGTCTTCTAGAGGCTGCACGGAGGTCTGCCGAGTGTTTTGCAAGAAGAGAAAGAAAGTTGTCCAAAACAGCTTCCAATCGAATGTTCAAGTGAATAGAAAAGGCAGGAGAGTGGTCAGGTACTGTTTTCTCTCAGTTGGCAAGCTGCGCACACAATCGCAGTGTTGTACAGCTTGTTTCATCACCTTTGCGAAGTTGCCGCTCTCTCCGGCTCCCGGAGACGAAGAAGCTGCTTCTTCGCGCAAAGACGATTCTGCCGCTCACTGTGCTCTGCGGTGTGCGCCTTCTGCCGAAAGAGGTCCGGGAGCGATGCTTAGCTCTGCAGAGTACCATACGTGCTTCTTTAGCCTCGCTTCTCGTCTACATCTTCGCAAAAAGCTTTTCCACTCTGTCTGGCAAGGAGAAACTGTGCCAGCACAAAAAACATCTCCCATCGTGTTCTAGAGGCTGCACGGAGGTCTGCCGAGTGTTTTGCAAGAAGAGAAAGAAAGTTGTCCAAAACAGCTTGCATTCGAATGTTCAAGTGAATAGAAAAGGCAGGAGAGTGGTCAGGTACTGTTTTCTCTCAGTTGGCAAGCTGCGCACACAATCGCAGCGTTGTACAGTTTGTTTCATCACCTTTGCGAAGTTGCCGCTCTCTCCGGCTCCCGGAGACGAAGAAGCTGCTTCTTCGCGCAAAGACGATTCTGCCGCTCACAGTGCTCTGCGGTGTGCGCCTTCTGCCGAAAGAGGTCCGGGAGCTGTGCTTAGCTCTGCAGAGCACCGTACCTTCGTCTTTAGCCTCTCTTCTCGTCTACATCTTAGCAAAAAGCTTTTCCACTCTGTCTGGCAAGGAGAAACTGTGCCAGCACAGAAAACATCTCCCATCGTGTTCTAGAGGCTGCACGGAGGTCTGCCGAGTGTTTTGCAAGAAGAGAAAGAAAGTTGTCCAAAACAGCTTGCAATCGAATGTTCATGTGAATAGAAAAGGCAGGAGAGTGGTCAGGTACTGTTTTCTCTCAGTTGGCAAGCTGCGCACACAATCGCAGTGTTGTACAGCTTGTTTCATCACCTTTGCGAAGTTGCCGCTCTCTCCGGCTCCCGGAGACGAAGAAGCTGCTTCTTCGCGCAAAGACGATTCTGCCGCTCACAGTGCTCTGCGGTGTGCGCCTTCTGCCGAAAGACGTCCGGGAGCGGTGCTTAGCTCTGCAGAGCACCATACCTGCTTCTTTAGCCTCTCTTCTCGTCTACATCTTAGCAAAAAGCTTTTCCACTCTGTCTGGCAAGGAGAAACTGTGCCAGCACAGAAAACATCTCCCATCGTGTTCTAGAGGCTGCACGGAGGTCTGCCGAGTGTTTTGCAAGAAGAGAAGGAAAGTTGTCCAAAACAGCTTGCAATCGAATGTTCATGTGAATAGAAAAGGCAGGAGAGTGGTCAGGTACTGTTTTCTCTCACTTGGCAAGCTGCTCAGACAATCGCAGTGTTGTACAGCTTGTTTCATCACCTTTGCGAAGTTGCCGCTCTCTCCGGCTCCCGGAGACGAAGAAGCTGCTTCTTCGCGCAAAGACGATTCTGCCGCTCACAGTGCTCTGCGGTGTGCGCCTTCTGCCGAAAGACGTCCGGGAGCGGTGCTTAGCTCTGCAGAGCACCATACCTGCTTCTTTAGCCTCTCTTCTTGTCTACATCTTAGCAAAAAGCTTTTCCACTCTGTCTGGCAAGGAGAAACTGTGCCAGCACAGAAAACATCTCCCATCGTGTTCTAGAGGCTGCACGGAGGTCTGCCGAGTGTTTTGCAAGAAGAGAAGGAAAGTTGTCCAAAACAGCTTGCAATCGAATGTTCATGTGAATAGAAAAGGCAGGAGAGTGGTCAGGTACTGTTTTCTCTCACTTGGCAAGCTGCTCAGACAATCGCAGTGTTGTACAGCTTGTTTCATCACCTTTGCGAAGTTGCCGCTCTCTCCGGCTCCCGGAGACGAAGAAGCTGCTTCTTCGCGCAAAGACGATTCTGCCGCTCACAGTGCTCTTCGGTGTGCGCCTTCTGCCGAAAGAGGCACGGGAGCTGTGCTTAGCTCTGCAGAGCACCGTACCTGCTTCTTTAGCCTCTCTTCTCGTCTACATCTTAGCAAAAAGCTTTTCCACTCTGTCTGGCAAGGAGAAACTGTGCCAGCACAGAAAACATCTCCCATCGTGTTCTAGAGGCTGCACGGAGGTCTGCCGAGTGTTTTGCAAGAAGAGAAAGAAAGTTGTCCAAAACAGCTTGTAACCGAATGTTCATGTGAATAAAAAAGGCAGGAGAGTGGTCAGGTACTGTTTTCTCTCAGTTGGCAAGCTGCGCACACAATCGCAGTGTTGTACAGCTTGTTTCATCACCTTTGCGAAGCTGCCGCTCTCTCCGGCTCCCGGAGACGAAGAAGCTGCTTCTTCGCGCAAAGACGATTCTGCCGCTCACTGTGCTCTGCGGTGTGCGCCTTCTGCTGAAAGAGGTCCGGGAGCGGTGCTTAGCTCTGCAGAGCACCGTACCTTCGTCTTTAGCCTCTCTTCTCGTCTACATCTTAGCAAAAAGCTTTTCCACTCTGTCTGGCAAGGAGAAACTTTGCCAGCACAGAAAACATCTCCCATCGTGTTCTAGAGGCTGCACGGAGGTCTGCCGAGTGTTTTGCAAGAAGAGAAAGAAAGTTGTCCAAAACAGCTTGCAATCGAATGTTCATGTGAATAGAAAAGGCAGGAGAGTGGTCAGGTACTGTTTTCTCTCACTTGGCAAGCTGCTCACACAATCGCAGTGTTGTACAGCTTGTTTCATCACCTTTGCAAAGTTGCCGCTCTCTCCGGCTCCCGGAGACGAAGAAGCTGCTTCTTCGCGCAAAGACGATTCTGCCGCTCACAGTGCTCTGCGGTGTGCGCCTTCTGCCGAAAGAGGCACGGGAGCGGTGCTTAGCTCTGCAGAGCACCGTACCTTCGTCGTTACCCTCTCTTCTCGTCTACATATTAGC
Source organism: Melozone crissalis (assembly GCF_028551555.1). Classification (NCBI taxonomy): domain Eukaryota; kingdom Metazoa; phylum Chordata; class Aves; order Passeriformes; family Passerellidae; genus Melozone; species Melozone crissalis. The sequence goes on along the minus strand of NW_026535940.1, from coordinate 2,205,085 downwards.
AAAAAGTTTTTCCACTCTGTCTGGCAAGGAGAAACTGTGCCAGCACAGAAAACATCTCCCATCGTGTTCTAGAGGCTGCACGGAGGTCTGCCGAGTGTTTTGCAAGAAGAGAAAGAAAGTTGTCCAAAACAGCTTGCAATCGAATGTTCATGTGAATAGAAAAGGCAGGAGAGTGGTCAGGTACTGTTTTCTCTCAGTTGGCAAGCTGCGCACACAATCGCAGTGTTGTACAGCTTGTTTCATCACCTTTGCGAAGTTGCCGCTCTCTCCGGCTCCCGGAGACGAAGAAGCTGCTTCTTCGCGCAAAGACGATTCTGCAGCTCACTGTGCTCTGCAGTGTGTGTCTTCTGCCGAAAGAGGTCCGGGAGCGGTGCTTCGATCTGCAGAGTACCATAGTGCTTCTTTAGCGTCTCTTCACGTCTACATCTTAGCAAAAAGCTTTTCCACTCTGTCTGGCAAGGAGAAACTGTGCCAGCACAGAAAACATCTCCCATCGTGTTCTAGAGGCTGCACGGAGGTCTGCCGAGTGTTTTGCAAGAAGAGAAAGAAAGTTGTCCAAAACAGCTTGCAATCGAATGTTCATCTGAATAAAAAAGGCAGGAGAGTGGTCAGGTACTGTTTTCTCTCAGTTGGCAAGCTGCGCACACAATCGCAGTGTTGTACAGCTTGTTTCATCACCTTTGCGAAGTTGCCGCTCTCTCCGGCTCCCGGAGACGAAGAAGCTGCTTCTTCACGCAAAGACGATTCTGCCGCTCAGATTGCTCTGCGGTGTGCGCCGTCTGCTGAAAGAGGTCCGGGAGCGAAGCTTAGCTCTGCAGAGTACCATACGTGCTTCTTTAGCCTCGCTTCTCGTCTACATCTTAGCAAAAAGATTTTCCACTCTGTCTGGAGAGGAGAAACTGTGCCAGCACAGAAAACATCTCCCATCGTGTTCTAGAGGCTGCACGGAGGTCTGCCGAGTGTTTTGCAAGAAGAGAAAGAAAGTTGTCCAAAACAGCTTGCAATCGAATGTTCATGTGAATAGAAAAGGCAGGAGAGTGGTCAGGTACTGTTTTCTCTCAGTTGGCAAGCTGCGCACACAATCGCAGTGTTGTACAGCTTGTTTCATCACCTTTGCCAAGTTGCCGCTCTCTCCGGCTCCCGGAGACGAAGAAGCTGCTTCTTCGCGCAAAGACGATTCTGCCGCTCACAGTGCTCTGCGGTGTGCGCCTTCTGCCGAAAGAGGCCCGGGAGCGGTGCTTAGCTCTGCAGAGCACCGTACCTTCGTCTTTAGCCTCTCTTCTCGTCTACATCTTAGCAAAAAGCTTTTCCACTCTGTCTGGCAAGGAGAAACTGTGCCAGCACAGAAAACATCTCCCATCGTGTTCTAGAGGCTGCACGGAGGTCAGCCGAGTGTTTTGCAAGAAGAGAAAGAAAGTTGTCCAAAACAGCTTGCAACCGAATGTTCATGTGAATAAAAAAGGCAGGAGAGTGGTCAGGTACTGTTTTCTCTCAGTTGGCAAGCTGCGCACACAATCGCAGTGTTGTAAAGCTTGTTTTATCACCTTTGCGAAGTTGCCGCTCTCTCCGGCTCCCAGAGACGAAGAAGCTGCTTCTTCGCGCAAAGACGATTCTGCCGCTCACAGTGCTCTGCGGTGTGCGCCTTCTGCCGAAAGAGGTCCGGGATCTGTGCTTAGCTCTGCAGAGCACCGTACCTTCGTCTTTAGCCTCTCTTCTCGTCTACATCTTAGCAAAAAGCTTTTCCACTCTGTCTGGCAAGGAGAAACTGTGCCAGCACAAAAAACATCTCCCATCGTGTTCTAGAGGCTGCACGGAGGTCTGCCGAGTGTTTTGCAAGAAGAGAAAGAAAGTTGTCCAAAACAGCTTCCAATCGAATGTTCAAGTGAATAGAAAAGGCAGGAGAGTGGTCAGGTACTGTTTTCTCTCAGTTGGCAAGCTGCGCACACAATCGCAGTGTTGTACAGCTTGTTTCATCACCTTTGCGAAGTTGCCGCTCTCTCCGGCCCCGGAGACGAAGAAGCTGCTTCTTCGCGCAAAGACGATTCTGCCGCTCACTGTGCTCTGCGGTGTGCGCCTTCTGCCGAAAGAGGTCCGGGAGCGATGCTTAGCTCTGCAGAGTACCATACGTGCTTCTTTAGCCTCGCTTCTCGTCTACATCTTAGCAAAAAGCTTTTCCACTCTGTCTGGCAAGGAGAAACTGTGCCAGCACAAAAAACATCTCCCATCGTGTTCTAGAGGCTGCACGGAGGTCTGCCGAGTGTTTTGCAAGAAGAGAAAGAAAGTTGTCCAAAACAGCTTGCATTCGAATGTTCAAGTGAATAGAAAAGGCAGGAGAGTGGTCAGGTACTGTTTTGTCTCAGTTGGCAAGCTGCGCACTCAATCGCAGCGTTGTACAGCTTGTTTCATCACCTTTGCGAAGTTGCCGCTCTCTCCGGCTCCCGGAGACGAAGAAGCTGCTTCTTCGCGCAAAGACGATTCTGCCGCTCACTGTGCTCTGCGGTGTGCGCCTTCTGCCGAAAGAGGCCCGGGAGCTGTGCTTAGCTCTGCAGAGCACCGTACCTTCGTCTTTAGCCTCTCTTCTCGTCTACATCTTAGCAAAAAGCTTTTCCACTCTGTCTGGCAAGGAGAAACTTTGCCAGCACAGAAAACATCTCCCATCGTCTTCTAGAGGCTGCACGGAGGTCTGCCGAGTGTTTTGCAAGAAGAGAAAGAAAGTTGTCCAAAACAGCTTGCAATCGAATGTTCATGTGAATAGAAAAGGCAGGAGAGTGGTCAGGTACTGTTTTCTCTCAGTTGGCAAGCTGCGCACACAATCGCAGTGTTGTACAGCTTGTTTTATCACCTTTGCGAAGTTGCCGCTCTCTCCGGCTCCCAGGGACGAAGAAGCTGCTTCTTCGCGCAAAGACGATTCTGCCGCTCACAGTGCTCTGCGGTGTGCGCCTTCTGCCGAAAGAGGTCCGGGAGCGGTGCTTAGCTCTGCAGAGCACCGTACCTTCGTCTTTAGCCTCTCTTCTCGTCTACATCTTAGCAAAAAGCTTTTCCACACTGTCTGGCAAGGAGAAACTGTGCCAGCACAGAAAACATCTCCCATCGTGTTCTAGAGGCTGCACGGAGGTCAGCCGAGTGTTTTGCAAGAAGAGAAAGAAAGTTGTCCAAAACAGCTTGCAATCGAATGTTCATGTGAATAGAAAAGGCAGGAGAGTGATCAGGTACTGTTTTCTCTCAGTTGGCAAGCTGCGCACACAATCGCAGTGTTGTACAGCTTGTTTCATCACCTTTGCGAAGCTGCCGCTCTCTCCGGCTCCCGGAGACGAAGAAGCTGCTTCTTCGCGCAAAGACGATTCTGCCGCTCACTGTGCTCTGCGGTGTGCGCCTTCTGCTGAAAGAGGTCCGGGAGCGGTGCTTAGCTCTGCAGAGCACCGTACCTTCGTCTTTAGCCTCTCTTCTCGTCTACATCTTAGCAAAAAGCTTTTCCACTCTGTCTGGCAAGGAGAAACTGTGCCAGCACAGAAAACATCTCCCATCGTGTTCTAGAGGCTGCACGGAGGTCTGCCGAGTGTTTTGCAAGAAGAGAAAGAAAGTTGTCCAAAACAGCTTGCAATCGAATGTTCATGTGAATAGAAAAGGCAGGAGAGTGGTCAGGTACTGTTTTCTCTCAGTTGGCAAGCTGCTCACACAATCGCAGTGTTGTACAGCTTGTTTCATCACCTTTGCGAAGTTGCCGCTCTCTCCGGCTCCCGGAGACGAAGAAGCTGCTTCTTCGCGCAAAGACGATTCTGCCGCTCACAGTGCTCTGCGGTGTGCGCCTTCTGCCGAAAGAGGCACGGGAGCGGTGCTTAGCTCTGCAGAGCACCGTACCTTCGTCGTTACCCTCTCTTCTCGTCTACATATTAGCAAAAAGTTTTTCCACTCTGTCTGGCAAGGAGAAACTGTGCCAGCACAGAAAACATCTCCCATCGTGTTCTAGAGGCTGCACGGAGGTCTGCCGAGTGTTTTGCAAGAAGAGAAAGAAAGTTGTCCAAAACAGCTTGCAATCGAATGTTCATGTGAATAGAAAAGGCAGGAGAGTGGTCAGGTACTGTTTTCTCTCAGTTGGCAAGCTGCGCACACAATCGCAGTGTTGTACAGCTTGTTTCATCACCTTTGCGAAGTTGCCGCTCTCTCCGGCTCCCGGAGACGAAGAAGCTGCTTCTTCGCGCAAAGACGATTCTGCAGCTCACTGTGCTCTGCAGTGTGTGTCTTCTGCCGAAAGAGGTCCGGGAGCGGTGCTTAGATCTGCAGAGTACCATACGTGCTTCTTTAGCGTTTCTTCAAGTCTACATCTTAGCAAAAAGCTTTTCCACTCTGTCTGGCAAGGAGAAACTGTGCCAGCACAGAAAACATCTCCCATCGTGTTCTAGAGGCTGCACGGAGGTCTGCCGAGTGTTTTGCAAGAAGAGAAAGAAAGTTGTCCAAAACAGCTTGCAATCGAATGTTCATGTGAATAGAAAAGGCAGGAGAGTGGTCAGGTACTGTTTTCTCTCAGTTGGCAAGCTGCGCACACAATCGCAGTGTTGTACAGCTTGTTTCATCACCTTTGCGAAGTTGCCGCTCTCTCCGGCTCCCGGAGACGAAGAAGCTGCTTCTTCACGCAAAGACGATTCTGCCGCTCAGATTGCTCTGCGGTGTGCGCCGTCTGCTGAAAGAGGTCCGGGAGCGAAGCTTAGCTCTGCAGAGTACCATACGTTCTTCTTTAGCCTCGCTTCTCGTCTACATCTTAGCAAAAAGATTTTCCACTCTGTCTGGCAAGGAGAAACTGTGCCAGCACAGAAAACATCTCCCATCGTGTTCTAGAGGCTGCACGGAGGTCTGCCGAGTGTTTCGCAAGAAGAGAAAGAATGTTGTCCAAAACAGCTTGCAATCGAATGTTCATGTGAATAGAAAAGGCAGGAGAGTGGTCAGGTACTGTTTTCTCTCAGTTGGCAAGCTGCGCACACAATCGCAGTGTTGTACAGCTTGTTTCATCACCTTTGCGAAGTTGCCGCTCTCTCCGGCTCCCGGAGACGAAGAAGCTGCTTCTTCGCGCAAAGACGATTCTGCCGCTCACAGTGCTCTGCGGTGTGCGCCTTCTGCCGAAAGAGGCCCGGGAGCGGTGCTTAGCTCTGCAGAGCACCGTACCTTCGTCTTTAGCCTCTCTTCTCGTCTACATCTTAGCAAAAAGCTTTTCCACTCTGTCTGGCAAGGAGAAACTGTGCCAGCACAGAAAACATCTCCCATCGTGTTCTAGAGGCTGCACGGAGGTCAGCCGAGTGTTTTGCAAGAAGAGAAAGAAAGTTGTCCAAAACAGCTTGCAACCGAATGTTCATGTGAATAAAAAAGGCAGGAGAGTGGTCAGGTACTGTTTTCTCTCAGTTGGCAAGCTGCGCACACATTCGCAGTGTTGTACAGCTTGTTTTATCACCTTTGCGAAGTTGCCGCTCTCTCCGGCTCCCAGAGACGAAGAAGCTGCTTCTTCGCGCAAAGACGATTCTGCCGCTCACAGTGCTCTGCGGTGTGCGCCTTCTGCCGAAAGAGGTCCGGGAGCTGTGCTTAGCTCTGCAGAGCACCGTACCTTCGTCTTTAGCCTCTCTTCTCGTCTACATCTTAGCAAAAAGCTTTTCCACTCTGTCTGGCAAGGAGAAACTGTGCCAGCACAAAAAACATCTCCCATCGTGTTCTAGAGGCTGCACGGAGGTCTGCCGAGTGTTTTGCAAGAAGAGAAAGAAAGTTGTCCAAAACAGCTTCCAATCGAATGTTCAAGTGAATAGAAAAGGCAGGAGAGTGGTCAGGTACTGTTTTCTCTCAGTTGGCAAGCTGCGCACACAATCGCAGTGTTGTACAGCTTGTTTCATCACCTTTGCGAAGTTGCCGCTCTCTCCGGCCCCGGAGACGAAGAAGCTGCTTCTTCGCGCAAAGACGATTCTGCCGCTCACTGTGCTCTGCGGTGTGCGCCTTCTGCCGAAAGAGGCCCGGGAGCTGTGCTTAGCTCTGCAGAGCACCGTACCTTCGTCTTTAGCCTCTCTTCTCGTCTACATCTTAGCAAAAAGCTTTTCCACTCTGTCTGGCAAGGAGAAACTTTGCCAGCACAGAAAACATCTCCCATCGTCTTCTAGAGGCTGCACGGAGGTCTGCCGAGTGTTTTGCAAGAAGAGAAAGAAAGTTGTCCAAAACAGCTTGCAATCGAATGTTCATGTGAATAGAAAAGGCAGGAGAGTGGTCAGGTACTGTTTTCTCTCAGTTGGCAAGCTGCGCACACAATCGCAGTGTTGTACAGCTTGTTTTATCACCTTTGCGAAGTTGCCGCTCTCTCCGGCTCCCAGGGACGAAGAAGCTGCTTCTTCGCGCAAAGACGATTCTGCCGCTCACAGTGCTCTGCGGTGTGCGCCTTCTGCCGAAAGAGGTCCGGGAGCGGTGCTTAGCTCTGCAGAGCACCGTACCTTCGTCTTTAGCCTCTCTTCTCGTCTACATCTTAGCAAAAAGCTTTTCCACACTGTCTGGCAAGGAGAAACTGTGCCAGCACAGAAAACATCTCCCATCGTGTTCTAGAGGCTGCACGGAGGTCTGCCGAGTGTTTTGCAAGAAGAGAAAAAAAGTTGTCCAAAACAGCTTGCAATCGAATGTTCATGTGAATAGAAAAGGCAGGAGAGTGGTCAGGTACTGTTTTCTCTCAGTTGGCAAGCTGCGCACACAATCGCAGTGTTGTACAGCTTGTTTCATCACCTTTGCGAAGCTGCCGCTCTCTCCGGCTCCCGGAGACGAAGAAGCTGCTTCTTCGCGCAAAGACGATTCTGCCGCTCACTGTGCTCTGCGGTGTGCGCCTTCTGCTGAAAGAGGTCCGGGAGCGGTGCTTAGCTCTGCAGAGCACCGTACCTTCGTCTTTAGCCTCTCTTCTCGTCTACATCTTAGCAAAAAGCTTTTCCACTCTGTCTGGCAAGGAGAAACTTTGCCAGCACAGAAAACATCTCCCATCGTGTTCTAGAGGCTGCACGGAGGTCTGCCGAGTGTTTTGCAAGAAGAGAAAGAAAGTTGTCCAAAACAGCTTGCAATCGAATGTTCATGTGAATAGAAAAGGCAGGAGAGTGGTCAGGTACTGTTTTCTCTCACTTGGCAAGCTGCTCACACAATCGCAGTGTTGTACAGCTTGTTTCATCACCTTTGCAAAGTTGCCGCTCTCTCCGGCTCCCGGAGACGAAGAAGCTGCTTCTTCGCGCAAAGACGATTCTGCCGCTCACAGTGCTCTGCGGTGTGCGCCTTCTGCCGAAAGAGGCACGGGAGCGGTGCTTAGCTCTGCAGAGCACCGTACCTTCGTCGTTACCCTCTCTTCTCGTCTACATCTTAGCAAAAAGTTTTTCCACTCTGTCTGGCAAGGAGAAACTGTGCCAGCACAGAAAACATCTCCCATCGTGTTCTAGAGGCTGCACGGAGGTCTGCCGAGTGTTTTGCAAGAAGAGAAAGAAAGTTGTCCAAAACAGCTTGCAACCGAATGTTCATGTGAATAGAAAAGGCAGGAGAGTGGTCAGGTACTGTTTTGTCTCAGTTGGCAAGCTGCGCACACAATCGCAGTGTTGTACAGCTTGTTTCATCACCTTTGCGAAGTTGCCGCTCTCTCCGGCTCCCGGAGACGAAGAAGCTGCTTCTTCGCGCAAAGACGATTCTGCAGCTCACTGTGCTCTGCAGTGTGTGTCTTCTGCCGAAAGAGGTCCGGGAGCGGTGCTTAGATCTGCAGAGTACCATACGTGCTTCTTTAGCGTCTCTTCACGTCTACATCTTAGCAAAAAGCTTTTCCACTCTGTCTGGCAAGGAGAAACTCTGCCAGCACACAAAACATCTCCCATCGTGTTCTAGAGGCTGCACGGAGGTCTGCCGAGTGTTTTGCAAGAAGAGAAAGAAAGTTGTCCAAAACAGCTTGCAATCGAATGTTCATGTGAATAAAAAAGGCAGGAGAGTGGTCAGGTACTGTTTTCTCTCAGTTGGCAAGCTGCGCACACAATCGCAGTGTTGTACAGCTTGTTTCATCACCTTTGCGAAGTTGCCGCTCTCTCCGGCTCCCGGAGACGAAGAAGCTGCTTCTTCACGCAAAGACGATTCTGCCGCTCAGATTACTCTGCGGTGTGCGCCGTCTGCTGAAAGAGGTCCGGGAGCGAAGCTTAGCTCTGCAGAGTACCATACGTGCTTCTTTAGCCTCGCTTCTCGTCTACATCTTAGCAAAAAGATTTTCCACTCTGTCTGGCAAGGAGAAACTGTGCCAGCACAGAAAACATCTCCCATCGTGTTCTAGAGGCTGCACGGAAGTCTGCCGAGTGTTTCGCAAGAAGAGAAAGAATGTTGTCCAAAACAGCTTGCAATCGAATGTTCATGTGAATAGAAAAGGCAGGAGAGTGGTCAGGTACTGTTTTCTCTCAGTTGGCAAGCTGCGCACACAATCGCAGTGTTGTACAGCTTGTTTCATCACCTTTGCGAAGTTGCCGCTCTCTCCGGCTCCCGGAGACGAAGAAGCTGCTTCTTCGCGCAAAGACGATTCTGCCGCTCACAGTGCTCTGCGGTGTGCGCCTTCTGCCGAAAGACGCCCGGGAGCGGTGCTTAGCTCTGCAGAGCACCGTACCTTCGTCTTTAGCCTCTCTTCTCGTCTACATCTTAGCAAAAAGCTTTTCCACTCTGTCTGGCAAGGAGAAACTGTGCCAGCACAAAAAACATCTCCCATCGTGTTCTAGAGGCTGCACGGAGGTCTGCCGAGTGTTTTGCAAGAAGAGAAAGAAAGTTGTCCAAAACAGCTTCCAATCGAATGTTCAAGTGAATAGAAAAGGCAGGAGAGTGGTCAGGTACTGTTTTCTCTCAGTTGGCAAGCTGCGCACACAATCGCAGTGTTGTACAGCTTGTTTCATCACCTTTGCGAAGTTGCCGCTCTCTCCGCCTCCCGGAGACGAAGAAGCTGCTTCTTCGCGCAAAGACGATTCTGCCGCTCACTGTGCTCTGCGGTGTGCGCCTTCTGCCGAAAGACGTCCGGGAGCGGTGCTTAGCTCTGCAGAGCACCGTACCTTCGTCTTTAGCCTCTCTTCTCGTCTACATCTTAGCAAAAAGCTTTTCCACACTGTCTGGCAAGGAGAAACTGTGCCAGCACAGAAAACATCTCCCATCGTGTTCTAGAGGCTGCACGGAGGTCTGCCGAGTGTTTTGCAAGAAGAGAAAGAAAGTTGTCCAAAACAGCTTGCAATCGAATGTTCATGTGAATAGAAAAGGCAGGAGAGTGGTCAGGTACTGTTTTCTCTCAGTTGGCAAGCTGCGCACACAATCGCAGTGTTGTACAGCTTGTTTCATCACCTTTGCGAAGTTGCCGCTCTCTCCTGCTCCCGGAGACGAAGAAGCTGATTCTTCGCGCAAAGACGATTCTGCCGCTCACAGTGCTCTGCGGTGTGCGCCTTCTGCCGAAAGACGTCCGGGAGCGGTGCTTAGCTCTGCAGAGTACCATACCTGCTTCTTTAGCCTCTCTTCTCGTCTACATCTTAGCAAAAAGCTTTTCCACTCTGTCTGGCAAGGAGAAACTGTGCCAGCACAGAAAACATCTCCCATCGTGTTCTAGAGGCTGCACGGAGGTCTGCCGAGTGTTTTGCAAGAAGAGAAGGAAAGTTGTCCAAAACAGCTTGCAATCGAATGTTCATGTGAATAGAAAAGGCAGGAGAGTGGTCAGGTACTGTTTTCTCTCAGTTGGCAAGCTGCGCACAAAATCGCAGTGTTGTACAGCGTGTTTCAGCACCTTTGCAAAGTTGCCGCTCTCTCCGGCTCCCGGAGACGAAGAAGCTGCTTCTTCGCGCAAAGACGATTCTGCCGCTCACTGTGCTCTGCGGTGTGCGCCTTCTGCCGAAAGAAGTCCGGGAGCGATGCTTAGCTCGGCAGAGTACCATACGTGCTTCTTTAGCCACGCTTCTCGTCTACATCTTAGCAAAAAGCTTTTCCACTCTGTCTGGCAAGGAGAAACTTTGCCAGCACAGAAAACATCTCCCATCGTCTTCTAGAGGCTGCACGGAGGTCTGCCGAGTGTTTTGCAAGAAGAGAAAGAAAGTTGTCCAAAACAGCTTGCAATCGAATGTTCATGTGAATAGAAAAGGCAGGAGAGTGGTCAGGTACTGTTTTCTCTCACTTGGCAAGCTGCGCACACAATCGCAGTGTTGTACAGCTTGTTTCATCACCTTTGCGAAGTTGCCGCTCTCTCCGGCTCCCGGAGACGAAGAAGCTGCTTCTTCGCGCAAAGACGATTCTGCCGCTCACAGTGCTCTTCGGTGTGCGCCTTCTGCCGAAAGAAGTCCGGGAGCGATGCTTAGCTCTGCAGAGCACCGTACCTGCTTCTTTAGCCTCTCTTCTCGTCTACATCTTAGCAAAAAGCTTTTCCACTCTGTCTGGAAAGGAGAAACTGTGCCAGCACAGAAAACACCTCCCATCGTCTTCTAGAGGCTGAACGTAGGACTGCCGAGTGTTTTGCAAGAAGAGAAAGAAAGTTGTCCAAAACAGCTTGCAATCGAATGTTCATGTGAATAGAAAAGGCAGGAGAGTGGTCAGGTGCTGTTTTCTCTCAGTTGGCAAGCTGCGCACACAATCGCAGTGTTGTACAGCTTGTTTCATCACCTTTGCGAAGTTGCCGCTCTCTCCGGCTCCCGGAGACGAAGAAGCTGCTTCTTCGCGCAAAGACGATTCTGCAGCTCACTGTGCTCTGCAGTATGTGTCTTCTGCCGAAATAGGTCCGGGAGCGGTGCTTAGATCTGCAGAGTACCATACGTGCTTCTTTAGCGTCTCTTCACGTCTACATCTTAGCAAAAAGCTTTTCCACTCTGTCTGGCAAGGAGAAACTGTGCCAGCACACAAAACATCTCCCATCGTGTTCTAGAGGCTGCACGGAGATCTGCCGAGTGTTTTGCAAGAAGAGAAAGAAAGTTGTCCAAAACAGCTTGCAATCGAATGTTCATGTGAATAAAAAAGGCAGGAGAGTGGTCAGGTACTGTTTTCTCTCAGTTGGCAAGCTGCGCACACAATCGCAGTGTTGTACAGCTTGTTTTATCACCTTTGCGAAGTTGCCGCTCTCTCCGGCTCCCGGAGACGAAGAAGCTGCTTCTTCACGCAAAGACGATTCTGCCGCTCAGATTGCTCTGCGGTGTGCGCCTTCTGCCGAAAGAGGCCCGGGAGCGGTGCTTAGCTCTGCAGAGCACCGTACCTTCGTCTTTAGCCTCTCTTCTCGGCTACATCTTAGCAAAAAGCTTTTCCACTCTGTCTGGCAAGGAGAAACTGTGCCAGCACAGAAAACATCTCCCATCGTGTTCTAGAGGCTGCACGGAGGTCAGCCGAGTGTTTTGCAAGAAGAGAAAGAAAGTTGTCCAAAACAGCTTGCAACCGAATGTTCATGTGAATAGAAAAGGCAGGAGAGTGGTCAGGTACTGTTTTCTCTCAGTTGGCAAGCTGCGCACACAATCGCAGTGTTGTACAGCTTGTTTCATCACCTTTGCGAAGTTGCCGCTCTCTCCGGCTCCCGGAGACGAAGAAGCTGCTTCTTCGCGCAAAGACGATTCTGCCGCTCACAGTGCTCTGCGGTGTGCGCCTTCTGCCGAAAGAGGTCCGGGATCTGTGCTTAGCTCTGCAGAGCACCGTACCTTCGTCTTTAGCCTCTCTTCTCGTCTACATCTTAGCAAAAAGCTTTTCCACTCTGTCTGGCAAGGAGAAACTGTGCCAGCACAAAAAACATCTCCCATCGTCTTCTAGAGGCTGCACGGAGGTCTGCCGAGTGTTTTGCAAGAAGAGAAAGAAAGTTGTCCAAAACAGCTTCCAATCGAATGTTCAAGTGAATAGAAAAGGCAGGAGAGTGGTCAGGTACTGTTTTCTCTCAGTTGGCAAGCTGCGCACACAATCGCAGTGTTGTACAGCTTGTTTCATCACCTTTGCGAAGTTGCCGCTCTCTCCGGCTCCCGGAGACGAAGAAGCTGCTTCTTCGCGCAAAGACGATTCTGCCGCTCACTGTGGTGTGCGGTGTGCGCCTTCTGCCGAAAGAGGTCCGGGAGCGATGCTTAGCTCTGCAGAGTACCATACGTGCTTCTTTAGCCTCGCTTCTCGTCTACATCTTAGCAAAAAGCTTTTCCACTCTGTCTGGCAAGGAGAAACTGTGCCAGCACAAAAAACATCTCCCATCGTGTTCTAGAGGCTGCACGGAGGTCTGCCGAGTGTTTTGCAAGAAGAGAAAGAAAGTTGTCCAAAACAGCTTGCATTTGAATGTTCAAGTGAATAGAAAAGGCAGGAGAGTGGTCAGGTACTGTTTTCTCTCAGTTGGCAAGCTGCGCACACAATCGCAGCGTTGTACAGTTTGTTTCATCACCTTTGCGAAGTTGCCGCTCTCTCCGGCTCCCGGAGACGAAGAAGCTGCTTCTTCGCGCAAAGACGATTCTGCCGCTCACAGTGCTCTGCGGTGTGCGCCTTCTGCCGAAAGAGGTCCGGGAGCTGTGCTTAGCTCTGCAGAGCACCGTACCTTCGTCTTTAGCCTCTCTTCTCGTCTACATCTTAGCAAAAAGCTTTTCCACTCTGTCTGGCAAGGAGAAACTGTGCCAGCACAGAAAACATCTCCCATCGTCTTCTAGAGGCTGCACGGAGGTCTGCCGAGTGTTTTGCAAGAAGAGAAAGAAAGTTGTCCAAAACAGCTTGCAATCGAATGTTCATGTGAATAGAAAAGGCAGGAGAGTGGTCAGGTACTGTTTTCTCTCAGTTGGCAAGCTGCGCACACAATCGCAGTGTTGTACAGCTTGTTTTATCACCTTTGCGAAGTTGCCGCTCTCTCCGGCTCCCGGAGACGAAGAAGCTGCTTCTTCGCGCAAAGACGATTCTGCCGCTCACAGTGCTCTGCGGTGTGCGCCTTCTGCCGAAAGAGGTCCGGGAGCGGTGCTTAGCTCTGCAGAGAACCGTACCTTCGTCTTTAGCCTCTCTTCTCGTCTACATCTTAGCAAAAAGCTTTTCCACTCTGTCTGGCAAGGAGAAACTGTGCCAGCACAGAAAACATCTCCCATCGTGTTCTAGAGGCTGCACGGAGGTCTGCCGAGTGTTTTGCAAGAAGAGAAAGAAAGTTGTCCAAAACAGCTTGCAATCGAATGTTCATCTGAATAGAAAAGGCAGGAGAGTGGTCAGGTACTGTTTTCTCTCAGTTGGCAAGCTGCGCACACAATCGCAGTGTTGTACAGTTTGTTTCATCACCTTTGCGAAGTTGCCGCTCTCTCCGGCTCCCGGAGACGAAGAAGCTGCTTCTTCGCGCAAAGACGATTCTGCCGCTCACAGTGCTCTGCGGTGTGCGCCTTCTGCCGAAAGAGGTCCGGGAGCGGTGCTTAGCTCTGCAGAGCACCATACCTGCTTCTTTAGCCTCTCTTCTCGTCTACATCTTAGCAAAAAGCTTTTCCACTCTGTCTGGCAAGGAGAAACTGTGCCAGCACAGAAAACATCTCCCATCGTGTTCTAGAGGCTGCACGGAGGTCTGCCGAGTGTTTTGCAAGAAGAGAAAGAAAGTTGTCCAAAACAGCTTGCAATCGAATGTTCATGTGAATAGAAAAGGCAGGAGAGTGGTCAGGTACTGTTTTCTCTCACTTGGCAAGCTGCTCAGACAATCGCAGTGTTGTACAGCTTGTTTCATCACCTTTGCGAAGTTGCCGCTCTCTCCGGCTCCCGGAGACGAAGAAGCTGCTTCTTCGCGCAAAGACGATTCTGCCGCTCATAGTGCTCTTCGGTGTGCGCCTTCTGCCGAAAGAGGCACGGGAGCTGTGCTTAGCTCTGCAGAGCACCGTACCTGCTTCTTTAGCCTCTCTTCTCGTCTACATCTTAGCAAAAAGCTTTTCCACTCTGTCTGGCAAGGAGAAACTGTGCCAGCACAAAAAACATCTCCCATCGTGTTGTAGAGGCTGCACGGAGGTCTGCCGAGTGTTTTGCAAGAAGAGAAAGCAAGTTGTCCAAAACAGCTTGTAACCGAATGTTCATGTGAATAAAAAAGGCAGGAGAGTGGTCAGGTACTGTTTTCTCTCAGTTGGCAAGCTGCGCACACAATCGCAGTGTTGTACAGCTTGTTTTATCACCTTTGCGAAGTTGCCGCTCTCTCCGGCTCCCGGAGACGAAGAAGCTGCTTCTTCGCGCAAAGACGATTCTGCCGCTCACAGTGCTCTGCGGTGTGCGCCTTCTGCCGAAAGAGGTCCGGGAGCGGTGCTTAGCTCTGCAGAGCACCATACCTGCTTCTTTAGCCTCTCTTCTCGTCTACATCTTAGCAAAAAGCTTTTCCACTCTGTCTGGCAAGGAGAAACTGTGCCAGCACACAAAACATCTCCCATCGTGTTCTAGAGGCTGCACGGAGGTCTGCCGAGTGTTTTGCAAGAAGAGAAAGAAAGTTGTCCAAAACAGCTTGCATTCGAATGTTCAAGTGAATAGAAAAGGCAGGAGAGTGGTCAGGTACTGTTTTGTCTCAGTTGGCAAGCTGCGCACACAATCGCAGCGTTGTACAGTTTGTTTCATCACCTTTGCGAAGTTGCCGCTCTCTCCGGCTCCCGGAGACGAAGAAGCTGCTTCTTCGCGCAAAGACGATTCTGCCGCTCACAGTGCTCTGCGGTGTGCGCCTTCTGCCGAAAGAGGCCCGGGAGCGGTGCTTAGCTCTGCAGAGCACCGTACCTTCGTCTTTAGACTCTCTTCTCGTCTATATCTTAGCAAAAAGCTTTTCCACTCTGTCTGGCAAGGAGAAACTGTGCCAGCACAGAAAACATCTCCCATCGTGTTCTAGAGGCTGCACGGAGGTCAGCCGAGTGTTTTGCAAGAAGAGAAAGAAAGTTGTCCAAAACAGCTTGCAACCGAATGTTCATGTGAATAAAAAAGGCAGGAGAGTGGTCAGGTACTGTTTTCTCTCAGTTGGCAAGCTGCGCACACAATCGCAGTGTTGTACAGCTTGTTTCATCACCTTTGCGAAGTTGCCGCTCTCTCCGGCTCCCGGAGACGAAGAAGCTGCTTCTTCGCGCAAAGACGATTCTGCCGCTCACTGTTCTCTGCGGTGTGCGCCTTCTGCCGAAAGAGGTCCGGGAGCGATGCTTAGCTCTGCAGAGTACCATACGTGCTTCTTTAGCCTCGCTTCTCGTCTACATCTTCGCAAAAAGCTTTTCCACTCTGTCTGGCAAGGAGAAACTGTGCCAGCACAGAAAACATCTCCCATCGTGTTCTAGAGGCTGCACGGAGGTCTGCCGAGTGTTTTGCAAGAAGAGAAAGAAAGTTGTCCAAAACAGCTTGCAATCGAATGTTCATGTGAATAGAAAAGGCAGGAGAGTGGTCAGGTACTGTTTTCTCTCAGTTGGCAAGCTGCTCACACAATCGCAGTGTTGTACAGCTTGTTTCATCACCTTTGCAAAGTTGCCGCTCTCTCCGGCTCCCGGAGACGAAGAAGCTGCTTCTTCGCGCAAAGACGATTCTGCCGCTCACAGTGCTCTGCGGTGTGCGCCTTCTGCCGAAAGACGCACGGGAGCGGTGCTTAGCTCTGCAGAGCACCGTACCTTCGTCGTTACCCTCTCTTCTCGTCTACATCTTAGCAAAAAGCTTTTCCACTCTGTCTGGCAAGGAGAAACTGTGCCAGCACAGAAAACATCTCCCATCGTGTTCTAGAGGCTGCACGGAGGTCTGCCGAGTGTTTTGCAAGAAGAGAAAGAAAGTTGTCCAAAACAGCTTGCAATCGAATGTTCATGTGAATAGAAAAGGCAGGAGAGTGGTCAGGTACTGTTTTCTCTCAGTTGGCAAGCTGCGCACACAATCGCAGTGTTGTACAGCTTGTTTCATCACCTTTGCGAAGTTGCCGCTCTCTCCGGCTCCCGGAGACGAAGAAGCTGCTTCTTCGCGCAAAGACGATTCTGCAGCTCACTGTGCTCTGCAGTGTGTGTCTTCTTCCGAAAGAGGTCCGGGAGCGGTGCTTAGATCTGCAGAGTACCATACGTGCTTCTTTAGCGTCTCTTCACGTCTACATCTTAGCAAAAAGCTTTTCCACTCTGTCTGGCCAGGAGAAACTGTGCCAGCACACAAAACATCTCCCATCGTGTTCTAGAGGCTGCACGGAGGTCTGCCGAGTGTTTTGCAAGAAGAGAAAGAAAGTTGTCCAAAACAGCTTGCAATCGAATGTTCATGTGAATAAAAAAGGCAGGAGAGTGGTCAGGTACTGTTTTCTCTCCGTTGGCAAGCTGCGCACACAATCGCAGTGTTGTACAGCTTGTTTCATCACCTTTGCGAAGTTGCCGCTCTCTCCGGCTCCCGGAGACGAAGAAGCTGCTTCTTCACGCAAAGACGATTCTGCCGCTCAGATTGCTCTGCGGTGTGCGCCTTCTGCTGAAAGAGGTCCGGGAGCGAAGCTTAGCTTTGCAGAGTACCATACGTGCTTCTTTAGCCTCGCTTCTCGTCTACATCTTAGCAAAAAGATTTTCCACTCTGTCTGGCAAGGAGAAACTGTGCCAGCACAGAAAACATCTCCCATCGTGTTCTAGAGGCTGCACGGAGGTCTGCCGAGTGTTTTGCAAGAAGAGAAAGAAAGTTGTCCAAAACAGCTTGCAATCGAATGTTCATGTGAATAGAAAAGGCAGGAGAGTGGTCAGGTACTGTTTTCTCTCAGTTGGCAAGCTGCGCACACAATCGCAGTGTTGTACAGCTTGTTTCATCACCTTTGCGAAGTTGCCGCTCTCTCCGGCTCCCGGAGACGAAGAAGCTGCTTCTTCGCGCAAAGACGATTCTGCCGCTCACAGTGCTCTGCGGTGTGCGCCTTCTGCCGAAAGAGGCCCGGGAGCGGTGCTTAGCTCTGCAGAGCACCGTACCTTCGTCTTTAGCCTCTCTTCTCGTCTACATCTTAGCAAAAAGCTTTTCCACTCTGTCTGGCAAGGAGAAACTGTGCCAGCACAGAAAACATCTCCCATCGTGTTCTAGAGGCTGCACGGAGGTCAGCCGAGTGTTTTGCAAGAAGAGAAAGAAAGTTGTCCAAAACAGCTTGCAACCGAATGTTCATGTGAATAAAAAAGGCAGGAGAGTGGTCAGGTACTGTTTTCTCTCAGTTGGCAAGCTGCGCACACAATCGCAGTGTTGTACAGCTTGTTTCATCACCTTTGCGAAGTTGCCGCTCTCTCCGGCTCCCGGAGACGAAGAAGCTGCTTCTTCGCGCAAAGACGATTCTGCCGCTCACTGTGCTCTGCGGTGTGCGCCTTCTGCCGAAAGAGGTCCGGGAGCGATGCTTAGCTCTGCAGAGTACCATACGTGCTTCTTTAGCCTCGCTTCTCGTCTACATCTTAGCAAAAAGCTTTTCCACTCTGTCTGGCAAGGAGAAACTGTGCCAGCACAAAAAACATCTCCCATCGTGTTCTAGAGGCTGCACGGAGGTCTGCCGAGTGTTTTGCAAGAAGAGAAAGAAAGTTGTCCAAAACAGCTTGCATTCGAATGTTCAAGTGAATAGAAAAGGCAGGAGAGTGGTCAGGTACTGTTTTCTCTCAGTTGGCAAGCTGCGCACACAATCGCAGTGTTGTACAGCTTGTTTCATCACCTTTGCGAAGTTGCCGCTGTCTCCGGCTCCCGGAGACGAAGAAGCTGCTTCTTCGCGCAAAGACGATTCTGCCGCTCACAGTGCTCTGCGGTGTGCGCCTTCTGCCGAAAGAGGCCCGGGAGCTGTGCTTAGCTCTGCAGAGCACCGTACCTTCGTCTTTAGCCTCTCTTCTCGTCTACATCTTAGCAAAAAGCTTTTCCACTCTGTCTGGCAAGGAGAAACTGTGCCTGCACAGAAAACATCTCCCATCGTCTTCTAGAGGCTGCACGGAGGTCTGCCGAGTGTTTTGCAAGAAGAGAAAGAAAGTTGTCCAAAACAGCTTGCAATCGAATGTTCATGTGAATAGAAAAGGCAGGAGAGTGGTCAGGTACTGTTTTCTCTCAGTTGGCAAGCTGCGCACACAATCGCAGTGTTGTACAGCTTGTTTCATCACCTTTGCGAAGTTGCCGCTCTCTCCGGCTCCCGGAGACGAAGAAGCTGCTTCTTCGCGCAAAGACGATTCTGCTGCTCACAGTGCTCTGCGGTGTGCGCCTTCTGCCGAAAGAGGTCCGGGAGCGGTGCTTAGCTCTGCAGAGCACCGTACCTTCGTCTTTAGCCTCTCTTCTCGTCTACATCTTAGCAAAAAGCTTTTCCACACTGTCTGGCAAGGAGAAACTGTGCCAGCACAGAAAACATCTCCCATCGTGTTCTAGAGGCTGCACGGAGGTCTGCCGAGTGTTTTGCAAGAAGAGAAAGAAAGTTGTCCAAAACAGCTTGCAATCGAATGTTCATGTGAATAGAAAAGGCAGGAGAGTGGTCAGGTACTGTTTTCTCTCAGTTGGCAAGCTGCGCACACAATCGCAGTGTTGTACAGCTTGTTTCATCACCTTTGCGAAGTTGCCGCTCTCTCCGGCTCCCGGAGACGAAGAAGCTGCTTCTTCGCGCAAAGACGATTCTGCCGCTCACAGTGCTCTGCGGTGTGCGCCTTCTGCCGAAAGATGTCCGGGAGCGGTGCTTAGCTCTGCAGAGCACCATACCTGCTTCTTTAGCCTCTCTTCTCGTCTACATCTTAGCAAAAAGCTTTTCCACTCTGTCTGGCAAGGAGAAACTGTGCCAGCACAGAAAACATCTCCCATCGTGTTCTAGAGGCTGCACGGAGGTCTGCCGAGTGTTTTGCAAGAAGAGAAGGAAAGTTGTCCAAAACAGCTTGCAATCGAATGTTCATGTGAATAGAAAAGGCAGGAGAGTGGTCAGGTACTGTTTTCTCTCAGTTGGCAAGCTGCGCACAAAATCGCAGTGTTGTACAGCGTGTTTCAGCACCTTTGCGAAGTTGCCGCTCTCTCCGGCTCCCGGAGACGAAGAAGCTGATTCTTCGCGCAAAGACGATTCTGCCGCTCACTGTGCTCTGCGGTGTGCGCCTTCTGCCGAATGAAGTCCGGGAGCGATGCTTAGCTCGGCAGAGTACCATACGTGCTTCTTTAGCCACGCTTCTCGTCTACATCTTAGCAAAAAGCTTTTCCACTCTGTCTGGCAAGGAGAAACTGTGCCAGCACAGAAAACATCTCCCATCGTGTTCTAGAGGCTGCACGGAGGTCTGCAGAGTGTTTTGCAAGAAGAGAAAGAAAGTTGTCCAAAACAGCTTGCAATCGAATGTTCATGTGAATAGAAAAGGCAGGAGAGTGGTCAGGTACTGTTTTCTCTCAGTTGGCAAGCTGCGCACACAATCGCAGTGTTGTACAGCTTGTTTCATCACCTTTGCGAAGTTGCCGCTCTCTCCGGCTCCCGGAGACGAAGAAGCTGCTTCTTCGCGCAAAGACGATTCTGCCGCTCACAGTGCTCTTCGGTGTGCGCCTTCTGCCGAAAGAAGTCCGGGAGCGATGCTTAGCTCTGCAGAGCACCGTACCTGCTTCTTTAGCCTCTCTTCTCGTCTACATCTTAGCAAAAAGCTTTTCCACTCTGTCTGGCAAGGAGAAACTGTGCCAGCACAGAAAACACCTCCCATCGTCTTCTAGAGGCTGAACGGAGGACTGCCGAGTGTTTTGCAAGAAGAGAAAGAAAGTTGTCCAAAACAGCTTGCAATCGAATGTTCATGTGAATAGAAAAGGCAGGAGAGTGGTCAGGTACTGTTTTCTCTCAGTTGGCAAGCTGCGCACACAATCGCAGTGTTGTACAGCTTGTTTTATCACCTTTGCGAGGCTGCCGCTCTCTCCGGCTGCCGGAGACGAAGAAGCTGCTTCTTCGCGCAAAGACGATTCTGCCGCTCACTGTGCTCTGCGGTGTGCGCCTTCTGCCGAAAGAAGTCCGGGAGCGATGCTTAGCTCTGCAGAGTACCATACGTGCTTCTTTGACCTCGCTTCTCGTCTACATCTTAGCAAAAAGCTTTTCCACTCTGTCTGGCAAGGAGAAACTGTGCCAGCACAGAAAACACCTCCCATCGTCTTCTAGAGGCTGAACGGAGGACTGCCGAGTGTTTTGCAAGAAGAGAAAGAAAGTTGTCCAAAACAGCTTCCAATCGTATGTTCAAGTGAATAGAAAAGGCAGGAGAGTGGTCAGGTACTGTTTTCTCTCAGTTGGCAAGCTGCGCACACAATCGCAGTGTTGTACAGCTTGTTTCATCACCTTTGCGAAACTGCCGCTCTCTCCGGCTCCCGGAGACGAAGAAGCTGCTTCTTCGCGCAAAGACGATTCTGCCGCTCACAGTGCTCTGCGGTGTGCTCCTTCTGCCGAAAGACGACCGGGAGCGGTGCTTAGCTCTGCAGAGCACCGTACCTTCGTCTTTAGCCTCTCTTCTCGTCTACATCTTAGCAAAAAGCTTTTCCACTCTGTCTGGCAAGGAGAAACTGTGCCAGCACAAAAAACATCTCCCATCGTGTTCTAGAGGCTGCACGGAGGTCTGCCGAGTGTTTTGCAAGAAGAGAAAGAAAGTTGTCCAAAACAGCTTGCAATCGAATGTTCATGTGAATAGAAAAGGCAGGAGGGTGGTCAGGTACTGTTTTCTATCAGTTGGCAAGCTGCGCACACAATCGCAGTGTTGTACAGCTTGTTTCATCACTTTTCCGAAGTTGCCGCTCTGTCCGGCTCCCGGAGACGAAGAAGCTGCTTCTTCGCGCAAAGACGATTCTGCCCCTCACTGTGCTCTGCGGTGTGCGCCTTCTGCCGAAAGAGGCCCGGGAGCGGTGCTTAGCTCTGCAGAGCACCGTACCTTCGTCTTTAGCCTCTCTTCTCGTCTACATCTTAGCAAAAAGCTTTTCCACTCTGTCTGGCAAGGAGAAACTGTGCCAGCACAGAAAACATCTCCCATCGTCTTCTAGAGGCTGCACGGAGGTCTGCAGAGTGTTTTGCAAGAAGAGAAAGAAAGTTGTCCAAAACAGCTTGCAATCGAATGTTCATGTGAATAAAAAAGGCAGGAGAGTGGTCAGGTACTGTTTTCTCTCAGTTGGCAAGCTGCGCACACAATCGCAGTGTTGTACAGCTTGTTTCATCACTTTTGCGAAGTTGCCGCTCTCTCCGGCTCCCGGAGACGAAGAAGCTGCTTCTTCGCGCAAAGACGATTCTGCCGCTCACAGTGCTCTGCGGTGTGCGCCTTCTGCCGAAAGAGGCCCGGGAGCGGTGCTTAGCTCTGCAGAGCACCGTACCTTCGTCTTTAGCCTCTCTTCTCGTCTACATCTTAGCAAAAAGCTTTTCCACTCTGTCTGGCAAGGAGAAACTGTGCCAGCACAGAAAACATCTCCCATCGTCTTCTAGAGGCTGCACGGAGGTCTGCAGAGTGTTTTGCAAGAAGAGAAAGAAAGTTGTCCAAAACAGCTTGCAATCGAATGTTCATGTGAATAAAAAAGGCAGGAGAGTGGTCAGGTACTGTTTTCTCTCAGTTGGCAAGCTGCGCACACAATCGCAGTGTTGTACAGCTTGTTTCATCACCTTTGCGAAGTTGCCGCTCTCTCCGGCTCCCGGAGACGAAGAAGCTGCTTCTTCGCGCAAAGACGATTCTGCCGCTCACAGTGCTCTGCGGTGTGCGCCTTCTGCCGAAAGAGGCCCGGGAGCGGTGCTTAGCTCTGCAGAGCACCGTACCTTCGTCTTTAGCCTCTCTTCTCGTCTACATCTTAGCAAAAAGCTTTTCCCTCTGTCTGGCAAGGAGAAACTTTGCCAGCACAGAAAACATCTCCCATCGTGTTCTAGAGGCTGCACGGAGGTCTGCAGAGTGTTTTGCAAGAAGAGAAAGAAAGTTGTCCAAAACAGCTTGCAATCGAATGTTCATGTGAATGGAAAAGGCAGGAGAGTGGTCAGGTACTGCTTTCTCTCAGTTGGCAAGCTGCGCACACAATCGCAGTGTTGTACAGCTTGTTTTATCACCTTTGCGAAGTTGCCGCTCTCTCCGGCTCCCGGAGACGAAGAAGCTGCTTCTTCGCGCAAAGACGATTCTGCCGCTCACAGTGCTCTGCGGTGTGCGCCTTCTGCCGAAAGAGGTCCGGGAGCTGTGCTTAGCTCTGCAGAGCACCGTACCTTCGTCTTTAGCCTCTCTTCTCGTCTACATCTTAGCAAAAAGCTTTTCCACTCTGTCTGGCAAGGAGAAACTGTGCCAGCACAAAAAACATCTCCCATCGTGTTCTAGAGGCTGCACGGAGGTCTGCCGAGTGTTTTGCAAGAAGAGAAAGAAAGTTGTCCAAAACAACTTGCAATCGAATATTCATGTGAATAGAAAAGGTAGGAGAGTGGTCAGGTACTGTTTTCTCTCAGTTGGCAAGCTGCGCACACAATCGCAGTGTTGTACAGCTTGTTTCATCACCTTTGCGAAGTTGCCGCTCTCTCCGGCTCCCGGAGACGAAGAAGCTGCTTCTTCGCGCAAAGACGATTCTGCCCCTCACTGTGCTCTGCGGTGTGCGCCTTCTGCCGAAAGAGGTCCGGGAGCGGTGCTTAGCTCTGCAGACCACCGTACCTTCGTCTTTAGCCTCTCTTCTCGTCTACATCTTAGCAAAAAGCTTTTCCACTCTGTCTGGCAAGGAGAAACTGTGCCAGCACAAAAAACATCTCCCATCGTGTTCTAGAGGCTGCACGCAGGTCTGCCGAGTGTTTTGCAAGAAGAGAAAGAAAGTTGTCCAAAACAGCTTCCAATCGAATGTTCATGTGAATAGAAAGGCAGGAGGGTGGTCAGGTACTGTTTTCTCTCAGTTGGCAAGCTGCGCACACAATCGCAGTGTTGTACAGCTTTTTTCATCACCTTTGCGAAGTTGCCGCTCTCTCCGGCTCCCGGAGACGAAGAAGCTGCTTCTTCGCGCAAAGACGATTCTGCCCCTCACTGTGCTCTGCAGTGTGTGTCTTCTGCCGAAAGAGGTCCGGGAGCGGTGCTTAGCTCTGCAGAGCACCGTACCTTCGTCTTTAGCCTCTCTTCTCGTCTACATCTTAGCAAAAAGCTTTTCCACTCTGTCTGGCAAGGAGAAACTGTGCCAGCACAGAAAACATCTCCCATCGTCTTCTAGAGGCTGCACGGAGGTCTGCCGAGTGTTTTGCAAGAAGAGAAAGAAAGTTGTCCAAAACAGCTTGCAATCGAATGTTCATGTGAATAGAAAAGGCAGGAGAGTGGTCAGGTACTGTTTTCTCTCAGTTGGCAAGCTGCTCACACAATCGCAGTGTTGTACAGCTTGTTTCATCACCTTTGCAAAGTTGCTGCTCTCTCCGGCTGCCGGAGACGAAGAAGCTGCTTCTTCGCGCAAAGACGATTCTGCCGCTCACAGTGCTCTGCGGTGTGCGCCTTCTGCCGAAAGAGGTCCGGGAGCGGTGCTTAGCTCTGCAGACCACCGTACCTTCGTCTTTAGCCTCTCTTCTCGTCTACATCTTAGCAAAAAGCTTTTCCACTCTGTCTGGCAAGGAGAAACTGTGCCAGCACAAAAAACATCTCCCATCGTCTTCTAGAGGCTGCACGGAGGTCTGCCGAGTGTTTTGCAAGAAGAGAAAGAAAGTTGTCCAAAACAGCTTGCAATCGAATGTTCATGTGAATAGAAAAGGCAGGAGAGTGGTCAGGTACTGTTTTCTCTCAGTTGGCAAGCTGCGCACACAATCGCGGTGTTGTACAGCTTGTTTCATCACTTTTGCGAAGTTGCCGCTCTCTCCGGCTCCCGGAGACGAAGAAGCTGCTTCTTCGCGCAAAGACGATTCTGCCGCTCACAGTGCTCTGCGGTGTGCGCCTTCTGCCGAAAGAGGCCCGGGAGCGGTGCTTAGCTCTGCAGAGCACCGTACCTTCGTCTTTAGCCTCTCTTCTCGTCTACATCTTAGCAAAAAGCTTTTCCACTCTGTCTGGCAAGGAGAAACTGTGCCAGCACAGAAAACATCTCCCATCGTCTTCTAGAGGCTGCACGGAGGTCAGCCGAGTGTTTTGCAAGAAGAGAAAGAAAGTTGTCCAAAACAGCTTGCAATCGAATGTTCATGTGAATAAAAAAGGCAGGAGAGTGGTCAGGTACTGTTTTCTCTCAGTTGGCAAGCTGCGCACACAATCGCAGTGTTGTACAGCTTGTTTCATCACCTTTGCGAAGTTGCCACTCTCTCCGGCTCCCGGAGACGAAGAAGCTGCTTCTTCGCGCAAAGACGATTGTGCCGCTCACAGTGCTCTGCGGTGTGCGCCTTCTGCCGAAAGAGGCCCGGGAGCGGTGCTTAGCTCTGCAGAGCACCGTACCTTCGTCTTTAGCCTCTCTTCTCGTCTACATCTTAGCAAAAAGCTTTTCCACTCTGTCTGGCAAGGAGAAACTGTGCCAGCACAGAAAACATCTCCCATCGTGTTCTAGAGGCTGCACGGAGGTCTGCAGAGTGTTTTGCAAGAAGAGAAGGAAAGTTGTCCAAAACAGCTTGCAATCGAATGTTCATGTGAATAGAAAAGGCAGGAGAGTGGTCAGGTACTGTTTTCTCTCAGTTGGCAAGCTGCGCACACAATCGCAGTGTTGTACAGCTTGTTTTATCACCTTTGCGAAGTTGCCGCTCTCTCCGGCTCCCAGAGACGAAGAAGCTGCTTCTTCGCGCAAAGACGATTCTGCCGCTCACAGTGCTCTGCGGTGTGCGCCTTCTGCCGAAAGAGGTCCGGGAGCGGTGCTTAGCTCTGCAGAGCACCGTACCTTCGTCTTTAGCCTCTCTTCTCGTCTACATCTTAGCAAAAAGCTTTTCCACTCTGTCTGGCAAGGAGAAACTGTGCCAGCACAAAAAACATCTCCCATCGTGTTCTAGAGGCTGCACGGAGGTCTGCCGAGTGTTTTGCAAGAAGAGAAAGAAAGTTGTCCAAAACAACTTGCAATCGAATGTTCATGTGAATAGAAAAGGTAGGAGAGTGGTCAGGTACTGTTTTCTCTCAGTTGGCAAGCTGCGCACACAATCGCAGTGTTGTACAGCTTGTTTCATCACCTTTGCGAAGTTGCCGCTCTCTCCGCCTCCCGGAGACGAAGAAGCTGCTTCTTCGCGCAAAGACGATTCTGCCGCTCACAGTGCTCTGCGGTGTGCGCCTTCTGCCGAAAGAGGTCCGGGAGCGGTGCTTAGCTCTGCAGACCACCGTACCTTCGTCTTTAGCCTCTCTTCTCGTCTACATCTTAGCAAAAAGCTTTTCCACTCTGTCTGGCAAGGAGAAACTGTGCCAGCACAAAAAACATCTCCCATCGTGTTCTAGAGGCTGCACGGAGGTCTGCCGAGTGTTTTGCAAGAAGAGAAAGAAAGTTGTCCAAAACAGCTTCCAATCGAATGTTCATGTGAATAGAAAGGCAGGAGGGTGGTCAGGTACTGTTTTCTCTCAGTTGGCAAGCTGCGCACACAATCGCAGTGTTGTACAGCTTGTTTCATCACCTTTGCGAAGTTGCCGCTCTCTCCGGCTCCCGGAGACGAAGAAGCTGCTTCTTCGCGCAAAGACGATTCTGCCCCTCACTGTGCTCTGCAGTGTGTGTCTTCTGCCGAAAGAGGTCCGGGAGCGGTGCTTAGCTCTGCAGAGCACCGTACCTTCGTCTTTAGCCTCTCTTCTCGTCTACATCTTAGCAAAAAGCTTTTCCACACTGTCTGGCAAGGAGAAACTGTGCCAGCACAGAAAACATCTCCCATCGTGTTCTAGAGGCTGCACGGAGGTCTGCCGAGTGTTTTGCAAGAAGAGAAAGAAAGTTGTCCAAAACAGCTTGCAATCGAATGTTCATGTGAATAGAAAAGGCAGGAGAGTGGTCAGGTACTGTTTTCTCTCAGTTGGCAAGCTGCTCACACAATCGCAGTGTTGTACAGCTTGTTTCATCACCTTTGCAAAGTTGCCGCTCTCTCCGGCTGCCGGAGACGAAGAAGCTGCTTCTTCGCGCAAAGACGATTCTGCCGCTCACAGTGTTCTGCGGTGTGCGCCTTCTGCCGAAAGAGGTCCGGGAGCGGTGCTTAGCTCTGCAGACCACCGTACCTTCGTCTTTAGCCTCTCTTCTCGTCTACATCTTAGCAAAAAGCTTTTCCACTCTGTCTGGCAAGGAGAAACTGTGCCAGCACAAAAAACATCTCCCATCGTCTTCTAGAGGCTGCACGGAGGTCTGCCGAGTGTTTTGCAAGAAGAGAAAGAAAGTTGTCCAAAACAGCTTGCAATCGAATGTTCATGTGAATAGAAAAGGCAGGAGAGTGGTCAGGTACTGTTTTCTCTCAGTTGGCAAGCTGCGCACACAATCGCGGTGTTGTACAGCTTGTTTCATCACTTTTGCGAAGTTGCCGCTCTCTCCGGCTCCCGGAGACGAAGAAGCTGCTTCTTCGCGCAAAGACGATTGTGCCGCTCACAGTGCTCTGCGGTGTGCGCCTTCTGCCGAAAGAGGCCCGGGAGCGGTGCTTAGCTCTGCAGAGCACCGTACCTTCGTCTTTAGCCTCTCTTCTCGTCTACATCTTAGCAAAAAGCTTTTCCACTCTGTCTGGCAAGGAGAAACTGTGCCAGCACAGAAAACATCTCCCATCGTCTTCTAGAGGCTGCACGGAGGTCAGCCGAGTGTTTTGCAAGAAGAGAAAGAAAGTTGTCCAAAACAGCTTGCAATCGAATGTTCATGTGAATAAAAAAGGCAGGAGAGTGGTCAGGTACTGTTTTCTCTCAGTTGGCAAGCTGCGCACACAATCGCAGTGTTGTACAGCTTGTTTCATCACCTTTGCGAAGTTGCCGCTCTCTCCGGCTCCCGGAGACGAAGAAGCTGCTTCTTCGCGCAAAGACGATTCTGCCCCTCACTGTGCTCTGCGGTGTGCGCCTTCTGCCGAAAGAGGCCCGGGAGCGGTGCTTAGCTCTGCAGAGCACCGTACCTTCGTCTTTAGCCTCTCTTCTCGTCTACATCTTAGCAAAAAGCTTTTCCCTCTGTCTGGCAAGGAGAAACTGTGCCAGCACAGAAAACATCTCCCATCGTGTTCTAGAGGCTGCACGGAGGTCTGCAGAGTGTTTTGCAAGAAGAGAAAGAAAGTTGTCCAAAACAGCTTGCAATCGAATATTCATGTGAATGGAAAAGGCAGGAGAGTGGTCAGGTACTGTTTTCTCTCAGTTGGCAAGCTGCGCACACAATCGCAGTGTTGTACAGCTTGTTTTATCACCTTTGCGAAGTTGCCGCTCTCTCCGGCTCCCAGAGACGAAGAAGCTGCTTCTTCGCGCAAAGACGATTCTGCCGCTCACAGTGCTCTGCGGTGTGCGCCTTCTGCCGAAAGAGGTCCGGGAGCTGTGCTTAGCTCTGCAGAGCACCGTACCTTCGTCTTTAGCCTCTCTTCTCGTCTACATCTTAGCAAAAAGCTTTTCCACTCTGTCTGGCAAGGAGAAACTGTGCCAGCACAAAAAACATCTCCCATCGTGTTCTAGAGGCTGCACGGAGGTCTGCCGAGTGTTTTGCAAGAAGAGAAAGAAAGTTGTCCAAAACAACTTGCAATCGAAAGTTCATGTGAATAGAAAAGTTAGGAGAGTGGTCAGGTAATGTTTTCTCTCAGTTGGCAAGCTGCGCACACAATCGCAGTGTTGTACAGCTTGTTTCATCACCTTTGCGAAGTTGCCGCTCTCTCCGGCTCCCGGAGACGAAGAAGCTGCTTCTTCGCGCAAAGACGATTCTGCCGCTCACAGTGCTCTGCGGTGTGCGCCTTCTGCCGAAAGAGGTCCGGGAGCGGTGCTTAGCTCTGCAGAGCACCGTACCTTCGTCTTTAGCCTCTCTTCTCGTCTACATCTTAGCAAAAAGCTTTTCCACTCTGTCTGGCAAGGAGAAACTGTGCCAGCACAAAAAACATCTCCCATCGTGTTCTAGAGGCTGCACGGAGGTCTGCCGAGTGTTTTGCAAGAAGAGAAAGAAAGTTGTCCAAAACAGCTTGCAATCGAATGTTCATGTGAATAGAAAAGGCAGGAGAGTGGTCAGGTACTGTTTTCTCTCAGTTGGCAAGCTGCGCACACAATCGCAGTGTTGTACAGCTTGTTTCATCACTTTTGCGAAGTTGCCGCTCTCTCCGGCTCCCGGAGACGAAGAAGCTGCTTCTTCGCGCAAAGACGATTGTGCCGCTCACAGTGCTCTGCGGTGTGCGCCTTCTGCCGAAAGAGGCCCGGGAGCGGTGCTTAGCTCTGCAGAGCACCGTACCTTCGTCTTTAGCCTCTCTTCTCGTCTACATCTTAGCAAAAAGCTTTTCCACTCTGTCTGGCAAGGAGAAACTGTGCCAGCACAGAAAACATCTCCCATCGTCTTCTAGAGGCTGCACGGAGGTCTGCCGAGTGTTTTGCAAGAAGAGAAAGAAAGTTGTCCAAAACAGCTTCCAATCGAATGTTCATGTGAATAGAAAGGCAGGAGGGTGGTCAGGTACTGTTTTCTCTCAGTTGGCAAGCTGCGCACACAATCGCAGTGTTGTACAGCTTGTTTCATCACCTTTGCGAAGTTGCCGCTCTCTCCGGCTCCCGGAGACGAAGAAGCTGCTTCTTCGCGCAAAGACGATTCTGCCCCTCACTGTGCTCTGCAGTGTGTGTCTTCTGCCGAAAGAGGTCCGGGAGCGGTGCTTAGCTCTGCAGAGCACCGTACCTTCGTCTTTAGCCTCTCTTCTCGTCTACATCTTAGCAAAAAGCTTTTCCACTCTGTCTGGCAAGGAGAAACTGTGCCAGCACAGAAAACATCTCCCATCGTGTTCTAGAGGCTGCACGGAGGTCTGCCGAGTGTTTTGCAAGAAGAGAAAGAAAGTTGTCCAAAACAGCTTGCAATCGAATGTTCATGTGAATAGAAAAGGCAGGAGAGTGGTCAGGTACTGTTTTCTCTCAGTTGGCAAGCTGCTCACACAATCGCAGTGTTGTACAGCTTGTTTCATCACCTTTGCAAAGTTGCCGCTCTCTCCGGCTGCCGGTGACGAAGAAGCTGCTTCTTCGCGCAAAGACGATTCTGCCGCTCACAGTGCTCTGCGGTGTGCGCCTTCTGCCGAAAGAGGTCCGGGAGCGGTGCTTAGCTCTGCAGACCACCGTACCTTCGTCTTTAGCCTCTCTTCTCGTCTACATCTTAGCAAAAAGCTTTTCCACTCTGTCTGGCAAGGAGAAACTGTGCCAGCACAAAAAACATCTCCCATCGTGTTCTAGAGGCTGCACGGAGGTCTGCCGAGTGTTTTGCAAGAAGAGAAAGAAAGTTGTCCAAAACAGCTTGCAATCGAATGTTCATGTGAATAGAAAAGGCAGGAGAGTGGTCAGGTACTGTTTTCTCTCAGTTGGCAAGCTGCGCACACAATCGCGGTGTTGTACAGCTTGTTTCATCACTTTTGCGAAGTTGCCGCTCTCTCCGGCTCCCGGAGACGAAGAAGCTGCTTCTTCGCGCAAAGACGATTCTGCCGCTCACAGTGCTCTGCGGTGTGCGCCTTCTGCCGAAAGAGGCCCGGGAGCGGTGCTTAGCTCTGCAGAGCACCGTACCTTCGTCTTTAGCCTCTCTTCTCGTCTACATCTTAGCAAAAAGCTTTTCCACTCTGTCTGGCAAGGAGAAACTGTGCCAGCACAGAAAACATCTCCCATCGTCTTCTAGAGGCTGCGCGGAGGTCAGCCGAGTGTTTTGCAAGAAGAGAAAGAAAGTTGTCCAAAACAGCTTGCAACCGAATGTTCATGTGAATAAAAAAGGCAGGAGAGTGGTCAGGTACTGTTTTCTCTCACTTGGCAAGCTGCGCACACAATCGCAGTGTTGTACAGCTTGTTTCATCACCTTTGCGAAGTTGCCGCTCTCTCCGGCTCCCGGAGACGAAGAAGCTGCTTCTTCGCGCAAAGACGATTCTGCCGCTCACAGTGCTCTGCGGTGTGCGCCTTCTGCCGAAAGAGGCCCGGGAGCGGTGCTTAGCTCTG
This sequence comes from Melozone crissalis, assembly GCF_028551555.1. Classification (NCBI taxonomy): domain Eukaryota; kingdom Metazoa; phylum Chordata; class Aves; order Passeriformes; family Passerellidae; genus Melozone; species Melozone crissalis. Next base: position 2,175,266 of record NW_026535940.1, on the reverse strand, counting down.
CAGAGCACCGTACCTTCGTCTTTAGCCTCTCTTCTCGTCTACATCTTAGCAAAAAGCTTTTCCACTCTGTCTGGCAAGGAGAAACTTTGCCAGCACAGAAAACATCTCCCATCGTGTTCTAGAGGCTGCACGGAGGTCTGCAGAGTGTTTTGCAAGAAGAGAAAGAAAGTTGTCCAAAACAGCTTGCAATCGAATGTTCATGTGAATGGAAAAGGCAGGAGAGTTGTCAGGTACTGTTTTCTCTCAGTTGGCAAGCTGCTCACACAATCGCAGTGTTGTACAGCTTGTTTTATCACCTTTGCGAAGTTGCCGCTCTCTCCGGCTCCCAGAGACGAAGAAGCTGCTTCTTCGCGCAAAGACGATTCTGCCGCTCACAGTGCTCTGCGGTGTGCGCCTTCTGCCGAAAGAGGTCCGGGAGCTGTGCTTAGCTCTGCAGAGCACCGTACCTTCGTCTTTAGCCTCTCTTCTCGTCTACATCTTAGCAAAAAGCTTTTCCACTGTGTCTGGCAAGGAGAAACTGTGCCAGCACAAAAAACATCTCCCATCGTGTTCTAGAGGCTGCACGGAGGTCTGCCGAGTGTTTTGCAAGAAGAGAAAGAAAGTTGTCCAAAACAGCTTGCAATCGAATGTTCAAGTGAATAGAAAAGGCAGGAGGCTCGTCAGGTACTGTTTTCTCTCAGTTGGCAAGCTGCGCACACAATCGCAGTGTTGTACAGCTTGTTTCATCACCTTTGCGAAGTTGCCGCTCTCTCCGCCTCCCGGAGACGAAGAAGCTGCTTCTTCGCGCAAAGACGATTCTGCCGCTCACTGTGCTCTGCGGTGTGCGCCTTCTGCCGAAAGACGTCCGGGAGCGATGCTTAGCTCTGCAGAGTACCATACGTGCTTCTTTAGCCTCGCTTCTCGTCTACATCTTAGCAAAAAGCTTTTCCACTCTGTCTGGCAAGGAGAAACTGTGCCAGCACAGAAAACATCTCCCATCGTGTTCTAGAGGCTGCACGGAGGTCTGCCGAGTGTTTTGCAAGAAGAGAAAGAAAGTTGTCCAAAACAGCTTGCATTCGAATGTTCAAGTGAATAGAAAAGGCAGGAGAGTGGTCAGGTACTGTTTTGTCTCAGTTGGCAAGCTGCGCACACAATCGCAGCGTTGTACAGCTTTTTTCATCACCTTTGCGAAGTTGCCGCTCTCTCCGGCTCCCGGAGACGAAGAAGCTGCTTCTTCGCGCAAAGACGATTCTGCCCCTCACTGTGCTCTGCGGTGTGCGCCTTCTGCCGAAAGAGGTCTGGGAGCGGTGCTTAGCTCTGCTGACCACCGTACCTTCGTCTTTAGCCTCTCTTCTCGTCTACATCTTAGCAAAAAGCTTTTCCACTCTGTCTGGCAAGGAGAAACTGTGCCAGCACAGAAAACATCTCCCATCGTCTTCTAGAGGCTGCACGGAGGTCTGCCGAGTGTTTTGCAAGAAGAGAAAGAAAGTTGTCCAAAACAGCTTGCAATCGAATGTTCATGTGAATAGAAAAGGCAGGAGAGTGGTCAGGTACTGTTTTCTCTCAGTTGGCAAGCTGCGCACACAATCGCAGTGTTGTACAGCTTGTTTCATCACCTTTGCGAAGTTGCCGCTCTCTCCGGCTCCCGGAGACGAAGAAGCTGCTTCTTCGCGCAAAGACGATTCTGCCGCTCACAGTGCTCTTCGGTGTGCGCCTTCTGCCGAAAGAGGCACGGGAGCTGTGCTTAGCTCTGCAGAGCACCGTACCTGCTTCTTTAGCCTCTCTTCTCGTCTACATCTTAGCAAAAAGCTTTTCCACTCTGTCTGGCAAGGAGAAACTGTGCCAGCACAAAAAACATCTCCCATCGTGTTCTAGAGGCTGCACGGAGGTCTGCCGAGTGTTTTGCAAGAAGAGAAAGAAAGTTGTCCAAAACAGCTTGCAATCGAATGTTCATGTGAATAGAAAAGGCAGGAGAGTGGTCAGGTACTGTTTTCTCTCAGTTGGCAAGCTGCGCACACAATCGCGGTGTTGTACAGCTTGTTTCATCACTTTTGCGAAGTTGTCGCTCTCTCCGGCTCCCGGAGACGAAGAAGCTGCTTCTTCGCGCAAAGACGATTCTGCCGCTCACAGTGCTCTGCGGTGTGCGCCTTCTGCCGAAAGAGGCCCGGGAGCGGTGCTTAGCTCTGCAGAGCACCGTACCTTCGTCTTTAGCCTCTCTTCTCGTCTACATCTTAGCAAAAAGCTTTTCCACTCTGTCTGGCAAGGAGAAACTGTGCCAGCACAGAAAACATCTCCCATCGTCTTCTAGAGGCTGCACGGAGGTCAGCCGAGTGTTTTGCAAGAAGAGAAAGAAAGTTGTCCAAAACAGCTTGCAACCGAATGTTCATGTGAATAAAAAAGGCAGGAGAGTGGTCAGGTACTGTTTTCTCTCAGTTGGCAAGCTGCGCACACAATCGCAGCGTTGTACAGCTTGTTTCATCACCTTTGCGAAGTTGCCGCTCTCTCCGGCTCCCGGAGACGAAGAAGCTGCTTCTTCGCGCAAAGACGATTCTGCCGCTCACAGTGCTCTGCGGTGTGCGCCTTCTGCCGAAAGAGGTCCGGGAGCTGTGCTTAGCTCTGCAGAGCACCGTACCTTCGTCTTTAGCCTCTCTTCTCGTCTACATCTTAGCAAAAAGCTTTTCCACTGTGTCTGGCAAGGAGAAACTGTGCCAGCACAAAAAACATCTCCCATCGTGTTCTAGAGGCTGCACGGAGGTCTGCCGAGTGTTTTGCAAGAAGAGAAAGAAAGTTGTCCAAAACAGCTTGCAATCGAATGTTCAAGTGAATAGAAAAGGCAGGAGGCTCGTCAGGTACTGTTTTCTCTCAGTTGGCAAGCTGCGCACACAATCGCAGTGTTGTACAGCTTGTTTCATCACCTTTGCGAAGTTGCCGCTCTCTCCGCCTCCCGGAGACGAAGAAGCTGCTTCTTCGCGCAAAGACGATTCTGCCGCTCACTGTGCTCTGCGGTGTGCGCCTTCTGCCGAAAGACGTCCGGGAGCGATGCTTAGCTCTGCAGAGTACCATACGTGCTTCTTTAGCCTCGCTTCTCGTCTACATCTTAGCAAAAAGCTTTTCCACTCTGTCTGGCAAGGAGAAACTGTGCCAGCACAGAAAACATCTCCCATCGTGTTCTAGAGGCTGCACGGAGGTCTGCCGAGTGTTTTGCAAGAAGAGAAAGAAAGTTGTCCAAAACAGCTTGCATTCGAATGTTCAAGTGAATAGAAAAGGCAGGAGAGTGGTCAGGTACTGTTTTGTCTCAGTTGGCAAGCTGCGCACACAATCGCAGCGTTGTACAGCTTTTTTCATCACCTTTGCGAAGTTGCCGCTCTCTCCGGCTCCCGGAGACGAAGAAGCTGCTTCTTCGCGCAAAGACGATTCTGCCCCTCACTGTGCTCTGCGGTGTGCGCCTTCTGCCGAAAGAGGTCTGGGAGCGGTGCTTAGCTCTGCTGACCACCGTACCTTCGTCTTTAGCCTCTCTTCTCGTCTACATCTTAGCAAAAAGCTTTTCCACTCTGTCTGGCAAGGAGAAACTGTGCCAGCACAGAAAACATCTCCCATCGTCTTCTAGAGGCTGCACGGAGGTCTGCCGAGTGTTTTGCAAGAAGAGAAAGAAAGTTGTCCAAAACAGCTTGCAATCGAATGTTCATGTGAATAGAAAAGGCAGGAGAGTGGTCAGGTACTGTTTTCTCTCAGTTGGCAAGCTGCGCACACAATCGCAGTGTTGTACAGCTTGTTTCATCACCTTTGCGAAGTTGCCGCTCTCTCCGGCTCCCGGAGACGAAGAAGCTGCTTCTTCGCGCAAAGACGATTCTGCCGCTCACAGTGCTCTTCGGTGTGCGCCTTCTGCCGAAAGAGGCACGGGAGCTGTGCTTAGCTCTGCAGAGCACCGTACCTGCTTCTTTAGCCTCTCTTCTCGTCTACATCTTAGCAAAAAGCTTTTCCACTCTGTCTGGCAAGGAGAAACTGTGCCAGCACAAAAAACATCTCCCATCGTGTTCTAGAGGCTGCACGGAGGTCTGCCGAGTGTTTTGCAAGAAGAGAAAGAAAGTTGTCCAAAACAGCTTGCAATCGAATGTTCATGTGAATAGAAAAGGCAGGAGAGTGGTCAGGTACTGTTTTCTCTCAGTTGGCAAGCTGCGCACACAATCGCGGTGTTGTACAGCTTGTTTCATCACTTTTGCGAAGTTGTCGCTCTCTCCGGCTCCCGGAGACGAAGAAGCTGCTTCTTCGCGCAAAGACGATTCTGCCGCTCACAGTGCTCTGCGGTGTGCGCCTTCTGCCGAAAGAGGCCCGGGAGCGGTGCTTAGCTCTGCAGAGCACCGTACCTTCGTCTTTAGCCTCTCTTCTCGTCTACATCTTAGCAAAAAGCTTTTCCACTCTGTCTGGCAAGGAGAAACTGTGCCAGCACAGAAAACATCTCCCATCGTCTTCTAGAGGCTGCGCGGAGGTCAGCCGAGTGTTTTGCAAGAAGAGAAAGAAAGTTGTCCAAAACAGCTTGCAACCGAATGTTCATGTGAATAAAAAAGGCAGGAGAGTGGTCAGGTACTGTTTTCTCTCACTTGGCAAGCTGCGCACACAATCGCAGTGTTGTACAGCTTGTTTCATCACCTTTGCGAAGTTGCCGCTCTCTCCGGCTCCCGGAGACGAAGAAGCTGCTTCTTCGCGCAAAGACGATTCTGCCGCTCACAGTGCTCTGCGGTGTGCGCCTTCTGCCGAAAGAGGCCCGGGAGCGGTGCTTAGCTCTGCAGAGCACCGTACCTTCGTCTTTAGCCTCTCTTCTCGTCTACATCTTAGCAAAAAGCTTTTCCACTCTGTCTGGCAAGGAGAAACTTTGCCAGCACAGAAAACATCTCCCATCGTGTTCTAGAGGCTGCACGGAGGTCTGCAGAGTGTTTTGCAAGAAGAGAAAGAAAGTTGTCCAAAACAGCTTGCAATCGAATGTTCATGTGAATGGAAAAGGCAGGAGAGTTGTCAGGTACTGTTTTCTCTCAGTTGGCAAGCTGCTCACACAATCGCAGTGTTGTACAGCTTGTTTTATCACCTTTGCGAAGTTGCCGCTCTCTCCGGCTCCCAGAGACGAAGAAGCTGCTTCTTCGCGCAAAGACGATTCTGCCGCTCACAGTGCTCTGCGGTGTGCGCCTTCTGCCGAAAGAGGTCCGGGAGCTGTGCTTAGCTCTGCAGAGCACCGTACCTTCGTCTTTAGCCTCTCTTCTCGTCTACATCTTAGCAAAAAGCTTTTCCACTGTGTCTGGCAAGGAGAAACTGTGCCAGCACAAAAAACATCTCCCATCGTGTTCTAGAGGCTGCACGGAGGTCTGCCGAGTGTTTTGCAAGAAGAGAAAGAAAGTTGTCCAAAACAGCTTGCAATCGAATGTTCAAGTGAATAGAAAAGGCAGGAGGCTCGTCAGGTACTGTTTTCTCTCAGTTGGCAAGCTGCGCACACAATCGCAGTGTTGTACAGCTTGTTTCATCACCTTTGCGAAGTTGCCGCTCTCTCCGCCTCCCGGAGACGAAGAAGCTGCTTCTTCGCGCAAAGACGATTCTGCCGCTCACTGTGCTCTGCGGTGTGCGCCTTCTGCCGAAAGACGTCCGGGAGCGATGCTTAGCTCTGCAGAGTACCATACGTGCTTCTTTAGCCTCGCTTCTCGTCTACATCTTAGCAAAAAGCTTTTCCACTCTGTCTGGCAAGGAGAAACTGTGCCAGCACAGAAAACATCTCCCATCGTGTTCTAGAGGCTGCACGGAGGTCTGCCGAGTGTTTTGCAAGAAGAGAAAGAAAGTTGTCCAAAACAGCTTGCATTCGAATGTTCAAGTGAATAGAAAAGGCAGGAGAGTGGTCAGGTACTGTTTTGTCTCAGTTGGCAAGCTGCGCACACAATCGCAGCGTTGTACAGCTTTTTTCATCACCTTTGCGAAGTTGCCGCTCTCTCCGGCTCCCGGAGACGAAGAAGCTGCTTCTTCGCGCAAAGACGATTCTGCCCCTCACTGTGCTCTGCGGTGTGCGCCTTCTGCCGAAAGAGGTCTGGGAGCGGTGCTTAGCTCTGCTGACCACCGTACCTTCGTCTTTAGCCTCTCTTCTCGTCTACATCTTAGCAAAAAGCTTTTCCACTCTGTCTGGCAAGGAGAAACTGTGCCAGCACAGAAAACATCTCCCATCGTCTTCTAGAGGCTGCACGGAGGTCTGCCGAGTGTTTTGCAAGAAGAGAAAGAAAGTTGTCCAAAACAGCTTGCAATCGAATGTTCATGTGAATAGAAAAGGCAGGAGAGTGGTCAGGTACTGTTTTCTCTCAGTTGGCAAGCTGCGCACACAATCGCAGTGTTGTACAGCTTGTTTCATCACCTTTGCGAAGTTGCCGCTCTCTCCGGCTCCCGGAGACGAAGAAGCTGCTTCTTCGCGCAAAGACGATTCTGCCGCTCACAGTGCTCTTCGGTGTGCGCCTTCTGCCGAAAGAGGCACGGGAGCTGTGCTTAGCTCTGCAGAGCACCGTACCTGCTTCTTTAGCCTCTCTTCTCGTCTACATCTTAGCAAAAAGCTTTTCCACTCTGTCTGGCAAGGAGAAACTGTGCCAGCACAAAAAACATCTCCCATCGTGTTCTAGAGGCTGCACGGAGGTCTGCCGAGTGTTTTGCAAGAAGAGAAAGAAAGTTGTCCAAAACAGCTTGCAATCGAATGTTCATGTGAATAGAAAAGGCAGGAGAGTGGTCAGGTACTGTTTTCTCTCAGTTGGCAAGCTGCGCACACAATCGCGGTGTTGTACAGCTTGTTTCATCACTTTTGCGAAGTTGTCGCTCTCTCCGGCTCCCGGAGACGAAGAAGCTGCTTCTTCGCGCAAAGACGATTCTGCCGCTCACAGTGCTCTGCGGTGTGCGCCTTCTGCCGAAAGAGGCCCGGGAGCGGTGCTTAGCTCTGCAGAGCACCGTACCTTCGTCTTTAGCCTCTCTTCTCGTCTACATCTTAGCAAAAAGCTTTTCCACTCTGTCTGGCAAGGAGAAACTGTGCCAGCACAGAAAACATCTCCCATCGTCTTCTAGAGGCTGCACGGAGGTCAGCCGAGTGTTTTGCAAGAAGAGAAAGAAAGTTGTCCAAAACAGCTTGCAACCGAATGTTCATGTGAATAAAAAAGGCAGGAGAGTGGTCAGGTACTGTTTTCTCTCAGTTGGCAAGCTGCGCACACAATCGCAGCGTTGTACAGCTTGTTTCATCACCTTTGCGAAGTTGCCGCTCTCTCCGGCTCCCGGAGACGAAGAAGCTGCTTCTTCGCGCAAAGACGATTCTGCCGCTCACAGTGCTCTGCGGTGTGCGCCTTCTGCCGAAAGAGGTCCGGGAGCTGTGCTTAGCTCTGCAGAGCACCGTACCTTCGTCTTTAGCCTCTCTTCTCGTCTACATCTTAGCAAAAAGCTTTTCCACTGTGTCTGGCAAGGAGAAACTGTGCCAGCACAAAAAACATCTCCCATCGTGTTCTAGAGGCTGCACGGAGGTCTGCCGAGTGTTTTGCAAGAAGAGAAAGAAAGTTGTCCAAAACAGCTTGCAATCGAATGTTCAAGTGAATAGAAAAGGCAGGAGGCTCGTCAGGTACTGTTTTCTCTCAGTTGGCAAGCTGCGCACACAATCGCAGTGTTGTACAGCTTGTTTCATCACCTTTGCGAAGTTGCCGCTCTCTCCGCCTCCCGGAGACGAAGAAGCTGCTTCTTCGCGCAAAGACGATTCTGCCGCTCACTGTGCTCTGCGGTGTGCGCCTTCTGCCGAAAGACGTCCGGGAGCGATGCTTAGCTCTGCAGAGTACCATACGTGCTTCTTTAGCCTCGCTTCTCGTCTACATCTTAGCAAAAAGCTTTTCCACTCTGTCTGGCAAGGAGAAACTGTGCCAGCACAGAAAACATCTCCCATCGTGTTCTAGAGGCTGCACGGAGGTCTGCCGAGTGTTTTGCAAGAAGAGAAAGAAAGTTGTCCAAAACAGCTTGCATTCGAATGTTCAAGTGAATAGAAAAGGCAGGAGAGTGGTCAGGTACTGTTTTGTCTCAGTTGGCAAGCTGCGCACACAATCGCAGCGTTGTACAGCTTTTTTCATCACCTTTGCGAAGTTGCCGCTCTCTCCGGCTCCCGGAGACGAAGAAGCTGCTTCTTCGCGCAAAGACGATTCTGCCCCTCACTGTGCTCTGCGGTGTGCGCCTTCTGCCGAAAGAGGTCTGGGAGCGGTGCTTAGCTCTGCTGACCACCGTACCTTCGTCTTTAGCCTCTCTTCTCGTCTACATCTTAGCAAAAAGCTTTTCCACTCTGTCTGGCAAGGAGAAACTGTGCCAGCACAGAAAACATCTCCCATCGTCTTCTAGAGGCTGCACGGAGGTCTGCCGAGTGTTTTGCAAGAAGAGAAAGAAAGTTGTCCAAAACAGCTTGCAATCGAATGTTCATGTGAATAGAAAAGGCAGGAGAGTGGTCAGGTACTGTTTTCTCTCAGTTGGCAAGCTGCGCACACAATCGCAGTGTTGTACAGCTTGTTTCATCACCTTTGCGAAGTTGCCGCTCTCTCCGGCTCCCGGAGACGAAGAAGCTGCTTCTTCGCGCAAAGACGATTCTGCCGCTCACAGTGCTCTTCGGTGTGCGCCTTCTGCCGAAAGAGGCACGGGAGCTGTGCTTAGCTCTGCAGAGCACCGTACCTGCTTCTTTAGCCTCTCTTCTCGTCTACATCTTAGCAAAAAGCTTTTCCACTCTGTCTGGCAAGGAGAAACTGTGCCAGCACAAAAAACATCTCCCATCGTGTTCTAGAGGCTGCACGGAGGTCTGCCGAGTGTTTTGCAAGAAGAGAAAGAAAGTTGTCCAAAACAGCTTGCAATCGAATGTTCATGTGAATAGAAAAGGCAGGAGAGTGGTCAGGTACTGTTTTCTCTCAGTTGGCAAGCTGCGCACACAATCGCGGTGTTGTACAGCTTGTTTCATCACTTTTGCGAAGTTGTCGCTCTCTCCGGCTCCCGGAGACGAAGAAGCTGCTTCTTCGCGCAAAGACGATTCTGCCGCTCACAGTGCTCTGCGGTGTGCGCCTTCTGCCGAAAGAGGCCCGGGAGCGGTGCTTAGCTCTGCAGAGCACCGTACCTTCGTCTTTAGCCTCTCTTCTCGTCTACATCTTAGCAAAAAGCTTTTCCACTCTGTCTGGCAAGGAGAAACTGTGCCAGCACAGAAAACATCTCCCATCGTCTTCTAGAGGCTGCACGGAGGTCAGCCGAGTGTTTTGCAAGAAGAGAAAGAAAGTTGTCCAAAACAGCTTGCAACCGAATGTTCATGTGAATAAAAAAGGCAGGAGAGTGGTCAGGTACTGTTTTCTCTCAGTTGGCAAGCTGCGCACACAATCGCAGCGTTGTACAGCTTGTTTCATCACCTTTGCGAAGTTGCCGCTCTCTCCGGCTCCCGGAGACGAAGAAGCTGCTTCTTCGCGCAAAGACGATTCTGCCGCTCACAGTGCTCTGCGGTGTGCGCCTTCTGCCGAAAGAGGTCCGGGAGCGGTGCTTAGCTCTGCAGACCACCGTACCTTCGTCTTTAGCCTCTCTTCTCGTCTACATCTTAGCAAAAAGCTTTTCCACTCTGTCTGGCAAGGAGAAACTGTGCCAGCACAAAAAACATCTCCCATCGTGTTCTAGAGGCTGCACGGAGGTCTGCCGAGTGTTTTGCAAGAAGAGAAAGAAAGTTGTCCAAAACAGCTTGCAATCGAATGTTCATGTGAATAGAAAAGGCAGGAGAGTGGTCAGGTACTGTTTTCCCTCAGTTGGCAAGCTGCGCACACAATCGCAGTGTTGTACAGCTTGTTTCATCACTTTTGCGAAGTTGCCGCTCTCTCCGGCTCCCGGAGACGAAGAAGCTGCTTCTTCGCGCAAAGACGATTGTGCCGCTCACAGTGCTCTGCGGTGTGCGCCTTCTGCCGAAAGAGGCCCGGGAGCGGTGCTTAGCTCTGCAGAGCACCGTACCTTCGTCTTTAGCCTCTCTTCTCGTCTACATCTTAGCAAAAAGCTTTTCCACTCTGTCTGGCAAGGAGAAACTGTGCCAGCACAGAAAACATCTCCCATCGTCTTCTAGAGGCTGCACGGAGGTCAGCCGAGTGTTTTGCAAGAAGAGAAAGAAAGTTGTCCAATACAGCTTGCAACCGAATGTTCATGTGAATAAAAAAGGCAGGAGAGTGGTCAGGTAATGTTTTCTCTCAGTTGGCAAGCTGCGCACACAATCGCAGTGTTGTACAGCTTGTTTCATCACCTTTGCGAAGTTGCCGCTCTCTCCGGCTCCCGGAGACGAAGAAGCTGCTTCTTCGCGCAAAGACGATTCTGCCGCTCACAGTGCTCTGCGGTGTGCGCCTTCTGCCGAAAGAGGCCCGGGAGCGGTGCTTAGCTCTGCAGACCACCGTACCTTCGTCTTTAGCCTCTCTTCTCGTCTACATCTTAGCAAAAAGCTTTTCCCTCTGTCTGGCAAGGAGAAACTTTGCCAGCACAGAAAACATCTCCCATCGTGTTCTAGAGGCTGCACGGAGGTCTGCAGAGTGTTTTGCAAGAAGAGAAAGAAAGTTGTCCAAAACAGCTTGCAATCGAATGTTCATGTGAATGGAAAAGGCAGGAGAGTGGTCAGGTACTGTTTTCTCTCAGTTGGCAAGCTGCGCACACAATCGCAGTGTTGTGCAGCTTGTTTTATCACCTTTGCGAAGTTGCCGCTCTCTCCGGCTCCCAGAGACGAAGAAGCTGCTTCTTCGCGCAAAGACGATTCTGCCGCTCACAGTGCTCTGCGGTGTGCGCCTTCTGCCGAAAGAGGTCCGGGAGCTGTGCTTAGCTCTGCAGAGCACCGTACCTTCGTCTTTAGCCTCTCTTCTCGTCTACATCTTAGCAAAAAGCTTTTCCACTCTGTCTGGCAAGGAGAAACTGTGCCAGCACAAAAAACATCTCCCATCGTGTTCTAGAGGCTGCACGGAGGTCTGCCGAGTGTTTTGCAAGAAGAGAAAGAAAGTTGTCCAAAACAGCTTGCAATCGAATGTTCAAGTGAATAGAAAAGGCAGGAGGCTGGTCAGGTACTGTTTTCTCTCAGTTGGCAAGCTGCGCACACAATCGCAGTGTTGTACAGCTTGTTTCATCACCTTTGCGAAGTTGCCGCTCTCTCCGCCTCCCGGAGACGAAGAAGCTGCTTCTTCGCGCAAAGACGATTCTGCCGCTCAGATTGCTCTGCGGTGTGCGCCGTCTGCTGAAAGAGGTCCGGGAGCGATGCTTAGCTCTGCAGAGTACCATACGTGCTTCTTTAGCCTCGCTTCTCGTCTACATCTTAGCAAAAAGCTTTTCCACTCTGTCTGGCAAGGAGAAACTGTGCCAGCACAAAAAACATCTCCCATCGTGTTCTAGAGGCTGCACGGAGGTCTGCCGAGTGTTTTGCAAGAAGAGAAAGAAAGTTGTCCAAAACAGCTTGCATTCGAATGTTCAAGTGAATAGAAAAGGCAGGAGAGTGGTCAGGTACTGTTTTCTCTCAGTTGGCAAGCTGCGCACACAATCGCAGCGTTGTACAGCTTGTTTCATCACCTTTGCGAAGTTGCCGCTCTCTCCGGCTCCCGGAGACGAAGAAGCTGCTTCTTCGCGCAAAGACGATTCTGCCCCTCACTGTGCTCTGCGGTGTGCGCCTTCTGCCGAAAGAGGTCCGGGAGCGGTGCTTAGCTCTGCAGAGCACCGTACCTTCGTCTTTAGCCTCTCTTCTCGTCTACATCTTAGCAAAAAGCTTTTCCACTCTGTCTGGCAAGGAGAAACTGTGCCAGCACAGAAAACATCTCCCATGGTCTTCTAGAGGCTGCACGGAGGTCTGCCGAGTGTTTTGCAATAAGAGAAAGAAAGTTGTCCAAAACAGCTTGCAATCGAATGTTCATGTGAATAGAAAAGGCAGGAGAGTGGTCAGGTACTGTTTTCTCTCAGTTGGCAAGCTGCGCACACAATCGCAGTGTTGTACAGCTTGTTTCATCACCTTTGCGAAGCTGCCGCTCTCTCCGGCTCCCGGAGACGAAGAAGCTGCTTCTTCGCGCAAAGACGATTCTGCCGCTCACAGTGCTCTGCGGTGTGCGCCTTCTGCCGAAAGAAGTCCGGAAGCGATGCTTAGCTCGGCAGAGTACCATACGTGCTTCTTTGGCCTCGCTTCTCGTCTACATCTTAGCAAAAAGCTTTTCCACTCTGTCTGGCAAGGAGAAACTGTGCCAGCACAGAAAACACCTCCCATCGTCTTCTAGAGGCTGAACGGAGGACTGCCGAGTGTTTTGCAAGAAGAGAAAGAAAGTTGTCCGAAACAGCTTCCAATCGAATGTTCATGTGAATAAAAAAGGCAGGAGAGTGGTCAGGTACTGTTTTCTCTCAGTTGGCAAGCTGCGCACACAATCGCAGTGTTGTACAGCTTGTTTCATCACCTTTGCGAAACTGCCGCTCTCTCCGGCTGCCGGAGACGAAGAAGCTGCTTCTTCGCGCAAAGACGATTCTGCCGCTCACAGTGCTCTGCGGTGTGCGCCTTCTGCCGAAAGACGTCCGGGAGCGGTGCTTAGCTCTGCAGAGCACCGTACCTTCGTCTTTAGCCTCTCTTCTCATCTACATCTTAGCAAAAAGCTTTTCCACTCTGTCTGGCAAGGAGAAACTGTGCCAGCACAAAAAACATCTCCCATCGTGTTCTAGAAGCTGCACGGAGGTCTGCCGAGTGTTTTGCAAGAAGAGAAAGAAAGTTGTCCAAAACAGCTTGCAATCGAATGTTCATGTGAATAGAAAAGGTAGGAGAGTGGTCAGGTACTGTTTTCTCTCAGTTGGCAAGCTGCGCACACAATCGCAGTGTTGTACAGCTTGTTTCATCACCTTTGCGAAGTTGCCGCTCTCTCCGGCTCCCGGAGACGAAGAAGCTGCTTCTTCGCGCAAAGACGATTCTGCCGCTCACAGTGCTCTGCGGTGTGCGCCTTCTGCCGAAAGACGTCCGGGAGCGGTGCTTAGCTCTGCAGAGCACCGTACCTTCGTCTTTAGCCTCTCTTCTCGTCTACATCTTAGCAAAAAGCTTTTCCACTCTGTCTGGCAAGGAGAAACTGTGCCAGCACAGAAAACATCTCCCATCGTCTTCTAGAGGCTGCACGGAGGTCTGCCGAGTGTTTTGCAAGAAGAGAAAGAAAGTTGTCCAAAACAGCTTGCAATCGAATGTTCATGTGAATAGAAAAGGCAGGAGAGTGGTCAGGTACTGTTTTCTCTCAGTTGGCAAGCTGCGCACACAATCGCAGTGTTGTACAGCTTGTTTCATCACCTTTGCGAAGTTGCCGCTCTCTCCGCCTCCCGGAGACGAAGAAGCTGCTTCTTCGCGCAAAGACGATTCTGCCGCTCACTGCGCTCTGCGGTGTGCGCCTTCTGCCTAAAGAGGTCCGGGAGCGGTGCTTAGCTCTGCAGAGCACCGTACCTTCGTCTTTAGCCTCTCTTCTCGTCTACATCTTAGCAAAAAGCTTTTTCACTCTGTCTGGCAAGGAGAAAATGTGCCAGCACACAAAACATCTCCCATCTTGTTCTAGAGGCTGCACGGAGGTCTGCCGAGTGTTTTGCAAGAAGAGAAAGAAAGTTGTCCAAAACAGCTTGCAATCGAATGTTCATGTGAATAGAAAAGGCAGGAGAGTGGTCAGGTACTGTTTACTCTCAGTTGGCAAGCTGCGCACACAATCGCAGTGTTGTACAGCTTGTTTCATCACCTTTGCGAAGCTGCCGCTCTCTCCGGCTCCCGGAGACGAAGAAGCTGCTTCTTCGCGCAAAGACGATTCTGCCGCTCACAGTGCTCTGCGGTGTGCGCTTTCTGCCGAAAGACGTCCGGGAGCGATGCTTAGCTCTGCAGAGCACCGTACCTTCGTCTTTAGCCTCTCTTCTCGTCTACATCTTAGCAAAAAGCTTTTCCACTCTGTCTGGCAAGGAGAAACTGTGCCAGCACAGAAAACATCTCCCATCGTGTTCTAGAGGCTGCACGGAGGTCTGCCGAGTGTTTTGCAAGAAGAGAAGGAAAGTTGTCCAAAACAGCTTGCAATCGAATGTTCATGTGATTACAAAAGGCAGGAGAGTGGTCAGGTACTGTTTTCTCTCAGTTGGCAAGCTGCGCACACAATCGCAGTTTTGTACAGCTTGTTTCATCACCTTTGCGAAGTTGCCGCTCTCTCCGGCTCCCGGAGACGAAGAAGCTGCTTCTTCGCGCAAAGACGATTCTGCCGCTCACAGTGCTCTGCGGTGTGCGCCTTCTACCGAAAGAGGTCCGGGAGCGATGCTTAGCTCTGCAGAGCACCGTACCTTCGTCTTTAGCCTCTCTTCTCGTCTACATCTTAGCAAAAAGCTTTTCCACTCTGTCTGGCAAGGAGAAACTTTGCCAGAAGAGAAAACATCTCCCATCGTGTTCTAGAAGCTGCACGGAGGTCTGCCGAGTGTTCTGCAAGAAGAGAAAGAAAGTTGTCCAAAACAGCTTGCAATCGAATGTTCATGTGAATAGAAAAGGCAGGAGAGTGGTCAGGTACTGTTTTCTCTCAGTTGGCAAGCTGCGCACACAATCGCAGTTTTGTACAGCTTGTTTCATCACCTTTGCGAAGCTGCCGCTCTCTCCGTCTCCCGGAGACGAAGAAGCTGCTTCATCGCGCAAAGACGATTCTGCCGCTCACTGTGCTCTGCGGTGTACGCCTTCTGCCGAAAGAGGCACGGGAGCTGTGCTTAGCTCTGCAGAGCACCGTACCTTAGTCTTTAGCCTCTCTTCTCGTCTACATCTTAGCAAAAAGCTTTTCCACTCTGTCTGGCAAGGAGAAACTGTGCCAGCACAAAAAACATCTCCCATCGTGTTCTAGAGGCTGCACGGAGGTCTGCCGAGTGTTTTGCAAGAAGAGAAAGTAAGTTGTCCAAAACAGCTTGCAATCGAATGTTCATGTGAATAGAAAGGCAGGAGAGTGGTCAGGTACTGTTTTCTCTCAGTTGGCAAGCTGCGCACACAATCGCAGTGTTGTACAGCTTGTTTCATCACCTTTGCGAAGTTGCCGCTCTCTCCGCCTCCCGGAGACGAAGAAGCTGCTTCTTCGCGCAAAGACGATTCTGCCCCTCACTGTGCTCTGCAGTGTGTGTCTTCTGCCGAAAGAGGTCCGGGAGCGGTGCTTAGCTCTGCAGAGCACCGTACCTTCGTCTTTAGCCTCTCTTCTCGTCTGCATCTTAGCAAAAAGCTTTTCCACTCTGTCTGGCAAGGAGAAACTGTGCCAGCACAGAAAACATCTCCCATCGTGTTCTAGAGGCTGCACGGATGTCTGCCGAGTGTTTTGCAAGAAGAGAAAGAAAGTTGTCCAAAACAGCTTGCAATCGAATGTTCATGTGAATAGAAAAGGCAGGAGAGTGGTCAGGTACTGTTTTCTCTCAGTTGGCAAGCTGCTCACACAATCGCAGTGTTGTACAGCTTGTTTCATCACCTTTGCAAAGTTGCCGCTCTCTCCGGCTCCCGGAGACGAAGAAGCTGCTTCTTCGCGCAAAGACGATTCTGCCGCTCACAGTGCTCTGCGGTGTGCGCCTTCTGCCGAAAGAGGTCCGGGAGCTGTGCTTAGCTCTGCAGAGCACCGTACCTTCGTCTTTAGCCTCTCTTCTCGTCTACATCTTAGCAAAAAGCTTTTCCACTCTGTCTGGCAAGGAGAAACTGTGCCAGCACAGAAAACATCTCCCATCGTGTTCTAGAAGCTGCACGGAGGTCTGCCGAGTGTTTTGCAAGAAGAGAAAGAAAGTTGTCCAAAACAGCTTGCAATCGAATGTTCATGTGAATAGAAAAGGTAGGAGAGTGGTCAGGTACTGTTTTCTCTCAGTTGGCAAGCTGCGCACACAATCGCAGTGTTGTACAGCTTGTTTCATCACCTTTGCGAAGTTGCCGCTCTCTCCGGCTCCCGGAGACGAAGAAGCTGCTTCTTCGCGCAAAGACGATTCTGCCGCTCACTGTGCTCTGCGGTGTGCGCCTTCTGCCGAAAGAGGTCCGGGAGCTGTGCTTAGCTCTGCAGAGCACCGTACCTTCGTCTTTAGCCTCTCTTCTCGTCTACATCTTAGCAAAAAGCTTTTCCACTCTGTCTGGCAAGGAGAAACTGTGCCAGCACAAAAAACATCTCCCATCGTGTTCTAGAGGCTGCACGGAGGTCTGCCGAGTGTTTTGCAAGAAGAGAAAGAAAGTTGTCCAAAACAACTTGCAATCGAATGTTCATGTTAATAGAAAAGGTAGGAGAGTGGTCAGGTACTGTTTTCTCTCAGTTGGCAAGCTGCGCACACAATCGCAGTGTTGTACAGCTTGTTTCATCACCTTTGCGAAGTTGCCGCTCTCTCCGGCTCCCGGAGACGAAGAAGCTGCTTCTTCGCGCAAAGACGATTCTGCCGCTCACAGTGCTCTGCGGTGTGCGCCTTCTGCCGAAAGAGGTCCGGGAGCTGTGCTTAGCTCTGCAGACCACCGTACCTTCGTCTTTAGCCTCTCTTCTCGTCTACATCTTAGCAAAAAGCTTTTCCACTCTGTCTGGCAAGGAGAAACTGTGCCAGCACAAAAAACATCTCCCATCGTGTTCTAGAGGCTGCACGGAGGTCTGCCGAGTGTTTTGCAAGAAGAGAAAGAAAGTTGTCCAAAACAGCTTGCAATCGAATGTTCATGTGAATAGAAAGGCAGGAGGGTGGTCAGGTACTGTTTTCTCTCAGTTGGCAAGCTGCGCACACAATCGCAGTGTTGTACAGCTTGTTTCATCACCTTTGCGAAGTTGCCGCTCTCTCCGGCTCCCGGAGACGAAGAAGCTGCTTCTTCGCGCAAAGACGATTCTGCCCCTCACTGTGCTCTGCAGTGTGTGTCTTCTGCCGAAAGAGGTCCGGGAGCGGTGCTTAGCTCTGCAGAGCACCGTACCTTCGTCTTTAGCCTCTCTTCTCGTCTACATCTTAGCAAAAAGCTTTTCCACTCTGTCTGGCAAGGAGAAACTGTGCCAGCACAGAAAACATCTCCCATCGTGTTCTAGAGGCTGCACGGAGGTCTGCCGAGTGTTTTGCAAGAAGAGAAAGAAAGTTGTCCAAAACAGCTTGCAATCGAATGTTCATGTGAATAGAAAAGGCAGGAGAGTGGTCAGGTACTGTTTTCTCTCAGTTGGCAAGCTGCTCACACAATCGCAGTGTTGTACAGCTTGTTTCATCACCTTT
Source organism: Melozone crissalis (assembly GCF_028551555.1). NCBI lineage: Eukaryota > Metazoa > Chordata > Aves > Passeriformes > Passerellidae > Melozone > Melozone crissalis. The sequence continues at coordinate 2,158,082 of NW_026535940.1, read as the reverse complement.
GCAAAGTTGCCGCTCTCTCCGGCTCCCGGAGACGAAGAAGCTGCTTCTTCGCGCAAAGACGATTCTGCCCCTCACTGTGCTCTGCGGTGTGCGCCTTCTGCCGAAAGAGGTCCGGGAGCGGTGCTTAGCTCTGCAGACCACCGTACCTTCGTCTTTAGCCTCTCTTCTCGTCTACATCTTAGCAAAAAGATTTTCCACTCTGTCTGGCAAGGAGAAACTGTGCCAGCACAAAAAACATCTCCCATCGTGTTCTAGAGGCTGCACGGAGGTCTGCCGAGTGTTTTGCAAGAAGAGAAAGAAAGTTGTCCAAAACAGCTTGCAATCGAATGTTCATGTGAATAGAAAAGGCAGGAGAGTGGTCAGGTACTGTTTTCTCTCAGTTGGCAAGCTGCGCACACAATCGCAGTGTTGTACAGCTTGTTTCATCACTTTTGCGAAGTTGCCGCTCTCTCCGGCTCCCGGAGACGAAGAAGCTGCTTCTTCGCGCAAAGACGATTCTGCCGCTCACAGTGCTCTGCGGTGTGCGCCTTCTGCCGAAAGAGGCCCGGGAGCGGTGCTTAGCTCTGCAGAGCACCGTACCTTCGTCTTTAGCCTCTCTTCTCGTCTACATCTTAGCAAAAAGCTTTTCCACTCTGTCTGGCAAGGAGAAACTGTGCCAGCACAGAAAACATCTCCCATCGTCTTCTAGAGGCTGCACGGAGGTCAGCCGAGTGTTTTGCAAGAAGAGAAAGAAAGTTGTCCAAAACAGCTTGCAATCGAATGTTCATGTGAATAAAAAAGGCAGGAGAGTGGTCAGGTACTGTTTTCTCTCAGTTGGCAAGCTGCGCACACAATCGCAGTGTTGTACAGCTTGTTTCATCACCTTTGCGAAGTTGCCGCTCTCTCCGGCTCCCGGAGACGAAGAAGCTGCTTCTTCGCGCAAAGACGATTCTGCCGCTCACAGTGCTCTGCGGTGTGCGCCTTTTGCCGAAAGAGGCCCGGGAGCGGTGCTTAGCTCTGCAGAGCACCGTACCTTCGTCTTTAGCCTCTCTTCTCGTCTACATCTTAGCAAAAAGCTTTTCCCTCTGTCTGGCAAGGAGAAACTTTGCCAGCACAGAAAACATCTCCCATCGTGTTCTAGAGGCTGCACGGAGGTCTGCAGAGTGTTTTGCAAGAAGAGAAAGAAAGTTGTCCAAAACAGCTTGCAATCGAATGTTCATGTGAATAGAAAAGGCAGGAGAGTGGTCAGGTACTGTTTTCTCTCAGTTGGCAAGCTGCGCACACAATCGCAGTGTTGTACAGCTTGTTTCATCACCTTTGCGAAGTTGCCGCTCTCTCCGGCTCCCAGAGACGAAGAATCTGCTTCTTCGCGCAAAGACGATTCTGCCGCTCACAGTGCTCTGCGGTGTGTGCCTTCTGCCGAAAGAGGTCCGGGAGCTGTGCTTAGCTCTGCAGAGCACCGTACCTTCGTCTTTAGCCTCTCTTCTCGTCTACATCTTAGCAAAAAGCTTTTCCACTCTGTCTGGCAAGGAGAAACTGTGCCAGCACAAAAAACATCTCCCATCGTGTTCTAGAGGCTGCACGGAGGTCTGCCGAGTGTTTTGCAAGAAGAGAAAGAAAGTTGTCCAAAACAACTTGCAATCGAATGTTCATGTGAATAGAAAAGGTAGGAGAGTGGTCAGGTACTGTTTTCTCTCAGTTGGCAAGCTGCGCACACAATCGCAGTGTTGTACAGCTTGTTTCATCACCTTTGCGAAGTTGCCGCTCTCTCCGGCTCCCGGAGACGAAGAAGCTGCTTCTTCGCGCAAAGACGATTCTGCCGCTCACAGTGCTCTGCAGTGTGTGTCTTCTGCCGAAAGAGGTCCGGGAGCGGTGCTTAGCTCTGCAGAGCACCGTACCTTCGTCTTTAGCCTCTCTTCTCGTCTACATCTTAGCAAAAAGCTTTTCCACTCTGTCTGGCAAGGAGAAACTGTGCCAGCACAGAAAACATCTCCCATCGTGTTCTAGAGGCTGCACGGAGGTCTGCCGAGTGTTTTGCAAGAAGAGAAAGAAAGTTGTCCAAAACAGCTTGCAATCGAATGTTCATGTGAATAGAAAAGGCAGGAGAGTGGTCAGGTACTGTTTTCTCTCAGTTGGCAAGCTGCTCACACAATCGCAGTGTTGTACAGCTTGTTTCATCACCTTTGCAGAGTTGCCGCTCTCTCCGGCTCCCGGAGACGAAGAAGCTGCTTCTTCGCGCAAAGACGATTCTGCCGCTCACAGTGCTCTGCGGTGTGCGCCTTCTGCCGAAAGAGGTCCGGGAGCGGTGCTTAGCTCTGCAGACCACCGTACCTTCGTCTTTAGCCTCTCTTCTCGTCTACATCTTAGCAAAAAGCTTTTCCACTCTGTCTGGCAAGGAGAAACTGTGCCAGCACAAAAAACATCTCCCATCGTGTTCTAGAGGCTGCACGGAGGTCTGCCGAGTGTTTTGCAAGAAGAGAAAGAAAGTTGTCCAAAACAGCTTGCAATCGAATGTTCATGTGAATAGAAAAGGCAGGAGAGTGGTCAGGTACTGTTTTCTCTCAGTTGGCAAGCTGCGCACACAATCGCAGTGTTGTACAGCTTGTTTCATCACTTTTGCGAAGTTGCCGCTCTCTCCGGCTCCCGGAGACGAAGAAGCTGCTTCTTCGCGCAAAGACGATTCTGCCGCTCACAGTGCTCTGCGGTGTGCGCCTTCTGCCGAAAGAGGCCCGGGAGCGGTGCTTAGCTCTGCAGAGCACCGTACCTTCGTCTTTAGCCTCTCTTCTCGTCTACATCTTAGCAAAAAGCTTTTCCACTCTGTCTGGCAAGGAGAAACTGTGCCAGCACAGAAAATATCTCCCATCGTCTTCTAGAGGCTTCACGGAGGTCAGCCGAGTGTTTTGCAAGAAGAGAAAGAAAGTTGTCCAAAACAGCTTGCAACCGAATGTTCATGTGAATAAAAAAGGCAGGAGAGTGGTCAGGTACTGTTTTCTCTCAGTTGGCAAGCTGCGCACACAATCGCAGTGTTGTACAGCTTGTTTCATCACCTTTGCGAAGTTGCCGCTCTCTCCGGCTCCCGGAGACGAAGAAGCTGCTTCTTCGCGCAAAGACGATTCTGCCGCTCACAGTGCTCTGCGGTGTGCGCCTTCTGCCGAAAGAGGCCCGGGAGCGGTGCTTAGCTCTGCAGAGCACCGTACCTTCGTCTTTAGCCTCTCTTCTCGTCTACATCTTAGCAAAAAGCTTTTCCACTCTGTCTGGCAAGGAGAAACTGTGCCAGCACAAAAAACATCTCCCATCGTCTTCTAGAGGCTGCACGGAGGTCTGCCGAGTGTTTTGCAAGAAGAGAAAGAAAGTTGTCCAAAACAGCTTGCAATCGAATGTTCAAGTGAATAGAAAAGGCAGGAGGCTGGTCAGGTACTGTTTTCTCTCAGTTGGCAAGCTGCGCACACAATCGCAGTGTTGTACAGCTTGTTTCATCACCTTTGCGAAGTTGCCGCTCTCTCCGGCTCCCAGAGACGAAGAAGCTGCTTCTTCGCGCAAAGACGATTCTGCCGCTCACTGTGCTCTGCGGTGTGCGCCTTCTGCCGAAAGAGGTCCGGGAGCGATGCTTAGCTCTGCAGAGTACCATACGTGCTTCTTTAGCCTCGCTTCTCGTCTACATCTTAGCAAAAAGCTTTTCCACTCTGTCTGGCAAGGAGAAACTGTGCCAGCACAAAAAACATCTCCCATCGTGTTCTAGAGGCTGCACGGAGGTCTGCCGAGTGTTTTGCAAGAAGAGAAAGAAAGTTGTCCAAAACAGCTTGCATTCGAATGTTCAAGTGAATAGAAAAGGCAGGAGAGTGGTCAGGTACTGTTTTGTCTCAGTTGGCAAGCTGCGCACACAATCGCAGCGTTGTACAGCTTGTTTCATCACCTTTGCGAAGTTGCCGCTCTCTCCGGCTCCCGGAGACGAAGAAGCTGCTTCTTCGCGCAAAGACGATTCTGCCGCTCACTGTGCTCTGCGGTGTGCGCCTTCTGCCGAAAGAGGTCCGGGAGCGGTGCTTAGCTCTGCAGAGCACCGTACCTTCGTCTTTAGCCTCTCTTCTCGTCTACATCTTAGCAAAAAGCTTTTCCACTCTGTCTGGCAAGGAGAAACTGTGCCAGCACAGAAAACATCTCCCATCGTCTTCTAGAGGCTGCACGGAGGTCTGCCGAGTGTTTTGCAAGAAGAGAAAGAAAGTTGTCCAAAACAGCTTGCAATCGAATGTTCATGTGAATAGAAAAGGCAGGAGAGTGGTCAGGTACTGTTTTCTCTCAGTTGGCAAGCTGCGCACACAATCGCAGTGTTGTACAGCTTGTTTCATCACCTTTGCGAAGTTGCCGCTCTCTCCGGCTCCCGGAGACGAAGAAGCTGCTTCTTCGCGCAAAGACGATTCTGCCGCTCACAGTGCTCTTCGGTGTGCGCCTTCTGCCGATAGAGGCACGGGACGTGTGCTTAGCTCTGCAGAGCACCGTACCTGCTTCTTTAGCCTCTCTTCTCGTCTACATCTTAGCAAAAAGCTTTTCCACTCTGTCTGGCAAGGAGAAACTGTCCCAGCACAAAAAACATCTCCCATCGTGTTCTAGAGGCTGCACGGAGGTCTACCGAGTGTTTTGCAAGAAGAGAAAGAAAGTTGTCCAAAACAACTTGCAATCGAAAGTTCATGTGAATAGAAAAGGTAGGAGAATGGTCAGGTACTGTTTTCTCTCAGTTGGCAAGCTGCGCACACAATCGCAGTGTTGTACAGCTTGTTTCATCACCTTTGCGAAGTTGCCGCTCTCTCCGGCTCCCGGAGACGAAGAAGCTGCTTCTTCGCGCAAAGACGATTCTGCCGCTCACAGTGCTCTGCGGTGTGCGCCTTCTGCCGAAAGAGGTCCGGGAGCGGTGCTTAGCTCTGCAGACCACCGTACCTTCGTCTTTAGCCTCTCTTCTCGTCTACATCTTAGCAAAAAGCTTTTCCACTTTGTCTGGCAAGGAGAAACTTTGCCAGCACAAAAAACATCTCCCATCGTGTTCTAGAGGCTGCACGGAGGTCTGCCGAGTGTTTTGCAAGAAGAGAAAGAAAGTTGTCCAAAACAGCTTCCAATCGAATATTCATGTGAATAGAAAGGGAGGAGGGTGGTCAGGTACTGTTTTCTCTCAGTTGGCAAGCTGCGCACACAATCGCAGTGTTGTACAGCTTGTTTCATCACCTTTGCGAAGTTGCCGCTCTCTCCGGCTCCCGGAGACGAAGAAGCTGCTTCTTCGCGCAAAGATGATTCTGCCCCTCACTGTGCTCTGCAGTGTGTGTCTTCTGCCGAAAGAGGTCCGGGAGCGGTGCTTAGCTCTGCAGAGCACTGTACCTTCGTCTTTAGCCTCTCTTCTCGTCTACATCTTAGCAAAAATCTTTTCCACTCTGTCTGGCAAGGAGAAACTGTGCCAGCACAGAAAACATCTCCCATCGTCTTCTAGAGGCTGCACGGAGGTCTGCAGAGTGTTTTGCAAGAAGAGAAAGAAAGTTGTCCAAAACAGCTTGCAATCGAATGTTCATGTGAATGGAAAAGGCAGGAGAGTGGTCAGGTACTGTTTTCTCTCAGTTGGCAAGCTGCGCACACAATCGCAGTGTTGTACAGCTTGTTTTATCACCTTTGCGAAGTTGCCGCTCTCTCCGGCTCCCAGAGACGAAGAAGCTGCTTCTTCGCGCAAAGACGATTCTGCCGCTCACAGTGCTCTGCGGTGTGCGCCTTCTGCCGAAAGAGGTCCGGGAGCTGTGCTTAGCTCTGCAGAGCACCGTACCTTCGTCTTTAGCCTCTCTTCTCGTCTACATCTTAGCAAAAAGCTTTTCCACTCTGTCTGGCAAGGAGAAACTGTGCCAGCACAAAAAACATCTCCCATCGTGTTCTAGAGGCTGCACGGAGGTCTGCCGAGTGTTTTGCAAGAAGAGAAAGAAAGTTGTCCAAAACAGCTTGCAATCGAATGTTCAAGTGAATAGAAAAGGCAGGAGGCTGGTCAGGTACTGTTTTCTCTCAGTTGGCAAGCTGCGCACACAATCGCAGTGTTGTACAGCTTGTTTCATCACCTTTGCGAAGTTGCCGCTCTCTCCGCCTCCCGGAGACGAAGAAGCTGCTTCTTCGCGCAAAGACGATTCTGCCGCTCACTGTGCTCTGCGGTGTGCGCCTTCTGCCGAAAGACGTCCGGGAGCGGTGCTTAGCTCTGCAGAGCACCGTACCTTCGTCTTTAGCCTCTCTTCTCGTCTACATCTTAGCAAAAAGCTTTTCCACTTTGTCTGGCAAGGAGAAACTTTGCCAGCACAAAAAACATCTCCCATCGTGTTCTAGAGGCTGCACGGAGGTCTGCCGAGTGTTTTGCAAGAAGAGAAAGAAAGTTGTCCAAAACAGCTTCCAATCGAATATTCATGTGAATAGAAAGGGAGGAGGGTGGTCAGGTACTGTTTTCTCTCAGTTGGCAAGCTGCGCACACAATCGCAGTGTTGTACAGCTTGTTTCATCACCTTTGCGAAGTTGCCGCTCTCTCCGGCTCCCGGAGACGAAGAAGCTGCTTCTTCGCGCAAAGATGATTCTGCCCCTCACTGTGCTCTGCAGTGTGTGTCTTCTGCCGAAAGAGGTCCGGGAGCGGTGCTTAGCTCTGCAGAGCACTGTACCTTCGTCTTTAGCCTCTCTTCTCGTCTACATTTAGCAAAAAGCTTTTCCACTCTGTCTGGCAAGGAGAAACTGTGCCAGCACAGAAAACATCTCCCATCGTCTTCTAGAGGCTGCACGGAGGTCTGCAGAGTGTTTTGCAAGAAGAGAAAGAAAGTTGTCCAAAACAGCTTGCAATCGAATGTTCATGTGAATGGAAAAGGCAGGAGAGTGGTCAGGTACTGTTTTCTCTCAGTTGGCAAGCTGCGCACACAATCGCAGTGTTGTACAGCTTGTTTTATCACCTTTGCGAAGTTGCCGCTCTCTCCGGCTCCCTTTGACGAAGAAGCTGCTTCTTCGCGCAAAGACGATTCTGCCGCTCACAGTGCTCTGCGGTGTGCGCCTTCTGCCGAAAGAGGTCCGGGAGCTGTGCTTAGCTCTGCAGAGCACCGTACCTTCGTCTTTAGCCTCTCTTCTCGTCTACATCTTAGCAAAAAGCTTTTCCACTCTGTCTGGCAAGGAGAAACTGTGCCAGCACAAAAAACATCTCCCATCGTGTTCTAGAGGCTGCACGGAGGTCTGCCGAGTGTTTTGCAAGAAGAGAAAGAAAGTTGTCCAAAACAGCTTGCAATCGAATGTTCAAGTGAATAGAAAAGGCAGGAGGCTGGTCAGGTACTGTTTTCTCTCAGTTGGCAAGCTGCGCACACAATCGCAGTGTTGTACAGCTTGTTTCATCACCTTTGCGAAGTTGCCGCTCTCTCCGGCTCCCAGAGACGAAGAAGCTGCTTCTTCGCGCAAAGACGATTCTGCCGCTCACTGTGCTCTGCGGTGTGCGCCTTCTGCCGATAGAGGTCCGGGAGCGATGCTTAGCTCTGCAGAGTACCATACGTGCTTCTTTAGCCTCGCTTCTCGTCTACATCTTAGCAAAAAGCTTTTCCACTCTGTCTGGCAAGGAGAAACTGTGCCAGCACAAAAAACATCTCCCATCGTGTTCTAGAGGCTGCACGGAGGTCTGCCGAGTGTTTTGCAAGAAGAGAAAGAAAGTTGTCCAAAACAGCTTGCATTCGAATGTTCATGTGAATAGAAAAGGCAGGAGAGTGGTCAGGTACTGTTTTCTCTCAGTTGGCAAGCTGCGCACACAATCGCAGCGCTGTACAGCTTGTTTCATCACCTTTGCGAAGTTGCCGCTCTCTCCGACTCCCGGAGACGAAGAAGCTGCTTCTTCGCGCAAAGACGATTCTGCCCCTCACTGTGCTCTGCGGTGTGCGCCTTCTGCCGAAAGAGGTCCGGGAGCGGTGCTTAGCTCTGCAGAGCACCGTACCTTCGTCTTTAGCCTCTCTTCTCGTCTACATCTTAGCAAAAAGCTTTTCCACTCTGTCTGGCAAGGAGAAACTGTGCCAGCACAGAAAACATCTCCCATCGTCTTCTAGAGGCTGCACAGAGGTCTGCCGAGTGTTTTGCAAGAAGAGAAAGAAAGTTGTCCAAAACAGCTTGCAATCGAATGTTCATGTGAATAGAAAAGGCAGGAGAGTGGTCAGGTACTGTTTTCTCTCAGTTGGCAAGCTGCGCACACAATCGCAGTGTTGTACAGCTTGTTTCATCACCTTTGCGAAGTTGCCGCTCTCTCCGGCTCCCGGAGACGAAGAAGCTGCTTCTTCACGCAAAGACGATTCTGCCGCTCACAGTGCTCTTCGGTGTGCGCCTTCTGCCGAAAGAGGCACGGGAGCTGTGCTTAGCTCTGCAGAGCACCGTACCTGCTTCTTTAGCCTCTCTTCTCGTCTACATCTTAGCAAAAAGCTTTTCCACTCTGTCTGGCAAGGAGAAACTGTGCCAGCACAGAAAACATCTCCCATCGTGTTCTAGAGGCTGCACGGAGGTCTGCCGAGTGTTTTGCAAGAAGAGAAAGAAAGTTGTCCAAAACAGCTTGCAACCGAATGTTCATGTGAATAGAAAAGGCAGGAGAGTGGTCAGGTACTGTTTTCTCTCAGTTGGCAAGCTGCGCACACAATCGCAGTGTTGTACAGCTTGTTTCATCACCTTTGCGAAGTTGCCGCTCTCTCCGGCTCCCGGAGACGAAGAAGCTGCTTCTTCGCGCAAAGACGATTCTGCCCCTCACTGTGCTCGGCGGTGTGCGCCTTCTGCCGAAAGAGGTCCGGGAGCAGTGCTTAGCTCTGCAGACCACCGTACCTTCGTCTTTAGCCTCTCTTCTCGTCTACATCTTAGCAAAAAGCTTTTCCACTCTGTCTGGCAAGGAGAAACTGTGCCAGCACAAAAAACATCTCCCATCGTGTTCTAGAGGCTGCACGGAGGTCTGCCGAGTGTTTTGCAAGAAGAGAAAGAAAGTTGTCCAAAACAGCTTGCAATCGAATGTTCATGTGAATAGAAAAGGCAGGAGAGTGGTCAGGTACTGTTTTCTCTCAGTTGGCAAGCTGCGCACACAATCGCAGTGTTGTACAGCTTGTTTCATCACTTTTGCGAAGTTGCCGCTCTCTCCGGCTCCCGGAGACGAAGAAGCTGCTTCTTCGCGCAAAGACGATTCTGCCGCTCACAGTGCTCTGCGGTGTGCGCCTTCTGCCGAAAGAGGCCCGGGAGCGGTGCTTAGCTCTGCAGAGCACCGTACCTTCGTCTTTAGCCTCTCTTCTCGTCTACATCTTAGCAAAAAGCTTTTCCACTCTGTCTGGCAAGGAGAAACTGTGCCAGCACAGAAAACATCTCCCATCGTCTTCTAGAGGCTGCACGGAGGTCAGCCGAGTGTTTTGCAAGAAGAGAAAGAAAGTTGTCCAAAACAGCTTGCAATCGAATGTTCATGTGAATAAAAAAGGCAGGAGAGTGGTCAGGTACTGTTTTCTCTCAGTTGGCAAGCTGCGCACACAATCGCAGTGTTGTACAGCTTGTTTCATCACCTTTGCGAAGTTGCCGCTCTCTCCGGCTCCCGGAGACGAAGAAGCTGCTTCTTCGCGCAAAGACGATTCTGCCGCTCACAGTGCTCTGCGGTGTGCGCCTTTTGCCGAAAGAGGCCCGGGAGCGGTGCTTAGCTCTGCAGAGCACCGTACCTTCGTCTTTAGCCTCTCTTCTCGTCTACATCTTAGCAAAAAGCTTTTCCATCTGTCTGGCAAGGAGAAACTTTGCCAGCACAGAAAACATCTCCCATCGTGTTCTAGAGGCTGCACGGAGGTCTGCAGAGTGTTTTGCAAGAAGAGAAAGAAAGTTGTCCAAAACAGCTTGCAATCGAATGTTCATGTGAATGGAAAAGGCAGGAGAGTGGTCAGGTACTGTTTTCTCTCAGTTGGCAAGCTGCGCACACAATCGCAGTGTTGTACAGCTTGTTTTATCACCTTTGGGAAGTTGCCGCTCTCTCCGGCTCCCAGAGACGAAGAATCTGCTTCTTCGCGCAAAGACGATTCTGCCGCTCACAGTGCTCTGCGGTGTGTGCCTTCTGCCGAAAGAGGCCCGGGAGCGGTGCTTAGCTCTGCAGAGCACCGTACCTTCGTCTTTAGCCTCTCTTCTCGTCTACATCTTAGCAAAAAGCTTTTCCCTCTGTCTGGCAAGGAGAAACTTTGCCAGCACAGAAAACATCTCCCATCGTGTTCTAGAGGCTGCACGGAGGTCTGCAGAGTGTTTTGCAAGAAGAGAAAGAAAGTTGTCCAAAACAGCTTGCAATCGAATGTTCATGTGAATGGAAAAGGCAGGAGAGTGGTCAGGTACTGTTTTCTCTCAGTTGGCAAGCTGCGCACACAATCGCAGTGTTGTACAGCTTGTTTTATCACCTTTGGGAAGTTGCCGCTCTCTCCGGCTCCCAGAGACGAAGAATCTGCTTCTTCGCGCAAAGACGATTCTGCCGCTCACAGTGCTCTGCGGTGTGTGCCTTCTGCCGAAAGAGGTCCGGGAGCTGTGCTTAGCTCTGCAGAGCACCGTACCTTCGTCTTTAGCCTCTCTTCTCGTCTACATCTTAGCAAAAAGCTTTTCCACTCTGTCTGGCAAGGAGAAACTGTGCCAGCACAAAAAACATCTCCCATCGTGTTCTAGAGGCTGCACGGAGGTCTGCCGAGTGTTTTGCAAGAAGAGAAAGAAAGTTGTCCAAAACAACTTGCAATCGAATGTTCATGTGAATAGAAAAGGTAGGAGAGTGGTCAGGTACTGTTTTCTCTCAGTTGGCAAGCTGCGCACACAATCGCAGTGTTGTACAGCTTGTTTCATCACCTTTGCGAAGTTGCCGCTCTCTCCGGCTCCCGGAGACGAAGAAGCTGCTTCTTCGCGCAAAGACGATTCTGCCGCTCACAGTGCTCTGCGGTGTGCGCCTTCTGCCGAAAGAGGTCCGGGAGCGGTGCTCAGCTCTGCAGACCACCGTACCTTCGTCTTTAGCCTCTCTTCTCATCTACATCTTAGCAAAAAGCTTTTCCACTCTGTCTGGCAAGGAGAAACTGTGCCAGCACAAAAAACATCTCCCATCGTGTTCTAGAGGCTGCACGGAGGTCTGCCGAGTGTTTTGCAAGAAGAGAAAGAAAGTTGTCCAAAACAGCTTCCAATCGAATGTTCATGTGAATAGAAAGGCAGGAGAGTGGTCAGGTACTGTTTTCTCTCAGTTGGCAAGCTGCGCACACAATCGCAGTGTTGTACAGCTTGTTTCATCACCTTTGCGAAGTTGCCGCTCTCTCCGGCTCCCGGAGACGAAGAAGCTGCTTCTTCGCGCAAAGACGATTCTGCCCCTCACTGTGCTCTGCAGTGTGTGTCTTCTGCCGAAAGAGGTCCGGGAGCGGTGCTTAGCTCTGCAGAGCACCGTACCTTCGTCTTTAGCCTCTCTTCTCGTCTACATCTTAGCAAAAAGCTTTTCCACTCTGTCTGGCAAGGAGAAACTGTGCCAGCACAGAAAACATCTCCCATCGTGTTCTAGAGGCTGCACGGAGGTCTGCCGAGTGTTTTGCAAGAAGAGAAAGAAAGTTGTCCAAAACAGCTTGCAATCGAATGTTCATGTGAATAGAAAAGGCAGGAGAGTGGTCAGGTACTGTTTTCTCTCAGTTGGCAAGCTGCTCACACAATCGCAGTGTTGTACAGCTTGTTTCATCACCTTTGCAAAGTTGCCGCTCTCTCCGGCTGCCGGAGACGAAGAAGCTGCTTCTTCGCGCAAAGACGATTCTGCCGCTCACAGTGCTCTGCGGTGTGCGCCTTCTGCCGAAAGAGGTCCGGGAGCGGTGCTTAGCTCTGCAGAGCACCGTACCTTCGTCTTTAGCCTCTCTTCTCGTCTACATCTTAGCAAAAAGCTTTTCCACTCTGTCTGGCAAGGAGAAACTGTGCCAGCACAAAAAACATCTCCCATCGTGTTCTAGAGGCTGCACGGAGGTCTGCCGAGTGTTTTGCAAGAAGAGAAAGAAAGTTGTCCAAAACAGCTTGCAATCGAATGTTCATGTGAATAGAAAAGGCAGGAGAGTGGTCAGGTACTGTTTTCTCTCAGTTGGCAAGCTGCGCACACAATCGCAGTGTTGTACAGCTTGTTTCATCACTTTTGCGAAGTTGCCGCTCTCTCCGGCTCCCGGAGACGAAGAAGCTGCTTCTTCGCGCAAAGACGATTCTGCCGCTCACAGTGCTCTGCGGTGTGCGCCTTCTGCCGAAAGAGGCCCGGGAGCGGTGCTTAGCTCTGCAGAGCACCGTACCTTCGTCTTTAGCCTCTCTTCTCGTCTACATCTTAGCAAAAAGCTTTTCCACTCTGTCTGGCAAGGAGAAACTGTGCCAGCACAGAAAACATCTCCCATCGTGTTCTAGAGGCTGCACGGAGGTCAGCCGAGTGTTTTGCAAGAAGAGAAAGAAAGTTGTCCAAAACAGCTTGCAACCGAATGTTCATGTGAATAAAAAAGGCAGGAGAGTGGTCAGGTACTGTTTTCTCTCAGTTGGCAAGCTGCGCACACAATCGCAGTGTTGTACAGCTTGTTTCATCACCTTTGCGAAGTTGCCGCTCTCTCCGGCTCCCGGAGACGAAGAAGCTGCTTCTTCGCGCAAAGACGATTCTGCCGCTCACAGTGCTCTGCGGTGTGCGCCTTCTGCCGAAAGAGGCCCGGGAGCGGTGCTTAGCTCTGCAGAGCACCGTACCTTCGTCTTTAGCCTCTCTTCTCGTCTACATCTTTGCAAAAATCTTTTCCCTCTGTCTGGCAAGGAGAAAATTTGCCAGCACAGAAAACATCTCCCATCGTGTTCTAGAGGCTGCACGGAGGTCTGCAGAGTGTTTTGCAAGAAGAGAAAGAAAGTTGTCCAAAACAGCTTGCAATCGAATGTTCATGTGAATGGAAAAGGCAGGAGAGTGGTCAGGTACTGTTTTCTCTCAGTTGGCAAGCTGCGCACACAATCGCAGTGTTGTACAGCTTGTTTTATCACCTTTGCGAAGTTGCCGCTCTCTCCGGCTCCCAGAGACGAAGAAGCTGCTTCTTCGCGCAAAGACGATTCTGCCGCTCACTGTGCTCTGCGGTGTGCGCCTTCTGCCGAAAGAGGTCCGGGAGCTGTGCTTAGCTCTGCAGAGCACCGTACCTTCGTCTTTAGCCTCTCTTCTCGTCTACATCTTAGCAAAAAGCTTTTCCACTCTGTCTGGCAAGGAGAAACTGTGCCAGCACAAAAAACATCTCCCATCGTGTTCTAGAGGCTGCACGGAGGTCTGCCGAGTGTTTTGCAAGAAGAGAAAGAAAGTTGTCCAAAACAGCTTGCAATCGAATGTTCAAGTGAATAGAAAAGGCAGGAGGCTGGTCAGGTACTGTTTTCTCTCAGTTGGCAAGCTGCGCACACAATCGCAGTGTTGTACAGCTTGTTTCATCACCTTTGCGAAGTTGCCGCTCTCTCCGGCTCCCGGAGACGAAGAAGCTGCTTCTTCGCGCAAAGACGATTCTGCCGCTCACTGTGCTCTGCGGTGTGCGCCTTCTGCCGAAAGAGGTCCGGGAGCGATGCTTAGCTCTGCAGAGTACCATACGTGCTTCTTTAGCCTCGCTTCTCGTCTACATCTTAGCAAAAAGTTTTTCCACTCTGTCTGGCAAGGAGAAACTGTGCCAGCACAGAAAACATCTCCCATCGTGTTCTAGAGGCTGCACGGAGGTCTGCCGAGTGTTTTGCAAGAAGAGAAAGAAAGTTGTCCAAAACAGCTTGCATTCGAATGTTCAAGTGAATAGAAAAGGCAGGAGAGTGGTCAGGTACTGTTTTGTCTCAGTTGGCAAGCTGCGCACTCAATCGCAGTGTTGTACAGCTTGTTTCATCACCTTTGCGAAGTTGCCGCTCTCTCCGGCTCCCGGAGACGAAGAAGCTGCTTCTTCGCGCAAAGACGATTCTGCCCCTCACTGTGCTCTGCGGTGTGCGCCTTCTGCCGAAAGAGGTCCGGGAGCGGTGCTTAGCTCTGCAGAGCACCGTACCTTCGTCTTTAGCCTCTCTTCTCGTCTACATCTTAGCAAAAAGCTTTTCCACTCTGTCTGGCAAGGAGAAACTGTGCCAGCACAGAAAACATCTCCCATCGTCTTCTAGAGGCTGCACGGAGGTCTGCCGAGTGTTTTGCAAGAAGAGAAAGAAAGTTGTCCAAAACAGCTTGCAATCGAATGTTCATGTGAATAGAAAAGGCAGGAGAGTGGTCAGGTACTGTTTTCTCTCACTTGGCAAGCTGCGCACACAATCGCAGTGTTGTACAGCTTGTTTCATCACCTTTGCGAAGTTGCCGCTCTCTCCGGCTCCCGGAGACGAAGAAGCTGCTTCTTCGCGCAAAGACGATTCTGCCGCTCACAGTGCTCTTCGGTGTGCGCCTTCTGCCGATAGAGGCACGGGACCTGTGCTTAGCTCTGCAGAGCACCGTACCTGCTTCTTTAGCCTCTCTTCTCGTCTACATCTTAGCAAAAAGCTTTTCCACTCTGTCTGGCAAGGAGAAACTGTGCCAGCACAAAAAACATCTCCCATCGTGTTCTAGAGGCTGCACGGAGGTCTGCCGAGTGTTTTGCAATAAGAGAAAGAAAGTTGTCCAAAACAACTTGCAATCGAAAGTTCATGTGAATAGAAAAGGTAGGAGAATGGTCAGGTACTGTTTTCTCTCAGTTGGCAAGCTGCGCACACAATCGCAGTGTTGTACAGCTTGTTTCATCACCTTTGCGAAGTTGCCGCTCTCTCCGGCTCCCGGAGACGAAGAAGCTGCTTCTTCGCGCAAAGACGATTCTGCCGCTCACAGTGCTCTGCGGTGTGCGCCTTCTGCCGAAAGAGGTCCGGGAGCGGTGCTTAGCTCTGCAGACCACCGTACCTTCGTCTTTAGCCTCTCTTCTCGTCTACATCTTAGCAAAAAGCTTTTCCACTTTGTCTGGCAAGGAGAAACTTTGCCAGCACAAAAAACATCTCCCATCGTGTTCTAGAGGCTGCACGGAGGTCTGCCGAGTGTTTTGCAAGAAGAGAAAGAAAGTTGTCCAAAACAGCTTCCAATCGAATATTCATGTGAATAGAAAGGGAGGAGGGTGGTCAGGTACTGTTTTCTCTCAGTTGGCAAGCTGCGCACACAATCGCAGTGTTGTACAGCTTGTTTCATCACCTTTGCGAAGTTGCCGCTCTCTCCGGCTCCCGGAGACGAAGAAGCTGCTTCTTCGCGCAAAGATGATTCTGCCCCTCACTGTGCTCTGCAGTGTGTGTCTTCTGCCGAAAGAGGTCCGGGAGCGGTGCTTAGCTCTGCAGAGCACTGTACCTTCGTCTTTAGCCTCTCTTCTCGTCTACATTTTAGCAAAAAGCTTTTCCACTCTGTCTGGCAAGGAGAAACTGTGCCAGCACAGAAAACATCTCCCATCGTGTTCTAGAGGCTGCACGGAGGTCTGCAGAGTGTTTTGCAAGAAGAGAAAGAAAGTTGTCCAAAACAGCTTGCAATCGAATGTTCATGTGAATGGAAAAGGCAGGAGAGTGGTCAGGTACTGTTTTCTCTCAGTTGGCAAGCTGCGCACACAATCGCAGTGTTGTACAGCTTGTTTTATCACCTTTGCGAAGTTGCCGCTCTCTCCGGCTCCCAGAGACGAAGAAGCTGCTTCTTCGCGCAAAGACGATTCTGCCGCTCACAGTGCTCTGCGGTGTGCGCCTTCTGCCGAAAGAGGTCCGGGAGCTGTGCTTAGATCTGCAGAGCACCGTACCTTCGTCTTTAGCCTCTCTTCTCGTCTACATCTTAGCAAAAATCTTTTCCACTCTGTCTGGCAAGGAGAAACTGTGCCAGCACAAAAAACATCTCCCATCGTGTTCTAGAGGCTGCACGGAGGTCTGCCGAGTGTTTTGCAAGAAGAGAAAGAAAGTTGTCCAAAACAGCTTGCAATCGAATGTTCAAGTGAATAGAAAAGGCAGGAGGCTGGTCAGGTACTGTTTTCTCTCAGTTGGCAAGCTGCGCACACAATCGCAGTGTTGTACAGCTTGTTTCATCACCTTTGCGAAGTTGCCGCTCTCTCCGCCTCCCGGAGACGAAGAAGCTGCTTCTTCGCGCAAAGACGATTCTGCCGCTCACTGTGCTCTGCGGTGTGCGCCTTCTGCCGAAAGAGGTCCGGGAGCGATGCTTAGCTCTGCAGAGTACCATACGTGCTTCTTTTGCCTCGCTTCTCGTCTACATCTTAGCAAAAAGCTTTTCCACTCTGTCTGGCAAGGAGAAACTGTGCCAGCACAAAAAACATCTCCCATCGTGTTCTAGAGGCTGCACGGAGGTCTGCCGAGTGTTTTGCAAGAAGAGAAAGAAAGTTGTCCAAAACAGCTTGCATTCGAATGTTCATGTGAATAGAAAAGGCAGGAGAGTGGTCAGGTACTGTTTTCTCTCAGTTGGCAAGCTGCGCACACAATCGCAGCGCTGTACAGCTTGTTTCATCACCTTTGCGAATTTGCCGCTCTCTCCGACTCCCGGAGACGAAGAAGCTGCTTCTTCGCGCAAAGACGATTCTGCCCCTCACTGTGCTCTGCGGTGTGCGCCTTCTGCCGAAAGAGGTCCGGGAGCGGTGCTTAGCTCTGCAGAGCACCGTACCTTCGTCTTTAGCCTCTCTTCTCGTCTACATCTTAGCAAAAAGCTTTTCCAATCTGTCTGGCAAGGAGAAACTGTTCCAGCACAGAAAACATCTCCCATCGTCTTCTAGAGGCTGCACAGAGGTCTGCCGAGTGTTTTGCAAGAAGAGAAAGAAAGTTGTCCAAAACAGCTTGCAATCGAATGTTCATGTGAATAGAAAAGGCAGGAGAGTGGTCAGGTACTGTTTTCTCTCAGTTGGCAAGCTGCGCACACAATCGCAGTGTTGTACAGCTTGTTTCATCACCTTTGCGAAGTTGCCGCTCTCTCCGGCTCCCGGAGACGAAGAAGCTGCTTCTTCGCGCAAAGACGATTCTGCCGCTCACAGTGCTCTTTGGTGTGCGCCTTCTGCCGAAAGAGGCACGGGAGCTGTGCTTAGCTCTGCAGAGCACCGTACCTTCGTCTTTAGCCTCTCTTCTTGTCTACATCTTAGCAAAAAGCTTTTCCACTCTGTCTGGCAAGGAGAAACTGTGCCAGCACAGAAAACATCTCCCATCGTGTTCTAGAGGCTGCACGGAGGTCTGCCGAGTGTTTTGCAAGAAGAGAAAGAAAGTTGTCCAAAACAGCTTGCAACCGAATGTTCATGTGAATAAATAGGCAGGAGAGTGGTCAGGTACTGTTTTCTCTCAGTTGGCAAGCTGCGCACACAATCGCAGTGTTGTACAGCTTGTTTCATCACCTTTGCGAAGTTGCCGCTCTCTCCGGCTCCCGGAGACGAAGAAGCTGCTTCTTCGCGCAAAGACGATTCTGCCGCTCACAGTGCTCTGCGGTGTGCGCCTTCTGCCGAAAGAGGCACGGGAGCTGTGCTTAGCTCTGCAGAGCACCGTACCTTCGTCTTTAGCCTCTCTTCTCGTCTACATCTTAGCAAAAAGCTTTTCCACTCTGTCTGGAAAGGAGAAACTTTGCCAGCACAGAAAACATCTCCCATCGTCTTCTAGAGGCTGTACGGAGGTCTGCCGAGTGTTTTGCAAGAAGAGAAAGAAAGTTGTCCAAAACAGCTTGCAATCGAATGTTCATGTGAATAGAAAAGGCAGGAGAGTGGTCAGGTACTGTTTTCTCTCAGTTGGCAAGCTGCGCACACAATCGCAGTGTTGTACAGCTTGTTTCATCACCTTTGCGAAGCTGCCGCTCTCTCCGGCTGCCGGAGACGAAGAAGCTGCTTCTTCGCGCAAAGACGATTCTGCCGCTCACTGTGCTCTGCGGTGTGCGCCTTCTGCCGAAAGAGGTCCGGGAGCGGTGCTTAGCTCTGCAGAGCACCGTACCTTCGTCTTTAGTCTCTCTTCTCGTCTACATCTTAGCAAAAAGCTTTTTCACTCTGTCTGGCAAGGAGAAACTGTGCCAGCACAGAAAACATCTCCCATCGTCTTCTAGAGGCTGCACGGAGGTCTGCCGAGTGTTTTGCAAGAAGAGAAAGAAAGTTGTCCAAAACAGCTTGCAATCGAATGTTCATGTGAATAGAAAAGGCAGGAGAGTGGTCAGGTACTGTTTACTCTCAGTTGGCAAGCTGCGCACACAATCGCAGTGTTGTACAGCTTGTTTCATCACCTTTGCGAAGCTGCCGCTCTCTCCGGCTCCCGGAGACGAAGAAGCTGCTTCTTCGCGCAAAGACGATTCTGCCGATCGCAGTGCTCTGCGGTGTGCGCCTTCTGCTGAAAGACGTCCTGGAGCGGTGCTTAGCTCTGCAGAGCACCGTACCTTTGTCTTTAGCCTCTCTTTCGTCTACATCTTAGCAAAAAGCTTTTCCACTCTGTCTGGCAAGGAGAAACTGTGCCAGCACAAAAAACATCTCCCATCGTGTTCTAGAGGCTGCACGGAGGTCTGCCGAGTGTTTTGCAAGAAGAGAAAGAAAGTTGTCCAAAACAGCTTGCAATCGAATGTTCAAGTGTATAGAAAAGGCAGGAGAGTGGTCAGGTACTGTTTTCTCTCAGTTGGCAAGCTGCGCACACAATCGCAGTGTTGTACAGCTTGTTTCATCACCTTTGCAAAGCTGCCGCTCTCTCCGGCTCCCGGAGACGAAGAAGCTGCTTCTTCGCGCAAAGACGATTCTGCCGCTCACAGTGCTCTGCGGTGTGCGCTTTCTGCCGAAAGACGTCCGGGAGCGATGCTTAGCTCTGCAGAGCACCGTACCTTCGTCTTTAGCCTCTCTTCTCGTCTACATCTTAGCAAAAAGCTTTTCCACTCTGTCTGGCAAGGAGAAACTGTGCCAGCACAGAAAACATCTCCCATCGTGTTCTAGAGGCTGCACGGAGGTCTGCCGAGTGTTTTGCAAGAAGAGAAGGAAAGTTGTCCAAAACAGCTTGCAATCGAATGTTCATGTGATTACAAAAGGCAGGAGAGTTGTCAGGTACTGTTTTCTCTCAGTTGGCAAGCTGCGCACACAATCGCAGTTTTGTACAGCTTGTTTCATCACCTTTGCGAAGTTGCCGCTCTCTCCGGCTCCCGGAGACGAAGAAGCTGCTTCTTCGCGCAAAGACGATTCTGCCCCTCACTGTGCTCTGCGGTGTGCGCCTTCTGCCGAAAGAGGTCCGGGAGCGGTGCTTAGCTCTGCAGAGCACCGTACCTTCGTCTTTAGCCTCTCTTCTCGTCTACATCTTAGCAAAAAGCTTTTCCACTCTGTCTGGCAAGGAGAAACTGTGCCAGCACAGAAAACATCTCCCATCGTCTTCTAGAGGCTGCACGGAGGTCTGCCGAGTGTTTTGCAAGAAGAGAAAGAAAGTTGTCCAAAACAGCTTGCAATCGAATGTTCATGTGAATAGAAAAGGCAGGAGAGTGGTCAGGTACTGTTTTCTCTCAGTTGGCAAGCTGCGCACACAATCGCAGTGTTGTACAGCTTGTTTCATCACCTTTGCGAAGTTGCCGCTCTCTCCGGCTCCCGGAGACGAAGAAGCTGCTTCTTCGCGCAAAGACGATTCTGCCGCTCACAGTGCTCTTCGGTGTGCGCCTTCTGCCGATAGAGGCACGGGACCTGTGCTTAGCTCTGCAGAGCACCGTACCTGCTTCTTTAGCCTCTCTTCTCGTCTACATCTTAGCAAAAAGCTTTTCCACTCTGTCTGGCAAGGAGAAACTGTGCCAGCACAAAAAACATCTCCCATCGTGTTCTAGAGGCTGCACGGAGGTCTGCCGAGTGTTTTGCAATAAGAGAAAGAAAGTTGTCCAAAACAACTTGCAATCGAAAGTTCATGTGAATAGAAAAGGTAGGAGAATGGTCAGGTACTGTTTTCTCTCAGTTGGCAAGCTGCGCACACAATCGCAGTGTTGTACAGCTTGTTTCATCACCTTTGCGAAGTTGCCGCTCTCTCCGGCTCCCGGAGACGAAGAAGCTGCTTCTTCGCGCAAAGACGATTCTGCCGCTCACAGTGCTCTGCGGTGTGCGCCTTCTGCCGAAAGAGGTCCGGGAGCGGTGCTTAGCTCTGCAGACCACCGTACCTTCGTCTTTAGCCTCTCTTCTCGTCTACATCTTAGCAAAAAGCTTTTCCACTTTGTCTGGCAAGGAGAAACTTTGCCAGCACAAAAAACATCTCCCATCGTGTTCTAGAGGCTGCACGGAGGTCTGCCGAGTGTTTTGCAAGAAGAGAAAGAAAGTTGTCCAAAACAGCTTCCAATCGAATATTCATGTGAATAGAAAGGGAGGAGGGTGGTCAGGTACTGTTTTCTCTCAGTTGGCAAGCTGCGCACACAATCGCAGTGTTGTACAGCTTGTTTCATCACCTTTGCGAAGTTGCCGCTCTCTCCGGCTCCCGGAGACGAAGAAGCTGCTTCTTCGCGCAAAGATGATTCTGCCCCTCACTGTGCTCTGCAGTGTGTGTCTTCTGCCGAAAGAGGTCCGGGAGCGGTGCTTAGCTCTGCAGAGCACTGTACCTTCGTCTTTAGCCTCTCTTCTCGTCTACATTTTAGCAAAAAGCTTTTCCACTCTGTCTGGCAAGGAGAAACTGTGCCAGCACAGAAAACATCTCCCATCGTGTTCTAGAGGCTGCACGGAGGTCTGCAGAGTGTTTTGCAAGAAGAGAAAGAAAGTTGTCCAAAACAGCTTGCAATCGAATGTTCATGTGAATGGAAAAGGCAGGAGAGTGGTCAGGTACTGTTTTCTCTCAGTTGGCAAGCTGCGCACACAATCGCAGTGTTGTACAGCTTGTTTTATCACCTTTGCGAAGTTGCCGCTCTCTCCGGCTCCCAGAGACGAAGAAGCTGCTTCTTCGCGCAAAGACGATTCTGCCGCTCACAGTGCTCTGCGGTGTGCGCCTTCTGCCGAAAGAGGTCCGGGAGCTGTGCTTAGATCTGCAGAGCACCGTACCTTCGTCTTTAGCCTCTCTTCTCGTCTACATCTTAGCAAAAATCTTTTCCACTCTGTCTGGCAAGGAGAAACTGTGCCAGCACAAAAAACATCTCCCATCGTGTTCTAGAGGCTGCACGGAGGTCTGCCGAGTGTTTTGCAAGAAGAGAAAGAAAGTTGTCCAAAACAGCTTGCAATCGAATGTTCAAGTGAATAGAAAAGGCAGGAGGCTGGTCAGGTACTGTTTTCTCTCAGTTGGCAAGCTGCGCACACAATCGCAGTGTTGTACAGCTTGTTTCATCACCTTTGCGAAGTTGCCGCTCTCTCCGGCTCCCGGAGACGAAGAAGCTGCTTCTTCGCGCAAAGACGATTCTGCCGCTCACTGTGCTCTGCGGTGTGCGCCTTCTGCCGAAAGAGGTCCGGGAGCGATGCTTAGCTCTGCAGAGTACCATACGTGCTTCTTTTGCCTCGCTTCTCGTCTACATCTTAGCAAAAAGCTTTTCCACTCTGTCTGGCAAGGAGAAACTGTGCCAGCACAAAAAACATCTCCCATCGTGTTCTAGAGGCTGCACGGAGGTCTGCCGAGTGTTTTGCAAGAAGAGAAAGAAAGTTGTCCAAAACAGCTTGCATTCGAATGTTCATGTGAATAGAAAAGGCAGGAGAGTGGTCAGGTACTGTTTTCTCTCAGTTGGCAAGCTGCGCACACAATCGCAGCGCTGTACAGCTTGTTTCATCACCTTTGCGAATTTGCCGCTCTCTCCGACTCCCGGAGACGAAGAAGCTGCTTCTTCGCGCAAAGACGATTCTGCCCCTCACTGTGCTCTGCGGTGTGCGCCTTCTGCCGAAAGAGGTCCGGGAGCGGTGCTTAGCTCTGCAGAGCACCGTACCTTCGTCTTTAGCCTCTCTTCTCGTCTACATCTTAGCAAAAAGCTTTTCCAATCTGTCTGGCAAGGAGAAACTGTTCCAGCACAGAAAACATCTCCCATCGTCTTCTAGAGGCTGCACAGAGGTCTGCCGAGTGTTTTGCAAGAAGAGAAAGAAAGTTGTCCAAAACAGCTTGCAATCGAATGTTCATGTGAATAGAAAAGGCAGGAGAGTGGTCAGGTACTGTTTTCTCTCAGTTGGCAAGCTGCGCACACAATCGCAGTGTTGTACAGCTTGTTTCATCACCTTTGCGAAGTTGCCGCTCTCTCCGGCTCCCGGAGACGAAGAAGCTGCTTCTTCGCGCAAAGACGATTCTGCCGCTCACAGTGCTCTTTGGTGTGCGCCTTCTGCCGAAAGAGGCACGGGAGCTGTGCTTAGCTCTGCAGAGCACCGTACCTTCGTCTTTAGCCTCTCTTCTTGTCTACATCTTAGCAAAAAGCTTTTCCACTCTGTCTGGCAAGGAGAAACTGTGCCAGCACAGAAAACATCTCCCATCGTGTTCTAGAGGCTGCACGGAGGTCTGCCGAGTGTTTTGCAAGAAGAGAAAGAAAGTTGTCCAAAACAGCTTGCAACCGAATGTTCATGTGAATAAATAGGCAGGAGAGTGGTCAGGTACTGTTTTCTCTCAGTTGGCAAGCTGCGCACACAATCGCAGTGTTGTACAGCTTGTTTCATCACCTTTGCGAAGTTGCCGCTCTCTCCGGCTCCCGGAGACGAAGAAGCTGCTTCTTCGCGCAAAGACGATTCTGCCGCTCACAGTGCTCTGCGGTGTGCGCCTTCTGCCGAAAGAGGCACGGGAGCTGTGCTTAGCTCTGCAGAGCACCGTACCTTCGTCTTTAGCCTCTCTTCTCGTCTACATCTTAGCAAAAAGCTTTTCCACTCTGTCTGGAAAGGAGAAACTTTGCCAGCACAGAAAACATCTCCCATCGTCTTCTAGAGGCTGTACGGAGGTCTGCCGAGTGTTTTGCAAGAAGAGAAAGAAAGTTGTCCAAAACAGCTTGCAATCGAATGTTCATGTGAATAGAAAAGGCAGGAGAGTGGTCAGGTACTGTTTTCTCTCAGTTGGCAAGCTGCGCACACAATCGCAGTGTTGTACAGCTTGTTTCATCACCTTTGCGAAGCTGCCGCTCTCTCCGGCTGCCGGAGACGAAGAAGCTGCTTCTTCGCGCAAAGACGATTCTGCCGCTCACTGTGCTCTGCGGTGTGCGCCTTCTGCCGAAAGAGGTCCGGGAGCGGTGCTTAGCTCTGCAGAGCACCGTACCTTCGTCTTTAGTCTCTCTTCTCGTCTACATCTTAGCAAAAAGCTTTTTCACTCTGTCTGGCAAGGAGAAACTGTGCCAGCACAGAAAACATCTCCCATCGTGTTCTAGAGGCTGCACGGAGGTCTGCCGAGTGTTTTGCAAGAAGAGAAAGAAAGTTGTCCAAAACAGCTTGCAATCGAATGTTCATGTGAATAGAAAAGGCAGGAGAGTGGTCAGGTACTGTTTACTCTCAGTTGGCAAGCTGCGCACACAATCGCAGTGTTGTACAGCTTGTTTCATCACCTTTGCGAAGTTGCCGCTCTCTCCGGCTCCCGGAGACGAAGAAGCTGCTTCTTCGCGCAAAGACGATTCTGCCGATCGCAGTGCTCTGCGGTGTGCGCCTTCTGCTGAAAGACGTCCTGGAGCGGTGCTTAGCTCTGCAGAGCACCGTACCTTTGTCTTTAGCCTCTCTTTCGTCTACATCTTAGCAAAAAGCTTTTCCACTCTGTCTGGCAAGGAGAAACTGTGCCAGCACAAAAAACATCTCCCATCGTGTTCTAGAGGCTGCACGGAGGTCTGCCGAGTGTTTTGCAAGAAGAGAAAGAAAGTTGTCCAAAACAGCTTGCAATCGAATGTTCAAGTGTATAGAAAAGGCAGGAGAGTGGTCAGGTACTGTTTTCTCTCAGTTGGCAAGCTGCGCACACAATCGCAGTGTTGTACAGCTTGTTTCATCACCTTTGCAAAGCTGCCGCTCTCTCCGGCTCCCGGAGACGAAGAAGCTGCTTCTTCGCGCAAAGACGATTCTGCCGCTCACAGTGCTCTGCGGTGTGCGCTTTCTGCCGAAAGACGTCCGGGAGCGATGCTTAGCTCTGCAGAGCACCGTACCTTCGTCTTTAGCCTCTCTTCTCGTCTACATCTTAGCAAAAAGCTTTTCCACTCTGTCTGGCAAGGAGAAACTGTGCCAGCACAGAAAACATCTCCCATCGTGTTCTAGAGGCTGCACGGAGGTCTGCCGAGTGTTTTGCAAGAAGAGAAGGAAAGTTGTCCAAAACAGCTTGCAATCGAATGTTCATGTGATTACAAAAGGCAGGAGAGTTGTCAGGTACTGTTTTCTCTCAGTTGGCAAGCTGCGCACACAATCGCAGTTTTGTACAGCTTGTTTCATCACCTTTGCGAAGTTGCCGCTCTCTCCGGCTCCCGGAGACGAAGAAGCTGCTTCTTCGCGCAAAGACGATTCTGCCGCTCACAGTGCTCTGCGGTGTGCGCCTTCTACCGAAAGAGGTCCGGGAGCGATGCTTAGCTCTGCAGAGCACCGTACCTTCGTCTTTAGCCTCTCTTCTCGTCTACATCTTAGCAAAAAGCTTTTCCACTCTGTCTGGCAAGGAGAAACTTTGCCAGAACAGAAAACATCTCCCATCGTGTTCTAGAAGCTGCACGGAGGTCTGCCGAGTGTTCTGCAAGAAGAGAAAGAAAGTTGTCCAAAACAACTTGCAATCGAATGTTCATGTGAATAGAAAAGGCAGGAGAGTGGTCAGGTACTGTTTTCTCTCAGTTGGCAAGCTGCGCACACAATCGCAGTTTTGTACAGCTTGTTTCATCACCTTTGCGAAGCTGCCGCTCTCTCCGGCTCCCGGAGACGAAGAAGCTGCTTCTTCGCGCAAAGACGATTCTGCCGCTCAGTGTGCTCTGCGGTGTACGCCTTCTGCCGAAAGAGGCACGGGAGCTGTGCTTAGCTCTGCAGAGCACCGTACCTTAGTCTTTAGCCTCTCTTCTCGTCTACATCTTAGCAAAAAGCTTTTCCACTCTGTCTGGCAAGGAGAAACTGTGCCAGCACAAAAAACATCTCCCATCGTGTTCTAGAGGCTGCACGGAGGTCTGCCGAGTGTTTTGCAAGAAGAGAAAGAAAGTTGTCCAAAACAGCTTCCAATCGAATGTTCATGTGAATAGAAAGGCAGGAGAGTGGTCAGGTACTGTTTTCTCTCAGTTGGCAAGCTGCGCACACAATCGCAGTGTTGTACAGCTTGTTTCATCACCTTTGCGAAGTTGCCGCTCTCTCCGGCTCCCGGAGACGAAGAAGCTGCTTCTTCGCGCAAAGACGATTCTGCCCCTCACTGTGCTCTGCAGTGTGTGTCTTCTGCCGAAAGAGGTCCGGGAGCGGTGCTTAGCTCTGCAGAGCACCGTACCTTCGTCTTTAGCCTCTCTTCTCGTCTACATCTTAGCAAAAAGCTTTTCCACTCTGTCTGGCAAGGAGAAACTGTGCCTGCACAAAAAACATCTCCCATCGTGTTCTAGAGGCTGCACGGAGGTCTGCCGAGTGTTTTGCAAGAAGAGAAAGAAAGTTGTCCAAAACAGCTTGCAATCGAATGTTCATGTGAATGGAAAAGGCAGGAGAGTGGTCAGGTACTGTTTTCTCTCAGTTGGCAAGCTGCGCACACAATCGCAGTGTTGTACAGCTTGTTTCATCACCTTTGCGAAGTTGCCGCTCTCTCCGGCTCCCGGAGACGAAGAAGCTGCTTCTTCGCGCAAAGACGATTCTGCCGCTCACAGTGCTCTGCGGTGTGCGCCTTCTGCCCAAAGAGGTCCGGAAGCGGTGCTTAGCTCTGCAGAGCACCGTACCTTCGTCTTTAGCCTCTCTTCTCGTCTACATCTTAGCAAAAAGCTTTTCCACTCTGTCTGGCAAGGAGAAACTGTGCCAGCACAGAAAACATCTCCCATCGTCTTCTAGAGGCTGCACGGAGGTCTGCCGAGTGTTTTGCAAGAAGAGAAAGAAAGTTGTCCAAAACAGCTTGCAATCGAATGTTCATGTGAATAGAAAAGGCAGGAGAGTGGTCAGGTACTGTTTTCTCTCAGTTGGCAAGCTGCGCACACAATTGCAGTGTTGTACAGCTTGTTTCATCACCTTTGCGAAGTTGCCGCTCTCTCCGGCTCCCGGAGACGAAGAAGCTGCTTCTTCGCGCAAAGACGATTCTGCCGCTCACAGTGCTCTGCGGTGTGCGCCTTCTGCCGAAAGAGGTCCGGGAGCGGTGCTTAGCTCTGCAGAGCACCGTACCTTCGTCTTTAGCCTCTCTTCTCGTCTACATCTTAGCAAAAAGCTTTTCCACTCTGTCTGGCAAGGA
The DNA here is from genome assembly GCF_028551555.1 of Melozone crissalis. NCBI lineage: Eukaryota > Metazoa > Chordata > Aves > Passeriformes > Passerellidae > Melozone > Melozone crissalis. The sequence continues at coordinate 2,131,904 of NW_026535940.1, read as the reverse complement.
GAAACTGTGCCAGCACAAAAAACATCTCCCATCGTGTTCTAGAGGCTGCACGGAGGTCTGCCGAGTGTTTTGCAAGAAGAGAAAGAAAGTTGTCCAAAACAGCTTGCAATCGAATGTTCATGTGAATAGAAAAGGCAGGAGAGTGGTCAGGTACTGTTTTCTCTCAGTTGGCAAGCTGCGCACACAATCGCAGTGTTGTACAGCTTGTTTCATCACCTTTGCGAAGTTGCCGCTCTCTCCGGCTCCCGGAGACGAAGAAGCTGCTTCTTCGCGCAAAGACGATTCTTCCGCTCACTGTGCTCTGCGGTGTGCGCCTTCTGCCGAAAGAGGTCCGGGAGCGGTGCTTAGCTCTGCAGAGCACCGTACCTTCGTCATTAGTCTCTCTTCTCGTCTACATCTTAGCAAAAAGCTTTTTCACTCTGTCTGGCAAGGAGAAACTGTGCCAGCACAGAAAACATCTCCCATCGTGTTCTAGAGGCTGCACGGAGGTCTGCCGAGTGTTTTGCAAGAAGAGAAAGAAAGTTGTCCAAAACAGCTTGCAATCGAATGTTCATGTGAATAGAAAAGGCAGGAGAGTGGTCAGGTACTGTTTTCTCCCACTTGGCAAGCTGCGCACACAATCGCAGTGTTGTACAGCTTGTTTCATCACCTTTGCGAAGTTGCCGCTCTCTCCGGCTCCCGGAGACGAAGAAGCTGCTTCTTCGCGCAAAGACGATTCTGCCGCTCACTGTGCTCTGCGGTGTGCGCCTTCTGCCGAAAGAGGTCCGGGAGCGATGCTTAGCTCTGTAGAGTACCATACATGCTTCTTTAGCCTCTCTTCTCGTCTACATCTTAGCAAAAAGCTTTTCCACTCTGTCTGGCAAGGAGAAACTGTGCCAGCACAAAAAACATCTCCCATCGTGTTCTAGAGGCTGCACGGAGGTCTGCCGAGTGTTTTGCAAGAAGAGAAAGAAAGTTGTCCAAAACAGCTTGCAATCGAATGTTCATGTGAATAGAAAAGGCAGGAGAGTGGTCAGGTACTGTTTTCTCTCAGTTGGCAAGCTGCGCACACAATCGCAGTGTTGTACAGCTTGTTTCATCACCTTTGCGAAGTTGCCGCTCTCTCCGGCTCCCGGAGACGAAGAAGCTGCTTCTTCGCGCAAAGACGATTCTGCCGCTCACTGTGCTCTGCGGTGTGCGCCTTCTGCCGAAAGAGGTCCGGGAGCGGTGCTTAGCTCTGCAGAGCACCGTACCTTCGTCTTTAGCCTCTCTTCTCGTCTACATCTTAGCAAAAAGCTTTTCCACTCTGTCTGGCAAGGAGAAACTTTGCCAGCACAGAAAACATCTCCCATCGTGTTCTAGAAGCTGCACGGAGGTCTGCCGAGTGTTTTGCAAGAAGAGAAAGAAAGTTGTCCAAAACAGCTTGCAATCGAATGTTCATGTGAATAGAAAAGGCAGGAGAGTGGTCAGGTACTGTTTTCTCTCAGTTGGCAAGCTGCGCACACAATCGCAGTGTTGTACAGCTTGTTTCATCACCTTTGCGAAGTTGCCGCTCTCTCCGGCTCCCGGAGACGAAGAAGCTGCTTCTTCGCGCAAAGACGATTCTGCCGCTCACAGTGCTCTGCGGTGTGCGCCTTCTGCCGAAAGAGGCACGGGAGCTGTGCTTAGCTCTGCAGAGCACCATACCTGCGTCTTTAGCCTCTCTTCTCGTCTACATCTTTGCAAAAAGCTTTTCCACTCTGTCTGGCAAGGAGAAACTGTGCCAGCACAGAAAACATCTCCCATCGTGTTCTAGAGGCTGCACGGAGGTCTGCCGAGTGTTTTGCAAGAAGAGAAGGAAAGTTGTCCAAAACAGCTTGCAATCGAATGTTCATGTGAATAGAAAAGGCAGGAGAGTGGTCAGGTACTGTTTTCTCTCACTTGGCAAGCTGCTCACACAATCGCAGTGTTGTACAGCTTGTTTCATCACCTTTGCAAAGTTGCCGCTCTCTCCGGCTCCCGGAGACGAAGAAGCTGCTTCTTCGCGCAAAGACGATTCTGCCGCTCACAGTGCTCTGCGGTGTGCGCCTTCTGCCGAAAGAGGTCCGGGAGCGGTGCTTAGCTCTGCAGAGCACCGTACCTTCGTCTTTAGCCTCTCTTCTCGTCTACATCTTAGCAAAAAGCTTTTCCACTCTGTCTGGCAAGGAGAAAATGTGCCAGCACAGAAAACATCTCCCATCGTGTTCTAGAGGCTGCACGGAGGTCTGCCGAGTGTTTTGCAAGAAGAGAAAGAAAGTTGTCCAAAACAGCTTGCAATCGAATGTTCATGTGAATAGAAAAGGCAGGAGAGTGGTCAGGTACTGTTTTCTCTCAGTTGGCAAGCTGCGCACACAATCGCAGTGTTGTACAGCTTGTTTCATCACCTTTGCGAAGTTGCCGCTCTCTCCCCCTCCCGGAGACGAAGAAGCTGCTTCTTCGCGCAAAGACGATTCTGCCGCTCACTGTGCTCTGCGGTGTGCGCCTTCTGCCGAAAGAAGTCCGGGAGCGATGCTTAGCTCTGCAGAGTACCATACGCGCTTCTTTAGCCACGCTTCTCGTCTACATCTTAGCAAAAAGCTTTTCCACTCTGTCTGGCAAGGAGAAACTGTGCCAGCACAAAAAACATCTCCCATCGTCTTCTAGAGGCTGCACGGAGGTCTGCCGAGTGTTTTGCAAGAAGAGAAAAAAAGTTGTCCAAAACAGCTTGCAATCGAATGATCATGTGAATAGAAAGGCAGGAGAGTGGTCAGGTACTGTTTTCTCTCAGTTGGCAAGCTGCGCACACAATCGCAGTGTTCTACAGCTTGTTTCATCACCTTTGCGAAGTTGCCGCTCTCTCCGGCTCCCGGAGACGAAGAAGCTGCTTCTTCGCGCAAAGACGATTCTGCCGCTCACTGTGCTCTGCGGTGTGCGCCTTCTGCCGAAAGAGGTCCGGGAGCGGTGCTTAGCTCTGCAGAGCACCGTACCTTCGTCTTTAGCCTCTCTTCTCGTCTACATCTTAGCAAAAAGCTTTTCCACTCTGTCTGGCAAGGAGAAACTGTGCCAGCACAAAAAACATCTCCCATCGTGTTCTAGAGGCTGCACGGAGGTCTGCCGAGTGTTTTGCAAGAAGAGAAAGAAAGTTGTCCAAAACAGCTTGCAATCGAATGTTCATGTGAATAGAAAAGGCAGGAGAGTGGTCAGGTACTGTTTTCTCTCAGTTGGCAAGCTGCGCACACAATCGCAGTGTTGTACAGCTTGTTTCATCACCTTTGCGAAGTTGCCGCTCTCTCCGGCTCCCGGAGACGAAGAAGCTGCTTCTTCGCGCAAAGACGATTCTGCCGCTCACAGTGCTCTGCGGTGTGCGCCTTCTGCCGAAAGAGGCACGGGAGCGGTGCTTAGCTCTGCAGAGCACCGTACCTTCGTCTTTAGCCTCTCTTCTCGTCTACATCTTAGCAAAAAGCTTTTCCACTCTGTCTGGCAAGGAGAAACTGTGCCAGCACAGAAAACATCTCCCATCGTGTTCTAGAGGCTGCACGGAGGTCTGCCGAGTGTTTTGCAAGAAGAGAAAGAAAGTTGTCCAAAACAGCTTGCAATCGAATGTTCATGTGAATAGAAAAGGCAGGAGAGTGGTCAGGTACTGTTTTCTCTCAGTTGGCAAGCTGCGCACACAATCGCAGTGTTGTACAGCTTGTTTCATCACCTTTGCGAAGTTGCCGCTCTCTCCGGCTCCCGGAGACGAAGAAGCTGCTTCTTCGCGCAAAGACGATTCTTCCGCTCACTGTGCTCTGCGGTGTGCGCCTTCTGCCGAAAGAGGTCCGGGAGCGGTGCTTAGCTCTGCAGAGCACCGTACCTTCGTCTTTAGTCTCTCTTCTCGTCTACATCTTAGCAAAAAGCTTTTTCACTCTGTCTGGCAAGGAGAAACTGTGCCAGCACAGAAAACATCTCCCATCGTGTTCTAGAGGCTGCACGGAGGTCTGCCGAGTGTTTTGCAAGAAGAGAAAGAAAGTTGTCCAAAACAGCTTGCAATCGAATGTTCATGTGAATAGAAAAGGCAGGAGAGTGGTCAGGTACTGTTTTCTCCCACTTGGCAAGCTGCGCACACAATCGCAGTGTTGTACAGCTTGTTTCATCACCTTTGCGAAGTTGCCGCTCTCTCCGGCTCCCGGAGACGAAGAAGCTGCTTCTTCGCGCAAAGACGATTCTGCCGCTCACTGTGCTCTGCGGTGTGCGCCTTCTGCCGAAAGAGGTCCGGGAGCGATGCTTAGCTCTGCAGAGTACCATACGTGCTTCTTTAGCCTTGCTTCTCGTCTACATCTTAGCAAAAAGCTTTTCCACTCTGTCTGGCAAGGAGAAACTGTGCCAGCACAAAAAACATCTCCCATCGTGTTCTAGAGGCTGCACGGAGGTCTGCCGAGTGTTTTGCAAGAAGAGAAAGAAAGTTGTCCAAAACAGCTTGCAATCGAATGTTCATGTGAATAGAAAAGGCAGGAGAGTGGTCAGGTACTGTTTTCTCTCAGTTGGCAAGCTGCTCACACAATCGCAGTGTTGTACAGCTTGTTTCATCACCTTTGCGAAGTTGCCGCTCTCTCCGGCTCCCGGAGACGAAGAAGCTGCTTCTTCGCGCAAAGACGATTCTGCCGCTCACTGTGCTCTGCGGTGTGCGCCTTCTGCCGAAAGAGGTCCGGGAGCGGTGCTTAGCTCTGCAGAGCACCGTACCTTCGTCTTTAGCCTCTCTTCTCGTCTACATCTTAGCAAAAAGCTTTTCCACTCTGTCTGGCAAGGAGAAACTTTGCCAGCACAGAAAACATCTCCCATCGTGTTCAAGAAGCTGCACGGAGGTCTGCCGAGTGTTTTGCAAGAAGAGAAAGAAAGTTGCCCAAAACAGCTTGCAATCGAATGTTCATGTGAATAGAAAAGGCAGGAGAGTGGTCAGGTACTGTTTTCTCTCAGTTGGCAAGCTGCGCACACAATCGCAGTGTTGTACACCTTGTTTCATCACCTTTGCGAAGTTGCCGCTCTCTCCGGCTCCCGGAGACGAAGAAGCTGCTTCTTCGCGCAAAGACGATTCTGCCGCTCACAGTGCTCTGCGGTGTGCGCCTTCTGCCGAAAGACGTCCGGGAGCGGTGCTTAGCTCTGCAGAGCACCGTACCTTCGTCTTTAGCCTCTCTTCTCGTCTACATCTTAGCAAAAAGCTTTTCCACTCTGTCTGGCAAGGAGAAACTTTGCCAGCACAAAAAACATCTCCCATCGTGTTCTAGACGCTGCACGGAGGTCTGCCGAGTGTTTTGCAAGAAGAGAAAGAAAGTTGTCCAAAACAGCTTGCAATCGAATGTTCATGTGAATAGAAAAGGCAGGAGAGTGGTCAGGTACTGTTTTGTCTCAGTTGGCAAGCTGCGCACACAATCGCAGTGTTGTACAGCTTGTTTCATCACCTTTGCGAAGTTGCCGCTCTCTCCGGCTCCCGGAGACCAAGAAGCTGCTTCTTCGCGCAAAGACGATTGTGCCGCTCACAGTGCTCTGCGGTGTGCGCTTTCTGCCGAAAGAGGTCTGGGAGCGGTGCTTAGCTCTGCAGAGCACCGTACCTTCGTCTTTAGCCTCTCTTCTCGTCTACATCTTAGCAAAAAGCTTTTCCACCCTGTCTGGCAAGGAGAAACTGTGCCAGCACAGAAAACATCTCCCATCGTGTTCTAGAGGCTGCACGGAGGTCTGCCGAGTGTTTTGCAAGAAGAGAAAGAAAGTTGTCCAAAACAGCTTGCAATCGAATGTTCATGTGAATAGAAAAGGCAGGAGAGTGGTCAGGTACTGTTTTCTCTCAGTTGGCAAGCTGCGCACACAATCGCAGTGTTGTACAGCTTGTTTCATCACCTTTGCGAAGTTGCCGCTCTCTCCGGCTCCCGGAGACGAAGAAGCTGCTTCTTCGCGCAAAGACGATTCTTCCGCTCACAGTGCTCTGCGGTGTGCGCCTTCTGCCGAAAGACGTCCGGGAGCGGTGCTTAGCTCTGCAGAGCACCGTACCTTCGTCTTTAGCCTCTCTTTCGTCTACATCTTAGCAAAAAGCTTTTCCACTCTGTCTGGCAAGGAGAAACTGTGCCAGCACAAAAAACATCTCCCATCGTGTTCTAGAGGCTGCACGGAGGTCTGCCGAGTGTTTTGCAAGAAGAGAAAGAAAGTTGTCCAAAACAGCTTGCAATCGAATGTTCAAGTGTATAGAAAAGGCAGGAGAGTGGTCAGGTACTGTTTTCTCTCAGTTGGCAAGCTGCGCACACAATCGCAGTGTTGTACAGCTTGTTTCATCACCTTTGCGAAGCTGCCGCTCTCTCCGGCTGCCGGAGACGAAGAAGCTGCTTCTTCGCGCAAAGACGATTCTGCCGCTCACAGTGCTCTGCGGTGTGCGCCTTCTGCCGAAAGACGTCCGGGAGCGGTGCTTAGCTCTGCAGAGCACCGTACCTTCGTCTTTAGCCTCTCTTCTCGTCTACATCTTAGCAAAAAGCTTTTCCACTCTGTCTGGCAAGGAGAAACTGTGCCAGCACAGAAAACATCTCCCATCGTGTTCTAGAAGCTGCACGGAGGTCTGCCGAGTGTTTTGCAAGAAGAGAAAGAAAGTTGTCCAAAACAGCTTGCAATCGAATGTTCATGTGAATAGAAAAGGCAGGAGAGTGGTCAGGTACTGTTTTCTCTCAGTTGGCAAGCTGCGCACACAATCGCAGTGTTGTACAGCTTGTTTCATCACCTTTGCGAAGTTGCCGCTCTCTCCGGCTCCCGGAGACGAAGAAGCTGCTTCTTCGCGCAAAGACGATTCTGCCGCTCACAGTGCTCTGCGGTGTGCGCCTTCTGCCGAAAGACGTCCGGGAGCGGTGCTTAGCTCTGCAGAGCACCGTACCTTCGTCTTTAGCCTCTCTTCTCGTCTACATCTTAGCAAAAAGCTTTTCCACTCTGTCTGGCAAGGAGAAACTGTGCCAGCACAGAAAACATCTCCCATCGTGTTCTAGAGGCTGCACGGAGGTCTGCCGAGTGTTTTGCAAGAAGAGAAAGAAAGTTGTCCAAAACAGCTTGCAATCGAATGTTCATGTGAATAGAAAAGGCAGGAGAGTGGTCAGGTACTGTTTTCTCTCACTTGGCAAGCTGCGCACACAATCGCAGTGTTGTACAGCTTGTTTCATCACCTTTGCGAAGTTGCCGCTCTCTCCGGCTCCCGGAGACGAAGAAGCTGCTTCTTCGCGCAAAGACGATTCTGCCGCTCACAGTGCTCTGCGGTGTGCGCCTTCTGCCGAAAGAGGTCCGGGAGCGTTGCTTAGCTCTGCAGAGCACCGTACCTTCGTCTTTAGCCTCTCTTCTCGTCTGCATCTTAGCAAAAAGCTTTTCCACTCTGTCTGGCAAGGAGAAACTGTGCCAGCACAGAAAACATCTCCCATCGTCTTCTAGAGGCTGCACGGAGGTCTGCCGAGTGTTTTGCAAGAAGAGAAAGAAAGTTGTCCAAAACAACTTGCAATCGAATGTTCATGTGAATGGAAAAGGCAGGAGAGTGGTCAGGTACTGTTTTCTCTCAGTTGGCACGCTGCTCACACAATCGCAGTGTTGTACAGCTTGTTTCATCACCTTTGCGAAGTTGCCGCTCTCTCCGGCTCCCGGAGACGAAGAAGCTGCTTCTTCGCGCAAAGACGATTCTGCCGCTCACTGTGCTCTGCGGTGTGCGCCTTCTGCCGAAAGAGGCACGGGAGCGGTGCTTAGCTCTGCAGAGCACCGTACCTTCGTCTTTAGCCTCTCTTCTCGTCTACATCTTAGCAAAAAGCTTTTCCACTCTGTCTGGCAAGGAGAAACTGTGCCAGCACAGAAAACATCTCCCATCGTGTTCTAGAGGCTGCACGGAGGTCTGCCGAGTGTTTTGCAAGAAGAGAAAGAAAGTTGTCCAAAACAGCTTGCAATCGAATGTTCATATGAATAAAAAAGGCAGGAGAGTGGTCAGGTACTGTTTTCTCTCAGTTGGCAAGCTGCGCACACAATCGCAGTGCTGTACAGCTTGTTTCATCACCTTTGTGAAGTTGCCGCTCTCTCCGGCTCCCAGAGACGAAGAAGCTGCTTCTTCGCGCAAAGACGATTCTGCCGCTCACAGTGCTCTGCGGTGTGCGCCTTCTGCCGAAAGAAGTCCGGAAGCGGTGCTTAGCTCTGCAGAGCACCGTACCTTCGTCGTTACCCTCTCTTCTCGTCTACATCTTAGCAAAAAGCTTTTCCACTCTGTCTGGCAAGGAGAAACTGTGCCAGCACAGAAAACATCTCCCATCGTCTTCTAGAGGCTGCACGGAGGTCTGCCGAGTGTTTTGCAAGAAGAGAAAGAAAGTTGTCCAAAACAGCTTGCAATCGAATGTTCAAGTGAGTAGAAAAGGCAGGAGAGTGGTCAGGTACTGTTTTCTCCCACTTGGCAAGCTGCGCACACAATCGCAGTGTTGTACAGCTTGTTTCATCACCTTTGCGAAGTTGCCGCTCTCTCCGGCTCCCGGAGACGAAGAAGCTGCTTCTTCGCGCAAAGACGATTCTGCCGCTCACTGTGCTCTGCGGTGTGCGCCTTCTGCCGAAAGAGGTCCGGGAGCGATGCCTAGCTCTGCAGAGTACCATACGTGCTTCTTTAGCCTCGCTTCTCGTCTACATCTTAGCAAAAAGCTTTTCCACTCTGTCTGGCAAGGAGAAACTGTGCCAGCACAAAAAACATCTCCCATCGTGTTCTAGAGGCTGCACGGAGGTCTGCCGAGTGTTTTGCAAGAAGAGAAAGAAAGTTGTCCAAAACAGCTTGCAATCGAATGTTCATGTGAATAGAAAAGGCAGGAGAGTGGTCAGGTACTGTTTTCTCTCAGTTGGCAAGCTGCGCACACAATCGCAGTGTTGTACAGCTTGTTTCATCACCTTTGCGAAGTTGCCGCTCTCTCCGGCTCCCGGAGACGAAGAAGCTGCTTCTTCGCGCAAAGACGATTCTGCCGCTCACAGTGCTCTGCGGTGTGCGCCTTCTGCCGAAAGAGGTCCGGGAGCGGTGCTTAGCTCTGCAGAGCACCGAACCTTCGTCTTTAGCCTCTCTTCTCATCTACATCTTAGCAAAAATCTTTTCCACTCTGTCTGGCAAGGACAAACTGTGCCAGCACAGAAAACATCTCCCATCGTGTTCTAGAGGCTGCACGGAGGTCTGCCGAGTGTTTTGCAAGAAGAGAAAGAAAGTTGTCCAAAACAGCTTGCAATCGAATGTTCATGTGAATAAAAAAGGCAGGAGAGTGGTCAGGTACTGTTTTCTCTCAGTTGGCAAGCTGCGCACACAATCGCAGTGTTGTACAGCTTGTTTCATCACCTTTGCGAAGTTGCCGCTCTCTCCGGCTCCCGGAGACGAAGAAGCTGCTTCTTCACGCAAAGACGATTCTGCCGCTCAGAGTGCTCTGCGGTGTGCGCCTTCTGCCGAAAGAGGTCCGGGAGCGAAGCTTAGCTCTGCAGAGTACCATACGTGCTTCTTTAGCCTCGCTTCTCGTCTACATCTTAGCAAAAAGCTTTTCCACTCTGTCTGGCAAGGACAAACTGTGCCAGCACAGAAAACATCTCCCATCGTGTTCTAGAGGCTGCACGGAGGTCTGCCGAGTGTTTTGCAAGAAGAGAAAGAAAGTTGTCCAAAACAGCTTGCAATCGAATGTTCATGTGAATAGAAAAGGCAGGAGAGTGGTCAGGTACTGTTTTCTCTCAGTTGGCAAGCTGCGCACACAATCGCAGTGTTGTACAGCTTGTTTCATCACCTTTGCGAAGTTGCCGCTCTCTCCGGCTCCCGGAGACGAAGAAGCTGCTTCTTCGCGCAAAGACGATTCTGCCGCTCACTGTGCTCTGCGGTGTGCGCCTTCTGCCGAAAGACGTCCGGGAGCGGTGCTTAGCTCTGCAGAGCACCGTACCTTCGTCTTTAGTCTCTCTTCTCGTCTACATCTTAGCAAAAAGCTTATTCACTCTGTCTGGCAAGGAGAAACTGTGCCAGCACAGAAAACATCTCCCATCGTGTTCTAGAGGCTGCACGGAGGTCTGCCGAGTGTTTTGCAAGAAGAGAAAGAAAGTTGTCCAAAACAGCTTGCAATCGAATGTTCATGTGAATAGAAAAGGCAGGAGAGTGGTCAGGTACTGTTTTCTCTCAGTTGGCAAGCTGCGCACACAATCGCAGTGTTGTACAGCTTGTTTCATCACCTTTGCGAAGCTGCCGCTCTCTCCGGCTCCCGGAGACGAAGAAGCTGCTTCTTCGCGCAAAGACGATTCTGCCGCTCACTGTGCTCTGCGGTGTGCGCCTTCTGCCGAAAGAGGTCCGGGAGCGGTGCTTAGCTCTGCAGAGCACCGTACCTTCGTCTTTAGTCTCTCTTCTCGTCTACATCTTAGCAAAAAGCTTATTCACTCTGTCTGGCAAGGAGAAACTTTGCCAGCACAGAAAACATCTCCCATCGTGTTCTAGAGGCTGCACGGAGGTCTGCCGAGTGTTTTGCAAGAAGAGAAAGAAAGTTGTCCAAAACAGCTTGCAATCGAATGTTCATGTGAATAGAAAAGGCAGGAGAGTGGTCAGGTACTGTTTTCTCTCAGTTGGCAAGCTGCGCACACAATCGCAGTGTTGTACAGCTTGTTTCATCACCTTTGCGAAGCTGCCGCTCTCTCCGGCTCCCGGAGACGAAGAAGCTGCTTCTTCGCGCAAAGACGATTCTGCCGCTCACAGTGCTCTGCGGTGTGCGCCTTCTGCCGAAAGACGTCCGGGAGCGGTGCTTAGCTCTGCAGAGCACCGTACCTTCGTCTTTAGCCTCTCTTTCGTCTACATCTTAGCAAAAAGCTTTTCCACTCTGTCTGGCAAGGAGAAACTGTGCCAGCACAAAAAACATCTCCCATCGTGTTCTAGAGGCTGCACGGAGGTCTGCCGAGTGTTTTGCAAGAAGAGAAAGAAAGTTGTCCAAAACAGCTTGCAATCGAATGTTCATATGAATAGAAAAGGCAGGAGAGTGGTCAGGTACTGTTTTCTCTCACTTGGCAAGCTGTGCACACAATCGCAGTGTTGTACAGCTTGTTTCATCACCTTTGCGAAGTTGCCGCTCTCTCCGCCTCCCGGAGACGAAGAAGCTGCTTCTTCGCGCAAAGACGATTCTGCCGCTCACAGTGCTCTGCGGTGTGCGCCTTCTGCCGAAAGACGTGCGGGAGGTGTGCTTAGCTCTGCAGAGAACCGTACCTTCGTCTTTAGCCTCTCTTCTCGTCTACATCTTAGCAAAAAGCTTTTCCACTCTGTCTGGCAAGGAGAAACTTTGCCAGCACAGAAAACATCTCCCATGGTCTTCTAGAGGCTGCACGGAGGTCTGCCGAGTGTTTTGCAAGAAGAGAAAGAAAGTTGTCCAAAACAGCTTGCAATCGAATGTTCATGTGAATAAAAAAGGCAGGAGAGTGGTCAGGTACTGTTTTCTCTCAGTTGGCAAGCTGCGCACACAATCGCAGTGTTGTACAGCTTGTTTCATCACCTTTGCGAAGCTGCCGCTCTCTCCGGCTCCCGGAGACGAAGAAGCTGCTTCTTCGCGCAAAGACGATTCTGCCGCTCACAGTGCTCTGCGGTGTGCGCCTTCTGCCGAAAGAGGCCCGGGATCTGTGCTTAGCTCTGCAGAGCACCGTACCTTCGTCTTTAGCCTCTCTTCTCGTCTACATCTTAGCAAAAAGCTTTTCCACTCTGTCTGGCAAGGAGAAACTGTGCCAGCACAAAAAACATCTCCCATCGTGTTCTAGAGGCTGCACGGAGGTCTGCAGAGTGTTTTGCAAGAAGAGAAAGAAAGTTGTCCAAAACAGCTTGCAATCGAATATTCAAGTGAATAGAAAAGGCAGGAGAGTGGTCAGGTACTATTTTCTCTCAGTTGGCAAGCTGCGCACACAATCGCAGTGTTGTACAGCTTGTTTCATCACCTTTGCGAAGTTGCCGCTCTCTCCGGCTGCCGGAGACGAAGAAGCTGATTCTTCGCGCAAAGACGATTCTGCCGCTTACTGTGCTCTGCGGTGTGCGCCTACTGCCGAAAGAGGTCCGGGAGCGATGCTTAGCTCTGCAGAGTACCATACGTGCTTCTTTAGCCTCGCTTCTCGTCTACATCTTAGCAAAAACTTTTCCACTCTGTCTGGCAAGGAGAAACTGTGCCAGCACACAAAACATCTCCCATCGTGTTCTAGAGGCTGCACGGAGGTCTGCCGAGTGTTTTGCAAGAAGAGAAAGAAAGTTGTCCAAAACAGCTTGCAATCGAATGTTCATGTGAATAGAAAAGGCAGGAGAGTGGTCAGGTACTGTTTTCTCTCAGTTGGCAAGCTGCGCACACAATCGCAGTGTTGTACAGCTTGTTTCATCACCTTTGCGAAGTTGCCGCTCTCTCCGGCTCCCGGAGACGAAGAAGCTGCTTCTTCGCGCAAGTTCAGAGCACACTCAAGCTGGCTCTTCTACAACTCAGAGTCCTTGTCCACTTCAGCGTGCTCAGCATGCCCTTTAAGTCCACGCCGCTGTGCAACTGGAGCAGCGGGACAGGGAACTTTGCAGCCTGAGCTGCCCTTGTTCCTCTCTGTCCGTGCCCGGAACACAGCAGGCAGGAGAAGGGCAGCAGGGCCCTGCGTGTCTCCGGGCTCAGGTTTTGTGTCACTTCAGCTCCACAGATATGCGGTTCAAGTGAAAAACCCAAACTGTTTATTAAGGGAAAGCGAAGGTAAGGGGTGAGGTGGGAGGCAGAAAAGGGGATGGGCAGGGCCTGAGGTCTGCAGGGAGGGAGGTGCCAACAGGGAGAGAGATGGCAGGAGCTGCTGGGGCTTCACACAGGCTCAGCTCTGAGCAGCCATGCTGTGCCTGGAGCTCCAGCTGCTCCATCCTGTTCTGCAGGTGCTCCCATCTTCAATGGGCACTTGAAATCGCTGATGGACACTGGTACATCTGATCCATCAGACAAAGTCCTGCAGATCTTCCTTCAAAGATCATCTGAAGCAGTTTGCTCAGGCACGATGAACTCTCATCTTCCTTCAGGGCTTGAAGAGCTGGAAGAGAGAGGAACAGAGCCAAGGTCAGAGGCCAGATTGAGGAAATCCAAGGAAAGCCTCCTGCCAGGGCCATCCCAGCCAGCTGCAGAGGCCCGGCTCTCACTGTAGCCAGGGCAGCAGCCGGGCTGGGGGCAGGGAGGGGCGCCGGGCTCAGGGCTCACCCATGAACCTGACAGCTGCCTCTCGCAGGGTCCTCTGTGGGCTCTCAGCCGCTCGGCTCTCGTCCTGCAGCAGCTGCGGGGAGCACCAGCAGGGAAGGCTTGGCATGGGCTCTACCCCTTGGCCGGGCTCTCCCTGGCCCCAGCACCGGCCGAGCCGGCCCACACAGCCCGGGACAGGGAGCAGCATGGGGGGCACAGGCTGGCGGGCCTGGCTGCGGCGCTGGGCAGTGGCACAGCTGCCGGTCCTCCACATTGTGCACCAGGGGCAGGGCTCGATCTCCCCGGCTGTCCTTACCAGGCTCTCAGCAAACTTAATCCGCCACGCCTTCGTCAGCAGCTCCTCAAGGTCCCTCCTCTTCAGGAAGCGTGCCGCACAAAGCAGGGCTTGGAAAGAGGCCTGGAGAGTGGCAGAGAGCTGCAGGTGGCACCAGAGCCCAGGGCACAGGACCTGTGTCCCTGTGCCATGACCATGGGGAGGCTGGAGCCCGCCAGGTGCCAGGGCAGGAGGTGGCCAAGCCCCCTGCCAGGGATGCGGCACCATCACACAAAACCTCACCTTGGCCACATACAGGTTCTCATTGTGCCAGCGCAAGAATAGAGGGAGCAGGCTCTGGTTCACAAATGTCGTGAGAAGCTCTTCCCCCTCTTCCACTACCAGCTCCATCACCTTGCAAAAGAGCTGAATGGAGAGCAGCTGCACGTGGCTGTTGTCCTGGAAGGAAAGCAAAAGACCTCAGCACCAACTACTCCAGGCCCATTGAGGCAAAGGCCCAGAACTGCACAGAGCACAAAGTTTCCAGGTAGCATCCAGTGCCCTTGGCTGGGGCCACATAGCCTTACGTTCTCAAAGTGTGGCAGGAGGGACTCAGCCAGCTTCAGGGCGGTGACGCTGGGTAGCAGGAGGTCTTTGTCCTGGAGCGTATGTGTGAGCACACAGAGGCTCATCCAGACCACCTCTGCATCTGGGTCAGCCAGCTGCTCCACCAGGTGTGGATAGAGGCAGCATATTCCTCCGGCCTGTGTGCAAGACCAGGCTGTGCTGTGAAGCCGTGAATGGCCGCAGAACCAACAGCTGCTTGGGGCACTGGGGCAGCTGAAGCAGGAGGCAGGAGAGCTGGGAGCAGCTGCCTCTGCTGCCAAAGGCCAGCCAAGCCCAGAGGTCTGCGTTGCCCAGCCCCACACTGCCAGCATGGCTTCAGCCACTGCCCCTTCTCACCAGCGAGGGCTCCTTGCTGAGCACCACAAGGCCTCTGAGCGCCCGGCGCAGCCTGTCCCTGCACTGGCTCAGCAGGTGCCTGGATACCACCAGCAGGGCACTGGGACCGTGTTTGCTCAAGTCCAGACACTCCAGGACCTGAAAGGCACAGGGCAGTGATGGGGGAGCCGGCCGGCAGGAGCCCAGAGCCTCATAGGGCCAGGCCCAGGCAGCAGCAGTGGGTGTGGGCAGCCTCCCAGGTGGCTGCAGCTACGGGAGGCCCAAGAGCTGGGAGGCAGCTCAGCCAGGCAGCGCTGGCCATCAGGCTCACCTCCACAAAGAACGCCAGGGCAGGCAGATGCCAGCGGGGCTGCTTCCCGAGGAGCAGGCTGAGCAGGTGTGAGGCCATGTGGGGACACAAGGGGCTCAAGCCACGGCGCATCTCCCTGGCATGGGAAAAAGGAAACAAGGCCCTGAGCCGGGCGGGCAGACCTCTCCCAGGCGTGGTCTCACAGAGGTCTGATCTTTCTCCAGCACTCTGCAAGGGGACATGGGGCCCTTGGGAGGCGGCTGCTGCTGGGCATCCTCCTCTCCCAGCCTTTCCCAGTCTGCTCGGCCCTCCCTCGCTGACAAGGGCTCTCGCTTACAGCCCCAGGGACTGTGTGGGGCACTCTGGGCAGGGAGCACAAATGCTGACGGTGGCGGCGGGGCGTAGGAGATCTCACCTGGCCAGCAGATCTGCTGCATAGTGCTGGGTGTCGGCACAGAGCAGCTTCTCCCAGACCCGCTTGTTCTCCAGAGCCACCAGCTTCTTGTCAAAGCCCAGGCGGGAGAGCAGAGCCTTCATGGTCTGCACTGCAAACCTGCATGCCGAGCAAAGGCCAGGTCACTCTGGGAGCGCTGGCCCTGGCCACGAGGGCGTGGGAAGGACAGGGCGACTGGCACCTGTGGGGATGGCAGGGAAGGCCGTGTTCTTCCCGGCACGCTCTCCAGAATCTCCCAGTTTCAATGTCCCCTGGCATCTGCTCTGTGGTGGTGAAAATTTGCAAGAGCAGAGCCACAAACAGTTGGGGAGAATGAAGCAGAATGGCACAGTGCCACTCACACATGGGAGCAATCCTCCACAGCACCAGAGTTGCCTGCAAGAGACAAAGCAGCCTGAGGCAGCGCTCAGTGCCAGGGTGTCTATGAGGCAGGGCCCGAGGGGAGACGCAGGGGGAGCACGCGGCCTGCTGCCCCTGAGCCTGCCCCTAGGCCAGCTTTGAGCCCAGGCAGGGAGCTGCAGGCTAGGGAGAGCAGGGAGAGGTGCTGGAGAGGCAACCAGGAGGGCGAGCAAAGACCAGCTGCAGAAACTCACAGCCAGGGCAAAGACAGCCTTGTCTCCGCAGGAGAAGCTGCCATAGGGCGGCTGCTCCTCCATGGCAGAGAGCAGCGCTGGAAGCACCTCCTGGGCGGCCACTCCGGACGTGCCGATGGCTCTCCACATCAGCGCGGCGGCTCTGTGTGAGCAGAGCTGTGCGTCAGCACCGTGCCCCGTGCGGCTGCGTGGGGCTGGGTGACAGAGCCCCGGTGCCCTGAAGGGCAGAGAGGGAGCGTGGCAGAGGCTCAGGAAACAGAGGGGCCCGAGGCTCCCGCAGCTCTCTGCCTGTCTGGCAGAGCCCACTGGACAGGCTGTACAGGGTGAGGGGCCCTACGGGCCGGTGAGCACTGAGCTCTCGAGGCACTTGTGCTCCGTACCTGTCACACGTTGGGGCACAGCATAGGAGGCTCATCACCACTTGAACAGGGTGTTCCTCTGTCAGGTTCAGAATCTCCATTTGCAGCCTGGCATCCACGGTGACACAGGACGCCAGTCTCCGGAGAATATCCCTGACCATGGCTTGCACCTGGAGGACGCGGCGTGGGGAAGACTTGGAGTGCTGTCCAAGGGAGCAACTTGCCCAGCTTCCCCGAAGAAGTGCTTGCCTTCCCACCCCACTGTAATGGCCTCAAAGGCTGAGGGGGTCCAGCGGATGTAGCTTGAGGAGCCACATGATCCTGGGAGGCCTTCAGCCCTGGCCCCAGTTTGCTTAGCTGTGGAGAGCTTTTTTCAGACATGGCTTATAGAAAAAGGCCATGATCACATACAGCTGGTTAAAAAGTAAAAGGCAGCTGTAACCAGCAAGTTCTCAGGCTTTTCCTTAAAAACAATAAATACCTTGTCCTTGGCTAAGTTATGAGAAAAACATGGTGGAAAACATGGAGTCCTTGAAGGGTGCTCAATAACAAGTCAACAGCAGGATCAGAAAAACAAGTATTAGCCTCAACAAGAAACCACAGGTATTGACAACAAAGGAGGGGTTGGTGTGTAATCTGTAAGCAGTGATGAGCTCGGGTTTTGCAATATGTATGAACTTAATTAACACTACTATAAAAGTGTGTAAGCTGGATCAATAAATCTGAGATCGATGCTCATCAATCGGATGTGTGCTCGTTCTCCCTTCACTTTCGTCACTTACCTGCTGTGGAGAAGCTGCACGCTTCTGGAAAACCTCCAGAGTGGGTGCAGGAGCCACGGTCAGTGTGGGCTTGGCCTGAGTGTCTGGCATGCCCTGAGCCTGGGTGTGGGTGATGGCCATGCCCTCAGTCAGGGCCATGCCAGCCTCCGCCCTGCCCTGGGCCGTGTCCTGCTCAGAGGCTGCTGCGAGCTCCGAGGACGCTGAGATGGCAGCAGCCTCTGCCCGCAGCTGGCCAGGCCTGGAGTCGGGCTGGGCCGTGCCCTTGGTGCCGGTGCCACGGGTCTTTGTGCGGCCCAGGTGCAGAAACCTCCGCAGTGTCTGCAGCAGAAGGAGGGAGGGAGGGGAGGGACGTTCCATGGCCTGCTCCAAGCTCAGGGATCAGCCAAGCAGCGCCAGTAGGCCCGGCCCAGGTGGGGATGGCCGCAGGTACCTGCGCTGTTCTGTGGAAGCGGCCACGGGTGGGCTCCTGCTCTTGAGTTGGGTCCCTGGCTGCATCTGTTAAAGAGCAAGCGCAGCCAGAGGTGAGGGGCTGCGGGAGAGGCTGGAGAACACAGCCCAGCCCTGCGCTCCCCAGGCAGGGACAGCCCCACGGGAGCCCAGGGGATGGAGCACGGCAATTCAGGGGCGCAGCCCCGGTCTCTCTCCCATCCCGTCCATGGGCATGTCCACAGGGATGGGATGGGATGGGATGGGATGGGATGGGATGGGATGGGATGGGATGGGATGGGATGGGGTGGGGCAGGGCCAGGCCAGCTGCAGGCACCGGCCCAGCAGCCCAGCTCCACCACTCACCGTCCTGCAGCATCTGCAACTTCTCTGGCTCTGCAGGCTTCTGCACTGGGGCAGCTGCAGGGCCTTTGCTTTTCTTGCCCCAAAGCCCCTTGAACAGACTGAGCAGTCCGCCCGCCATCCTGCTGTCTAACCTTTCAAATGCCTTGGCAAAGGCCTGCGTCAGCAAGGGCTGCAGTCTTGCCTTGAAGGCACCTGCAACAGAGGAGCCTCAGAAAGGCGAGAGCACAGCAAGTCCTGCACTCGAGGGCTCCTGCCACAATGACAGGACACTCCTGGCAAACAATGGAGGTCAGCAAGTCCCACGGCCTGGCCACGAGGGCACCAGCTGCAGGGATGGGAGATGCCTCGGAAAAGCTCTGAGTCACCAAATGCCGAGGTCTGGCCGTGAGGCCAGCCACAGGAGGAATGCCTTGGAAAAGCTCCAGGTCAGCAGCCAACGAGCTGACTGTGCAGGGTCGCCTCACAGCACCGCTCTGTCACCTCCTGTCCCGTTGCGTGCACTGAGCACTGTGGCGTGGCTGTGTGGCTGCCAGCCCCTATGTCAGCGCGTGTCACAAAGGGCTGCCAAGACACGGTGTCCCTTTCGGTTCCACAGGGAACCTGCTGCACCGTGTCACAAAGGGACATGCTGCCACGTGCCCCGGGGCCAACCACTCCCCAGCCAAGGTGCCCCCGCTTGGAAGGAATCCATTGCCCCAAATGTCTAACACAGCCCTGGACACACCAAGAGCTGCCAAGTGCTCGGGGAAGGACTCTCCACGGGGCCCGCACAGCCCAGCTCGCTGCTGGCCCTGAAGCAGAGCAGCTTCCAGCAAGCAAGAGGCAAATGCATCTTGCCAAGAGTTAAAACACAGCAGATAGGGAAGATGGCATGAATGTGCATAAAGGCCTTTGAATTCACAGGTCTCTGAGAGGCATTTGGGGCTCTTGGCTGGACAGAGATTATCCCCCTCTGTCCTGTGCTCAAAGGCGGCGGACACACCCTGCCGCTGGTGCTTGCCTTGGTCTCTGCAGGCCCAGGCAGATTGCCAAAGCTGCTCTTCACAGCCTTCTCCCTTGCCATGCCCCTCTGCCAAGTGCAAGGGGCCTCAAGGATGGAAAGGAGCGCAAGGAGCCAAAGGGAGACAGCTGCACCTAGCTCACTAGAGGCTCCTGGGGAAGCACTTTGCTTGAGAAGCAAGCCCCTCTCTTCCAAAGGCATTTCCCCAAATGTGTCCATTTCCCAGGGAACACCAACACACACTTAAGAAACCCTGGCAAGGCTCAATTACTTCTGCACCTTGTAGCACAGGCACTCCAGCTCGAGCTCATCTTCCTTCTCCCGAGCCTGTTTCCTCGTGTCCATTGTGGCACGCAGCCCCAGACCCCCTATAAACAAGAGCTGCCCGCTGCCCCTTCAAGTGCCCGAGCTCCTGCCTGCGCTCACGACAGCAAAACCAGGCTGTTCCCAGGCAAGGAGCAGAGCCCTGTTCCCGCAGGAAGCTCTCGTGACCCCCTTCCCCACAGTGCAAGCGGCACTTCTGCCTGCCTGCCTGCCCAGAACGCTCTTGGCACAGCAGAGCACAAGCTGGCTGGCTCTGGCCTCCGCACAGCCCAAACACAGGCACGGGAAGACACAGCTGCGGCTGTTTTGCAGCCATGCCCCAGAGGGATGGGATTGGGCCCCTGCCTCTGGTCTCACTGCCCTCTTCCTGTCCCTGTGTAGGGATGGAGCATTGCTGTGCTTTCAGGAAGCTCTTTGTGGAAACTTCTGCCATTGCAAGCTCCTTTGCCCTCCGTGGATGCCTGCACTGGAATTCCTCATGGCTGGGTTCAGAGCACACTCAAGCTGGCTCTTCTACAACTCAGAGTCCTTGTCCCCTTCAGCGTGCTCAGCATGCCCTTTAAGTCCACGCCGCTGTGCAACTGGAGCAGCGGGACAGGGAACTTTGCAGCCTGAGCTGCCCTTGTTCCTCTCTGTCCGTGCCCGGAACACAGCAGGCAGGAGAAGGGCAGCAGGGCCCTGCGTGTCTCCGGGCTCAGGTTTTGTGTCACTTCAGCTCCACGGATATGCGGTTCAAGTGAAAAACCCAAACTGTTTATTAAGGGAAAGCGAAGGTAAGGGGTGAGCTGGGAGGCAGAAAAGGGGATGGGCAGGGCCTGAGGTCTGCAGGGAGGGAGGTGCCAACAGGGAGAGAGATGGCAGGAGCTGCTGGGGCTTCACACAGGCTCAGCTCTGAGCAGCCATGCTGTGCCTGGAGCTCCAGCTGCTCCATCCTGTTCTGCAGGTGCTCCCATCTTCAATGGGCACTTGAAATCGCTGATGGACACTGGTACATCTGATCCATCAGACAAAGTCCTGCAGATCTTCCTTCAAAGATCATCTGAAGCAGTTTGCTCAGGCACGATGAACTCTCATCTTCCTTCAGGGCTTGAAGAGCTGGAAGAGAGAGGAACAGAGCCAAGGTCAGAGGCCAGATTGAGGAAATCCAAGGAAAGCCTCCTGCCAGGGCCATCCCAGCCAGCTGCAGAGGCCCGGCTCTCACTGTAGCCAGGGCAGCAGCCGGGCTGGGGGCAGGGAGGGGCGCCGGGCTCAGGGCTCACCCATGAACCTGACAGCTGCCTCTCGCAGGGTCCTCTGTGGGCTCTCAGCCGCTCGGCTCTCGTCCTGCAGCAGCTGCGGGGAGCACCAGCAGGGAAGGCTTGGCATGGCCTCTGCCCCTTGGCCGGGCTCTCCCTGGCCCCAGCACCGGCCGAGCCGGCCCACACAGCCCGGGACAGGGAGCAGCATGGGGGGCACAGGCTGGCGGGCCTGGCTGCGGCGCTGGGCAGTGGCACAGCTGCCGGTCCTCCACATCGTGCACCAGGGGCAGGGCTCGATCTCCCCGGCTGTCCTTACCAGGCTCTCAGCAAACTTAATCCGCCACGCCTTCGTCAGCAGCTCCTCAAGGTCCCTCCTCTTCAGGAAGCGTGCCGCACAAAGCAGGGCTTGGAAAGAGGCCTGGAGAGTGGCAGAGAGCTGCAGGTGGCACCAGAGCCCAGGGCACAGGACCTGTGTCCCTGTGCCATGACCATGGGGAGGCTGGAGCCCGCCAGGTGCCAGGGCAGGAGGTGGCCAAGCCCCCTGCCAGGGATGCGGCACCATCACACAAAACCTCACCTTGGCCACATACAGGTTCTCATTGTGCCAGCGCAAGAATAGAGGGAGCAGGCTCTGGTTCACAAATGTCGTGAGAAGCTCTTCCCCCTCTTCCACTACCAGCTCCATCACCTTGCAAAAGAGCTGAATGGAGAGCAGCTGCACGTGGCTGTTGTCCTGGAAGGAAAGCAAAAGACCTCAGCACCAACTACTCCAGGCCCATTGAGGCAAAGGCCCAGAACTGCACAGAGCACAAAGTTTCCAGGTAGCATCCAGTGCCCTTGGCTGGGGCCACATAGCCTTACGTTCTCAAAGTGTGGCAGGAGGGACTCAGCCAGCTTCAGGGCGGTGACGCTGGGTAGCAGGAGGTCTTTGTCCTGGAGCGTATGTGTGAGCACACAGAGGCTCATCCAGACCACCTCTGCATCTGGGTCAGCCAGCTGCTCCACCAGGTGTGGATAGAGGCAGCATATTCCTCCGGCCTGTGTGCAAGACCAGGCTGTGCTGTGAAGCCGTGAATGGCCGCAGAACCAACAGCTGCTTGGGGCACTGGGGCAGCTGAAGCAGGAGGCAGGAGAGCTGGGAGCAGCTGCCTCTGCTGCCAAAGGCCAGCCAAGCCCAGAGGTCTGCGTTGCCCAGCCCCACACTGCCAGCATGGCTTCAGCCACTGCCCCTTCTCACCAGCGAGGGCTCCTTGCTGAGCACCACAAGGCCTCTGAGCGCCCGGCGCAGCCTGTCCCTGCACTGGCTCAGCAGGTGCCTGGATACCACCAGCAGGGCACTGGGACCGTGTTTGCTCAAGTCCAGACACTCCAGGACCTGAAAGGCACAGGGCAGTGATGGGGGAGCCGGCCGGCAGGAGCCCAGAGCCTCATAGGGCCAGGCCCAGGCAGCAGCAGTGGGTGTGGGCAGCCTCCCAGGTGGCTGCAGCTACGGGAGGCCCAAGAGCTGGGAGGCAGCTCAGCCAGGCAGCGCTGGCCATCAGGCTCACCTCCACAAAGAACGCCAGGGCAGGCAGATGCCAGCGGGGCTGCTTCCCGAGGAGCAGGCTGAGCAGGTGTGAGGCCATGTGGGGACACAAGGGGCTCAAGCCACGGCGCATCTCCCTGGCATGGGAAAAAGGAAACAAGGCCCTGAGCCGGGCGGGCAGACCTCTCCCAGGCGTGGTCTCACAGAGGTCTGATCTTTCTCCAGCACTCTGCAAGGGGACATGGGGCCCTTGGGAGGCGGCTGCTGCTGGGCATCCTCCTCTCCCAGCCTTTCCCAGTCTGCTCGGCCCTCCCTCGCTGACAAGGGCTCTCGCTTACAGCCCCAGGGACTGTGTGGGGCACTCTGGGCAGGGAGCACAAATGCTGACGGTGGCGGCGGGGCGTAGGAGATCTCACCTGGCCAGCAGATCTGCTGCATAGTGCTGGGTGTCGGCACAGAGCAGCTTCTCCCAGACCCGCTTGTTCTCCAGAGCCACCAGCTTCTTGTCAAAGCCCAGGCGGGAGAGCAGAGCCTTCATGGTCTGCACTGCAAACCTGCATGCCGAGCAAAGGCCAGGTCACTCTGGGAGCGCTGGCCCTGGCCACGAGGGCGTGGGAAGGACAGGGCGACTGGCACCTGTGGGGATGGCAGGGAAGGCCGTGTTCTTCCCGGCACGCTCTCCAGAATCTCCCAGTTTCAATGTCCCCTGGCATCTGCTCTGTGGTGGTGAAAATTTGCAAGAGCAGAGCCACAAACAGTTGGGGAGAATGAAGCAGAATGGCACAGTGCCACTCACACATGGGAGCAATCCTCCACAGCACCAGAGTTGCCTGCAAGAGACAAAGCAGCCTGAGGCAGCGCTCAGTGCCAGGGTGTCTATGAGGCAGGGCCCGAGGGGAGACGCAGGGGGAGCACGCGGCCTGCTGCCCCTGAGCCTGCCCCTAGGCCAGCTTTGAGCCCAGGCAGGGAGCTGCAGGCTAGGGAGAGCAGGGAGAGGTGCTGGAGAGGCAACCAGGAGGGCGAGCAAAGACCAGCTGCAGAAACTCACAGCCAGGGCAAAGACAGCCTTGTCTCCGCAGGAGAAGCTGCCATAGGGCGGCTGCTCCTCCATGGCAGAGAGCAGCGCTGGAAGCACCTCCTGGGCGGCCACTCCGGACGTGCCGATGGCTCTCCACATCAGCGCGGCGGCTCTGTGTGAGCAGAGCTGTGCGTCAGCACCGTGCCCCGTGCGGCTGCGTGGGGCTGGGTGACAGAGCCCCGGTGCCCTGAAGGGCAGAGAGGGAGCATGGCAGAGGCTCAGGAAACAGAGGGGCCCGAGGCTCCCGCAGCTCTCTGCCTGTCTGGCAGAGCCCACTGGACAGGCTGTACAGGGTGAGGGGCCCTACGGGCCGGTGAGCACTGAGCTCTCGAGGCACTTGTGCTCCGTACCTGTCACACGTTGGGGCACAGCATAGGAGGCTCATCACCACTTGAACAGGGTGTTCCTCTGTCAGGTTCAGAATCTCCATTTGCAGCCTGGCATCCACGGTGACACAGGACGCCAGTCTCCGGAGAATATCCCTGACCATGGCTTGCACCTGGAGGACGCGGCGTGGGGAAGACTTGGAGTGCTGTCCAAGGGAGCAACTTGCCCAGCTTCCCCGAAGAAGTGCTTGCCTTCCCACCCCACTGTAATGGCCTCAAAGGCTGAGGGGGTCCAGCGGATGTAGCTTGAGGAGCCACATGATCCTGGGAGGCCTTCAGCCCTGGCCCCAGTTTGCTTAGCTGTGGAGAGCTTTTTTCAGACATGGCTTATAGAAAAAGGCCATGATCACATACAGCTGGTTAAAAAGTAAAAGGCAGCTGTAACCAGCAAGTTCTCAGGCTTTTCCTTAAAAACAATAAATACCTTGTCCTTGGCTAAGTTATGAGAAAAACATGGTGGAAAACATGGAGTCCTTGAAGGGTGCTCAATAACAAGTCAACAGCAGGATCAGAAAAACAAGTATTAGCCTCAACAAGAAACCACAGGTATTGACAACAAAGGAGGGGTTGGTGTGTAATCTGTAAGCAGTGATGAGCTCGGGTTTTGCAATATGTATGAACTTAATTAACACTACTATAAAAGTGTGTAAGCTGGATCAATAAATCTGAGATCGATGCTCATCAATCGGATGTGTGCTCGTTCTCCCTTCACTTTCGTCACTTACCTGCTGTGGAGAAGCTGCACGCTTCTGGAAAACCTCCAGAGTGGGTGCAGGAGCCACGGTCAGTGTGGGCTTGGCCTGAGTGTCTGGCATGCCCTGAGCCTGGGTGTGGGTGATGGCCATGCCCTCAGTCAGGGCCATGCCAGCCTCCGCCCTGCCCTGGGCCGTGTCCTGCTCAGAGGCTGCTGCGAGCTCCGAGGACGCTGAGATGGCAGCAGCCTCTGCCCGCAGCTGGCCAGGCCTGGAGTCGGGCTGGGCCGTGCCCTTGGTGCCGGTGCCACGGGTCTTTGTGCGGCCCAGGTGCAGAAACCTCCGCAGTGTCTGCAGCAGAAGGAGGGAGGGAGGGGAGGGACGTTCCATGGCCTGCTCCAAGCGCAGGGATCAGCCAAGCAGCGCCAGTAGGCCCGGCCCAGGTGGGGATGGCCGCAGGTACCTGCGCTGTTCTGTGGAAGCGGCCACGGGTGGGCTCCTGCTCTTGAGTTGGGTCCCTGGCTGCATCTGTTAAAGAGCAAGCGCAGCCAGAGGTGAGGGGCTGCGGGAGAGGCTGGAGAACACAGCCCAGCCCTGCGCTCCCCAGGCAGGGACAGCCCCACGGGAGCCCAGGGGATGGAGCACGGCAATTCAGGGGCGCAGCCCCGGTCTCTCTCCCATCCCGTCCATGGGCATGTCCACAGGGATGGGATGGGATGGGATGGGATGGGATGGGATGGGATGGGATGGGGTGGGGCAGGGCCAGGCCAGCTGCAGGCACCGGCCCAGCAGCCCAGCTCCACCACTCACTGTCCTGCAGCATCTGCAACTTCTCTGGCTCTGCAGGCTTCTGCACTGGGGCAGCTGCAGGGCCTTTGCTTTTCTTGCCCCAAAGCCCCTTGAACAGACTGAGCAGTCCGCCCGCCATCCTGCTGTCTAACCTTTCAAATGCCTTGGCAAAGGCCTGCGTCAGCAAGGGCTGCAGTCTTGCCTTGAAGGCACCTGCAACAGAGGAGCCTCAGAAAGGCGAGAGCACAGCAAGTCCTGCACTCGAGGGCTCCTGCCACAATGACAGGACACTCCTGGCAAACAATGGAGGTCAGCAAGTCCCACGGCCTGGCCACGAGGGCACCAGCTGCAGGGATGGGAGATGCCTCGGAAAAGCTCTGAGTCACCAAATGCCGAGGTCTGGCCGTGAGGCCAGCCACAGGAGGAATGCCTTGGAAAAGCTCCAGGTCAGCAGCCAACGAGCTGACTGTGCAGGGTCGCCTCACAGCACCGCTCTGTCACCTCCTGTCCCGTTGCGTGCACTGAGCACTGTGGCGTGGCTGTGTGGCTGCCAGCCCCTATGTCAGCGCGTGTCACAAAGGGCTGCCAAGACACGGTGTCCCTTTCGGTTCCACAGGGAACCTGCTGCACCGTGTCACAAAGGGACATGCTGCCACGTGCCCCGGGGCCAACCACTCCCCAGCCAAGGTGCCCCCGCTTGGAAGGAATCCATTGCCCCAAATGTCTAACACAGCCCTGGACACACCAAGAGCTGCCAAGTGCTCGGGGAAGGACTCTCCACGGGGCCCGCACAGCCCAGCTCGCTGCTGGCCCTGAAGCAGAGCAGCTTCCAGCAAGCAAGAGGCAAATGCATCTTGCCAAGAGTTAAAACACAGCAGATAGGGAAGATGGCATGAATGTGCATAAAGGCCTTTGAATTCACAGGTCTCTGAGAGGCATTTGGGGCTCTTGGCTGGACAGAGATTATCCCCCTCTGTCCTGTGCTCAAAGGCGGCGGACACACCCTGCCGCTGGTGCTTGCCTTGGTCTCTGCAGGCCCAGGCAGATTGCCAAAGCTGCTCTTCACAGCCTTCTCCCTTGCCATGCCCCTCTGCCAAGTGCAAGGGGCCTCAAGGATGGAAAGGAGCGCAAGGAGCCAAAGGGAGACAGCTGCACCTAGCTCACTAGAGGCTCCTGGGGAAGCACTTTGCTTGAGAAGCAAGCCCCTCTCTTCCAAAGGCATTTCCCCAAATGTGTCCATTTCCCAGGGAACACCAACACACACTTAAGAAACCCTGGCAAGGCTCAATTACTTCTGCACCTTGTAGCACAGGCACTCCAGCTCGAGCTCATCTTCCTTCTCCCGAGCCTGTTTCCTCGTGTCCATTGTGGCACGCAGCCCCAGACCCCCTATAAACAAGAGCTGCCCGCTGCCCCTTCAAGTGCCCGAGCTCCTGCCTGCGCTCACGACAGCAAAACCAGGCTGTTCCCAGGCAAGGAGCAGAGCCCTGTTCCCGCAGGAAGCTCTCGTGACCCCCTTCCCCACAGTGCAAGCGGCACTTCTGCCTGCCTGCCTGCCCAGAACGCTCTTGGCACAGCAGAGCACAAGCTGGCTGGCTCTGGCCTCCGCACAGCCCAAACACAGGCACGGGAAGACACAGCTGCGGCTGTTTTGCAGCCATGCCCCAGAGGGATGGGATTGGGCCCCTGCCTCTGGTCTCACTGCCCTCTTCCTGTCCCTGTGTAGGGATGGAGCATTGCTGTGCTTTCAGGAAGCTCTTTGTGGAAACTTCTGCCATTGCAAGCTCCTTTGCCCTCCGTGGATGCCTGCACTGGAATTCCTCATGGCTGGGTTCAGAGCACACTCAAGCTGGCTCTTCTACAACTCAGAGTCCTTGTCCCCTTCAGCGTGCTCAGCATGCCCTTTAAGTCCACGCCGCTGTGCAACTGGAGCAGCGGGACAGGGAACTTTGCAGCCTGAGCTGCCCTTGTTCCTCTCTGTCCGTGCCCGGAACACAGCAGGCAGGAGAAGGGCAGCAGGGCCCTGCGTGTCTCCGGGCTCAGGTTTTGTGTCACTTCAGCTCCACGGATATGCGGTTCAAGTGAAAAACCCAAACTGTTTATTAAGGGAAAGCGAAGGTAAGGGGTGAGGTGGGAGGCAGAAAAGGGGATGGGCAGGGCCTGAGGTCTGCAGGGAGGGAGGTGCCAACAGGGAGAGAGATGGCAGGAGCTGCTGGGGCTTCACACAGGCTCAGCTCTGAGCAGCCATGCTGTGCCTGGAGCTCCAGCTGCTCCATCCTGTTCTGCAGGTGCTCCCATCTTCAATGGGCACTTGAAATCGCTGATGGACACTGGTACATCTGATCCATCAGACAAAGTCCTGCAGATCTTCCTTCAAAGATCATCTGAAGCAGTTTGCTCAGGCACGATGAACTCTCATCTTCCTTCAGGGCTTGAAGAGCTGGAAGAGAGAGGAACAGAGCCAAGGTCAGAGGCCAGATTGAGGAAATCCAAGGAAAGCCTCCTGCCAGGGCCATCCCAGCCAGCTGCAGAGGCCCGGCTCTCACTGTAGCCAGGGCAGCAGCCGGGCTGGGGGCAGGGAGGGGCGCCGGGCTCAGGGCTCACCCATGAACCTGACAGCTGCCTCTCGCAGGGTCCTCTGTGGGCTCTCAGCCGCTCGGCTCTCGTCCTGCAGCAGCTGCGGGGAGCACCAGCAGGGAAGGCTTGGCATGGCCTCTGCCCCTTGGCAGGGCTCTCCCTGGCCCCAGCACCGGCCGAGCCGGCCCACACAGCCCGGGACAGGGAGCAGCATGGGGGGCACAGGCTGGCGGGCCTGGCTGCGGCGCTGGGCAGTGGCACAGCTGCCGGTCCTCCACATCGTGCACCAGGGGCAGGGCTCGATCTCCCCGGCTGTCCTTACCAGGCTCTCAGCAAACTTAATCCGCCACGCCTTCGTCAGCAGCTCCTCAAGGTCCCTCCTCTTCAGGAAGCGTGCCGCACAAAGCAGGGCTTGGAAAGAGGCCTGGAGAGTGGCAGAGAGCTGCAGGTGGCACCAGAGCCCAGGGCACAGGACCTGTGTCCCTGTGCCATGACCATGGGGAGGCTGGAGCCCGCCAGGTGCCAGGGCAGGAGGTGGCCAAGCCCCCTGCCAGGGATGCGGCACCATCACACAAAACCTCACCTTGGCCACATACAGGTTCTCATTGTGCCAGCGCAAGAATAGAGGGAGCAGGCTCTGGTTCACAAATGTCGTGAGAAGCTCTTCCCCCTCTTCCACTACCAGCTCCATCACCTTGCAAAAGAGCTGAATGGAGAGCAGCTGCACGTGGCTGTTGTCCTGGAAGGAAAGCAAAAGACCTCAGCACCAACTACTCCAGGCCCATTGAGGCAAAGGCCCAGAACTGCACAGAGCACAAAGTTTCCAGGTAGCATCCAGTGCCCTTGGCTGGGGCCACATAGCCTTACGTTCTCAAAGTGTGGCAGGAGGGACTCAGCCAGCTTCAGGGCGGTGACGCTGGGTAGCAGGAGGTCTTTGTCCTGGAGCGTATGTGTGAGCACACAGAGGCTCATCCAGACCACCTCTGCATCTGGGTCAGCCAGCTGCTCCACCAGGTGTGGATAGAGGCAGCATATTCCTCCGGCCTGTGTGCAAGACCAGGCTGTGCTGTGAAGCCGTGAATGGCCGCAGAACCAACAGCTGCTTGGGGCACTGGGGCAGCTGAAGCAGGAGGCAGGAGAGCTGGGAGCAGCTGCCTCTGCTGCCAAAGGCCAGCCAAGCCCAGAGGTCTGCGTTGCCCAGCCCCACACTGCCAGCATGGCTTCAGCCACTGCCCCTTCTCACCAGCGAGGGCTCCTTGCTGAGCACCACAAGGCCTCTGAGCGCCCGGCGCAGCCTGTCCCTGCACTGGCTCAGCAGGTGCCTGGATACCACCAGCAGGGCACTGGGACCGTGTTTGCTCAAGTCCAGACACTCCAGGACCTGAAAGGCACAGGGCAGTGATGGGGGAGCCGGCCGGCAGGAGCCCAGAGCCTCATAGGGCCAGGCCCAGGCAGCAGCAGTGGGTGTGGGCAGCCTCCCAGGTGGCTGCAGCTACGGGAGGCCCAAGAGCTGGGAGGCAGCTCAGCCAGGCAGCGCTGGCCATCAGGCTCACCTCCACAAAGAACGCCAGGGCAGGCAGATGCCAGCGGGGCTGCTTCCCGAGGAGCAGGCTGAGCAGGTGTGAGGCCATGTGGGGACACAAGGGGCTCAAGCCACGGCGCATCTCCCTGGCATGGGAAAAAGGAAACAAGGCCCTGAGCCGGGCGGGCAGACCTCTCCCAGGCGTGGTCTCACAGAGGTCTGATCTTTCTCCAGCACTCTGCAAGGGGACATGGGGCCCTTGGGAGGCGGCTGCTGCTGGGCATCCTCCTCTCCCAGCCTTTCCCAGTCTGCTCGGCCCTCCCTCGCTGACAAGGGCTCTCGCTTACAGCCCCAGGGACTGTGTGGGGCACTCTGGGCAGGGAGCACAAATGCTGACGGTGGCGGCGGGGCGTAGGAGATCTCACCTGGCCAGCAGATCTGCTGCATAGTGCTGGGTGTCGGCACAGAGCAGCTTCTCCCAGACCCGCTTGTTCTCCAGAGCCACCAGCTTCTTGTCAAAGCCCAGGCGGGAGAGCAGAGCCTTCATGGTCTGCACTGCAAACCTGCATGCCGAGCAAAGGCCAGGTCACTCTGGGAGCGCTGGCCCTGGCCACGAGGGCGTGGGAAGGACAGGGCGACTGGCACCTGTGGGGATGGCAGGGAAGGCCGTGTTCTTCCCGGCACGCTCTCCAGAATCTCCCAGTTTCAATGTCCCCTGGCATCTGCTCTGTGGTGGTGAAAATTTGCAAGAGCAGAGCCACAAACAGTTGGGGAGAATGAAGCAGAATGGCACAGTGCCACTCACACATGGGAGCAATCCTCCACAGCACCAGAGTTGCCTGCAAGAGACAAAGCAGCCTGAGGCAGCGCTCAGTGCCAGGGTGTCTATGAGGCAGGGCCCGAGGGGAGACGCAGGGGGAGCACGCGGCCTGCTGCCCCTGAGCCTGCCCCTAGGCCAGCTTTGAGCCCAGGCAGGGAGCTGCAGGCTAGGGAGAGCAGGGAGAGGTGCTGGAGAGGCAACCAGGAGGGCGAGCAAAGACAGCCTTGTCTCCGCAGGAGAAGCTGCCATAGGGCGGCTGCTCCTCCATGGCAGAGAGCAGCGCTGGAAGCACCTCCTGGGCGGCCACTCCGGACGTGCCGATGGCTCTCCACATCAGCGCGGCGGCTCTGTGTGAGCAGAGCTGTGCGTCAGCACCGTGCCCCGTGCGGCTGCGTG
The DNA here is from genome assembly GCF_028551555.1 of Melozone crissalis. NCBI lineage: Eukaryota > Metazoa > Chordata > Aves > Passeriformes > Passerellidae > Melozone > Melozone crissalis. The sequence goes on along the minus strand of NW_026535940.1, from coordinate 2,101,903 downwards.
GGGCTGGGTGACAGAGCCCCGGTGCCCTGAAGGGCAGAGAGGGAGCATGGCAGAGGCTCAGGAAACAGAGGGGCCCGAGGCTCCCGCAGCTCTCTGCCTGTCTGGCAGAGCCCACTGGACAGGCTGTACAGGGTGAGGGGCCCTACGGGCCGGTGAGCACTGAGCTCTCGAGGCACTTGTGCTCCGTACCTGTCACACGTTGGGGCACAGCATAGGAGGCTCATCACCACTTGAACAGGGTGTTCCTCTGTCAGGTTCAGAATCTCCATTTGCAGCCTGGCATCCACGGTGACACAGGACGCCAGTCTCCGGAGAATATCCCTGACCATGGCTTGCACCTGGAGGACGCGGCGTGGGGAAGACTTGGAGTGCTGTCCAAGGGAGCAACTTGCCCAGCTTCCCCGAAGAAGTGCTTGCCTTCCCACCCCACTGTAATGGCCTCAAAGGCTGAGGGGGTCCAGCGGATGTAGCTTGAGGAGCCACATGATCCTGGGAGGCCTTCAGCCCTGGCCCCAGTTTGCTTAGCTGTGGAGAGCTTTTTTCAGACATGGCTTATAGAAAAAGGCCATGATCACATACAGCTGGTTAAAAAGTAAAAGGCAGCTGTAACCAGCAAGTTCTCAGGCTTTTCCTTAAAAACAATAAATACCTTGTCCTTGGCTAAGTTATGAGAAAAACATGGTGGAAAACATGGAGTCCTTGAAGGGTGCTCAATAACAAGTCAACAGCAGGATCAGAAAAACAAGTATTAGCCTCAACAAGAAACCACAGGTATTGACAACAAAGGAGGGGTTGGTGTGTAATCTGTAAGCAGTGATGAGCTCGGGTTTTGCAATATGTATGAACTTAATTAACACTACTATAAAAGTGTGTAAGCTGGATCAATAAATCTGAGATCGATGCTCATCAATCGGATGTGTGCTCGTTCTCCCTTCACTTTCGTCACTTACCTGCTGTGGAGAAGCTGCACGCTTCTGGAAAACCTCCAGAGTGGGTGCAGGAGCCACGGTCAGTGTGGGCTTGGCCTGAGTGTCTGGCATGCCCTGAGCCTGGGTGTGGGTGATGGCCATGCCCTCAGTCAGGGCCATGCCAGCCTCCGCCCTGCCCTGGGCCGTGTCCTGCTCAGAGGCTGCTGCGAGCTCCGAGGACGCTGAGATGGCAGCAGCCTCTGCCCGCAGCTGGCCAGGCCTGGAGTCGGGCTGGGCCGTGCCCTTGGTGCCGGTGCCACGGGTCTTTGTGCGGCCCAGGTGCAGAAACCTCCGCAGTGTCTGCAGCAGAAGGAGGGAGGGAGGGGAGGGACGTTCCATGGCCTGCTCCAAGCGCAGGGATCAGCCAAGCAGAGCCAGTAGGCCCGGCCCAGGTGGGGATGGCCGCAGGTACCTGCGCTGTTCTGTGGAAGCGGCCACGGGTGGGCTCCTGCTCTTGAGTTGGGTCCCTGGCTGCATCTGTTAAAGAGCAAGCGCAGCCAGAGGTGAGGGGCTGCGGGAGAGGCTGGAGAACACAGCCCAGCCCTGCGCTCCCCAGGCAGGGACAGCCCCACGGGAGCCCAGGGGATGGAGCACGGCAATTCAGGGGCGCAGCCCCGGTCTCTCTCCCATCCCGTCCATGGGCATGTCCACAGGGATGGGATGGGATGGGATGGGATGGGATGGGATGGGATGGGATGGGATGGGATGGGGTGGGGCAGGGCCAGGCCAGCTGCAGGCACCGGCCCAGCAGCCCAGCTCCACCACTCACCGTCCTGCAGCATCTGCAACTTCTCTGGCTCTGCAGGCTTCTGCACTGGGGCAGCTGCAGGGCCTTTGCTTTTCTTGCCCCAAAGCCCCTTGAACAGACTGAGCAGTCCGCCCGCCATCCTGCTGTCTAACCTTTCAAATGCCTTGGCAAAGGCCTGCGTCAGCAAGGGCTGCAGTCTTGCCTTGAAGGCACCTGCAACAGAGGAGCCTCAGAAAGGCGAGAGCACAGCAAGTCCTGCACTCGAGGGCTCCTGCCACAATGACAGGACACTCCTGGCAAACAATGGAGGTCACCAAGTCCCACGGCCTGGCCACGAGGGCACCAGCTGCAGGGATGGGAGATGCCTCGGAAAAGCTCTGAGTCACCAAATGCCGAGGTCTGGCCGTGAGGCCAGCCACAGGAGGAATGCCTTGGAAAAGCTCCAGGTCAGCAGCCAACGAGCTGACTGTGCAGGGTCGCCTCACAGCACCGCTCTGTCACCTCCTGTCCCGTTGCGTGCACTGAGCACTGTGGCGTGGCTGTGTGGCTGCCAGCCCCTATGTCAGCGCGTGTCACAAAGGGCTGCCAAGACACGGTGTCCCTTTCGGTTCCACAGGGAACCTGCTGCACCGTGTCACAAAGGGACATGCTGCCACGTGCCCCGGGGCCAACCACTCCCCAGCCAAGGTGCCCCCGCTTGGAAGGAATCCATTGCCCCAAATGTCTAACACAGCCCTGGACACACCAAGAGCTGCCAAGTGCTCGGGGAAGGACTCTCCACGGGGCCCGCACAGCCCAGCTCGCTGCTGGCCCTGAAGCAGAGCAGCTTCCAGCAAGCAAGAGGCAAATGCATCTTGCCAAGAGTTAAAACACAGCAGATAGGGAAGATGGCATGAATGTGCATAAAGGCCTTTGAATTCACAGGTCTCTGAGAGGCATTTGGGGCTCTTGGCTGGACAGAGATTATCCCCCTCTGTCCTGTGCTCAAAGGCGGCGGACACACCCTGCCGCTGGTGCTTGCCTTGGTCTCTGCAGGCCCAGGCAGATTGCCAAAGCTGCTCTTCACAGCCTTCTCCCTTGCCATGCCCCTCTGCCAAGTGCAAGGGGCCTCAAGGATGGAAAGGAGCGCAAGGAGCCAAAGGGAGACAGCTGCACCTAGCTCACTAGAGGCTCCTGGGGAAGCACTTTGCTTGAGAAGCAAGCCCCTCTCTTCCAAAGGCATTTCCCCAAATGTGTCCATTTCCCAGGGAACACCAACACACACTTAAGAAACCCTGGCAAGGCTCAATTACTTCTGCACCTTGTAGCACAGGCACTCCAGCTCGAGCTCATCTTCCTTCTCCCGAGCCTGTTTCCTCGTGTCCATTGTGGCACGCAGCCCCAGACCCCCTATAAACAAGAGCTGCCCGCTGCCCCTTCAAGTGCCCGAGCTCCTGCCTGCGCTCACGACAGCAAAACCAGGCTGTTCCCAGGCAAGGAGCAGAGCCCTGTTCCCGCAGGAAGCTCTCGTGACCCCCTTCCCCACAGTGCAAGCGGCACTTCTGCCTGCCTGCCTGCCCAGAACGCTCTTGGCACAGCAGAGCACAAGCTGGCTGGCTCTGGCCTCCGCACAGCCCAAACACAGGCACGGGAAGACACAGCTGCGGCTGTTTTGCAGCCATGCCCCAGAGGGATGGGATTGGGCCCCTGCCTCTGGTCTCACTGCCCTCTTCCTGTCCCTGTGTAGGGATGGAGCATTGCTGTGCTTTCAGGAAGCTCTTTGTGGAAACTTCTGCCATTGCAAGCTCCTTTGCCCTCCGTGGATGCCTGCACTGGAATTCCTCATGGCTGGGTTCAGAGCACACTCAAGCTGGCTCTTCTACAACTCAGAGTCCTTGTCCCCTTCAGCGTGCTCAGCATGCCCTTTAAGTCCACGCCGCTGTGCAACTGGAGCAGCGGGACAGGGAACTTTGCAGCCTGAGCTGCCCTTGTTCCTCTCTGTCCGTGCCCGGAACACAGCAGGCAGGAGAAGGGCAGCAGGGCCCTGCGTGTCTCCGGGCTCAGGTTTTGTGTCACTTCAGCTCCACGGATATGCGGTTCAAGTGAAAAACCCAAACTGTTTATTAAGGGAAAGCGAAGGTAAGGGGTGAGGTGGGAGGCAGAAAAGGGGATGGGCAGGGCCTGAGGTCTGCAGGGAGGGAGGTGCCAACAGGGAGAGAGATGGCAGGAGCTGCTGGGGCTTCACACAGGCTCAGCTCTGAGCAGCCATGCTGTGCCTGGAGCTCCAGCTGCTCCATCCTGTTCTGCAGGTGCTCCCATCTTCAATGGGCACTTGAAATCGCTGATGGACACTGGTACATCTGATCCATCAGACAAAGTCCTGCAGATCTTCCTTCAAAGATCATCTGAAGCAGTTTGCTCAGGCACGATGAACTCTCATCTTCCTTCAGGGCTTGAAGAGCTGGAAGAGAGAGGAACAGAGCCAAGGTCAGAGGCCAGATTGAGGAAATCCAAGGAAAGCCTCCTGCCAGGGCCATCCCAGCCAGCTGCAGAGGCCCGGCTCTCACTGTAGCCAGGGCAGCAGCCGGGCTGGGGGCAGGGAGGGGCGCCGGGCTCAGGGCTCACCCATGAACCTGACAGCTGCCTCTCGCAGGGTCCTCTGTGGGCTCTCAGCCGCTCGGCTCTCGTCCTGCAGCAGCTGCGGGGAGCACCAGCAGGGAAGGCTTGGCATGGCCTCTGCCCCTTGGCAGGGCTCTCCCTGGCCCCAGCACCGGCCGAGCCGGCCCACACAGCCCGGGACAGGGAGCAGCATGGGGGGCACAGGCTGGCGGGCCTGGCTGCGGCGCTGGGCAGTGGCACAGCTGCCGGTCCTCCACATCGTGCACCAGGGGCAGGGCTCGATCTCCCCGGCTGTCCTTACCAGGCTCTCAGCAAACTTAATCCGCCACGCCTTCGTCAGCAGCTCCTCAAGGTCCCTCCTCTTCAGGAAGCGTGCCGCACAAAGCAGGGCTTGGAAAGAGGCCTGGAGAGTGGCAGAGAGCTGCAGGTGGCACCAGAGCCCAGGGCACAGGACCTGTGTCCCTGTGCCATGACCATGGGGAGGCTGGAGCCCGCCAGGTGCCAGGGCAGGAGGTGGCCAAGCCCCCTGCCAGGGATGCGGCACCATCACACAAAACCTCACCTTGGCCACATACAGGTTCTCATTGTGCCAGCGCAAGAATAGAGGGAGCAGGCTCTGGTTCACAAATGTCGTGAGAAGCTCTTCCCCCTCTTCCACTACCAGCTCCATCACCTTGCAAAAGAGCTGAATGGAGAGCAGCTGCACGTGGCTGTTGTCCTGGAAGGAAAGCAAAAGACCTCAGCACCAACTACTCCAGGCCCATTGAGGCAAAGGCCCAGAACTGCACAGAGCACAAAGTTTCCAGGTAGCATCCAGTGCCCTTGGCTGGGGCCACATAGCCTTACGTTCTCAAAGTGTGGCAGGAGGGACTCAGCCAGCTTCAGGGCGGTGACGCTGGGTAGCAGGAGGTCTTTGTCCTGGAGCGTATGTGTGAGCACACAGAGGCTCATCCAGACCACCTCTGCATCTGGGTCAGCCAGCTGCTCCACCAGGTGTGGATAGAGGCAGCATATTCCTCCGGCCTGTGTGCAAGACCAGGCTGTGCTGTGAAGCCGTGAATGGCCGCAGAACCAACAGCTGCTTGGGGCACTGGGGCAGCTGAAGCAGGAGGCAGGAGAGCTGGGAGCAGCTGCCTCTGCTGCCAAAGGCCAGCCAAGCCCAGAGGTCTGCGTTGCCCAGCCCCACACTGCCAGCATGGCTTCAGCCACTGCCCCTTCTCACCAGCGAGGGCTCCTTGCTGAGCACCACAAGGCCTCTGAGCGCCCGGCGCAGCCTGTCCCTGCACTGGCTCAGCAGGTGCCTGGATACCACCAGCAGGGCACTGGGACCGTGTTTGCTCAAGTCCAGACACTCCAGGACCTGAAAGGCACAGGGCAGTGATGGGGGAGCCGGCCGGCAGGAGCCCAGAGCCTCATAGGGCCAGGCCCAGGCAGCAGCAGTGGGTGTGGGCAGCCTCCCAGGTGGCTGCAGCTACGGGAGGCCCAAGAGCTGGGAGGCAGCTCAGCCAGGCAGCGCTGGCCATCAGGCTCACCTCCACAAAGAACGCCAGGGCAGGCAGATGCCAGCGGGGCTGCTTCCCGAGGAGCAGGCTGAGCAGGTGTGAGGCCATGTGGGGACACAAGGGGCTCAAGCCACGGCGCATCTCCCTGGCATGGGAAAAAGGAAACAAGGCCCTGAGCCGGGCGGGCAGACCTCTCCCAGGCGTGGTCTCACAGAGGTCTGATCTTTCTCCAGCACTCTGCAAGGGGACATGGGGCCCTTGGGAGGCGGCTGCTGCTGGGCATCCTCCTCTCCCAGCCTTTCCCAGTCTGCTCGGCCCTCCCTCGCTGACAAGGGCTCTCGCTTACAGCCCCAGGGACTGTGTGGGGCACTCTGGGCAGGGAGCACAAATGCTGACGGTGGCGGCGGGGCGTAGGAGATCTCACCTGGCCAGCAGATCTGCTGCATAGTGCTGGGTGTCGGCACAGAGCAGCTTCTCCCAGACCCGCTTGTTCTCCAGAGCCACCAGCTTCTTGTCAAAGCCCAGGCGGGAGAGCAGAGCCTTCATGGTCTGCACTGCAAACCTGCATGCCGAGCAAAGGCCAGGTCACTCTGGGAGCGCTGGCCCTGGCCACGAGGGCGTGGGAAGGACAGGGCGACTGGCACCTGTGGGGATGGCAGGGAAGGCCGTGTTCTTCCCGGCACGCTCTCCAGAATCTCCCAGTTTCAATGTCCCCTGGCATCTGCTCTGTGGTGGTGAAAATTTGCAAGAGCAGAGCCACAAACAGTTGGGGAGAATGAAGCAGAATGGCACAGTGCCACTCACACATGGGAGCAATCCTCCACAGCACCAGAGTTGCCTGCAAGAGACAAAGCAGCCTGAGGCAGCGCTCAGTGCCAGGGTGTCTATGAGGCAGGGCCCGAGGGGAGACGCAGGGGGAGCACGCGGCCTGCTGCCCCTGAGCCTGCCCCTAGGCCAGCTTTGAGCCCAGGCAGGGAGCTGCAGGCTAGGGAGAGCAGGGAGAGGTGCTGGAGAGGCAACCAGGAGGGCGAGCAAAGACCAGCTGCAGAAACTCACAGCCAGGGCAAAGACAGCCTTGTCTCCGCAGGAGAAGCTGCCATAGGGCGGCTGCTCCTCCATGGCAGAGAGCAGCGCTGGAAGCACCTCCTGGGCGGCCACTCCGGACGTGCCGATGGCTCTCCACATCAGCGCGGCGGCTCTGTGTGAGCAGAGCTGTGCGTCAGCACCGTGCCCCGTGCGGCTGCGTGGGGCTGGGTGACAGAGCCCCGGTGCCCTGAAGGGCAGAGAGGGAGCATGGCAGAGGCTCAGGAAACAGAGGGGCCCGAGGCTCCCGCAGCTCTCTGCCTGTCTGGCAGAGCCCACTGGACAGGCTGTACAGGGTGAGGGGCCCTACGGGCCGGTGAGCACTGAGCTCTCGAGGCACTTGTGCTCCGTACCTGTCACACGTTGGGGCACAGCATAGGAGGCTCATCACCACTTGAACAGGGTGTTCCTCTGTCAGGTTCAGAATCTCCATTTGCAGCCTGGCATCCACGGTGACACAGGACGCCAGTCTCCGGAGAATATCCCTGACCATGGCTTGCACCTGGAGGACGCGGCGTGGGGAAGACTTGGAGTGCTGTCCAAGGGAGCAACTTGCCCAGCTTCCCCGAAGAAGTGCTTGCCTTCCCACCCCACTGTAATGGCCTCAAAGGCTGAGGGGGTCCAGCGGATGTAGCTTGAGGAGCCACATGATCCTGGGAGGCCTTCAGCCCTGGCCCCAGTTTGCTTAGCTGTGGAGAGCTTTTTTCAGACATGGCTTATAGAAAAAGGCCATGATCACATACAGCTGGTTAAAAAGTAAAAGGCAGCTGTAACCAGCAAGTTCTCAGGCTTTTCCTTAAAAACAATAAATACCTTGTCCTTGGCTAAGTTATGAGAAAAACATGGTGGAAAACATGGAGTCCTTGAAGGGTGCTCAATAACAAGTCAACAGCAGGATCAGAAAAACAAGTATTAGCCTCAACAAGAAACCACAGGTATTGACAACAAAGGAGGGGTTGGTGTGTAATCTGTAAGCAGTGATGAGCTCGGGTTTTGCAATATGTATGAACTTAATTCATACATATTATTCATACATTATTCATACATAAGCACCTTAATTAACACTACTATAAAAGTGTGTAAGCTGGATCAATAAATCTGAGATCGATGCTCATCAATCGGATGTGTGCTCGTTCTCCCTTCACTTTCGTCACTTACCTGCTGTGGAGAAGCTGCACGCTTCTGGAAAACCTCCAGAGTGGGTGCAGGAGCCACGGTCAGTGTGGGCTTGGCCTGAGTGTCTGGCATGCCCTGAGCCTGGGTGTGGGTGATGGCCATGCCCTCAGTCAGGGCCATGCCAGCCTCCGCCCTGCCCTGGGCCGTGTCCTGCTCAGAGGCTGCTGCGAGCTCCGAGGACGCTGAGATGGCAGCAGCCTCTGCCCGCAGCTGGCCAGGCCTGGAGTCGGGCTGGGCCGTGCCCTTGGTGCCGGTGCCACGGGTCTTTGTGCGGCCCAGGTGCAGAAACCTCCGCAGTGTCTGCAGCAGAAGGAGGGAGGGAGGGGAGGGACGTTCCATGGCCTGCTCCAAGCGCAGGGATCAGCCAAGCAGCGCCAGTAGGCCCGGCCCAGGTGGGGATGGCCGCAGGTACCTGCGCTGTTCTGTGGAAGCGGCCACGGGTGGGCTCCTGCTCTTGAGTTGGGTCCCTGGCTGCATCTGTTAAAGAGCAAGCGCAGCCAGAGGTGAGGGGCTGCGGGAGAGGCTGGAGAACACAGCCCAGCCCTGCGCTCCCCAGGCAGGGACAGCCCCACGGGAGCCCAGGGGATGGAGCACGGCAATTCAGGGGCGCAGCCCCGGTCTCTCTCCCATCCCGTCCATGGGCATGTCCACAGGGATGGGATGGGATGGGATGGGATGGGATGGGATGGGGTGGGGCAGGGCCAGGCCAGCTGCAGGCACCGGCCCAGCAGCCCAGCTCCACCACTCACCGTCCTGCAGCATCTGCAACTTCTCTGGCTCTGCAGGCTTCTGCACTGGGGCAGCTGCAGGGCCTTTGCTTTTCTTGCCCCAAAGCCCCTTGAACAGACTGAGCAGTCCGCCCGCCATCCTGCTGTCTAACCTTTCAAATGCCTTGGCAAAGGCCTGCGTCAGCAAGGGCTGCAGTCTTGCCTTGAAGGCACCTGCAACAGAGGAGCCTCAGAAAGGCGAGAGCACAGCAAGTCCTGCACTCGAGGGCTCCTGCCACAATGACAGGACACTCCTGGCAAACAATGGAGGTCAGCAAGTCCCACGGCCTGGCCACGAGGGCACCAGCTGCAGGGATGGGAGATGCCTCGGAAAAGCTCTGAGTCACCAAATGCCGAGGTCTGGCCGTGAGGCCAGCCACAGGAGGAATGCCTTGGAAAAGCTCCAGGTCAGCAGCCAACGAGCTGACTGTGCAGGGTCGCCTCACAGCACCGCTCTGTCACCTCCTGTCCCGTTGCGTGCACTGAGCACTGTGGCGTGGCTGTGTGGCTGCCAGCCCCTATGTCAGCGCGTGTCACAAAGGGCTGCCAAGACACGGTGTCCCTTTCGGTTCCACAGGGAACCTGCTGCACCGTGTCACAAAGGGACATGCTGCCACGTGCCCCGGGGCCAACCACTCCCCAGCCAAGGTGCCCCCGCTTGGAAGGAATCCATTGCCCCAAATGTCTAACACAGCCCTGGACACACCAAGAGCTGCCAAGTGCTCGGGGAAGGACTCTCCACGGGGCCCGCACAGCCCAGCTCGCTGCTGGCCCTGAAGCAGAGCAGCTTCCAGCAAGCAAGAGGCAAATGCATCTTGCCAAGAGTTAAAACACAGCAGATAGGGAAGATGGCATGAATGTGCATAAAGGCCTTTGAATTCACAGGTCTCTGAGAGGCATTTGGGGCTCTTGGCTGGACAGAGATTATCCCCCTCTGTCCTGTGCTCAAAGGCGGCGGACACACCCTGCCGCTGGTGCTTGCCTTGGTCTCTGCAGGCCCAGGCAGATTGCCAAAGCTGCTCTTCACAGCCTTCTCCCTTGCCATGCCCCTCTGCCAAGTGCAAGGGGCCTCAAGGATGGAAAGGAGCGCAAGGAGCCAAAGGGAGACAGCTGCACCTAGCTCACTAGAGGCTCCTGGGGAAGCACTTTGCTTGAGAAGCAAGCCCCTCTCTTCCAAAGGCATTTCCCCAAATGTGTCCATTTCCCAGGGAACACCAACACACACTTAAGAAACCCTGGCAAGGCTCAATTACTTCTGCACCTTGTAGCACAGGCACTCCAGCTCGAGCTCATCTTCCTTCTCCCGAGCCTGTTTCCTTGTGTCCATTGTGGCACGCAGCCCCAGACCCCCTATAAACAAGAGCTGCCCGCTGCCCCTTCAAGTGCCCGAGCTCCTGCCTGCGCTCACGACAGCAAAACCAGGCTGTTCCCAGGCAAGGAGCAGAGCCCTGTTCCCGCAGGAAGCTCTCGTGACCCCCTTCCCCACAGTGCAAGCGGCACTTCTGCCTGCCTGCCTGCCCAGAACGCTCTTGGCACAGCAGAGCACAAGCTGGCTGGCTCTGGCCTCCGCACAGCCCAAACACAGGCACGGGAAGACACAGCTGCGGCTGTTTTGCAGCCATGCCCCAGAGGGATGGGATTGGGCCCCTGCCTCTGGTCTCACTGCCCTCTTCCTGTCCCTGTGTAGGGATGGAGCATTGCTGTGCTTTCAGGAAGCTCTTTGTGGAAACTTCTGCCATTGCAAGCTCCTTTGCCCTCCGTGGATGCCTGCACTGGAATTCCTCATGGCTGGGTTCAGAGCACACTCAAGCTGGCTCTTCTACAACTCAGAGTCCTTGTCCCCTTCAGCGTGCTCAGCATGCCCTTTAAGTCCACGCCGCTGTGCAACTGGAGCAGCGGGACAGGGAACTTTGCAGCCTGAGCTGCCCTTGTTCCTCTCTGTCCGTGCCCGGAACACAGCAGGCAGGAGAAGGGCAGCAGGGCCCTGCGTGTCTCCGGGCTCAGGTTTTGTGTCACTTCAGCTCCACGGATATGCGGTTCAAGTGAAAAACCCAAACTGTTTATTAAGGGAAAGCGAAGGTAAGGGGTGAGCTGGGAGGCAGAAAAGGGGATGGGCAGGGCCTGAGGTCTGCAGGGAGGGAGGTGCCAACAGGGAGAGAGATGGCAGGAGCTGCTGGGGCTTCACACAGGCTCAGCTCTGAGCAGCCATGCTGTGCCTGGAGCTCCAGCTGCTCCATCCTGTTCTGCAGGTGCTCCCATCTTCAATGGGCACTTGAAATCGCTGATGGACACTGGTACATCTGATCCATCAGACAAAGTCCTGCAGATCTTCCTTCAAAGATCATCTGAAGCAGTTTGCTCAGGCACGATGAACTCTCATCTTCCTTCAGGGCTTGAAGAGCTGGAAGAGAGAGGAACAGAGCCAAGGTCAGAGGCCAGATTGAGGAAATCCAAGGAAAGCCTCCTGCCAGGGCCATCCCAGCCAGCTGCAGAGGCCCGGCTCTCACTGTAGCCAGGGCAGCAGCCGGGCTGGGGGCAGGGAGGGGCGCCGGGCTCAGGGCTCACCCATGAACCTGACAGCTGCCTCTCGCAGGGTCCTCTGTGGGCTCTCAGCCGCTCGGCTCTCGTCCTGCAGCAGCTGCGGGGAGCACCAGCAGGGAAGGCTTGGCATGGCCTCTGCCCCTTGGCAGGGCTCTCCCTGGCCCCAGCACCGGCCGAGCCGGCCCACACAGCCCGGGACAGGGAGCAGCATGGGGGGCACAGGCTGGCGGGCCTGGCTGCGGCGCTGGGCAGTGGCACAGCTGCCGGTCCTCCACATCGTGCACCAGGGGCAGGGCTCGATCTCCCCGGCTGTCCTTACCAGGCTCTCAGCAAACTTAATCCGCCACGCCTTCGTCAGCAGCTCCTCAAGGTCCCTCCTCTTCAGGAAGCGTGCCGCACAAAGCAGGGCTTGGAAAGAGGCCTGGAGAGTGGCAGAGAGCTGCAGGTGGCACCAGAGCCCAGGGCACAGGACCTGTGTCCCTGTGCCATGACCATGGGGAGGCTGGAGCCCGCCAGGTGCCAGGGCAGGAGGTGGCCAAGCCCCCTGCCAGGGATGCGGCACCATCACACAAAACCTCACCTTGGCCACATACAGGTTCTCATTGTGCCAGCGCAAGAATAGAGGGAGCAGGCTCTGGTTCACAAATGTCGTGAGAAGCTCTTCCCCCTCTTCCACTACCAGCTCCATCACCTTGCAAAAGAGCTGAATGGAGAGCAGCTGCACGTGGCTGTTGTCCTGGAAGGAAAGCAAAAGACCTCAGCACCAACTACTCCAGGCCCATTGAGGCAAAGGCCCAGAACTGCACAGAGCACAAAGTTTCCAGGTAGCATCCAGTGCCCTTGGCTGGGGCCACATAGCCTTACGTTCTCAAAGTGTGGCAGGAGGGACTCAGCCAGCTTCAGGGCGGTGACGCTGGGTAGCAGGAGGTCTTTGTCCTGGAGCGTATGTGTGAGCACACAGAGGCTCATCCAGACCACCTCTGCATCTGGGTCAGCCAGCTGCTCCACCAGGTGTGGATAGAGGCAGCATATTCCTCCGGCCTGTGTGCAAGACCAGGCTGTGCTGTGAAGCCGTGAATGGCCGCAGCACCAACAGCTGCTTGGGGCACTGGGGCAGCTGAAGCAGGAGGCAGGAGAGCTGGGAGCAGCTGCCTCTGCTGCCAAAGGCCAGCCAAGCCCAGAGGTCTGCGTTGCCCAGCCCCACACTGCCAGCATGGCTTCAGCCACTGCCCCTTCTCACCAGCGAGGGCTCCTTGCTGAGCACCACAAGGCCTCTGAGCGCCCGGCGCAGCCTGTCCCTGCACTGGCTCAGCAGGTGCCTGGATACCACCAGCAGGGCACTGGGACCGTGTTTGCTCAAGTCCAGACACTCCAGGACCTGAAAGGCACAGGGCAGTGATGGGGGAGCCGGCCGGCAGGAGCCCAGAGCCTCATAGGGCCAGGCCCAGGCAGCAGCAGTGGGTGTGGGCAGCCTCCCAGGTGGCTGCAGCTACGGGAGGCCCAAGAGCTGGGAGGCAGCTCAGCCAGGCAGCGCTGGCCATCAGGCTCACCTCCACAAAGAACGCCAGGGCAGGCAGATGCCAGCGGGGCTGCTTCCCGAGGAGCAGGCTGAGCAGGTGTGAGGCCATGTGGGGACACAAGGGGCTCAAGCCACGGCGCATCTCCCTGGCATGGGAAAAAGGAAACAAGGCCCTGAGCCGGGCGGGCAGACCTCTCCCAGGCGTGGTCTCACAGAGGTCTGATCTTTCTCCAGCACTCTGCAAGGGGACATGGGGCCCTTGGGAGGCGGCTGCTGCTGGGCATCCTCCTCTCCCAGCCTTTCCCAGTCTGCTCGGCCCTCCCTCGCTGACAAGGGCTCTCGCTTACAGCCCCAGGGACTGTGTGGGGCACTCTGGGCAGGGAGCACAAATGCTGACGGTGGCGGCGGGGCGTAGGAGATCTCACCTGGCCAGCAGATCTGCTGCATAGTGCTGGGTGTCGGCACAGAGCAGCTTCTCCCAGACCCGCTTGTTCTCCAGAGCCACCAGCTTCTTGTCAAAGCCCAGGCGGGAGAGCAGAGCCTTCATGGTCTGCACTGCAAACCTGCATGCCGAGCAAAGGCCAGGTCACTCTGGGAGCGCTGGCCCTGGCCACGAGGGCGTGGGAAGGACAGGGCGACTGGCACCTGTGGGGATGGCAGGGAAGGCCGTGTTCTTCCCGGCACGCTCTCCAGAATCTCCCAGTTTCAATGTCCCCTGGCATCTGCTCTGTGGTGGTGAAAATTTGCAAGAGCAGAGCCACAAACAGTTGGGGAGAATGAAGCAGAATGGCACAGTGCCACTCACACATGGGAGCAATCCTCCACAGCACCAGAGTTGCCTGCAAGAGACAAAGCAGCCTGAGGCAGCGCTCAGTGCCAGGGTGTCTATGAGGCAGGGCCCGAGGGGAGACGCAGGGGGAGCACGCGGCCTGCTGCCCCTGAGCCTGCCCCTAGGCCAGCTTTGAGCCCAGGCAGGGAGCTGCAGGCTAGGGAGAGCAGGGAGAGGTGCTGGAGAGGCAACCAGGAGGGCGAGCAAAGACCAGCTGCAGAAACTCACAGCCAGGGCAAAGACAGCCTTGTCTCCGCAGGAGAAGCTGCCATAGGGCGGCTGCTCCTCCATGGCAGAGAGCAGCGCTGGAAGCACCTCCTGGGCGGCCACTCCGGACGTGCCGATGGCTCTCCACATCAGCGCGGCGGCTCTGTGTGAGCAGAGCTGTGCGTCAGCACCGTGCCCCGTGCGGCTGCGTGGGGCTGGGTGACAGAGCCCCGGTGCCCTGAAGGGCAGAGAGGGAGCATGGCAGAGGCTCAGGAAACAGAGGGGCCCGAGGCTCCCGCAGCTCTCTGCCTGTCTGGCAGAGCCCACTGGACAGGCTGTACAGGGTGAGGGGCCCTACGGGCCGGTGAGCACTGAGCTCTCGAGGCACTTGTGCTCCGTACCTGTCACACGTTGGGGCACAGCATAGGAGGCTCATCACCACTTGAACAGGGTGTTCCTCTGTCAGGTTCAGAATCTCCATTTGCAGCCTGGCATCCACGGTGACACAGGACGCCAGTCTCCGGAGAATATCCCTGACCATGGCTTGCACCTGGAGGACGCGGCGTGGGGAAGACTTGGAGTGCTGTCCAAGGGAGCAACTTGCCCAGCTTCCCCGAAGAAGTGCTTGCCTTCCCACCCCACTGTAATGGCCTCAAAGGCTGAGGGGGTCCAGCGGATGTAGCTTGAGGAGCCACATGATCCTGGGAGGCCTTCAGCCCTGGCCCCAGTTTGCTTAGCTGTGGAGAGCTTTTTTCAGACATGGCTTATAGAAAAAGGCCATGATCACATACAGCTGGTTAAAAAGTAAAAGGCAGCTGTAACCAGCAAGTTCTCAGGCTTTTCCTTAAAAACAATAAATACCTTGTCCTTGGCTAAGTTATGAGAAAAACATGGTGGAAAACATGGAGTCCTTGAAGGGTGCTCAATAACAAGTCAACAGCAGGATCAGAAAAACAAGTATTAGCCTCAACAAGAAACCACAGGTATTGACAACAAAGGAGGGGTTGGTGTGTAATCTGTAAGCAGTGATGAGCTCGGGTTTTGCAATATGTATGAACTTAATTAACACTACTATAAAAGTGTGTAAGCTGGATCAATAAATCTGAGATCGATGCTCATCAATCGGATGTGTGCTCGTTCTCCCTTCACTTTCGTCACTTACCTGCTGTGGAGAAGCTGCACGCTTCTGGAAAACCTCCAGAGTGGGTGCAGGAGCCACGGTCAGTGTGGGCTTGGCCTGAGTGTCTGGCATGCCCTGAGCCTGGGTGTGGGTGATGGCCATGCCCTCAGTCAGGGCCATGCCAGCCTCCGCCCTGCCCTGGGCCGTGTCCTGCTCAGAGGCTGCTGCGAGCTCCGAGGACGCTGAGATGGCAGCAGCCTCTGCCCGCAGCTGGCCAGGCCTGGAGTCGGGCTGGGCCGTGCCCTTGGTGCCGGTGCCACGGGTCTTTGTGCGGCCCAGGTGCAGAAACCTCCGCAGTGTCTGCAGCAGAAGGAGGGAGGGAGGGGAGGGACGTTCCATGGCCTGCTCCAAGCGCAGGGATCAGCCAAGCAGCGCCAGTAGGCCCGGCCCAGGTGGGGATGGCCGCAGGTACCTGCGCTGTTCTGTGGAAGCGGCCACGGGTGGGCTCCTGCTCTTGAGTTGGGTCCCTGGCTGCATCTGTTAAAGAGCAAGCGCAGCCAGAGGTGAGGGGCTGCGGGAGAGGCTGGAGAACACAGCCCAGCCCTGCGCTCCCCAGGCAGGGACAGCCCCACGGGAGCCCAGGGGATGGAGCACGGCAATTCAGGGGCGCAGCCCCGGTCTCTCTCCCATCCCGTCCATGGGCATGTCCACAGGGATGGGATGGGATGGGATGGGATGGGATGGGATGGGATGGGGTGGGGCAGGGCCAGGCCAGCTGCAGGCACCGGCCCAGCAGCCCAGCTCCACCACTCACCGTCCTGCAGCATCTGCAACTTCTCTGGCTCTGCAGGCTTCTGCACTGGGGCAGCTGCAGGGCCTTTGCTTTTCTTGCCCCAAAGCCCCTTGAACAGACTGAGCAGTCCGCCCGCCATCCTGCTGTCTAACCTTTCAAATGCCTTGGCAAAGGCCTGCGTCAGCAAGGGCTGCAGTCTTGCCTTGAAGGCACCTGCAACAGAGGAGCCTCAGAAAGGCGAGAGCACAGCAAGTCCTGCACTCGAGGGCTCCTGCCACAATGACAGGACACTCCTGGCAAACAATGGAGGTCACCAAGTCCCACGGCCTGGCCACGAGGGCACCAGCTGCAGGGATGGGAGATGCCTCGGAAAAGCTCCGAGTCACCAAATGCCGAGGTCTGGCCGTGAGGCCAGCCACAGGAGGAATGCCTTGGAAAAGCTCCAGGTCAGCAGCCAACGAGCTGACTGTGCAGGGTCGCCTCACAGCACCGCTCTGTCACCTCCTCTCCCATTGCATGCACTGAGCACTGTGGCGTGGCTGTGTGGCTGCCAGCCCCTATGTCAGCGCGTGTCACAAAGGGCTGCCAAGACACGGTGTCCCTTTCGGTTCCACAGGGAACCTGCTGCACCGTGTCACAAAGGGACATGCTGCCACGTGCCCCGGGGCCAACCACTCCCCAGCCAAGGTGCCCCCGCTTGGAAGGAATCCATTGCCCCAAATGTCTAACACAGCCCTGGACACACCAAGAGCTGCCAAGTGCTCGGGGAAGGACTCTCCACGGGGCCCGCACAGCCCAGCTCGCTGCTGGCCCTGAAGCAGAGCAGCTTCCAGCAAGCAAGAGGCAAATGCATCTTGCCAAGAGTTAAAACACAGCAGATAGGGAAGATGGCATGAATATGCATAAAGGCCTTTGAATTCACAGGTCTCTGAGAGGCATTTGGGGCTCTTGGCTGGACAGAGATTATCCCCCTCTGTCCTGTGCTCAAAGGCGGCGGACACACCCTGCCGCTGGTGCTTGCCTTGGTCTCTGCAGGCCCAGGCAGATTGCCAAAGCTGCTCTTCACAGCCTTCTCCCTTGCCATGCCCCTCTGCCAAGTGCAAGGGGCCTCAAGGATGGAAAGGAGCGCAAGGAGCCAAAGGGAGACAGCTGCACCTAGCTCACTAGAGGCTCCTGGGGAAGCACTTTGCTTGAGAAGCAAGCCCCTCTCTTCCAAAGGCATTTCCCCAAATGTGTCCATTTCCCAGGGAACACCAACACACACTTAAGAAACCCTGGCAAGGCTCAATTACTTCTGCACCTTGTAGCACAGGCACTCCAGCTCGAGCTCATCTTCCTTCTCCCGAGCCTGTTTCCTCGTGTCCATTGTGGCACGCAGCCCCAGACCCCCTATAAACAAGAGCTGCCCGCTGCCCCTTCAAGTGCCCGAGCTCCTGCCTGCGCTCACGACAGCAAAACCAGGCTGTTCCCAGGCAAGGAGCAGAGCCCTGTTCCCGCAGGAAGCTCTCGTGACCCCCTTTCCCACAGTGCAAGCGGCACTTCTGCCTGCCTGCCTGCCCAGAACGCTCTTGGCACAGCAGAGCACAAGCTGGCTGGCTCTGGCCTCCGCACAGCCCAAACACAGGCACGGGAAGACACAGCTGCGGCTGTTTTGCAGCCATGCCCCAGAGGGATGGGATTGGGCCCCTGCCTCTGGTCTCACTGCCCTCTTCCTGTCCCTGTGTAGGGATGGAGCATTGCTGTGCTTTCAGGAAGCTCTTTGTGGAAACTTCTGCCATTGCAAGCTCCTTTGCCCTCCGTGGATGCCTGCACTGGAATTCCTCATGGCTGGGTTCAGAGCACACTCAAGCTGGCTCTTCTACAACTCAGAGTCCTTGTCCCCTTCAGCGTGCTCAGCATGCCCTTTAAGTCCACGCCGCTGTGCAACTGGAGCAGCGGGACAGGGAACTTTGCAGCCTGAGCTGCCCTTGTTCCTCTCTGTCCGTGCCCGGAACACAGCAGGCAGGAGAAGGGCAGCAGGGCCCTGCGTGTCTCCGGGCTCAGGTTTTGTGTCACTTCAGCTCCACGGATATGCGGTTCAAGTGAAAAACCCAAACTGTTTATTAAGGGAAAGCGAAGGTAAGGGGTGAGCTGGGAGGCAGAAAAGGGGATGGGCAGGGCCTGAGGTCTGCAGGGAGGGAGGTGCCAACAGGGAGAGAGATGGCAGGAGCTGCTGGGGCTTCACACAGGCTCAGCTCTGAGCAGCCATGCTGTGCCTGGAGCTCCAGCTGCTCCATCCTGTTCTGCAGGTGCTCCCATCTTCAATGGGCACTTGAAATCGCTGATGGACACTGGTACATCTGATCCATCAGACAAAGTCCTGCAGATCTTCCTTCAAAGATCATCTGAAGCAGTTTGCTCAGGCACGATGAACTCTCATCTTCCTTCAGGGCTTGAAGAGCTGGAAGAGAGAGGAACAGAGCCAAGGTCAGAGGCCAGATTGAGGAAATCCAAGGAAAGCCTCCTGCCAGGGCCATCCCAGCCAGCTGCAGAGGCCCGGCTCTCACTGTAGCCAGGGCAGCAGCCGGGCTGGGGGCAGGGAGGGGCGCCGGGCTCAGGGCTCACCCATGAACCTGACAGCTGCCTCTCGCAGGGTCCTCTGTGGGCTCTCAGCCGCTCGGCTCTCGTCCTGCAGCAGCTGCGGGGAGCACCAGCAGGGAAGGCTTGGCATGGCCTCTGCCCCTTGGCCGGGCTCTCCCTGGCCCCAGCACCGGCCGAGCCGGCCCACACAGCCCGGGACAGGGAGCAGCATGGGGGGCACAGGCTGGCGGGCCTGGCTGCGGCGCTGGGCAGTGGCACAGCTGCCGGTCCTCCACATCGTGCACCAGGGGCAGGGCTCGATCTCCCCGGCTGTCCTTACCAGGCTCTCAGCAAACTTAATCCGCCACGCCTTCGTCAGCAGCTCCTCAAGGTCCCTCCTCTTCAGGAAGCGTGCCGCACAAAGCAGGGCTTGGAAAGAGGCCTGGAGAGTGGCAGAGAGCTGCAGGTGGCACCAGAGCCCAGGGCACAGGACCTGTGTCCCTGTGCCATGACCATGGGGAGGCTGGAGCCCGCCAGGTGCCAGGGCAGGAGGTGGCCAAGCCCCCTGCCAGGGATGCGGCACCATCACACAAAACCTCACCTTGGCCACATACAGGTTCTCATTGTGCCAGCGCAAGAATAGAGGGAGCAGGCTCTGGTTCACAAATGTCGTGAGAAGCTCTTCCCCCTCTTCCACTACCAGCTCCATCACCTTGCAAAAGAGCTGAATGGAGAGCAGCTGCACGTGGCTGTTGTCCTGGAAGGAAAGCAAAAGACCTCAGCACCAACTACTCCAGGCCCATTGAGGCAAAGGCCCAGAACTGCACAGAGCACAAAGTTTCCAGGTAGCATCCAGTGCCCTTGGCTGGGGCCACATAGCCTTACGTTCTCAAAGTGTGGCAGGAGGGACTCAGCCAGCTTCAGGGCGGTGACGCTGGGTAGCAGGAGGTCTTTGTCCTGGAGCGTATGTGTGAGCACACAGAGGCTCATCCAGACCACCTCTGCATCTGGGTCAGCCAGCTGCTCCACCAGGTGTGGATAGAGGCAGCATATTCCTCCGGCCTGTGTGCAAGACCAGGCTGTGCTGTGAAGCCGTGAATGGCCGCAGAACCAACAGCTGCTTGGGGCACTGGGGCAGCTGAAGCAGGAGGCAGGAGAGCTGGGAGCAGCTGCCTCTGCTGCCAAAGGCCAGCCAAGCCCAGAGGTCTGCGTTGCCCAGCCCCACACTGCCAGCATGGCTTCAGCCACTGCCCCTTCTCACCAGCGAGGGCTCCTTGCTGAGCACCACAAGGCCTCTGAGCGCCCGGCGCAGCCTGTCCCTGCACTGGCTCAGCAGGTGCCTGGATACCACCAGCAGGGCACTGGGACCGTGTTTGCTCAAGTCCAGACACTCCAGGACCTGAAAGGCACAGGGCAGTGATGGGGGAGCCGGCCGGCAGGAGCCCAGAGCCTCATAGGGCCAGGCCCAGGCAGCAGCAGTGGGTGTGGGCAGCCTCCCAGGTGGCTGCAGCTACGGGAGGCCCAAGAGCTGGGAGGCAGCTCAGCCAGGCAGCGCTGGCCATCAGGCTCACCTCCACAAAGAACGCCAGGGCAGGCAGATGCCAGCGGGGCTGCTTCCCGAGGAGCAGGCTGAGCAGGTGTGAGGCCATGTGGGGACACAAGGGGCTCAAGCCACGGCGCATCTCCCTGGCATGGGAAAAAGGAAACAAGGCCCTGAGCCGGGCGGGCAGACCTCTCCCAGGCGTGGTCTCACAGAGGTCTGATCTTTCTCCAGCACTCTGCAAGGGGACATGGGGCCCTTGGGAGGCGGCTGCTGCTGGGCATCCTCCTCTCCCAGCCTTTCCCAGTCTGCTCGGCCCTCCCTCGCTGACAAGGGCTCTCGCTTACAGCCCCAGGGACTGTGTGGGGCACTCTGGGCAGGGAGCACAAATGCTGACGGTGGCGGCGGGGCGTAGGAGATCTCACCTGGCCAGCAGATCTGCTGCATAGTGCTGGGTGTCGGCACAGAGCAGCTTCTCCCAGACCCGCTTGTTCTCCAGAGCCACCAGCTTCTTGTCAAAGCCCAGGCGGGAGAGCAGAGCCTTCATGGTCTGCACTGCAAACCTGCATGCCGAGCAAAGGCCAGGTCACTCTGGGAGCGCTGGCCCTGGCCACGAGGGCGTGGGAAGGACAGGGCGACTGGCACCTGTGGGGATGGCAGGGAAGGCCGTGTTCTTCCCGGCACGCTCTCCAGAATCTCCCAGTTTCAATGTCCCCTGGCATCTGCTCTGTGGTGGTGAAAATTTGCAAGAGCAGAGCCACAAACAGTTGGGGAGAATGAAGCAGAATGGCACAGTGCCACTCACACATGGGAGCAATCCTCCACAGCACCAGAGTTGCCTGCAAGAGACAAAGCAGCCTGAGGCAGCGCTCAGTGCCAGGGTGTCTATGAGGCAGGGCCCGAGGGGAGACGCAGGGGGAGCACGCGGCCTGCTGCCCCTGAGCCTGCCCCTAGGCCAGCTTTGAGCCCAGGCAGGGAGCTGCAGGCTAGGGAGAGCAGGGAGAGGTGCTGGAGAGGCAACCAGGAGGGCGAGCAAAGACCAGCTGCAGAAACTCACAGCCAGGGCAAAGACAGCCTTGTCTCCGCAGGAGAAGCTGCCATAGGGCGGCTGCTCCTCCATGGCAGAGAGCAGCGCTGGAAGCACCTCCTGGGCGGCCACTCCGGACGTGCCGATGGCTCTCCACATCAGCGCGGCGGCTCTGTGTGAGCAGAGCTGTGCGTCAGCACCGTGCCCCGTGCGGCTGCGTGGGGCTGGGTGACAGAGCCCCGGTGCCCTGAAGGGCAGAGAGGGAGCATGGCAGAGGCTCAGGAAACAGAGGGGCCCGAGGCTCCCGCAGCTCTCTGCCTGTCTGGCAGAGCCCACTGGACAGGCTGTACAGGGTGAGGGGCCCTACGGGCCGGTGAGCACTGAGCTCTCGAGGCACTTGTGCTCCGTACCTGTCACACGTTGGGGCACAGCATAGGAGGCTCATCACCACTTGAACAGGGTGTTCCTCTGTCAGGTTCAGAATCTCCATTTGCAGCCTGGCATCCACGGTGACACAGGACGCCAGTCTCCGGAGAATATCCCTGACCATGGCTTGCACCTGGAGGACGCGGCGTGGGGAAGACTTGGAGTGCTGTCCAAGGGAGCAACTTGCCCAGCTTCCCCGAAGAAGTGCTTGCCTTCCCACCCCACTGTAATGGCCTCAAAGGCTGAGGGGGTCCAGCGGATGTAGCTTGAGGAGCCACATGATCCTGGGAGGCCTTCAGCCCTGGCCCCAGTTTGCTTAGCTGTGGAGAGCTTTTTTCAGACATGGCTTATAGAAAAAGGCCATGATCACATACAGCTGGTTAAAAAGTAAAAGGCAGCTGTAACCAGCAAGTTCTCAGGCTTTTCCTTAAAAACAATAAATACCTTGTCCTTGGCTAAGTTATGAGAAAAACATGGTGGAAAACATGGAGTCCTTGAAGGGTGCTCAATAACAAGTCAACAGCAGGATCAGAAAAACAAGTATTAGCCTCAACAAGAAACCACAGGTATTGACAACAAAGGAGGGGTTGGTGTGTAATCTGTAAGCAGTGATGAGCTCGGGTTTTGCAATATGTATGAACTTAATTAACACTACTATAAAAGTGTGTAAGCTGGATCAATAAATCTGAGATCGATGCTCATCAATCGGATGTGTGCTCGTTCTCCCTTCACTTTCGTCACTTACCTGCTGTGGAGAAGCTGCACGCTTCTGGAAAACCTCCAGAGTGGGTGCAGGAGCCACGGTCAGTGTGGGCTTGGCCTGAGTGTCTGGCATGCCCTGAGCCTGGGTGTGGGTGATGGCCATGCCCTCAGTCAGGGCCATGCCAGCCTCCGCCCTGCCCTGGGCCGTGTCCTGCTCAGAGGCTGCTGCGAGCTCCGAGGACGCTGAGATGGCAGCAGCCTCTGCCCGCAGCTGGCCAGGCCTGGAGTCGGGCTGGGCCGTGCCCTTGGTGCCGGTGCCACGGGTCTTTGTGCGGCCCAGGTGCAGAAACCTCCGCAGTGTCTGCAGCAGAAGGAGGGAGGGAGGGGAGGGACGTTCCATGGCCTGCTCCAAGCGCAGGGATCAGCCAAGCAGCGCCAGTAGGCCCGGCCCAGGTGGGGATGGCCGCAGGTACCTGCGCTGTTCTGTGGAAGCGGCCACGGGTGGGCTCCTGCTCTTGAGTTGGGTCCCTGGCTGCATCTGTTAAAGAGCAAGCGCAGCCAGAGGTGAGGGGCTGCGGGAGAGGCTGGAGAACACAGCCCAGCCCTGCGCTCCCCAGGCAGGGACAGCCCCACGGGAGCCCAGGGGATGGAGCACGGCAATTCAGGGGCGCAGCCCCGGTCTCTCTCCCATCCCGTCCATGGGCATGTCCACAGGGATGGGATGGGATGGGATGGGATGGGATGGGATGGGATGGGATGGGATGGGATGGGATGGGGTGGGGCAGGGCCAGGCCAGCTGCAGGCACCGGCCCAGCAGCCCAGCTCCACCACTCACCGTCCTGCAGCATCTGCAACTTCTCTGGCTCTGCAGGCTTCTGCACTGGGGCAGCTGCAGGGCCTTTGCTTTTCTTGCCCCAAAGCCCCTTGAACAGACTGAGCAGTCCGCCCGCCATCCTGCTGTCTAACCTTTCAAATGCCTTGGCAAAGGCCTGCGTCAGCAAGGGCTGCAGTCTTGCCTTGAAGGCACCTGCAACAGAGGAGCCTCAGAAAGGCGAGAGCACAGCAAGTCCTGCACTCGAGGGCTCCTGCCACAATGACAGGACACTCCTGGCAAACAATGGAGGTCAGCAAGTCCCACGGCCTGGCCACGAGGGCACCAGCTGCAGGGATGGGAGATGCCTCGGAAAAGCTCCGAGTCACCAAATGCCGAGGTCTGGCCGTGAGGCCAGCCACAGGAGGAATGCCTTGGAAAAGCTCCAGGTCAGCAGCCAACGAGCTGACTGTGCAGGGTCGCCTCACAGCACCGCTCTGTCACCTCCTGTCCCGTTGCGTGCACTGAGCACTGTGGCGTGGCTGTGTGGCTGCCAGCCCCTATGTCAGCGCGTGTCACAAAGGGCTGCCAAGACACGGTGTCCCTTTCGGTTCCACAGGGAACCTGCTGCACCGTGTCACAAAGGGACATGCTGCCACGTGCCCCGGGGCCAACCACTCCCCAGCCAAGGTGCCCCCGCTTGGAAGGAATCCATTGCCCCAAATGTCTAACACAGCCCTGGACACACCAAGAGCTGCCAAGTGCTCGGGGAAGGACTCTCCACGGGGCCCGCACAGCCCAGCTCGCTGCTGGCCCTGAAGCAGAGCAGCTTCCAGCAAGCAAGAGGCAAATGCATCTTGCCAAGAGTTAAAACACAGCAGATAGGGAAGATGGCATGAATGTGCATAAAGGCCTTTGAATTCACAGGTCTCTGAGAGGCATTTGGGGCTCTTGGCTGGACAGAGATTATCCCCCTCTGTCCTGTGCTCAAAGGCGGCGGACACACCCTGCCGCTGGTGCTTGCCTTGGTCTCTGCAGGCCCAGGCAGATTGCCAAAGCTGCTCTTCACAGCCTTCTCCCTTGCCATGCCCCTCTGCCAAGTGCAAGGGGCCTCAAGGATGGAAAGGAGCGCAAGGAGCCAAAGGGAGACAGCTGCACCTAGCTCACTAGAGGCTCCTGGGGAAGCACTTTGCTTGAGAAGCAAGCCCCTCTCTTCCAAAGGCATTTCCCCAAATGTGTCCATTTCCCAGGGAACACCAACACACACTTAAGAAACCCTGGCAAGGCTCAATTACTTCTGCACCTTGTAGC
The DNA here is from genome assembly GCF_028551555.1 of Melozone crissalis. Taxonomy (NCBI): domain Eukaryota; kingdom Metazoa; phylum Chordata; class Aves; order Passeriformes; family Passerellidae; genus Melozone; species Melozone crissalis. The sequence goes on along the minus strand of NW_026535940.1, from coordinate 2,077,676 downwards.
ACAGGCACTCCAGCTCGAGCTCATCTTCCTTCTCCCGAGCCTGTTTCCTCGTGTCCATTGTGGCACGCAGCCCCAGACCCCCTATAAACAAGAGCTGCCCGCTGCCCCTTCAAGTGCCCGAGCTCCTGCCTGCGCTCACGACAGCAAAACCAGGCTGTTCCCAGGCAAGGAGCAGAGCCCTGTTCCCGCAGGAAGCTCTCGTGACCCCCTTCCCCACAGTGCAAGCGGCACTTCTGCCTGCCTGCCTGCCCAGAACGCTCTTGGCACAGCAGAGCACAAGCTGGCTGGCTCTGGCCTCCGCACAGCCCAAACACAGGCACGGGAAGACACAGCTGCGGCTGTTTTGCAGCCATGCCCCAGAGGGATGGGATTGGGCCCCTGCCTCTGGTCTCACTGCCCTCTTCCTGTCCCTGTGTAGGGATGGAGCATTGCTGTGCTTTCAGGAAGCTCTTTGTGGAAACTTCTGCCATTGCAAGCTCCTTTGCCCTCCGTGGATGCCTGCACTGGAATTCCTCATGGCTGGGTTCAGAGCACACTCAAGCTGGCTCTTCTACAACTCAGAGTCCTTGTCCCCTTCAGCGTGCTCAGCATGCCCTTTAAGTCCACGCCGCTGTGCAACTGGAGCAGCGGGACAGGGAACTTTGCAGCCTGAGCTGCCCTTGTTCCTCTCTGTCCGTGCCCGGAACACAGCAGGCAGGAGAAGGGCAGCAGGGCCCTGCGTGTCTCCGGGCTCAGGTTTTGTGTCACTTCAGCTCCACGGATATGCGGTTCAAGTGAAAAACCCAAACTGTTTATTAAGGGAAAGCGAAGGTAAGGGGTGAGCTGGGAGGCAGAAAAGGGGATGGGCAGGGCCTGAGGTCTGCAGGGAGGGAGGTGCCAACAGGGAGAGAGATGGCAGGAGCTGCTGGGGCTTCACACAGGCTCAGCTCTGAGCAGCCATGCTGTGCCTGGAGCTCCAGCTGCTCCATCCTGTTCTGCAGGTGCTCCCATCTTCAATGGGCACTTGAAATCGCTGATGGACACTGGTACATCTGATCCATCAGACAAAGTCCTGCAGATCTTCCTTCAAAGATCATCTGAAGCAGTTTGCTCAGGCACGATGAACTCTCATCTTCCTTCAGGGCTTGAAGAGCTGGAAGAGAGAGGAACAGAGCCAAGGTCAGAGGCCAGATTGAGGAAATCCAAGGAAAGCCTCCTGCCAGGGCCATCCCAGCCAGCTGCAGAGGCCCGGCTCTCACTGTAGCCAGGGCAGCAGCCGGGCTGGGGGCAGGGAGGGGCGCCGGGCTCAGGGCTCACCCATGAACCTGACAGCTGCCTCTCGCAGGGTCCTCTGTGGGCTCTCAGCCGCTCGGCTCTCGTCCTGCAGCAGCTGCGGGGAGCACCAGCAGGGAAGGCTTGGCATGGCCTCTGCCCCTTGGCCGGGCTCTCCCTGGCCCCAGCACCGGCCGAGCCGGCCCACACAGCCCGGGACAGGGAGCAGCATGGGGGGCACAGGCTGGCGGGCCTGGCTGCGGCGCTGGGCAGTGGCACAGCTGCCGGTCCTCCACATCGTGCACCAGGGGCAGGGCTCGATCTCCCCGGCTGTCCTTACCAGGCTCTCAGCAAACTTAATCCGCCACGCCTTCGTCAGCAGCTCCTCAAGGTCCCTCCTCTTCAGGAAGCGTGCCGCACAAAGCAGGGCTTGGAAAGAGGCCTGGAGAGTGGCAGAGAGCTGCAGGTGGCACCAGAGCCCAGGGCACAGGACCTGTGTCCCTGTGCCATGACCATGGGGAGGCTGGAGCCCGCCAGGTGCCAGGGCAGGAGGTGGCCAAGCCCCCTGCCAGGGATGCGGCACCATCACACAAAACCTCACCTTGGCCACATACAGGTTCTCATTGTGCCAGCGCAAGAATAGAGGGAGCAGGCTCTGGTTCACAAATGTCGTGAGAAGCTCTTCCCCCTCTTCCACTACCAGCTCCATCACCTTGCAAAAGAGCTGAATGGAGAGCAGCTGCACGTGGCTGTTGTCCTGGAAGGAAAGCAAAAGACCTCAGCACCAACTACTCCAGGCCCATTGAGGCAAAGGCCCAGAACTGCACAGAGCACAAAGTTTCCAGGTAGCATCCAGTGCCCTTGGCTGGGGCCACATAGCCTTACGTTCTCAAAGTGTGGCAGGAGGGACTCAGCCAGCTTCAGGGCGGTGACGCTGGGTAGCAGGAGGTCTTTGTCCTGGAGCGTATGTGTGAGCACACAGAGGCTCATCCAGACCACCTCTGCATCTGGGTCAGCCAGCTGCTCCACCAGGTGTGGATAGAGGCAGCATATTCCTCCGGCCTGTGTGCAAGACCAGGCTGTGCTGTGAAGCCGTGAATGGCCGCAGAACCAACAGCTGCTTGGGGCACTGGGGCAGCTGAAGCAGGAGGCAGGAGAGCTGGGAGCAGCTGCCTCTGCTGCCAAAGGCCAGCCAAGCCCAGAGGTCTGCGTTGCCCAGCCCCACACTGCCAGCATGGCTTCAGCCACTGCCCCTTCTCACCAGCGAGGGCTCCTTGCTGAGCACCACAAGGCCTCTGAGCGCCCGGCGCAGCCTGTCCCTGCACTGGCTCAGCAGGTGCCTGGATACCACCAGCAGGGCACTGGGACCGTGTTTGCTCAAGTCCAGACACTCCAGGACCTGAAAGGCACAGGGCAGTGATGGGGGAGCCGGCCGGCAGGAGCCCAGAGCCTCATAGGGCCAGGCCCAGGCAGCAGCAGTGGGTGTGGGCAGCCTCCCAGGTGGCTGCAGCTACGGGAGGCCCAAGAGCTGGGAGGCAGCTCAGCCAGGCAGCGCTGGCCATCAGGCTCACCTCCACAAAGAACGCCAGGGCAGGCAGATGCCAGCGGGGCTGCTTCCCGAGGAGCAGGCTGAGCAGGTGTGAGGCCATGTGGGGACACAAGGGGCTCAAGCCACGGCGCATCTCCCTGGCATGGGAAAAAGGAAACAAGGCCCTGAGCCGGGCGGGCAGACCTCTCCCAGGCGTGGTCTCACAGAGGTCTGATCTTTCTCCAGCACTCTGCAAGGGGACATGGGGCCCTTGGGAGGCGGCTGCTGCTGGGCATCCTCCTCTCCCAGCCTTTCCCAGTCTGCTCGGCCCTCCCTCGCTGACAAGGGCTCTCGCTTACAGCCCCAGGGACTGTGTGGGGCACTCTGGGCAGGGAGCACAAATGCTGACGGTGGCGGCGGGGCGTAGGAGATCTCACCTGGCCAGCAGATCTGCTGCATAGTGCTGGGTGTCGGCACAGAGCAGCTTCTCCCAGACCCGCTTGTTCTCCAGAGCCACCAGCTTCTTGTCAAAGCCCAGGCGGGAGAGCAGAGCCTTCATGGTCTGCACTGCAAACCTGCATGCCGAGCAAAGGCCAGGTCACTCTGGGAGCGCTGGCCCTGGCCACGAGGGCGTGGGAAGGACAGGGCGACTGGCACCTGTGGGGATGGCAGGGAAGGCCGTGTTCTTCCCGGCACGCTCTCCAGAATCTCCCAGTTTCAATGTCCCCTGGCATCTGCTCTGTGGTGGTGAAAATTTGCAAGAGCAGAGCCACAAACAGTTGGGGAGAATGAAGCAGAATGGCACAGTGCCACTCACACATGGGAGCAATCCTCCACAGCACCAGAGTTGCCTGCAAGAGACAAAGCAGCCTGAGGCAGCGCTCAGTGCCAGGGTGTCTATGAGGCAGGGCCCGAGGGGAGACGCAGGGGGAGCACGCGGCCTGCTGCCCCTGAGCCTGCCCCTAGGCCAGCTTTGAGCCCAGGCAGGGAGCTGCAGGCTAGGGAGAGCAGGGAGAGGTGCTGGAGAGGCAACCAGGAGGGCGAGCAAAGACAGCCTTGTCTCCGCAGGAGAAGCTGCCATAGGGCGGCTGCTCCTCCATGGCAGAGAGCAGCGCTGGAAGCACCTCCTGGGCGGCCACTCCGGACGTGCCGATGGCTCTCCACATCAGCGCGGCGGCTCTGTGTGAGCAGAGCTGTGCGTCAGCACCGTGCCCCGTGCGGCTGCGTGGGGCTGGGTGACAGAGCCCCGGTGCCCTGAAGGGCAGAGAGGGAGCATGGCAGAGGCTCAGGAAACAGAGGGGCCCGAGGCTCCCGCAGCTCTCTGCCTGTCTGGCAGAGCCCACTGGACAGGCTGTACAGGGTGAGGGGCCCTACGGGCCGGTGAGCACTGAGCTCTCGAGGCACTTGTGCTCCGTACCTGTCACACGTTGGGGCACAGCATAGGAGGCTCATCACCACTTGAACAGGGTGTTCCTCTGTCAGGTTCAGAATCTCCATTTGCAGCCTGGCATCCACGGTGACACAGGACGCCAGTCTCCGGAGAATATCCCTGACCATGGCTTGCACCTGGAGGACGCGGCGTGGGGAAGACTTGGAGTGCTGTCCAAGGGAGCAACTTGCCCAGCTTCCCCGAAGAAGTGCTTGCCTTCCCACCCCACTGTAATGGCCTCAAAGGCTGAGGGGGTCCAGCGGATGTAGCTTGAGGAGCCACATGATCCTGGGAGGCCTTCAGCCCTGGCCCCAGTTTGCTTAGCTGTGGAGAGCTTTTTTCAGACATGGCTTATAGAAAAAGGCCATGATCACATACAGCTGGTTAAAAAGTAAAAGGCAGCTGTAACCAGCAAGTTCTCAGGCTTTTCCTTAAAAACAATAAATACCTTGTCCTTGGCTAAGTTATGAGAAAAACATGGTGGAAAACATGGAGTCCTTGAAGGGTGCTCAATAACAAGTCAACAGCAGGATCAGAAAAACAAGTATTAGCCTCAACAAGAAACCACAGGTATTGACAACAAAGGAGGGGTTGGTGTGTAATCTGTAAGCAGTGATGAGCTCGGGTTTTGCAATATGTATGAACTTAATTAACACTACTATAAAAGTGTGTAAGCTGGATCAATAAATCTGAGATCGATGCTCATCAATCGGATGTGTGCTCGTTCTCCCTTCACTTTCGTCACTTACCTGCTGTGGAGAAGCTGCACGCTTCTGGAAAACCTCCAGAGTGGGTGCAGGAGCCACGGTCAGTGTGGGCTTGGCCTGAGTGTCTGGCATGCCCTGAGCCTGGGTGTGGGTGATGGCCATGCCCTCAGTCAGGGCCATGCCAGCCTCCGCCCTGCCCTGGGCCGTGTCCTGCTCAGAGGCTGCTGTGAGCTCCGAGGACGCTGAGATGGCAGCAGCCTCTGCCCGCAGCTGGCCAGGCCTGGAGTCGGGCTGGGCCGTGCCCTTGGTGCCGGTGCCACGGGTCTTTGTGCGGCCCAGGTGCAGAAACCTCCGCAGTGTCTGCAGCAGAAGGAGGGAGGGAGGGGAGGGACGTTCCATGGCCTGCTCCAAGCGCAGGGATCAGCCAAGCAGCGCCAGTAGGCCCGGCCCAGGTGGGGATGGCCGCAGGTACCTGCGCTGTTCTGTGGAAGCGGCCACGGGTGGGCTCCTGCTCTTGAGTTGGGTCCCTGGCTGCATCTGTTAAAGAGCAAGCGCAGCCAGAGGTGAGGGGCTGCGGGAGAGGCTGGAGAACACAGCCCAGCCCTGCGCTCCCCAGGCAGGGACAGCCCCACGGGAGCCCAGGGGATGGAGCACGGCAATTCAGGGGCGCAGCCCCGGTCTCTCTCCCATCCCGTCCATGGGCATGTCCACAGGGATGGGATGGGATGGGATGGGATGGGATGGGATGGGATGGGATGGGATGGGATGGGATAGGATGGGATGGGATGGGATGGGGTGGGGCAGGGCCAGGCCAGCTGCAGGCACCGGCCCAGCAGCCCAGCTCCACCACTCACCGTCCTGCAGCATCTGCAACTTCTCTGGCTCTGCAGGCTTCTGCACTGGGGCAGCTGCAGGGCCTTTGCTTTTCTTGCCCCAAAGCCCCTTGAACAGACTGAGCAGTCCGCCCGCCATCCTGCTGTCTAACCTTTCAAATGCCTTGGCAAAGGCCTGCGTCAGCAAGGGCTGCAGTCTTGCCTTGAAGGCACCTGCAACAGAGGAGCCTCAGAAAGGCGAGAGCACAGCAAGTCCTGCACTCGAGGGCTCCTGCCACAATGACAGGACACTCCTGGCAAACAATGGAGGTCACCAAGTCCCACGGCCTGGCCACGAGGGCACCAGCTGCAGGGATGGGAGATGCCTCGGAAAAGCTCCGAGTCACCAAATGCCGAGGTCTGGCCGTGAGGCCAGCCACAGGAGGAATGCCTTGGAAAAGCTCCAGGTCAGCAGCCAACGAGCTGACTGTGCAGGGTCGCCTCACAGCACCGCTCTGTCACCTCCTGTCCCGTTGCGTGCACTGAGCACTGTGGCGTGGCTGTGTGGCTGCCAGCCCCTATGTCAGCGCGTGTCACAAAGGGCTGCCAAGACACGGTGTCCCTTTCGGTTCCACAGGGAACCTGCTGCACCGTGTCACAAAGGGACATGCTGCCACGTGCCCCGGGGCCAACCACTCCCCAGCCAAGGTGCCCCCGCTTGGAAGGAATCCATTGCCCCAAATGTCTAACACAGCCCTGGACACACCAAGAGCTGCCAAGTGCTCGGGGAAGGACTCTCCACGGGGCCCGCACAGCCCAGCTCGCTGCTGGCCCTGAAGCAGAGCAGCTTCCAGCAAGCAAGAGGCAAATGCATCTTGCCAAGAGTTAAAACACAGCAGATAGGGAAGATGGCATGAATGTGCATAAAGGCCTTTGAATTCACAGGTCTCTGAGAGGCATTTGGGGCTCTTGGCTGGACAGAGATTATCCCCCTCTGTCCTGTGCTCAAAGGCGGCGGACACACCCTGCCGCTGGTGCTTGCCTTGGTCTCTGCAGGCCCAGGCAGATTGCCAAAGCTGCTCTTCACAGCCTTCTCCCTTGCCATGCCCCTCTGCCAAGTGCAAGGGGCCTCAAGGATGGAAAGGAGCGCAAGGAGCCAAAGGGAGACAGCTGCACCTAGCTCACTAGAGGCTCCTGGGGAAGCACTTTGCTTGAGAAGCAAGCCCCTCTCTTCCAAAGGCATTTCCCCAAATGTGTCCATTTCCCAGGGAACACCAACACACACTTAAGAAACCCTGGCAAGGCTCAATTACTTCTGCACCTTGTAGCACAGGCACTCCAGCTCGAGCTCATCTTCCTTCTCCCGAGCCTGTTTCCTCGTGTCCATTGTGGCACGCAGCCCCAGACCCCCTATAAACAAGAGCTGCCCGCTGCCCCTTCAAGTGCCCGAGCTCCTGCCTGCGCTCACGACAGCAAAACCAGGCTGTTCCCAGGCAAGGAGCAGAGCCCTGTTCCCGCAGGAAGCTCTCGTGACCCCCTTCCCCACAGTGCAAGCGGCACTTCTGCCTGCCTGCCTGCCCAGAACGCTCTTGGCACAGCAGAGCACAAGCTGGCTGGCTCTGGCCTCCGCACAGCCCAAACACAGGCACGGGAACACAGCTGCGGCTGTTTTGCAGCCATGCCCCAGAGGGATGGGATTGGGCCCCTGCCTCTGGTCTCACTGCCCTCTTCCTGTCCCTGTGTAGGGATGGAGCATTGCTGTGCTTTCAGGAAGCTCTTTGTGGAAACTTCTGCCATTGCAAGCTCCTTTGCCCTCCGTGGATGCCTGCACTGGAATTCCTCATGGCTGGGTTCAGAGCACACTCAAGCTGGCTCTTCTACAACTCAGAGTCCTTGTCCCCTTCAGCGTGCTCAGCATGCCCTTTAAGTCCACGCCGCTGTGCAACTGGAGCAGCGGGACAGGGAACTTTGCAGCCTGAGCTGCCCTTGTTCCTCTCTGTCCGTGCCCGGAACACAGCAGGCAGGAGAAGGGCAGCAGGGCCCTGTGTGTCTCCGGGCTCAGGTTTTGTGTCACTTCAGCTCCACGGATATGCGGTTCAAGTGAAAAACCCAAACTGTTTATTAAGGGAAAGCGAAGGTAAGGGGTGAGGTGGGAGGCAGAAAAGGGGATGGGCAGGGCCTGAGGTCTGCAGGGAGGGAGGTGCCAACAGGGAGAGAGATGGCAGGAGCTGCTGGGGCTTCACACAGGCTCAGCTCTGAGCAGCCATGCTGTGCCTGGAGCTCCAGCTGCTCCATCCTGTTCTGCAGGTGCTCCCATCTTCAATGGGCACTTGAAATCGCTGATGGACACTGGTACATCTGATCCATCAGACAAAGTCCTGCAGATCTTCCTTCAAAGATCATCTGAAGCAGTTTGCTCAGGCACGATAAACTCTCATCTTCCTTCAGGGCTTGAAGAGCTGGAAGAGAGAGGAACAGAGCCAAGGTCAGAGGCCAGATTGAGGAAATCCAAGGAAAGCCTCCTGCCAGGGCCATCCCAGCCAGCTGCAGAGGCCCGGCTCTCACTGTAGCCAGGGCAGCAGCCGGGCTGGGGGCAGGGAGGGGCGCCGGGCTCAGGGCTCACCCATGAACCTGACAGCTGCCTCTCGCAGGGTCCTCTGTGGGCTCTCAGCCGCTCGGCTCTCGTCCTGCAGCAGCTGCGGGGAGCACCAGCAGGGAAGGCTTGGCATGGCCTCTGCCCCTTGGCCGGGCTCTCCCTGGCCCCAGCACCGGCCGAGCCGGCCCACACAGCCCGGGACAGGGAGCAGCATGGGGGGCACAGGCTGGCGGGCCTGGCTGCGGCGCTGGGCAGTGGCACAGCTGCCGGTCCTCCACATCGTGCACCAGGGGCAGGGCTCGATCTCCCCGGCTGTCCTTACCAGGCTCTCAGCAAACTTAATCCGCCACGCCTTCGTCAGCAGCTCCTCAAGGTCCCTCCTCTTCAGGAAGCGTGCCGCACAAAGCAGGGCTTGGAAAGAGGCCTGGAGAGTGGCAGAGAGCTGCAGGTGGCACCAGAGCCCAGGGCACAGGACCTGTGTCCCTGTGCCATGACCATGGGGAGGCTGGAGCCCGCCAGGTGCCAGGGCAGGAGGTGGCCAAGCCCCCTGCCAGGGATGCGGCACCATCACACAAAACCTCACCTTGGCCACATACAGGTTCTCATTGTGCCAGCGCAAGAATAGAGGGAGCAGGCTCTGGTTCACAAATGTCGTGAGAAGCTCTTCCCCCTCTTCCACTACCAGCTCCATCACCTTGCAAAAGAGCTGAATGGAGAGCAGCTGCACGTGGCTGTTGTCCTGGAAGGAAAGCAAAAGACCTCAGCACCAACTACTCCAGGCCCATTGAGGCAAAGGCCCAGAACTGCACAGAGCACAAAGTTTCCAGGTAGCATCCAGTGCCCTTGGCTGGGGCCACATAGCCTTACGTTCTCAAAGTGTGGCAGGAGGGACTCAGCCAGCTTCAGGGCGGTGACGCTGGGTAGCAGGAGGTCTTTGTCCTGGAGCGTATGTGTGAGCACACAGAGGCTCATCCAGACCACCTCTGCATCTGGGTCAGCCAGCTGCTCCACCAGGTGTGGATAGAGGCAGCATATTCCTCCGGCCTGTGTGCAAGACCAGGCTGTGCTGTGAAGCCGTGAATGGCCGCAGCACCAACAGCTGCTTGGGGCACTGGGGCAGCTGAAGCAGGAGGCAGGAGAGCTGGGAGCAGCTGCCTCTGCTGCCAAAGGCCAGCCAAGCCCAGAGGTCTGCGTTGCCCAGCCCCACACTGCCAGCATGGCTTCAGCCACTGCCCCTTCTCACCAGCGAGGGCTCCTTGCTGAGCACCACAAGGCCTCTGAGCGCCCGGCGCAGCCTGTCCCTGCACTGGCTCAGCAGGTGCCTGGATACCACCAGCAGGGCACTGGGACCGTGTTTGCTCAAGTCCAGACACTCCAGGACCTGAAAGGCACAGGGCAGTGATGGGGGAGCCGGCCGGCAGGAGCCCAGAGCCTCATAGGGCCAGGCCCAGGCAGCAGCAGTGGGTGTGGGCAGCCTCCCAGGTGGCTGCAGCTACGGGAGGCCCAAGAGCTGGGAGGCAGCTCAGCCAGGCAGCGCTGGCCATCAGGCTCACCTCCACAAAGAACGCCAGGGCAGGCAGATGCCAGCGGGGCTGCTTCCCGAGGAGCAGGCTGAGCAGGTGTGAGGCCATGTGGGGACACAAGGGGCTCAAGCCACGGCGCATCTCCCTGGCATGGGAAAAAGGAAACAAGGCCCTGAGCCGGGCGGGCAGACCTCTCCCAGGCGTGGTCTCACAGAGGTCTGATCTTTCTCCAGCACTCTGCAAGGGGACATGGGGCCCTTGGGAGGCGGCTGCTGCTGGGCATCCTCCTCTCCCAGCCTTTCCCAGTCTGCTCGGCCCTCCCTCGCTGACAAGGGCTCTCGCTTACAGCCCCAGGGACTGTGTGGGGCACTCTGGGCAGGGAGCACAAATGCTGACGGTGGCGGCGGGGCGTAGGAGATCTCACCTGGCCAGCAGATCTGCTGCATAGTGCTGGGTGTCGGCACAGAGCAGCTTCTCCCAGACCCGCTTGTTCTCCAGAGCCACCAGCTTCTTGTCAAAGCCCAGGCGGGAGAGCAGAGCCTTCATGGTCTGCACTGCAAACCTGCATGCCGAGCAAAGGCCAGGTCACTCTGGGAGCGCTGGCCCTGGCCACGAGGGCGTGGGAAGGACAGGGCGACTGGCACCTGTGGGGATGGCAGGGAAGGCCGTGTTCTTCCCGGCACGCTCTCCAGAATCTCCCAGTTTCAATGTCCCCTGGCATCTGCTCTGTGGTGGTGAAAATTTGCAAGAGCAGAGCCACAAACAGTTGGGGAGAATGAAGCAGAATGGCACAGTGCCACTCACACATGGGAGCAATCCTCCACAGCACCAGAGTTGCCTGCAAGAGACAAAGCAGCCTGAGGCAGCGCTCAGTGCCAGGGTGTCTATGAGGCAGGGCCCGAGGGGAGACGCAGGGGGAGCACGCGGCCTGCTGCCCCTGAGCCTGCCCCTAGGCCAGCTTTGAGCCCAGGCAGGGAGCTGCAGGCTAGGGAGAGCAGGGAGAGGTGCTGGAGAGGCAACCAGGAGGGCGAGCAAAGACAGCCTTGTCTCCGCAGGAGAAGCTGCCATAGGGCGGCTGCTCCTCCATGGCAGAGAGCAGCGCTGGAAGCACCTCCTGGGCGGCCACTCCGGACGTGCCGATGGCTCTCCACATCAGCGCGGCGGCTCTGTGTGAGCAGAGCTGTGCGTCAGCACCGTGCCCCGTGCGGCTGCGTGGGGCTGGGTGACAGAGCCCCGGTGCCCTGAAGGGCAGAGAGGGAGCATGGCAGAGGCTCAGGAAACAGAGGGGCCCGAGGCTCCCGCAGCTCTCTGCCTGTCTGGCAGAGCCCACTGGACAGGCTGTACAGGGTGAGGGGCCCTACGGGCCGGTGAGCACTGAGCTCTCGAGGCACTTGTGCTCCGTACCTGTCACACGTTGGGGCACAGCATAGGAGGCTCATCACCACTTGAACAGGGTGTTCCTCTGTCAGGTTCAGAATCTCCATTTGCAGCCTGGCATCCACGGTGACACAGGACGCCAGTCTCCGGAGAATATCCCTGACCATGGCTTGCACCTGGAGGACGCGGCGTGGGGAAGACTTGGAGTGCTGTCCAAGGGAGCAACTTGCCCAGCTTCCCCGAAGAAGTGCTTGCCTTCCCACCCCACTGTAATGGCCTCAAAGGCTGAGGGGGTCCAGCGGATGTAGCTTGAGGAGCCACATGATCCTGGGAGGCCTTCAGCCCTGGCCCCAGTTTGCTTAGCTGTGGAGAGCTTTTTTCAGACATGGCTTATAGAAAAAGGCCATGATCACATACAGCTGGTTAAAAAGTAAAAGGCAGCTGTAACCAGCAAGTTCTCAGGCTTTTCCTTAAAAACAATAAATACCTTGTCCTTGGCTAAGTTATGAGAAAAACATGGTGGAAAACATGGAGTCCTTGAAGGGTGCTCAATAACAAGTCAACAGCAGGATCAGAAAAACAAGTATTAGCCTCAACAAGAAACCACAGGTATTGACAACAAAGGAGGGGTTGGTGTGTAATCTGTAAGCAGTGATGAGCTCGGGTTTTGCAATATGTATGAACTTAATTAACACTACTATAAAAGTGTGTAAGCTGGATCAATAAATCTGAGATCGATGCTCATCAATCGGATGTGTGCTCGTTCTCCCTTCACTTTCGTCACTTACCTGCTGTGGAGAAGCTGCACGCTTCTGGAAAACCTCCAGAGTGGGTGCAGGAGCCACGGTCAGTGTGGGCTTGGCCTGAGTGTCTGGCATGCCCTGAGCCTGGGTGTGGGTGATGGCCATGCCCTCAGTCAGGGCCATGCCAGCCTCCGCCCTGCCCTGGGCCGTGTCCTGCTCAGAGGCTGCTGCGAGCTCCGAGGACGCTGAGATGGCAGCAGCCTCTGCCCGCAGCTGGCCAGGCCTGGAGTCGGGCTGGGCCGTGCCCTTGGTGCCGGTGCCACGGGTCTTTGTGCGGCCCAGGTGCAGAAACCTCCGCAGTGTCTGCAGCAGAAGGAGGGAGGGAGGGGAGGGACGTTCCATGGCCTGCTCCAAGCGCAGGGATCAGCCAAGCAGCGCCAGTAGGCCCGGCCCAGGTGGGGATGGCCGCAGGTACCTGCGCTGTTCTGTGGAAGCGGCCACGGGTGGGCTCCTGCTCTTGAGTTGGGTCCCTGGCTGCATCTGTTAAAGAGCAAGCGCAGCCAGAGGTGAGGGGCTGCGGGAGAGGCTGGAGAACACAGCCCAGCCCTGCGCTCCCCAGGCAGGGACAGCCCCACGGGAGCCCAGGGGATGGAGCACGGCAATTCAGGGGCGCAGCCCCGGTCTCTCTCCCATCCCGTCCATGGGCATGTCCACAGGGATGGGATGGGATGGGATGGGATGGGATGGGATGGGATGGGATGGGATGGGATAGGATGGGATGGGATGGGATGGGGTGGGGCAGGGCCAGGCCAGCTGCAGGCACCGGCCCAGCAGCCCAGCTCCACCACTCACCGTCCTGCAGCATCTGCAACTTCTCTGGCTCTGCAGGCTTCTGCACTGGGGCAGCTGCAGGGCCTTTGCTTTTCTTGCCCCAAAGCCCCTTGAACAGACTGAGCAGTCCGCCCGCCATCCTGCTGTCTAACCTTTCAAATGCCTTGGCAAAGGCCTGCATCAGCAAGGGCTGCAGTCTTGCCTTGAAGGCACCTGCAACAGAGGAGCCTCAGAAAGGCGAGAGCACAGCAAGTCCTGCACTCGAGGGCTCCTGCCACAATGACAGGACACTCCTGGCAAACAATGGAGGTCAGCAAGTCCCACGGCCTGGCCACGAGGGCACCAGCTGCAGGGATGGGAGATGCCTCGGAAAAGCTCTGAGTCACCAAATGCCGAGGTCTGGCCGTGAGGCCAGCCACAGGAGGAATGCCTTGGAAAAGCTCCAGGTCAGCAGCCAACGAGCTGACTGTGCAGGGTCGCCTCACAGCACCGCTCTGTCACCTCCTGTCCCGTTGCGTGCACTGAGCACTGTGGCGTGGCTGTGTGGCTGCCAGCCCCTATGTCAGCGCGTGTCACAAAGGGCTGCCAAGACACGGTGTCCCTTTCGGTTCCACAGGGAACCTGCTGCACCGTGTCACAAAGGGACATGCTGCCACGTGCCCCGGGGCCAACCACTCCCCAGCCAAGGTGCCCCCGCTTGGAAGGAATCCATTGCCCCAAATGTCTAACACAGCCCTGGACACACCAAGAGCTGCCAAGTGCTCGGGGAAGGACTCTCCACGGGGCCCGCACAGCCCAGCTCGCTGCTGGCCCTGAAGCAGAGCAGCTTCCAGCAAGCAAGAGGCAAATGCATCTTGCCAAGAGTTAAAACACAGCAGATAGGGAAGATGGCATGAATGTGCATAAAGGCCTTTGAATTCACAGGTCTCTGAGAGGCATTTGGGGCTCTTGGCTGGACAGAGATTATCCCCCTCTGTCCTGTGCTCAAAGGCGGCGGACACACCCTGCCGCTGGTGCTTGCCTTGGTCTCTGCAGGCCCAGGCAGATTGCCAAAGCTGCTCTTCACAGCCTTCTCCCTTGCCATGCCCCTCTGCCAAGTGCAAGGGGCCTCAAGGATGGAAAGGAGCGCAAGGAGCCAAAGGGAGACAGCTGCACCTAGCTCACTAGAGGCTCCTGGGGAAGCACTTTGCTTGAGAAGCAAGCCCCTCTCTTCCAAAGGCATTTCCCCAAATGTGTCCATTTCCCAGGGAACACCAACACACACTTAAGAAACCCTGGCAAGGCTCAATTACTTCTGCACCTTGTAGCACAGGCACTCCAGCTCGAGCTCATCTTCCTTCTCCCGAGCCTGTTTCCTCGTGTCCATTGTGGCACGCAGCCCCAGACCCCCTATAAACAAGAGCTGCCCGCTGCCCCTTCAAGTGCCCGAGCTCCTGCCTGCGCTCACGACAGCAAAACCAGGCTGTTCCCAGGCAAGGAGCAGAGCCCTGTTCCCGCAGGAAGCTCTCGTGACCCCCTTCCCCACAGTGCAAGCGGCACTTCTGCCTGCCTGCCTGCCCAGAACGCTCTTGGCACAGCAGAGCACAAGCTGGCTGGCTCTGGCCTCCGCACAGCCCAAACACAGGCACGGGAAGACACAGCTGCGGCTGTTTTGCAGCCATGCCCCAGAGGGATGGGATTGGGCCCCTGCCTCTGGTCTCACTGCCCTCTTCCTGTCCCTGTGTAGGGATGGAGCATTGCTGTGCTTTCAGGAAGCTCTTTGTGGAAACTTCTGCCATTGCAAGCTCCTTTGCCCTCCGTGGATGCCTGCACTGGAATTCCTCATGGCTGGGTTCAGAGCACACTCAAGCTGGCTCTTCTACAACTCAGAGTCCTTGTCCCCTTCAGCGTGCTCAGCATGCCCTTTAAGTCCACGCCGCTGTGCAACTGGAGCAGCGGGACAGGGAACTTTGCAGCCTGAGCTGCCCTTGTTCCTCTCTGTCCGTGCCCGGAACACAGCAGGCAGGAGAAGGGCAGCAGGGCCCTGCGTGTCTCCGGGCTCAGGTTTTGTGTCACTTCAGCTCCACGGATATGCGGTTCAAGTGAAAAACCCAAACTGTTTATTAAGGGAAAGCGAAGGTAAGGGGTGAGCTGGGAGGCAGAAAAGGGGATGGGCAGGGCCTGAGGTCTGCAGGGAGGGAGGTGCCAACAGGGAGAGAGATGGCAGGAGCTGCTGGGGCTTCACACAGGCTCAGCTCTGAGCAGCCATGCTGTGCCTGGAGCTCCAGCTGCTCCATCCTGTTCTGCAGGTGCTCCCATCTTCAATGGGCACTTGAAATCGCTGATGGACACTGGTACATCTGATCCATCAGACAAAGTCCTGCAGATCTTCCTTCAAAGATCATCTGAAGCAGTTTGCTCAGGCACGATGAACTCTCATCTTCCTTCAGGGCTTGAAGAGCTGGAAGAGAGAGGAACAGAGCCAAGGTCAGAGGCCAGATTGAGGAAATCCAAGGAAAGCCTCCTGCCAGGGCCATCCCAGCCAGCTGCAGAGGCCCGGCTCTCACTGTAGCCAGGGCAGCAGCCGGGCTGGGGGCAGGGAGGGGCGCCGGGCTCAGGGCTCACCCATGAACCTGACAGCTGCCTCTCGCAGGGTCCTCTGTGGGCTCTCAGCTGCTCGGCTCTCGTCCTGCAGCAGCTGCGGGGAGCACCAGCAGGGAAGGCTTGGCATGGCCTCTGCCCCTTGGCTGGGCTCTCCCTGGCCCCAGCACCGGCCGAGCCGGCCCACACAGCCCGGGACAGGGAGCAGCATGGGGGGCACAGGCTGGCGGGCCTGGCTGCGGCGCTGGGCAGTGGCACAGCTGCCGGTCCTCCACATCGTGCACCAGGGGCAGGGCTCGATCTCCCCGGCTGTCCTTACCAGGCTCTCAGCAAACTTAATCCGCCACGCCTTCGTCAGCAGCTCCTCAAGGTCCCTCCTCTTCAGGAAGCGTGCCGCACAAAGCAGGGCTTGGAAAGAGGCCTGGAGAGTGGCAGAGAGCTGCAGGTGGCACCAGAGCCCAGGGCACAGGACCTGTGTCCCTGTGCCATGACCATGGGGAGGCTGGAGCCCGCCAGGTGCCAGGGCAGGAGGTGGCCAAGCCCCCTGCCAGGGATGCGGCACCATCACACAAAACCTCACCTTGGCCACATACAGGTTCTCATTGTGCCAGCGCAAGAATAGAGGGAGCAGGCTCTGGTTCACAAATGTCGTGAGAAGCTCTTCCCCCTCTTCCACTACCAGCTCCATCACCTTGCAAAAGAGCTGAATGGAGAGCAGCTGCACGTGGCTGTTGTCCTGGAAGGAAAGCAAAAGACCTCAGCACCAACTACTCCAGGCCCATTGAGGCAAAGGCCCAGAACTGCACAGAGCACAAAGTTTCCAGGTAGCATCCAGTGCCCTTGGCTGGGGCCACATAGCCTTACGTTCTCAAAGTGTGGCAGGAGGGACTCAGCCAGCTTCAGGGCGGTGACGCTGGGTAGCAGGAGGTCTTTGTCCTGGAGCGTATGTGTGAGCACACAGAGGCTCATCCAGACCACCTCTGCATCTGGGTCAGCCAGCTGCTCCACCAGGTGTGGATAGAGGCAGCATATTCCTCCGGCCTGTGTGCAAGACCAGGCTGTGCTGTGAAGCCGTGAATGGCCGCAGCACCAACAGCTGCTTGGGGCACTGGGGCAGCTGAAGCAGGAGGCAGGAGAGCTGGGAGCAGCTGCCTCTGCTGCCAAAGGCCAGCCAAGCCCAGAGGTCTGCGTTGCCCAGCCCCACACTGCCAGCATGGCTTCAGCCACTGCCCCTTCTCACCAGCGAGGGCTCCTTGCTGAGCACCACAAGGCCTCTGAGCGCCCGGCGCAGCCTGTCCCTGCACTGGCTCAGCAGGTGCCTGGATACCACCAGCAGGGCACTGGGACCGTGTTTGCTCAAGTCCAGACACTCCAGGACCTGAAAGGCACAGGGCAGTGATGGGGGAGCCGGCCGGCAGGAGCCCAGAGCCTCATAGGGCCAGGCCCAGGCAGCAGCAGTGGGTGTGGGCAGCCTCCCAGGTGGCTGCAGCTACGGGAGGCCCAAGAGCTGGGAGGCAGCTCAGCCAGGCAGCGCTGGCCATCAGGCTCACCTCCACAAAGAACGCCAGGGCAGGCAGATGCCAGCGGGGCTGCTTCCCGAGGAGCAGGCTGAGCAGGTGTGAGGCCATGTGGGGACACAAGGGGCTCAAGCCACGGCGCATCTCCCTGGCATGGGAAAAAGGAAACAAGGCCCTGAGCCGGGCGGGCAGACCTCTCCCAGGCGTGGTCTCACAGAGGTCTGATCTTTCTCCAGCACTCTGCAAGGGGACATGGGGCCCTTGGGAGGCGGCTGCTGCTGGGCATCCTCCTCTCCCAGCCTTTCCCAGTCTGCTCGGCCCTCCCTCGCTGACAAGGGCTCTCGCTTACAGCCCCAGGGACTGTGTGGGGCACTCTGGGCAGGGAGCACAAATGCTGACGGTGGCGGCGGGGCGTAGGAGATCTCACCTGGCCAGCAGATCTGCTGCATAGTGCTGGGTGTCGGCACAGAGCAGCTTCTCCCAGACCCGCTTGTTCTCCAGAGCCACCAGCTTCTTGTCAAAGCCCAGGCGGGAGAGCAGAGCCTTCATGGTCTGCACTGCAAACCTGCATGCCGAGCAAAGGCCAGGTCACTCTGGGAGCGCTGGCCCTGGCCACGAGGGCGTGGGAAGGACAGGGCGACTGGCACCTGTGGGGATGGCAGGGAAGGCCGTGTTCTTCCCGGCACGCTCTCCAGAATCTCCCAGTTTCAATGTCCCCTGGCATCTGCTCTGTGGTGGTGAAAATTTGCAAGAGCAGAGCCACAAACAGTTGGGGAGAATGAAGCAGAATGGCACAGTGCCACTCACACATGGGAGCAATCCTCCACAGCACCAGAGTTGCCTGCAAGAGACAAAGCAGCCTGAGGCAGCGCTCAGTGCCAGGGTGTCTATGAGGCAGGGCCCGAGGGGAGACGCAGGGGGAGCACGCGGCCTGCTGCCCCTGAGCCTGCCCCTAGGCCAGCTTTGAGCCCAGGCAGGGAGCTGCAGGCTAGGGAGAGCAGGGAGAGGTGCTGGAGAGGCAACCAGGAGGGCGAGCAAAGACAGCCTTGTCTCCGCAGGAGAAGCTGCCATAGGGCGGCTGCTCCTCCATGGCAGAGAGCAGCGCTGGAAGCACCTCCTGGGCGGCCACTCCGGACGTGCCGATGGCTCTCCACATCAGCGCGGCGGCTCTGTGTGAGCAGAGCTGTGCGTCAGCACCGTGCCCCGTGCGGCTGCGTGGGGCTGGGTGACAGAGCCCCGGTGCCCTGAAGGGCAGAGAGGGAGCATGGCAGAGGCTCAGGAAACAGAGGGGCCCGAGGCTCCCGCAGCTCTCTGCCTGTCTGGCAGAGCCCACTGGACAGGCTGTACAGGGTGAGGGGCCCTACGGGCCGGTGAGCACTGAGCTCTCGAGGCACTTGTGCTCCGTACCTGTCACACGTTGGGGCACAGCATAGGAGGCTCATCACCACTTGAACAGGGTGTTCCTCTGTCAGGTTCAGAATCTCCATTTGCAGCCTGGCATCCACGGTGACACAGGACGCCAGTCTCCGGAGAATATCCCTGACCATGGCTTGCACCTGGAGGACGCGGCGTGGGGAAGACTTGGAGTGCTGTCCAAGGGAGCAACTTGCCCAGCTTCCCCGAAGAAGTGCTTGCCTTCCCACCCCACTGTAATGGCCTCAAAGGCTGAGGGGGTCCAGCGGATGTAGCTTGAGGAGCCACATGATCCTGGGAGGCCTTCAGCCCTGGCCCCAGTTTGCTTAGCTGTGGAGAGCTTTTTTCAGACATGGCTTATAGAAAAAGGCCATGATCACATACAGCTGGTTAAAAAGTAAAAGGCAGCTGTAACCAGCAAGTTCTCAGGCTTTTCCTTAAAAACAATAAATACCTTGTCCTTGGCTAAGTTATGAGAAAAACATGGTGGAAAACATGGAGTCCTTGAAGGGTGCTCAATAACAAGTCAACAGCAGGATCAGAAAAACAAGTATTAGCCTCAACAAGAAACCACAGGTATTGACAACAAAGGAGGGGTTGGTGTGTAATCTGTAAGCAGTGATGAGCTCGGGTTTTGCAATATGTATGAACTTAATTAACACTACTATAAAAGTGTGTAAGCTGGATCAATAAATCTGAGATCGATGCTCATCAATCGGATGTGTGCTCGTTCTCCCTTCACTTTCGTCACTTACCTGCTGTGGAGAAGCTGCACGCTTCTGGAAAACCTCCAGAGTGGGTGCAGGAGCCACGGTCAGTGTGGGCTTGGCCTGAGTGTCTGGCATGCCCTGAGCCTGGGTGTGGGTGATGGCCATGCCCTCAGTCAGGGCCATGCCAGCCTCCGCCCTGCCCTGGGCCGTGTCCTGCTCAGAGGCTGCTGCGAGCTCCGAGGACGCTGAGATGGCAGCAGCCTCTGCCCGCAGCTGGCCAGGCCTGGAGTCGGGCTGGGCCGTGCCCTTGGTGCCGGTGCCACGGGTCTTTGTGCGGCCCAGGTGCAGAAACCTCCGCAGTGTCTGCAGCAGAAGGAGGGAGGGAGGGGAGGGACGTTCCATGGCCTGCTCCAAGCGCAGGGATCAGCCAAGCAGCGCCAGTAGGCCCGGCCCAGGTGGGGATGGCCGCAGGTACCTGCGCTGTTCTGTGGAAGCGGCCACGGGTGGGCTCCTGCTCTTGAGTTGGGTCCCTGGCTGCATCTGTTAAAGAGCAAGCGCAGCCAGAGGTGAGGGGCTGCGGGAGAGGCTGGAGAACACAGCCCAGCCCTGCGCTCCCCAGGCAGGGACAGCCCCACGGGAGCCCAGGGGATGGAGCACGGCAATTCAGGGGCGCAGCCCCGGTCTCTCTCCCATCCCGTCCATGGGCATGTCCACAGGGATGGGATGGGATGGGATGGGATGGGATGGGATGGGATGGGATGGGATGGGATAGGATGGGATGGGATGGGATGGGATGGGATGGGATGGGATGGGATAGGATGGGATGGGATGGGATGGGGTGGGGCAGGGCCAGGCCAGCTGCAGGCACCGGCCCAGCAGCCCAGCTCCACCACTCACCGTCCTGCAGCATCTGCAACTTCTCTGGCTCTGCAGGCTTCTGCACTGGGGCAGCTGCAGGGCCTTTGCTTTTCTTGCCCCAAAGCCCCTTGAACAGACTGAGCAGTCCGCCCGCCATCCTGCTGTCTAACCTTTCAAATGCCTTGGCAAAGGCCTGCATCAGCAAGGGCTGCAGTCTTGCCTTGAAGGCACCTGCAACAGAGGAGCCTCAGAAAGGCGAGAGCACAGCAAGTCCTGCACTCGAGGGCTCCTGCCACAATGACAGGACACTCCTGGCAAACAATGGAGGTCAGCAAGTCCCACGGCCTGGCCACGAGGGCACCAGCTGCAGGGATGGGAGATGCCTCGGAAAAGCTCCGAGTCACCAAATGCCGAGGTCTGGCCGTGAGGCCAGCCACAGGAGGAATGCCTTGGAAAAGCTCCAGGTCAGCAGCCAACGAGCTGACTGTGCAGGGTCGCCTCACAGCACCGCTCTGTCACCTCCTGTCCCGTTGCGTGCACTGAGCACTGTGGCGTGGCTGTGTGGCTGCCAGCCCCTATGTCAGCGCGTGTCACAAAGGGCTGCCAAGACACGGTGTCCCTTTCGGTTCCACAGGGAACCTGCTGCACCGTGTCACAAAGGGACATGCTGCCACGTGCCCCGGGGCCAACCACTCCCCAGCCAAGGTGCCCCCGCTTGGAAGGAATCCATTGCCCCAAATGTCTAACACAGCCCTGGACACACCAAGAGCTGCCAAGTGCTCGGGGAAGGACTCTCCACGGGGCCCGCACAGCCCAGCTCGCTGCTGGCCCTGAAGCAGAGCAGCTTCCAGCAAGCAAGAGGCAAATGCATCTTGCCAAGAGTTAAAACACAGCAGATAGGGAAGATGGCATGAATGTGCATAAAGGCCTTTGAATTCACAGGTCTCTGAGAGGCATTTGGGGCTCTTGGCTGGACAGAGATTATCCCCCTCTGTCCTGTGCTCAAAGGCGGCGGACACACCCTGCCGCTGGTGCTTGCCTTGGTCTCTGCAGGCCCAGGCAGATTGCCAAAGCTGCTCTTCACAGCCTTCTCCCTTGCCATGCCCCTCTGCCAAGTGCAAGGGGCCTCAAGGATGGAAAGGAGCGCAAGGAGCCAAAGGGAGACAGCTGCACCTAGCTCACTAGAGGCTCCTGGGGAAGCACTTTGCTTGAGAAGCAAGCCCCTCTCTTCCAAAGGCATTTCCCCAAATGTGTCCATTTCCCAGGGAACACCAACACACACTTAAGAAACCCTGGCAAGGCTCAATTACTTCTGCACCTTGTAGCACAGGCACTCCAGCTCGAGCTCATCTTCCTTCTCCCGAGCCTGTTTCCTCGTGTCCATTGTGGCACGCAGCCCCAGACCCCCTATAAACAAGAGCTGCCCGCTGCCCCTTCAAGTGCCCGAGCTCCTGCCTGCGCTCACGACAGCAAAACCAGGCTGTTCCCAGGCAAGGAGCAGAGCCCTGTTCCCGCAGGAAGCTCTCGTGACCCCCTTCCCCACAGTGCAAGCGGCACTTCTGCCTGCCTGCCTGCCCAGAACGCTCTTGGCACAGCAGAGCACAAGCTGGCTGGCTCTGGCCTCCGCACAGCCCAAACACAGGCACGGGAAGACACAGCTGCGGCTGTTTTGCAGCCATGCCCCAGAGGGATGGGATTGGGCCCCTGCCTCTGGTCTCACTGCCCTCTTCCTGTCCCTGTGTAGGGATGGAGCATTGCTGTGCTTTCAGGAAGCTCTTTGTGGAAACTTCTGCCATTGCAAGCTCCTTTGCCCTCCGTGGATGCCTGCACTGGAATTCCTCATGGCTGGGTTCAGAGCACACTCAAGCTGGCTCTTCTACAACTCAGAGTCCTTGTCCCCTTCAGCGTGCTCAGCATGCCCTTTAAGTCCACGCCGCTGTGCAACTGGAGCAGCGGGACAGGGAACTTTGCAGCCTGAGCTGCCCTTGTTCCTCTCTGTCCGTGCCCGGAACACAGCAGGCAGGAGAAGGGCAGCAGGGCCCTGCGTGTCTCCGGGCTCAGGTTTTGTGTCACTTCAGCTCCACGGATATGCGGTTCAAGTGAAAAACCCAAACTGTTTATTAAGGGAAAGCGAAGGTAAGGGGTGAGCTGGGAGGCAGAAAAGGGGATGGGCAGGGCCTGAGGTCTGCAGGGAGGGAGGTGCCAACAGGGAGAGAGATGGCAGGAGCTGCTGGGGCTTCACACAGGCTCAGCTCTGAGCAGCCATGCTGTGCCTGGAGCTCCAGCTGCTCCATCCTGTTCTGCAGGTGCTCCCATCTTCAATGGGCACTTGAAATCGCTGATGGACACTGGTACATCTGATCCATCAGACAAAGTCCTGCAGATCTTCCTTCAAAGATCATCTGAAGCAGTTTGCTCAGGCACGATGAACTCTCATCTTCCTTCAGGGCTTGAAGAGCTGGAAGAGAGAGGAACAGAGCCAAGGTCAGAGGCCAGATTGAGGAAATCCAAGGAAAGCCTCCTGCCAGGGCCATCCCAGCCAGCTGCAGAGGCCCGGCTCTCACTGTAGCCAGGGCAGCAGCCGGGCTGGGGGCAGGGAGGGGCGCCGGGCTCAGGGCTCACCCATGAACCTGACAGCTGCCTCTCGCAGGGTCCTCTGTGGGCTCTCAGCCGCTCGGCTCTCGTCCTGCAGCAGCTGCGGGGAGCACCAGCAGGGAAGGCTTGGCATGGCCTCTGCCCCTTGGCTGGGCTCTCCCTGGCCCCAGCACCGGCCGAGCCGGCCCACACAGCCCGGGACAGGGAGCAGCATGGGGGGCACAGGCTGGCGGGCCTGGCTGCGGCGCTGGGCAGTGGCACAGCTGCCGGTCCTCCACATCGTGCACCAGGGGCAGGGCTCGATCTCCCCGGCTGTCCTTACCAGGCTCTCAGCAAACTTAATCCGCCACGCCTTCGTCAGCAGCTCCTCAAGGTCCCTCCTCTTCAGGAAGCGTGCCGCACAAAGCAGGGCTTGGAAAGAGGCCTGGAGAGTGGCAGAGAGCTGCAGGTGGCACCAGAGCCCAGGGCACAGGACCTGTGTCCCTGTGCCATGACCATGGGGAGGCTGGAGCCCGCCAGGTGCCAGGGCAGGAGGTGGCCAAGCCCCCTGCCAGGGATGCGGCACCATCACACAAAACCTCACCTTGGCCACATACAGGTTCTCATTGTGCCAGCGCAAGAATAGAGGGAGCAGGCTCTGGTTCACAAATGTCGTGAGAAGCTCTTCCCCCTCTTCCACTACCAGCTCCATCACCTTGCAAAAGAGCTGAATGGAGAGCAGCTGCACGTGGCTGTTGTCCTGGAAGGAAAGCAAAAGACCTCAGCACCAACTACTCCAGGCCCATTGAGGCAAAGGCCCAGAACTGCACAGAGCACAAAGTTTCCAGGTAGCATCCAGTGCCCTTGGCTGGGGCCACATAGCCTTACGTTCTCAAAGTGTGGCAGGAGGGACTCAGCCAGCTTCAGGGCGGTGACGCTGGGTAGCAGGAGGTCTTTGTCCTGGAGCGTATGTGTGAGCACACAGAGGCTCATCCAGACCACCTCTGCATCTGGGTCAGCCAGCTGCTCCACCAGGTGTGGATAGAGGCAGCATATTCCTCCGGCCTGTGTGCAAGACCAGGCTGTGCTGTGAAGCCGTGAATGGCCGCAGAACCAACAGCTGCTTGGGGCACTGGGGCAGCTGAAGCAGGAGGCAGGAGAGCTGGGAGCAGCTGCCTCTGCTGCCAAAGGCCAGCCAAGCCCAGAGGTCTGCGTTGCCCAGCCCCACACTGCCAGCATGGCTTCAGCCACTGCCCCTTCTCACCAGCGAGGGCTCCTTGCTGAGCACCACAAGGCCTCTGAGCGCCCGGCGCAGCCTGTCCCTGCACTGGCTCAGCAGGTGCCTGGATACCACCAGCAGGGCACTGGGACCGTGTTTGCTCAAGTCCAGACACTCCAGGACCTGAAAGGCACAGGGCAGTGATGGGGGAGCCGGCCGGCAGGAGCCCAGAGCCTCATAGGGCCAGGCCCAGGCAGCAGCAGTGGGTGTGGGCAGCCTCCCAGGTGGCTGCAGCTACGGGAGGCCCAAGAGCTGGGAGGCAGCTCAGCCAGGCAGCGCTGGCCATCAGGCTCACCTCCACAAAGAACGCCAGGGCAGGCAGATGCCAGCGGGGCTGCTTCCCGAGGAGCAGGCTGAGCAGGTGTGAGGCCATGTGGGGACACAAGGGGCTCAAGCCACGGCGCATCTCCCTGGCATGGGAAAAAGGAAACAAGGCCCTGAGCCGGGCGGGCAGACCTCTCCCAGGCGTGGTCTCACAGAGGTCTGATCTTTCTCCAGCACTCTGCAAGGGGACATGGGGCCCTTGGGAGGCGGCTGCTGCTGGGCATCCTCCTCTCCCAGCCTTTCCCAGTCTGCTCGGCCCTCCCTCGCTGACAAGGGCTCTCGCTTACAGCCCCAGGGACTGTGTGGGGCACTCTGGGCAGGGAGCACAAATGCTGACGGTGGCGGCGGGGCGTAGGAGATCTCACCTGGCCAGCAGATCTGCTGCATAGTGCTGGGTGTCGGCACAGAGCAGCTTCTCCCAGACCCGCTTGTTCTCCAGAGCCACCAGCTTCTTGTCAAAGCCCAGGCGGGAGAGCAGAGCCTTCATGGTCTGCACTGCAAACCTGCATGCCGAGCAAAGGCCAGGTCACTCTGGGAGCGCTGGCCCTGGCCACGAGGGCGTGGGAAGGACAGGGCGACTGGCACCTGTGGGGATGGCAGGGAAGGCCGTGTTCTTCCCGGCACGCTCTCCAGAATCTCCCAGTTTCAATGTCCCCTGGCATCTGCTCTGTGGTGGTGAAAATTTGCAAGAGCAGAGCCACAAACAGTTGGGGAGAATGAAGCAGAATGGCACAGTGCCACTCACACATGGGAGCAATCCTCCACAGCACCAGAGTTGCCTGCAAGAGACAAAGCAGCCTGAGGCAGCGCTCAGTGCCAGGGTGTCTATGAGGCAGGGCCCGAGGGGAGACGCAGGGGGAGCACGCGGCCTGCTGCCCCTGAGCCTGCCCCTAGGCCAGCTTTGAGCCCAGGCAGGGAGCTGCAGGCTAGGGAGAGCAGGGAGAGGTGCTGGAGAGGCAACCAGGAGGGCGAGCAAAGACAGCCTTGTCTCCGCAGGAGAAGCTGCCATAGGGCGGCTGCTCCTCCATGGCAGAGAGCAGCGCTGGAAGCACCTCCTGGGCGGCCACTCCGGACGTGCCGATGGCTCTCCACATCAGCGCGGCGGCTCTGTGTGAGCAGAGCTGTGCGTCAGCACCGTGCCCCGTGCGGCTGCGTGGGGCTGGGTGACAGAGCCCCGGTGCCCTGAAGGGCAGAGAGGGAGCATGGCAGAGGCTCAGGAAACAGAGGGGCCCGAGGCTCCCGCAGCTCTCTGCCTGTCTGGCAGAGCCCACTGGACAGGCTGTACAGGGTGAGGGGCCCTACGGGCCGGTGAGCACTGAGCTCTCGAGGCACTTGTGCTCCGTACCTGTCACACGTTGGGGCACAGCATAGGAGGCTCATCACCACTTGAACAGGGTGTTCCTCTGTCAGGTTCAGAATCTCCATTTGCAGCCTGGCATCCACGGTGACACAGGACGCCAGTCTCCGGAGAATATCCCTGACCATGGCTTGCACCTGGAGGACGCGGCGTGGGGAAGACTTGGAGTGCTGTCCAAGGGAGCAACTTGCCCAGCTTCCCCGAAGAAGTGCTTGCCTTCCCACCCCACTGTAATGGCCTCAAAGGCTGAGGGGGTCCAGCGGATGTAGCTTGAGGAGCCACATGATCCTGGGAGGCCTTCAGCCCTGGCCCCAGTTTGCTTAGCTGTGGAGAGCTTTTTTCAGACATGGCTTATAGAAAAAGGCCATGATCACATACAGCTGGTTAAAAAGTAAAAGGCAGCTGTAACCAGCAAGTTCTCAGGCTTTTCCTTAAAAACAATAAATACCTTGTCCTTGGCTAAGTTATGAGAAAAACATGGTGGAAAACATGGAGTCCTTGAAGGGTGCTCAATAACAAGTCAACAGCAGGATCAGAAAAACAAGTATTAGCCTCAACAAGAAACCACAGGTATTGACAACAAAGGAGGGGTTGGTGTGTAATCTGTAAGCAGTGATGAGCTCGGGTTTTGCAATATGTATGAACTTAATTAACACTACTATAAAAGTGTGTAAGCTGGATCAATAAATCTGAGATCGATGCTCATCAATCGGATGTGTGCTCGTTCTCCCTTCACTTTCGTCACTTACCTGCTGTGGAGAAGCTGCACGCTTCTGGAAAACCTCCAGAGTGGGTGCAGGAGCCACGGTCAGTGTGGGCTTGGCCTGAGTGTCTGGCATGCCCTGAGCCTGGGTGTGGGTGATGGCCATGCCCTCAGTCAGGGCCATGCCAGCCTCCGCCCTGCCCTGGGCCGTGTCCTGCTCAGAGGCTGCTGCGAGCTCCGAGGACGCTGAGATGGCAGCAGCCTCTGCCCGCAGCTGGCCAGGCCTGGAGTCGGGCTGGGCCGTGCCCTTGGTGCCGGTGCCACGGGTCTTTGTGCGGCCCAGGTGCAGAAACCTCCGCAGTGTCTGCAGCAGAAGGAGGGAGGGAGGGGAGGGACGTTCCATGGCCTGCTCCAAGCGCAGGGATCAGCCAAGCAGCGCCAGTAGGCCCGGCCCAGGTGGGGATGGCCGCAGGTACCTGCGCTGTTCTGTGGAAGCGGCCACGGGTGGGCTCCTGCTCTTGAGTTGGGTCCCTGGCTGCATCTGTTAAAGAGCAAGCGCAGCCAGAGGTGAGGGGCTGCGGGAGAGGCTGGAGAACACAGCCCAGCCCTGCGCTCCCCAGGCAGGGACAGCCCCACGGGAGCCCAGGGGATGGAGCACGGCAATTCAGGGGCGCAGCCCCGGTCTCTCTCCCATCCCGTCCATGGGCATGTCCACAGGGATGGGATGGGATGGGATGGGATGGGATGGGATGGGATGGGATGGGATGGGATAGGATGGGATGGGATGGGATGGGGTGGGGCAGGGCCAGGCCAGCTGCAGGCACCGGCCCAGCAGCCCAGCTCCACCACTCACCGTCCTGCAGCATCTGCAACTTCTCTGGCTCTGCAGGCTTCTGCACTGGGGCAGCTGCAGGGCCTTTGCTTTTCTTGCCCCAAAGCCCCTTGAACAGACTGAGCAGTCCGCCCGCCATCCTGCTGTCTAACCTTTCAAATGCCTTGGCAAAGGCCTGCGTCAGCAAGGGCTGCAGTCTTGCCTTGAAGGCACCTGCAACAGAGGAGCCTCAGAAAGGCGAGAGCACAGCAAGTCCTGCACTCGAGGGCTCCTGCCACAATGACAGGACACTCCTGGCAAACAATGGAGGTCACCAAGTCCCACGGCCTGGCCACGAGGGCACCAGCTGCAGGGATGGGAGATGCCTCGGAAAAGCTCCGAGTCACCAAATGCCGAGGTCTGGCCGTGAGGCCAGCCACAGGAGGAATGCCTTGGAAAAGCTCCAGGTCAGCAGCCAACGAGCTGACTGTGCAGGGTCGCCTCACAGCACCGCTCTGTCACCTCCTGTCCCGTTGCGTGCACTGAGCACTGTGGCGTGGCTGTGTGGCTGCCAGCCCCTATGTCAGCGCGTGTCACAAAGGGCTGCCAAGACACGGTGTCCCTTTCGGTTCCACAGGGAACCTGCTGCACCGTGTCACAAAGGGACATGCTGCCACGTGCCCCGGGGCCAACCACTCCCCAGCCAAGGTGCCCCCGCTTGGAAGGAATCCATTGCCCCAAATGTCTAACACAGCCCTGGACACACCAAGAGCTGCCAAGTGCTCGGGGAAGGACTCTCCACGGGGCCCGCACAGCCCAGCTCGCTGCTGGCCCTGAAGCAGAGCAGCTTCCAGCAAGCAAGAGGCAAATGCATCTTGCCAAGAGTTAAAACACAGCAGATAGGGAAGATGGCATGAATGTGCATAAAGGCCTTTGAATTCACAGGTCTCTGAGAGGCATTTGGGGCTCTTGGCTGGACAGAGATTATCCCCCTCTGTCCTGTGCTCAAAGGCGGCGGACACACCCTGCCGCTGGTGCTTGCCTTGGTCTCTGCAGGCCCAGGCAGATTGCCAAAGCTGCTCTTCACAGCCTTCTCCCTTGCCATGCCCCTCTGCCAAGTGCAAGGGGCCTCAAGGATGGAAAGGAGCGCAAGGAGCCAAAGGGAGACAGCTGCACCTAGCTCACTAGAGGCTCCTGGGGAAGCACTTTGCTTGAGAAGCAAGCCCCTCTCTTCCAAAGGCATTTCCCCAAATGTGTCCATTTCCCAGGGAACACCAACACACACTTAAGAAACCCTGGCAAGGCTCAATTACTTCTGCACCTTGTAGCACAGGCACTCCAGCTCGAGCTCATCTTCCTTCTCCCGAGCCTGTTTCCTCGTGTCCATTGTGGCACGCAGCCCCAGACCCCCTATAAACAAGAGCTGCCCGCTGCCCCTTCAAGTGCCCGAGCTCCTGCCTGCGCTCACGACAGCAAAACCAGGCTGTTCCCAGGCAAGGAGCAGAGCCCTGTTCCCGCAGGAAGCTCTCGTGACCCCCTTCCCCACAGTGCAAGCGGCACTTCTGCCTGCCTGCCTGCCCAGAACGCTCTTGGCACAGCAGAGCACAAGCTGGCTGGCTCTGGCCTCCGCACAGCCCAAACACAGGCACGGGAAGATACAGCTGCGGCTGTTTTGCAGCCATGCCCCAGAGGGATGGGATTGGGCCCCTGCCTCTGGTCTCACTGCCCTCTTCCTGTCCCTGTGTAGGGATGGAGCATTGCTGTGCTTTCAGGAAGCTCTTTGTGGAAACTTCTGCCATTGCAAGCTCCTTTGCCCTCCGTGGATGCCTGCACTGGAATTCCTCATGGCTGGGTTCAGAGCACACTCAAGCTGGCTCTTCTACAACTCAGAGTCCTTGTCCCCTTCAGCGTGCTCAGCATGCCCTTTAAGTCCACGCCGCTGTGCAACTGGAGCAGCGGGACAGGGAACTTTGCAGCCTGAGCTGCCCTTGTTCCTCTCTGTCCGTGCCCGGAACACAGCAGGCAGGAGAAGGGCAGCAGGGCCCTGCGTGTCTCCGGGCTCAGGTTTTGTGTCACTTCAGCTCCACGGATATGCGGTTCAAGTGAAAAACCCAAACTGTTTATTAAGGGAAAGCGAAGGTAAGGGGTGAGCTGGGAGGCAGAAAAGGGGATGGGCAGGGCCTGAGGTCTGCAGGGAGGGAGGTGCCAACAGGGAGAGAGATGGCAGGAGCTGCTGGGGCTTCACACAGGCTCAGCTCTGAGCAGCCATGCTGTGCCTGGAGCTCCAGCTGCTCCATCCTGTTCTGCAGGTGCTCCCATCTTCAATGGGCACTTGAAATCGCTGATGGACACTGGTACATCTGATCCATCAGACAAAGTCCTGCAGATCTTCCTTCAAAGATCATCTGAAGCAGTTTGCTCAGGCACGATGAACTCTCATCTTCCTTCAGGGCTTGAAGAGCTGGAAGAGAGAGGAACAGAGCCAAGGTCAGAGGCCAGATTGAGGAAATCCAAGGAAAGCCTCCTGCCAGGGCCATCCCAGCCAGCTGCAGAGGCCCGGCTCTCACTGTAGCCAGGGCAGCAGCCGGGCTGGGGGCAGGGAGGGGCGCCGGGCTCAGGGCTCACCCATGAACCTGACAGCTGCCTCTCGCAGGGTCCTCTGTGGGCTCTCAGCCGCTCGGCTCTCGTCCTGCAGCAGCTGCGGGGAGCACCAGCAGGGAAGGCTTGGCATGGCCTCTGCCCCTTGGCCGGGCTCTCCCTGGCCCCAGCACCGGCCGAGCCGGCCCACACAGCCCGGGACAGGGAGCAGCATGGGGGGCACAGGCTGGCGGGCCTGGCTGCGGCGCTGGGCAGTGGCACAGCTGCCGGTCCTCCACATCGTGCACCAGGGGCAGGGCTCGATCTCCCCGGCTGTCCTTACCAGGCTCTCAGCAAACTTAATCCGCCACGCCTTCGTCAGCAGCTCCTCAAGGTCCCTCCTCTTCAGGAAGCGTGCCGCACAAAGCAGGGCTTGGAAAGAGGCCTGGAGAGTGGCAGAGAGCTGCAGGTGGCACCAGAGCCCAGGGCACAGGACCTGTGTCCCTGTGCCATGACCATGGGGAGGCTGGAGCCCGCCAGGTGCCAGGGCAGGAGGTGGCCAAGCCCCCTGCCAGGGATGCGGCACCATCACACAAAACCTCACCTTGGCCACATACAGGTTCTCATTGTGCCAGCGCAAGAATAGAGGGAGCAGGCTCTGGTTCACAAATGTCGTGAGAAGCTCTTCCCCCTCTTCCACTACCAGCTCCATCACCTTGCAAAAGAGCTGAATGGAGAGCAGCTGCACGTGGCTGTTGTCCTGGAAGGAAAGCAAAAGACCTCAGCACCAACTACTCCAGGCCCATTGAGGCAAAGGCCCAGAACTGCACAGAGCACAAAGTTTCCAGGTAGCATCCAGTGCCCTTGGCTGGGGCCACATAGCCTTACGTTCTCAAAGTGTGGCAGGAGGGACTCAGCCAGCTTCAGGGCGGTGACGCTGGGTAGCAGGAGGTCTTTGTCCTGGAGCGTATGTGTGAGCACACAGAGGCTCATCCAGACCACCTCTGCATCTGGGTCAGCCAGCTGCTCCACCAGGTGTGGATAGAGGCAGCATATTCCTCCGGCCTGTGTGCAAGACCAGGCTGTGCTGTGAAGCCGTGAATGGCCGCAGCACCAACAGCTGCTTGGGGCACTGGGGCAGCTGAAGCAGGAGGCAGGAGAGCTGGGAGCAGCTGCCTCTGCTGCCAAAGGCCAGCCAAGCCCAGAGGTCTGCGTTGCCCAGCCCCACACTGCCAGCATGGCTTCAGCCACTGCCCCTTCTCACCAGCGAGGGCTCCTTGCTGAGCACCACAAGGCCTCTGAGCGCCCGGCGCAGCCTGTCCCTGCACTGGCTCAGCAGGTGCCTGGATACCACCAGCAGGGCACTGGGACCGTGTTTGCTCAAGTCCAGACACTCCAGGACCTGAAAGGCACAGGGCAGTGATGGGGGAGCCGGCCGGCAGGAGCCCAGAGCCTCATAGGGCCAGGCCCAGGCAGCAGCAGTGGGTGTGGGCAGCCTCCCAGGTGGCTGCAGCTACGGGAGGCCCAAGAGCTGGGAGGCAGCTCAGCCAGGCAGCGCTGGCCATCAGGCTCACCTCCACAAAGAACGCCAGGGCAGGCAGATGCCAGCGGGGCTGCTTCCCGAGGAGCAGGCTGAGCAGGTGTGAGGCCATGTGGGGACACAAGGGGCTCAAGCCACGGCGCATCTCCCTGGCATGGGAAAAAGGAAACAAGGCCCTGAGCCGGGCGGGCAGACCTCTCCCAGGCGTGGTCTCACAGAGGTCTGATCTTTCTCCAGCACTCTGCAAGGGGACATGGGGCCCTTGGGAGGCGGCTGCTGCTGGGCATCCTCCTCTCCCAGCCTTTCCCAGTCTGCTCGGCCCTCCCTCGCTGACAAGGGCTCTCGCTTACAGCCCCAGGGACTGTGTGGGGCACTCTGGGCAGGGAGCACAAATGCTGACGGTGGCGGCGGGGCGTAGGAGATCTCACCTGGCCAGCAGATCTGCTGCATAGTGCTGGGTGTCGGCACAGAGCAGCTTCTCCCAGACCCGCTTGTTCTCCAGAGCCACCAGCTTCTTGTCAAAGCCCAGGCGGGAGAGCAGAGCCTTCATGGTCTGCACTGCAAACCTGCATGCCGAGCAAAGGCCAGGTCACTCTGGGAGCGCTGGCCCTGGCCACGAGGGCGTGGGAAGGACAGGGCGACTGGCACCTGTGGGGATGGCAGGGAAGGCCGTGTTCTTCCCGGCACGCTCTCCAGAATCTCCCAGTTTCAATGTCCCCTGGCATCTGCTCTGTGGTGGTGAAAATTTGCAAGAGCAGAGCCACAAACAGTTGGGGAGAATGAAGCAGAATGGCACAGTGCCACTCACACATGGGAGCAATCCTCCACAGCACCAGAGTTGCCTGCAAGAGACAAAGCAGCCTGAGGCAGCGCTCAGTGCCAGGGTGTCTATGAGGCAGGGCCCGAGGGGAGACGCAGGGGGAGCACGCGGCCTGCTGCCCCTGAGCCTGCCCCTAGGCCAGCTTTGAGCCCAGGCAGGGAGCTGCAGGCTAGGGAGAGCAGGGAGAGGTGCTGGAGAGGCAACCAGGAGGGCGAGCAAAGACAGCCTTGTCTCCGCAGGAGAAGCTGCCATAGGGCGGCTGCTCCTCCATGGCAGAGAGCAGCGCTGGAAGCACCTCCTGGGCGGCCACTCCGGACGTGCCGATGGCTCTCCACATCAGCGCGGCGGCTCTGTGTGAGCAGAGCTGTGCGTCAGCACCGTGCCCCGTGCGGCTGCGTGGGGCTGGGTGACAGAGCCCCGGTGCCCTGAAGGGCAGAGAGGGAGCATGGCAGAGGCTCAGGAAACAGAGGGGCCCGAGGCTCCCGCAGCTCTCTGCCTGTCTGGCAGAGCCCACTGGACAGGCTGTACAGGGTGAGGGGCCCTACGGGCCGGTGAGCACTGAGCTCTCGAGGCACTTGTGCTCCGTACCTGTCACACGTTGGGGCACAGCATAGGAGGCTCATCACCACTTGAACAGGGTGTTCCTCTGTCAGGTTCAGAATCTCCATTTGCAGCCTGGCATCCACGGTGACACAGGACGCCAGTCTCCGGAGAATATCCCTGACCATGGCTTGCACCTGGAGGACGCGGCGTGGGGAAGACTTGGAGTGCTGTCCAAGGGAGCAACTTGCCCAGCTTCCCCGAAGAAGTGCTTGCCTTCCCACCCCACTGTAATGGCCTCAAAGGCTGAGGGGGTCCAGCGGATGTAGCTTGAGGAGCCACATGATCCTGGGAGGCCTTCAGCCCTGGCCCCAGTTTGCTTAGCTGTGGAGAGCTTTTTTCAGACATGGCTTATAGAAAAAGGCCATGATCACATACAGCTGGTTAAAAAGTAAAAGGCAGCTGTAACCAGCAAGTTCTCAGGCTTTTCCTTAAAAACAATAAATACCTTGTCCTTGGCTAAGTTATGAGAAAAACATGGTGGAAAACATGGAGTCCTTGAAGGGTGCTCAATAACAAGTCAACAGCAGGATCAGAAAAACAAGTATTAGCCTCAACAAGAAACCACAGGTATTGACAACAAAGGAGGGGTTGGTGTGTAATCTGTAAGCAGTGATGAGCTCGGGTTTTGCAATATGTATGAACTTAATTAACACTACTATAAAAGTGTGTAAGCTGGATCAATAAATCTGAGATCGATGCTCATCAATCGGATGTGTGCTCGTTCTCCCTTCACTTTCGTCACTTACCTGCTGTGGAGAAGCTGCACGCTTCTGGAAAACCTCCAGAGTGGGTGCAGGAGCCACGGTCAGTGTGGGCTTGGCCTGAGTGTCTGGCATGCCCTGAGCCTGGGTGTGGGTGATGGCCATGCCCTCAGTCAGGGCCATGCCAGCCTCCGCCCTGCCCTGGGCCGTGTCCTGCTCAGAGGCTGCTGCGAGCTCCGAGGACGCTGAGATGGCAGCAGCCTCTGCCCGCAGCTGGCCAGGCCTGGAGTCGGGCTGGGCCGTGCCCTTGGTGCCGGTGCCACGGGTCTTTGTGCGGCCCAGGTGCAGAAACCTCCGCAGTGTCTGCAGCAGAAGGAGGGAGGGAGGGGAGGGACGTTCCATGGCCTGCTCCAAGCGCAGGGATCAGCCAAGCAGCGCCAGTAGGCCCGGCCCAGGTGGGGATGGCCGCAGGTACCTGCGCTGTTCTGTGGAAGCGGCCACGGGTGGGCTCCTGCTCTTGAGTTGGGTCCCTGGCTGCATCTGTTAAAGAGCAAGCGCAGCCAGAGGTGAGGGGCTGCGGGAGAGGCTGGAGAACACAGCCCAGCCCTGCGCTCCCCAGGCAGGGACAGCCCCACGGGAGCCCAGGGGATGGAGCACGGCAATTCAGGGGCGCAGCCCCGGTCTCTCTCCCATCCCGTCCATGGGCATGTCCACAGGGATGGGATGGGATGGGATGGGATGGGATGGGATGGGATGGGATGGGATGGGATAGGATGGGATGGGATGGGATGGGGTGGGGCAGGGCCAGGCCAGCTGCAGGCACCGGCCCAGCAGCCCAGCTCCACCACTCACCGTCCTGCAGCATCTGCAACTTCTCTGGCTCTGCAGGCTTCTGCACTGGGGCAGCTGCAGGGCCTTTGCTTTTCTTGCCCCAAAGCCCCTTGAACAGACTGAGCAGTCCGCCCGCCATCCTGCTGTCTAACCTTTCAAATGCCTTGGCAAAGGCCTGCGTCAGCAAGGGCTGCAGTCTTGCCTTGAAGGCACCTGCAACAGAGGAGCCTCAGAAAGGCGAGAGCACAGCAAGTCCTGCACTCGAGGGCTCCTGCCACAATGACAGGACACTCCTGGCAAACAATGGAGGTCAGCAAGTCCCACGGCCTGGCCACGAGGGCACCAGCTGCAGGGATGGGAGATGCCTCGGAAAAGCTCCGAGTCACCAAATGCCGAGGTCTGGCCGTGAGGCCAGCCACAGGAGGAATGCCTTGGAAAAGCTCCAGGTCAGCAGCCAACGAGCTGACTGTGCAGGGTCGCCTCACAGCACCGCTCTGTCACCTCCTGTCCCGTTGCGTGCACTGAGCACTGTGGCGTGGCTGTGTGGCTGCCAGCCCCTATGTCAGCGCGTGTCACAAAGGGCTGCCAAGACACGGTGTCCCTTTCGGTTCCACAGGGAACCTGCTGCACCGTGTCACAAAGGGACATGCTGCCACGTGCCCCGGGGCCAATCACTCCCCAGCCAAGGTGCCCCCGCTTGGAAGGAATCCATTGCCCCAAATGTCTAACACAGCCCTGGACACACCAAGAGCTGCCAAGTGCTCGGGGAAGGACTCTCCACGGGGCCCGCACAGCCCAGCTCGCTGCTGGCCCTGAAGCAGAGCAGCTTCCAGCAAGCAAGAGGCAAATGCATCTTGCCAAGAGTTAAAACACAGCAGATAGGGAAGATGGCATGAATGTGCATAAAGGCCTTTGAATTCACAGGTCTCTGAGAGGCATTTGGGGCTCTTGGCTGGACAGAGATTATCCCCCTCTGTCCTGTGCTCAAAGGCGGCGGACACACCCTGCCGCTGGTGCTTGCCTTGGTCTCTGCAGGCCCAGGCAGATTGCCAAAGCTGCTCTTCACAGCCTTCTCCCTTGCCATGCCCCTCTGCCAAGTGCAAGGGGCCTCAAGGATGGAAAGGAGCGCAAGGAGCCAAAGGGAGACAGCTGCACCTAGCTCACTAGAGGCTCCTGGGGAAGCACTTTGCTTGAGAAGCAAGCCCCTCTCTTCCAAAGGCATTTCCCCAAATGTGTCCATTTCCCAGGGAACACCAACACACACTTAAGAAACCCTGGCAAGGCTCAATTACTTCTGCACCTTGTAGCACAGGCACTCCAGCTCGAGCTCATCTTCCTTCTCCCGAGCCTGTTTCCTCGTGTCCATTGTGGCACGCAGCCCCAGACCCCCTATAAACAAGAGCTGCCCGCTGCCCCTTCAAGTGCCCGAGCTCCTGCCTGCGCTCACGACAGCAAAACCAGGCTGTTCCCAGGCAAGGAGCAGAGCCCTGTTCCCGCAGGAAGCTCTCGTGACCCCCTTCCCCACAGTGCAAGCGGCACTTCTGCCTGCCTGCCTGCCCAGAACGCTCTTGGCACAGCAGAGCACAAGCTGGCTGGCTCTGGCCTCCGCACAGCCCAAACACAGGCACGGGAAGACACAGCTGCGGCTGTTTTGCAGCCATGCCCCAGAGGGATGGGATTGGGCCCCTGCCTCTGGTCTCACTGCCCTCTTCCTGTCCCTGTGTAGGGATGGAGCATTGCTGTGCTTTCAGGAAGCTCTTTGTGGAAACTTCTGCCATTGCAAGCTCCTTTGCCCTCCGTGGATGCCTGCACTGGAATTCCTCATGG
This sequence comes from Melozone crissalis, assembly GCF_028551555.1. NCBI lineage: Eukaryota > Metazoa > Chordata > Aves > Passeriformes > Passerellidae > Melozone > Melozone crissalis. The sequence goes on along the minus strand of NW_026535940.1, from coordinate 2,041,854 downwards.
CTGGGTTCAGAGCACACTCAAGCTGGCTCTTCTACAACTCAGAGTCCTTGTCCCCTTCAGCGTGCTCAGCATGCCCTTTAAGTCCACGCCGCTGTGCAACTGGAGCAGCGGGACAGGGAACTTTGCAGCCTGAGCTGCCCTTGTTCCTCTCTGTCCGTGCCTGGAACACAGCAGGCAGGAGAAGGGCAGCAGGGCCCTGCGTGTCTCCGGGCTCAGGTTTTGTGTCACTTCAGCTCCACGGATATGCGGTTCAAGTGAAAAACCCAAACTGTTTATTAAGGGAAAGCGAAGGTAAGGGGTGAGCTGGGAGGCAGAAAAGGGGATGGGCAGGGCCTGAGGTCTGCAGGGAGGGAGGTGCCAACAGGGAGAGAGATGGCAGGAGCTGCTGGGGCTTCACACAGGCTCAGCTCTGAGCAGCCATGCTGTGCCTGGAGCTCCAGCTGCTCCATCCTGTTCTGCAGGTGCTCCCATCTTCAATGGGCACTTGAAATCGCTGATGGACACTGGTACATCTGATCCATCAGACAAAGTCCTGCAGATCTTCCTTCAAAGATCATCTGAAGCAGTTTGCTCAGGCACGATGAACTCTCATCTTCCTTCAGGGCTTGAAGAGCTAGAAGAGAGAGGAACAGAGCCAAGGTCAGAGGCCAGATTGAGGAAATCCAAGGAAAGCCTCCTGCCAGGGCCATCCCAGCCAGCTGCAGAGGCCCGGCTCTCACTGTAGCCAGGGCAGCAGCCGGGCTGGGGGCAGGGAGGGGCGCCGGGCTCAGGGCTCACCCATGAACCTGACAGCTGCCTCTCGCAGGGTCCTCTGTGGGCTCTCAGCCGCTCGGCTCTCGTCCTGCAGCAGCTGCGGGGAGCACCAGCAGGGAAGGCTTGGCATGGCCTCTGCCCCTTGGCCGGGCTCTCCCTGGCCCCAGCACCGGCCGAGCCGGCCCACACAGCCCGGGACAGGGAGCAGCATGGGGGGCACAGGCTGGCGGGCCTGGCTGCGGCGCTGGGCAGTGGCACAGCTGCCGGTCCTCCACATCGTGCACCAGGGGCAGGGCTCGATCTCCCCGGCTGTCCTTACCAGGCTCTCAGCAAACTTAATCCGCCACGCCTTCGTCAGCAGCTCCTCAAGGTCCCTCCTCTTCAGGAAGCGTGCCGCACAAAGCAGGGCTTGGAAAGAGGCCTGGAGAGTGGCAGAGAGCTGCAGGTGGCACCAGAGCCCAGGGCACAGGACCTGTGTCCCTGTGCCATGACCATGGGGAGGCTGGAGCCCGCCAGGTGCCAGGGCAGGAGGTGGCCAAGCCCCCTGCCAGGGATGCGGCACCATCACACAAAACCTCACCTTGGCCACATACAGGTTCTCATTGTGCCAGCGCAAGAATAGAGGGAGCAGGCTCTGGTTCACAAATGTCGTGAGAAGCTCTTCCCCCTCTTCCACTACCAGCTCCATCACCTTGCAAAAGAGCTGAATGGAGAGCAGCTGCACGTGGCTGTTGTCCTGGAAGGAAAGCAAAAGACCTCAGCACCAACTACTCCAGGCCCATTGAGGCAAAGGCCCAGAACTGCACAGAGCACAAAGTTTCCAGGTAGCATCCAGTGCCCTTGGCTGGGGCCACATAGCCTTACGTTCTCAAAGTGTGGCAGGAGGGACTCAGCCAGCTTCAGGGCGGTGACGCTGGGTAGCAGGAGGTCTTTGTCCTGGAGCGTATGTGTGAGCACACAGAGGCTCATCCAGACCACCTCTGCATCTGGGTCAGCCAGCTGCTCCACCAGGTGTGGATAGAGGCAGCATATTCCTCCGGCCTGTGTGCAAGACCAGGCTGTGCTGTGAAGCCGTGAATGGCCGCAGCACCAACAGCTGCTTGGGGCACTGGGGCAGCTGAAGCAGGAGGCAGGAGAGCTGGGAGCAGCTGCCTCTGCTGCCAAAGGCCAGCCAAGCCCAGAGGTCTGCGTTGCCCAGCCCCACACTGCCAGCATGGCTTCAGCCACTGCCCCTTCTCACCAGCGAGGGCTCCTTGCTGAGCACCACAAGGCCTCTGAGCGCCCGGCGCAGCCTGTCCCTGCACTGGCTCAGCAGGTGCCTGGATACCACCAGCAGGGCACTGGGACCGTGTTTGCTCAAGTCCAGACACTCCAGGACCTGAAAGGCACAGGGCAGTGATGGGGGAGCCGGCCGGCAGGAGCCCAGAGCCTCATAGGGCCAGGCCCAGGCAGCAGCAGTGGGTGTGGGCAGCCTCCCAGGTGGCTGCAGCTACGGGAGGCCCAAGAGCTGGGAGGCAGCTCAGCCAGGCAGCGCTGGCCATCAGGCTCACCTCCACAAAGAACGCCAGGGCAGGCAGATGCCAGCGGGGCTGCTTCCCGAGGAGCAGGCTGAGCAGGTGTGAGGCCATGTGGGGACACAAGGGGCTCAAGCCACGGCGCATCTCCCTGGCATGGGAAAAAGGAAACAAGGCCCTGAGCCGGGCGGGCAGACCTCTCCCAGGCGTGGTCTCACAGAGGTCTGATCTTTCTCCAGCACTCTGCAAGGGGACATGGGGCCCTTGGGAGGCGGCTGCTGCTGGGCATCCTCCTCTCCCAGCCTTTCCCAGTCTGCTCGGCCCTCCCTCGCTGACAAGGGCTCTCGCTTACAGCCCCAGGGACTGTGTGGGGCACTCTGGGCAGGGAGCACAAATGCTGACGGTGGCGGCGGGGCGTAGGAGATCTCACCTGGCCAGCAGATCTGCTGCATAGTGCTGGGTGTCGGCACAGAGCAGCTTCTCCCAGACCCGCTTGTTCTCCAGAGCCACCAGCTTCTTGTCAAAGCCCAGGCGGGAGAGCAGAGCCTTCATGGTCTGCACTGCAAACCTGCATGCCGAGCAAAGGCCAGGTCACTCTGGGAGCGCTGGCCCTGGCCACGAGGGCGTGGGAAGGACAGGGCGACTGGCACCTGTGGGGATGGCAGGGAAGGCCGTGTTCTTCCCGGCACGCTCTCCAGAATCTCCCAGTTTCAATGTCCCCTGGCATCTGCTCTGTGGTGGTGAAAATTTGCAAGAGCAGAGCCACAAACAGTTGGGGAGAATGAAGCAGAATGGCACAGTGCCACTCACACATGGGAGCAATCCTCCACAGCACCAGAGTTGCCTGCAAGAGACAAAGCAGCCTGAGGCAGCGCTCAGTGCCAGGGTGTCTATGAGGCAGGGCCCGAGGGGAGACGCAGGGGGAGCACGCGGCCTGCTGCCCCTGAGCCTGCCCCTAGGCCAGCTTTGAGCCCAGGCAGGGAGCTGCAGGCTAGGGAGAGCAGGGAGAGGTGCTGGAGAGGCAACCAGGAGGGCGAGCAAAGACAGCCTTGTCTCCGCAGGAGAAGCTGCCATAGGGCGGCTGCTCCTCCATGGCAGAGAGCAGCGCTGGAAGCACCTCCTGGGCGGCCACTCCGGACGTGCCGATGGCTCTCCACATCAGCGCGGCGGCTCTGTGTGAGCAGAGCTGTGCGTCAGCACCGTGCCCCGTGCGGCTGCGTGGGGCTGGGTGACAGAGCCCCGGTGCCCTGAAGGGCAGAGAGGGAGCATGGCAGAGGCTCAGGAAACAGAGGGGCCCGAGGCTCCCGCAGCTCTCTGCCTGTCTGGCAGAGCCCACTGGACAGGCTGTACAGGGTGAGGGGCCCTACGGGCCGGTGAGCACTGAGCTCTCGAGGCACTTGTGCTCCGTACCTGTCACACGTTGGGGCACAGCATAGGAGGCTCATCACCACTTGAACAGGGTGTTCCTCTGTCAGGTTCAGAATCTCCATTTGCAGCCTGGCATCCACGGTGACACAGGACGCCAGTCTCCGGAGAATATCCCTGACCATGGCTTGCACCTGGAGGACGCGGCGTGGGGAAGACTTGGAGTGCTGTCCAAGGGAGCAACTTGCCCAGCTTCCCCGAAGAAGTGCTTGCCTTCCCACCCCACTGTAATGGCCTCAAAGGCTGAGGGGGTCCAGCGGATGTAGCTTGAGGAGCCACATGATCCTGGGAGGCCTTCAGCCCTGGCCCCAGTTTGCTTAGCTGTGGAGAGCTTTTTTCAGACATGGCTTATAGAAAAAGGCCATGATCACATACAGCTGGTTAAAAAGTAAAAGGCAGCTGTAACCAGCAAGTTCTCAGGCTTTTCCTTAAAAACAATAAATACCTTGTCCTTGGCTAAGTTATGAGAAAAACATGGTGGAAAACATGGAGTCCTTGAAGGGTGCTCAATAACAAGTCAACAGCAGGATCAGAAAAACAAGTATTAGCCTCAACAAGAAACCACAGGTATTGACAACAAAGGAGGGGTTGGTGTGTAATCTGTAAGCAGTGATGAGCTCGGGTTTTGCAATATGTATGAACTTAATTAACACTACTATAAAAGTGTGTAAGCTGGATCAATAAATCTGAGATCGATGCTCATCAATCGGATGTGTGCTCGTTCTCCCTTCACTTTCGTCACTTACCTGCTGTGGAGAAGCTGCACGCTTCTGGAAAACCTCCAGAGTGGGTGCAGGAGCCACGGTCAGTGTGGGCTTGGCCTGAGTGTCTGGCATGCCCTGAGCCTGGGTGTGGGTGATGGCCATGCCCTCAGTCAGGGCCATGCCAGCCTCCGCCCTGCCCTGGGCCGTGTCCTGCTCAGAGGCTGCTGCGAGCTCCGAGGACGCTGAGATGGCAGCAGCCTCTGCCCGCAGCTGGCCAGGCCTGGAGTCGGGCTGGGCCGTGCCCTTGGTGCCGGTGCCACGGGTCTTTGTGCGGCCCAGGTGCAGAAACCTCCGCAGTGTCTGCAGCAGAAGGAGGGAGGGAGGGGAGGGACGTTCCATGGCCTGCTCCAAGCGCAGGGATCAGCCAAGCAGCGCCAGTAGGCCCGGCCCAGGTGGGGATGGCCGCAGGTACCTGCGCTGTTCTGTGGAAGCGGCCACGGGTGGGCTCCTGCTCTTGAGTTGGGTCCCTGGCTGCATCTGTTAAAGAGCAAGCGCAGCCAGAGGTGAGGGGCTGCAGGAGAGGCTGGAGAACACAGCCCAGCCCTGCGCTCCCCAGGCAGGGACAGCCCCACGGGAGCCCAGGGGATGGAGCACGGCAATTCAGGGGCGCAGCCCCGGTCTCTCTCCCATCCCGTCCATGGGCATGTCCACAGGGATGGGATGGGATGGGATGGGATGGGATGGGATGGGATGGGATGGGATGGGATGGGATAGGATGGGATGGGATGGGATGGGGTGGGGCAGGGCCAGGCCAGCTGCAGGCACCGGCCCAGCAGCCCAGCTCCACCACTCACCGTCCTGCAGCATCTGCAACTTCTCTGGCTCTGCAGGCTTCTGCACTGGGGCAGCTGCAGGGCCTTTGCTTTTCTTGCCCCAAAGCCCCTTGAACAGACTGAGCAGTCCGCCCGCCATCCTGCTGTCTAACCTTTCAAATGCCTTGGCAAAGGCCTGCGTCAGCAAGGGCTGCAGTCTTGCCTTGAAGGCACCTGCAACAGAGGAGCCTCAGAAAGGCGAGAGCACAGCAAGTCCTGCACTCGAGGGCTCCTGCCACAATGACAGGACACTCCTGGCAAACAATGGAGGTCAGCAAGTCCCACGGCCTGGCCACGAGGGCACCAGCTGCAGGGATGGGAGATGCCTCGGAAAAGCTCCGAGTCACCAAATGCCGAGGTCTGGCCGTGAGGCCAGCCACAGGAGGAATGCCTTGGAAAAGCTCCAGGTCAGCAGCCAACGAGCTGACTGTGCAGGGTCGCCTCACAGCACCGCTCTGTCACCTCCTGTCCCGTTGCGTGCACTGAGCACTGTGGCGTGGCTGTGTGGCTGCCAGCCCCTATGTCAGCGCGTGTCACAAAGGGCTGCCAAGACACGGTGTCCCTTTCGGTTCCACAGGGAACCTGCTGCACCGTGTCACAAAGGGACATGCTGCCACGTGCCCCGGGGCCAATCACTCCCCAGCCAAGGTGCCCCCGCTTGGAAGGAATCCATTGCCCCAAATGTCTAACACAGCCCTGGACACACCAAGAGCTGCCAAGTGCTCGGGGAAGGACTCTCCACGGGGCCCGCACAGCCCAGCTCGCTGCTGGCCCTGAAGCAGAGCAGCTTCCAGCAAGCAAGAGGCAAATGCATCTTGCCAAGAGTTAAAACACAGCAGATAGGGAAGATGGCATGAATGTGCATAAAGGCCTTTGAATTCACAGGTCTCTGAGAGGCATTTGGGGCTCTTGGCTGGACAGAGATTATCCCCCTCTGTCCTGTGCTCAAAGGCGGCGGACACACCCTGCCGCTGGTGCTTGCCTTGGTCTCTGCAGGCCCAGGCAGATTGCCAAAGCTGCTCTTCACAGCCTTCTCCCTTGCCATGCCCCTCTGCCAAGTGCAAGGGGCCTCAAGGATGGAAAGGAGCGCAAGGAGCCAAAGGGAGACAGCTGCACCTAGCTCACTAGAGGCTCCTGGGGAAGCACTTTGCTTGAGAAGCAAGCCCCTCTCTTCCAAAGGCATTTCCCCAAATGTGTCCATTTCCCAGGGAACACCAACACACACTTAAGAAACCCTGGCAAGGCTCAATTACTTCTGCACCTTGTAGCACAGGCACTCCAGCTCGAGCTCATCTTCCTTCTCCCGAGCCTGTTTCCTCGTGTCCATTGTGGCACGCAGCCCCAGACCCCCTATAAACAAGAGCTGCCCGCTGCCCCTTCAAGTGCCCGAGCTCCTGCCTGCGCTCACGACAGCAAAACCAGGCTGTTCCCAGGCAAGGAGCAGAGCCCTGTTCCCGCAGGAAGCTCTCGTGACCCCCTTCCCCACAGTGCAAGCGGCACTTCTGCCTGCCTGCCTGCCCAGAACGCTCTTGGCACAGCAGAGCACAAGCTGGCTGGCTCTGGCCTCCGCACAGCCCAAACACAGGCACGGGAAGACACAGCTGCGGCTGTTTTGCAGCCATGCCCCAGAGGGATGGGATTGGGCCCCTGCCTCTGGTCTCACTGCCCTCTTCCTGTCCCTGTGTAGGGATGGAGCATTGCTGTGCTTTCAGGAAGCTCTTTGTGGAAACTTCTGCCATTGCAAGCTCCTTTGCCCTCCGTGGATGCCTGCACTGGAATTCCTCATGGCTGGGTTCAGAGCACACTCAAGCTGGCTCTTCTACAACTCAGAGTCCTTGTCCCCTTCAGCGTGCTCAGCATGCCCTTTAAGTCCACGCCGCTGTGCAACTGGAGCAGCGGGACAGGGAACTTTGCAGCCTGAGCTGCCCTTGTTCCTCTCTGTCCGTGCCTGGAACACAGCAGGCAGGAGAAGGGCAGCAGGGCCCTGCGTGTCTCCGGGCTCAGGTTTTGTGTCACTTCAGCTCCACGGATATGCGGTTCAAGTGAAAAACCCAAACTGTTTATTAAGGGAAAGCGAAGGTAAGGGGTGAGCTGGGAGGCAGAAAAGGGGATGGGCAGGGCCTGAGGTCTGCAGGGAGGGAGGTGCCAACAGGGAGAGAGATGGCAGGAGCTGCTGGGGCTTCACACAGGCTCAGCTCTGAGCAGCCATGCTGTGCCTGGAGCTCCAGCTGCTCCATCCTGTTCTGCAGGTGCTCCCATCTTCAATGGGCACTTGAAATCGCTGATGGACACTGGTACATCTGATCCATCAGACAAAGTCCTGCAGATCTTCCTTCAAAGATCATCTGAAGCAGTTTGCTCAGGCACGATGAACTCTCATCTTCCTTCAGGGCTTGAAGAGCTGGAAGAGAGAGGAACAGAGCCAAGGTCAGAGGCCAGATTGAGGAAATCCAAGGAAAGCCTCCTGCCAGGGCCATCCCAGCCAGCTGCAGAGGCCCGGCTCTCACTGTAGCCAGGGCAGCAGCCGGGCTGGGGGCAGGGAGGGGCGCCGGGCTCAGGGCTCACCCATGAACCTGACAGCTGCCTCTCGCAGGGTCCTCTGTGGGCTCTCAGCCGCTCGGCTCTCGTCCTGCAGCAGCTGCGGGGAGCACCAGCAGGGAAGGCTTGGCATGGCCTCTGCCCCTTGGCCGGGCTCTCCCTGGCCCCAGCACCGGCCGAGCCGGCCCACACAGCCCGGGACAGGGAGCAGCATGGGGGGCACAGGCTGGCGGGCCTGGCTGCGGCGCTGGGCAGTGGCACAGCTGCCGGTCCTCCACATCGTGCACCAGGGGCAGGGCTCGATCTCCCCGGCTGTCCTTACCAGGCTCTCAGCAAACTTAATCCGCCACGCCTTCGTCAGCAGCTCCTCAAGGTCCCTCCTCTTCAGGAAGCGTGCCGCACAAAGCAGGGCTTGGAAAGAGGCCTGGAGAGTGGCAGAGAGCTGCAGGTGGCACCAGAGCCCAGGGCACAGGACCTGTGTCCCTGTGCCATGACCATGGGGAGGCTGGAGCCCGCCAGGTGCCAGGGCAGGAGGTGGCCAAGCCCCCTGCCAGGGATGCGGCACCATCACACAAAACCTCACCTTGGCCACATACAGGTTCTCATTGTGCCAGCGCAAGAATAGAGGGAGCAGGCTCTGGTTCACAAATGTCGTGAGAAGCTCTTCCCCCTCTTCCACTACCAGCTCCATCACCTTGCAAAAGAGCTGAATGGAGAGCAGCTGCACGTGGCTGTTGTCCTGGAAGGAAAGCAAAAGACCTCAGCACCAACTACTCCAGGCCCATTGAGGCAAAGGCCCAGAACTGCACAGAGCACAAAGTTTCCAGGTAGCATCCAGTGCCCTTGGCTGGGGCCACATAGCCTTACGTTCTCAAAGTGTGGCAGGAGGGACTCAGCCAGCTTCAGGGCGGTGACGCTGGGTAGCAGGAGGTCTTTGTCCTGGAGCGTATGTGTGAGCACACAGAGGCTCATCCAGACCACCTCTGCATCTGGGTCAGCCAGCTGCTCCACCAGGTGTGGATAGAGGCAGCATATTCCTCCGGCCTGTGTGCAAGACCAGGCTGTGCTGTGAAGCCGTGAATGGCCGCAGCACCAACAGCTGCTTGGGGCACTGGGGCAGCTGAAGCAGGAGGCAGGAGAGCTGGGAGCAGCTGCCTCTGCTGCCAAAGGCCAGCCAAGCCCAGAGGTCTGCGTTGCCCAGCCCCACACTGCCAGCATGGCTTCAGCCACTGCCCCTTCTCACCAGCGAGGGCTCCTTGCTGAGCACCACAAGGCCTCTGAGCGCCCGGCGCAGCCTGTCCCTGCACTGGCTCAGCAGGTGCCTGGATACCACCAGCAGGGCACTGGGACCGTGTTTGCTCAAGTCCAGACACTCCAGGACCTGAAAGGCACAGGGCAGTGATGGGGGAGCCGGCCGGCAGGAGCCCAGAGCCTCATAGGGCCAGGCCCAGGCAGCAGCAGTGGGTGTGGGCAGCCTCCCAGGTGGCTGCAGCTACGGGAGGCCCAAGAGCTGGGAGGCAGCTCAGCCAGGCAGCGCTGGCCATCAGGCTCACCTCCACAAAGAACGCCAGGGCAGGCAGATGCCAGCGGGGCTGCTTCCCGAGGAGCAGGCTGAGCAGGTGTGAGGCCATGTGGGGACACAAGGGGCTCAAGCCACGGCGCATCTCCCTGGCATGGGAAAAAGGAAACAAGGCCCTGAGCCGGGCGGGCAGACCTCTCCCAGGCGTGGTCTCACAGAGGTCTGATCTTTCTCCAGCACTCTGCAAGGGGACATGGGGCCCTTGGGAGGCGGCTGCTGCTGGGCATCCTCCTCTCCCAGCCTTTCCCAGTCTGCTCGGCCCTCCCTCGCTGACAAGGGCTCTCGCTTACAGCCCCAGGGACTGTGTGGGGCACTCTGGGCAGGGAGCACAAATGCTGACGGTGGCGGCGGGGCGTAGGAGATCTCACCTGGCCAGCAGATCTGCTGCATAGTGCTGGGTGTCGGCACAGAGCAGCTTCTCCCAGACCCGCTTGTTCTCCAGAGCCACCAGCTTCTTGTCAAAGCCCAGGCGGGAGAGCAGAGCCTTCATGGTCTGCACTGCAAACCTGCATGCCGAGCAAAGGCCAGGTCACTCTGGGAGCGCTGGCCCTGGCCACGAGGGCGTGGGAAGGACAGGGCGACTGGCACCTGTGGGGATGGCAGGGAAGGCCGTGTTCTTCCCGGCACGCTCTCCAGAATCTCCCAGTTTCAATGTCCCCTGGCATCTGCTCTGTGGTGGTGAAAATTTGCAAGAGCAGAGCCACAAACAGTTGGGGAGAATGAAGCAGAATGGCACAGTGCCACTCACACATGGGAGCAATCCTCCACAGCACCAGAGTTGCCTGCAAGAGACAAAGCAGCCTGAGGCAGCGCTCAGTGCCAGGGTGTCTATGAGGCAGGGCCCGAGGGGAGACGCAGGGGGAGCACGCGGCCTGCTGCCCCTGAGCCTGCCCCTAGGCCAGCTTTGAGCCCAGGCAGGGAGCTGCAGGCTAGGGAGAGCAGGGAGAGGTGCTGGAGAGGCAACCAGGAGGGCGAGCAAAGACCAGCTGCAGAAACTCACAGCCAGGGCAAAGACAGCCTTGTCTCCGCAGGAGAAGCTGCCATAGGGCGGCTGCTCCTCCATGGCAGAGAGCAGCGCTGGAAGCACCTCCTGGGCGGCCACTCCGGACGTGCCGATGGCTCTCCACATCAGCGCGGCGGCTCTGTGTGAGCAGAGCTGTGCATCAGCACCGTGCCCCGTGCGGCTGCGTGGGGCTGGGTGACAGAGCCCCGGTGCCCTGAAGGGCAGAGAGGGAGCATGGCAGAGGCTCAGGAAACAGAGGGGCCCGAGGCTCCCGCAGCTCTCTGCCTGTCTGGCAGAGCCCACTGGACAGGCTGTACAGGGTGAGGGGCCCTACGGGCCGGTGAGCACTGAGCTCTCGAGGCACTTGTGCTCCGTACCTGTCACACGTTGGGGCACAGCATAGGAGGCTCATCACCACTTGAACAGGGTGTTCCTCTGTCAGGTTCAGAATCTCCATTTGCAGCCTGGCATCCACGGTGACACAGGACGCCAGTCTCCGGAGAATATCCCTGACCATGGCTTGCACCTGGAGGACGCGGCGTGGGGAAGACTTGGAGTGCTGTCCAAGGGAGCAACTTGCCCAGCTTCCCCGAAGAAGTGCTTGCCTTCCCACCCCACTGTAATGGCCTCAAAGGCTGAGGGGGTCCAGCGGATGTAGCTTGAGGAGCCACATGATCCTGGGAGGCCTTCAGCCCTGGCCCCAGTTTGCTTAGCTGTGGAGAGCTTTTTTCAGACATGGCTTATAGAAAAAGGCCATGATCACATACAGCTGGTTAAAAAGTAAAAGGCAGCTGTAACCAGCAAGTTCTCAGGCTTTTCCTTAAAAACAATAAATACCTTGTCCTTGGCTAAGTTATGAGAAAAACATGGTGGAAAACATGGAGTCCTTGAAGGGTGCTCAATAACAAGTCAACAGCAGGATCAGAAAAACAAGTATTAGCCTCAACAAGAAACCACAGGTATTGACAACAAAGGAGGGGTTGGTGTGTAATCTGTAAGCAGTGATGAGCTCGGGTTTTGCAATATGTATGAACTTAATTAACACTACTATAAAAGTGTGTAAGCTGGATCAATAAATCTGAGATCGATGCTCATCAATCGGATGTGTGCTCGTTCTCCCTTCACTTTCGTCACTTACCTGCTGTGGAGAAGCTGCACGCTTCTGGAAAACCTCCAGAGTGGGTGCAGGAGCCACGGTCAGTGTGGGCTTGGCCTGAGTGTCTGGCATGCCCTGAGCCTGGGTGTGGGTGATGGCCATGCCCTCAGTCAGGGCCATGCCAGCCTCCGCCCTGCCCTGGGCCGTGTCCTGCTCAGAGGCTGCTGCGAGCTCCGAGGACGCTGAGATGGCAGCAGCCTCTGCCCGCAGCTGGCCAGGCCTGGAGTCGGGCTGGGCCGTGCCCTTGGTGCCGGTGCCACGGGTCTTTGTGCGGCCCAGGTGCAGAAACCTCCGCAGTGTCTGCAGCAGAAGGAGGGAGGGAGGGGAGGGACGTTCCATGGCCTGCTCCAAGCGCAGGGATCAGCCAAGCAGCGCCAGTAGGCCCGGCCCAGGTGGGGATGGCCGCAGGTACCTGCGCTGTTCTGTGGAAGCGGCCACGGGTGGGCTCCTGCTCTTGAGTTGGGTCCCTGGCTGCATCTGTTAAAGAGCAAGCGCAGCCAGAGGTGAGGGGCTGCGGGAGAGGCTGGAGAACACAGCCCAGCCCTGCGCTCCCCAGGCAGGGACAGCCCCACGGGAGCCCAGGGGATGGAGCACGGCAATTCAGGGGCGCAGCCCCGGTCTCTCTCCCATCCCGTCCATGGGCATGTCCACAGGGATGGGATGGGATGGGATGGGATGGGATGGGATGGGATGGGATGGGATGGGATAGGATGGGATGGGATGGGATGGGGTGGGGCAGGGCCAGGCCAGCTGCAGGCACCGGCCCAGCAGCCCAGCTCCACCACTCACCGTCCTGCAGCATCTGCAACTTCTCTGGCTCTGCAGGCTTCTGCACTGGGGCAGCTGCAGGGCCTTTGCTTTTCTTGCCCCAAAGCCCCTTGAACAGACTGAGCAGTCCGCCCGCCATCCTGCTGTCTAACCTTTCAAATGCCTTGGCAAAGGCCTGCGTCAGCAAGGGCTGCAGTCTTGCCTTGAAGGCACCTGCAACAGAGGAGCCTCAGAAAGGCGAGAGCACAGCAAGTCCTGCACTCGAGGGCTCCTGCCACAATGACAGGACACTCCTGGCAAACAATGGAGGTCAGCAAGTCCCACGGCCTGGCCACGAGGGCACCAGCTGCAGGGATGGGAGATGCCTCGGAAAAGCTCCGAGTCACCAAATGCCGAGGTCTGGCCGTGAGGCCAGCCACAGGAGGAATGCCTTGGAAAAGCTCCAGGTCAGCAGCCAACGAGCTGACTGTGCAGGGTCGCCTCACAGCACCGCTCTGTCACCTCCTGTCCCGTTGCGTGCACTGAGCACTGTGGCGTGGCTGTGTGGCTGCCAGCCCCTATGTCAGCGCGTGTCACAAAGGGCTGCCAAGACACGGTGTCCCTTTCGGTTCCACAGGGAACCTGCTGCACCGTGTCACAAAGGGACATGCTGCCACGTGCCCCGGGGCCAATCACTCCCCAGCCAAGGTGCCCCCGCTTGGAAGGAATCCATTGCCCCAAATGTCTAACACAGCCCTGGACACACCAAGAGCTGCCAAGTGCTCGGGGAAGGACTCTCCACGGGGCCCGCACAGCCCAGCTCGCTGCTGGCCCTGAAGCAGAGCAGCTTCCAGCAAGCAAGAGGCAAATGCATCTTGCCAAGAGTTAAAACACAGCAGATAGGGAAGATGGCATGAATGTGCATAAAGGCCTTTGAATTCACAGGTCTCTGAGAGGCATTTGGGGCTCTTGGCTGGACAGAGATTATCCCCCTCTGTCCTGTGCTCAAAGGCGGCGGACACACCCTGCCGCTGGTGCTTGCCTTGGTCTCTGCAGGCCCAGGCAGATTGCCAAAGCTGCTCTTCACAGCCTTCTCCCTTGCCATGCCCCTCTGCCAAGTGCAAGGGGCCTCAAGGATGGAAAGGAGCGCAAGGAGCCAAAGGGAGACAGCTGCACCTAGCTCACTAGAGGCTCCTGGGGAAGCACTTTGCTTGAGAAGCAAGCCCCTCTCTTCCAAAGGCATTTCCCCAAATGTGTCCATTTCCCAGGGAACACCAACACACACTTAAGAAACCCTGGCAAGGCTCAATTACTTCTGCACCTTGTAGCACAGGCACTCCAGCTCGAGCTCATCTTCCTTCTCCCGAGCCTGTTTCCTCGTGTCCATTGTGGCACGCAGCCCCAGACCCCCTATAAACAAGAGCTGCCCGCTGCCCCTTCAAGTGCCCGAGCTCCTGCCTGCGCTCACGACAGCAAAACCAGGCTGTTCCCAGGCAAGGAGCAGAGCCCTGTTCCCGCAGGAAGCTCTCGTGACCCCCTTCCCCACAGTGCAAGCGGCACTTCTGCCTGCCTGCCTGCCCAGAACGCTCTTGGCACAGCAGAGCACAAGCTGGCTGGCTCTGGCCTCCGCACAGCCCAAACACAGGCACGGGAAGACACAGCTGCGGCTGTTTTGCAGCCATGCCCCAGAGGGATGGGATTGGGCCCCTGCCTCTGGTCTCACTGCCCTCTTCCTGTCCCTGTGTAGGGATGGAGCATTGCTGTGCTTTCAGGAAGCTCTTTGTGGAAACTTCTGCCATTGCAAGCTCCTTTGCCCTCCGTGGATGCCTGCACTGGAATTCCTCATGGCTGGGTTCAGAGCACACTCAAGCTGGCTCTTCTACAACTCAGAGTCCTTGTCCCCTTCAGCGTGCTCAGCATGCCCTTTAAGTCCACGCCGCTGTGCAACTGGAGCAGCGGGACAGGGAACTTTGCAGCCTGAGCTGCCCTTGTTCCTCTCTGTCCGTGCCTGGAACACAGCAGGCAGGAGAAGGGCAGCAGGGCCCTGCGTGTCTCCGGGCTCAGGTTTTGTGTCACTTCAGCTCCACGGATATGCGGTTCAAGTGAAAAACCCAAACTGTTTATTAAGGGAAAGCGAAGGTAAGGGGTGAGCTGGGAGGCAGAAAAGGGGATGGGCAGGGCCTGAGGTCTGCAGGGAGGGAGGTGCCAACAGGGAGAGAGATGGCAGGAGCTGCTGGGGCTTCACACAGGCTCAGCTCTGAGCAGCCATGCTGTGCCTGGAGCTCCAGCTGCTCCATCCTGTTCTGCAGGTGCTCCCATCTTCAATGGGCACTTGAAATCGCTGATGGACACTGGTACATCTGATCCATCAGACAAAGTCCTGCAGATCTTCCTTCAAAGATCATCTGAAGCAGTTTGCTCAGGCACGATGAACTCTCATCTTCCTTCAGGGCTTGAAGAGCTGGAAGAGAGAGGAACAGAGCCAAGGTCAGAGGCCAGATTGAGGAAATCCAAGGAAAGCCTCCTGCCAGGGCCATCCCAGCCAGCTGCAGAGGCCCGGCTCTCACTGTAGCCAGGGCAGCAGCCGGGCTGGGGGCAGGGAGGGGCGCCGGGCTCAGGGCTCACCCATGAACCTGACAGCTGCCTCTCGCAGGGTCCTCTGTGGGCTCTCAGCCGCTCGGCTCTCGTCCTGCAGCAGCTGCGGGGAGCACCAGCAGGGAAGGCTTGGCATGGCCTCTGCCCCTTGGCCGGGCTCTCCCTGGCCCCAGCACCGGCCGAGCCGGCCCACACAGCCCGGGACAGGGAGCAGCATGGGGGGCACAGGCTGGCGGGCCTGGCTGCGGCGCTGGGCAGTGGCACAGCTGCCGGTCCTCCACATCGTGCACCAGGGGCAGGGCTCGATCTCCCCGGCTGTCCTTACCAGGCTCTCAGCAAACTTAATCCGCCACGCCTTCGTCAGCAGCTCCTCAAGGTCCCTCCTCTTCAGGAAGCGTGCCGCACAAAGCAGGGCTTGGAAAGAGGCCTGGAGAGTGGCAGAGAGCTGCAGGTGGCACCAGAGCCCAGGGCACAGGACCTGTGTCCCTGTGCCATGACCATGGGGAGGCTGGAGCCCGCCAGGTGCCAGGGCAGGAGGTGGCCAAGCCCCCTGCCAGGGATGCGGCACCATCACACAAAACCTCACCTTGGCCACATACAGGTTCTCATTGTGCCAGCGCAAGAATAGAGGGAGCAGGCTCTGGTTCACAAATGTCGTGAGAAGCTCTTCCCCCTCTTCCACTACCAGCTCCATCACCTTGCAAAAGAGCTGAATGGAGAGCAGCTGCACGTGGCTGTTGTCCTGGAAGGAAAGCAAAAGACCTCAGCACCAACTACTCCAGGCCCATTGAGGCAAAGGCCCAGAACTGCACAGAGCACAAAGTTTCCAGGTAGCATCCAGTGCCCTTGGCTGGGGCCACATAGCCTTACGTTCTCAAAGTGTGGCAGGAGGGACTCAGCCAGCTTCAGGGCGGTGACGCTGGGTAGCAGGAGGTCTTTGTCCTGGAGCGTATGTGTGAGCACACAGAGGCTCATCCAGACCACCTCTGCATCTGGGTCAGCCAGCTGCTCCACCAGGTGTGGATAGAGGCAGCATATTCCTCCGGCCTGTGTGCAAGACCAGGCTGTGCTGTGAAGCCGTGAATGGCCGCAGCACCAACAGCTGCTTGGGGCACTGGGGCAGCTGAAGCAGGAGGCAGGAGAGCTGGGAGCAGCTGCCTCTGCTGCCAAAGGCCAGCCAAGCCCAGAGGTCTGCGTTGCCCAGCCCCACACTGCCAGCATGGCTTCAGCCACTGCCCCTTCTCACCAGCGAGGGCTCCTTGCTGAGCACCACAAGGCCTCTGAGCGCCCGGCGCAGCCTGTCCCTGCACTGGCTCAGCAGGTGCCTGGATACCACCAGCAGGGCACTGGGACCGTGTTTGCTCAAGTCCAGACACTCCAGGACCTGAAAGGCACAGGGCAGTGATGGGGGAGCCGGCCGGCAGGAGCCCAGAGCCTCATAGGGCCAGGCCCAGGCAGCAGCAGTGGGTGTGGGCAGCCTCCCAGGTGGCTGCAGCTACGGGAGGCCCAAGAGCTGGGAGGCAGCTCAGCCAGGCAGCGCTGGCCATCAGGCTCACCTCCACAAAGAACGCCAGGGCAGGCAGATGCCAGCGGGGCTGCTTCCCGAGGAGCAGGCTGAGCAGGTGTGAGGCCATGTGGGGACACAAGGGGCTCAAGCCACGGCGCATCTCCCTGGCATGGGAAAAAGGAAACAAGGCCCTGAGCCGGGCGGGCAGACCTCTCCCAGGCGTGGTCTCACAGAGGTCTGATCTTTCTCCAGCACTCTGCAAGGGGACATGGGGCCCTTGGGAGGCGGCTGCTGCTGGGCATCCTCCTCTCCCAGCCTTTCCCAGTCTGCTCGGCCCTCCCTCGCTGACAAGGGCTCTCGCTTACAGCCCCAGGGACTGTGTGGGGCACTCTGGGCAGGGAGCACAAATGCTGACGGTGGCGGCGGGGCGTAGGAGATCTCACCTGGCCAGCAGATCTGCTGCATAGTGCTGGGTGTCGGCACAGAGCAGCTTCTCCCAGACCCGCTTGTTCTCCAGAGCCACCAGCTTCTTGTCAAAGCCCAGGCGGGAGAGCAGAGCCTTCATGGTCTGCACTGCAAACCTGCATGCCGAGCAAAGGCCAGGTCACTCTGGGAGCGCTGGCCCTGGCCACGAGGGCGTGGGAAGGACAGGGCGACTGGCACCTGTGGGGATGGCAGGGAAGGCCGTGTTCTTCCCGGCACGCTCTCCAGAATCTCCCAGTTTCAATGTCCCCTGGCATCTGCTCTGTGGTGGTGAAAATTTGCAAGAGCAGAGCCACAAACAGTTGGGGAGAATGAAGCAGAATGGCACAGTGCCACTCACACATGGGAGCAATCCTCCACAGCACCAGAGTTGCCTGCAAGAGACAAAGCAGCCTGAGGCAGCGCTCAGTGCCAGGGTGTCTATGAGGCAGGGCCCGAGGGGAGACGCAGGGGGAGCACGCGGCCTGCTGCCCCTGAGCCTGCCCCTAGGCCAGCTTTGAGCCCAGGCAGGGAGCTGCAGGCTAGGGAGAGCAGGGAGAGGTGCTGGAGAGGCAACCAGGAGGGCGAGCAAAGACCAGCTGCAGAAACTCACAGCCAGGGCAAAGACAGCCTTGTCTCCGCAGGAGAAGCTGCCATAGGGCGGCTGCTCCTCCATGGCAGAGAGCAGCGCTGGAAGCACCTCCTGGGCGGCCACTCCGGACGTGCCGATGGCTCTCCACATCAGCGCGGCGGCTCTGTGTGAGCAGAGCTGTGCATCAGCACCGTGCCCCGTGCGGCTGCGTGGGGCTGGGTGACAGAGCCCCGGTGCCCTGAAGGGCAGAGAGGGAGCATGGCAGAGGCTCAGGAAACAGAGGGGCCCGAGGCTCCCGCAGCTCTCTGCCTGTCTGGCAGAGCCCACTGGACAGGCTGTACAGGGTGAGGGGCCCTACGGGCCGGTGAGCACTGAGCTCTCGAGGCACTTGTGCTCCGTACCTGTCACACGTTGGGGCACAGCATAGGAGGCTCATCACCACTTGAACAGGGTGTTCCTCTGTCAGGTTCAGAATCTCCATTTGCAGCCTGGCATCCACGGTGACACAGGACGCCAGTCTCCGGAGAATATCCCTGACCATGGCTTGCACCTGGAGGACGCGGCGTGGGGAAGACTTGGAGTGCTGTCCAAGGGAGCAACTTGCCCAGCTTCCCCGAAGAAGTGCTTGCCTTCCCACCCCACTGTAATGGCCTCAAAGGCTGAGGGGGTCCAGCGGATGTAGCTTGAGGAGCCACATGATCCTGGGAGGCCTTCAGCCCTGGCCCCAGTTTGCTTAGCTGTGGAGAGCTTTTTTCAGACATGGCTTATAGAAAAAGGCCATGATCACATACAGCTGGTTAAAAAGTAAAAGGCAGCTGTAACCAGCAAGTTCTCAGGCTTTTCCTTAAAAACAATAAATACCTTGTCCTTGGCTAAGTTATGAGAAAAACATGGTGGAAAACATGGAGTCCTTGAAGGGTGCTCAATAACAAGTCAACAGCAGGATCAGAAAAACAAGTATTAGCCTCAACAAGAAACCACAGGTATTGACAACAAAGGAGGGGTTGGTGTGTAATCTGTAAGCAGTGATGAGCTCGGGTTTTGCAATATGTATGAACTTAATTAACACTACTATAAAAGTGTGTAAGCTGGATCAATAAATCTGAGATCGATGCTCATCAATCGGATGTGTGCTCGTTCTCCCTTCACTTTCGTCACTTACCTGCTGTGGAGAAGCTGCACGCTTCTGGAAAACCTCCAGAGTGGGTGCAGGAGCCACGGTCAGTGTGGGCTTGGCCTGAGTGTCTGGCATGCCCTGAGCCTGGGTGTGGGTGATGGCCATGCCCTCAGTCAGGGCCATGCCAGCCTCCGCCCTGCCCTGGGCCGTGTCCTGCTCAGAGGCTGCTGCGAGCTCCGAGGACGCTGAGATGGCAGCAGCCTCTGCCCGCAGCTGGCCAGGCCTGGAGTCGGGCTGGGCCGTGCCCTTGGTGCCGGTGCCACGGGTCTTTGTGCGGCCCAGGTGCAGAAACCTCCGCAGTGTCTGCAGCAGAAGGAGGGAGGGAGGGGAGGGACGTTCCATGGCCTGCTCCAAGCGCAGGGATCAGCCAAGCAGCGCCAGTAGGCCCGGCCCAGGTGGGGATGGCCGCAGGTACCTGCGCTGTTCTGTGGAAGCGGCCACGGGTGGGCTCCTGCTCTTGAGTTGGGTCCCTGGCTGCATCTGTTAAAGAGCAAGCGCAGCCAGAGGTGAGGGGCTGCGGGAGAGGCTGGAGAACACAGCCCAGCCCTGCGCTCCCCAGGCAGGGACAGCCCCACGGGAGCCCAGGGGATGGAGCACGGCAATTCAGGGGCGCAGCCCCGGTCTCTCTCCCATCCCGTCCATGGGCATGTCCACAGGGATGGGATGGGATGGGATGGGATGGGATGGGATGGGATGGGGTGGGGCAGGGCCAGGCCAGCTGCAGGCACCGGCCCAGCAGCCCAGCTCCACCACTCACCGTCCTGCAGCATCTGCAACTTCTCTGGCTCTGCAGGCTTCTGCACTGGGGCAGCTGCAGGGCCTTTGCTTTTCTTGCCCCAAAGCCCCTTGAACAGACTGAGCAGTCCGCCCGCCATCCTGCTGTCTAACCTTTCAAATGCCTTGGCAAAGGCCTGCGTCAGCAAGGGCTGCAGTCTTGCCTTGAAGGCACCTGCAACAGAGGAGCCTCAGAAAGGCGAGAGCACAGCAAGTCCTGCACTCGAGGGCTCCTGCCACAATGACAGGACACTCCTGGCAAACAATGGAGGTCAGCAAGTCCCACGGCCTGGCCACGAGGGCACCAGCTGCAGGGATGGGAGATGCCTCGGAAAAGCTCTGAGTCACCAAATGCCGAGGTCTGGCCGTGAGGCCAGCCACAGGAGGAATGCCTTGGAAAAGCTCCAGGTCAGCAGCCAACGAGCTGACTGTGCAGGGTCGCCTCACAGCACCGCTCTGTCACCTCCTGTCCCGTTGCGTGCACTGAGCACTGTGGCGTGGCTGTGTGGCTGCCAGCCCCTATGTCAGCGCGTGTCACAAAGGGCTGCCAAGACACGGTGTCCCTTTCGGTTCCACAGGGAACCTGCTGCACCGTGTCACAAAGGGACATGCTGCCACGTGCCCCGGGGCCAACCACTCCCCAGCCAAGGTGCCCCCGCTTGGAAGGAATCCATTGCCCCAAATGTCTAACACAGCCCTGGACACACCAAGAGCTGCCAAGTGCTCGGGGAAGGACTCTCCACGGGGCCCGCACAGCCCAGCTCGCTGCTGGCCCTGAAGCAGAGCAGCTTCCAGCAAGCAAGAGGCAAATGCATCTTGCCAAGAGTTAAAACACAGCAGATAGGGAAGATGGCATGAATGTGCATAAAGGCCTTTGAATTCACAGGTCTCTGAGAGGCATTTGGGGCTCTTGGCTGGACAGAGATTATCCCCCTCTGTCCTGTGCTCAAAGGCGGCGGACACACCCTGCCGCTGGTGCTTGCCTTGGTCTCTGCAGGCCCAGGCAGATTGCCAAAGCTGCTCTTCACAGCCTTCTCCCTTGCCATGCCCCTCTGCCAAGTGCAAGGGGCCTCAAGGATGGAAAGGAGCGCAAGGAGCCAAAGGGAGACAGCTGCACCTAGCTCACTAGAGGCTCCTGGGGAAGCACTTTGCTTGAGAAGCAAGCCCCTCTCTTCCAAAGGCATTTCCCCAAATGTGTCCATTTCCCAGGGAACACCAACACACACTTAAGAAACCCTGGCAAGGCTCAATTACTTCTGCACCTTGTAGCACAGGCACTCCAGCTCGAGCTCATCTTCCTTCTCCCGAGCCTGTTTCCTTGTGTCCATTGTGGCACGCAGCCCCAGACCCCCTATAAACAAGAGCTGCCCGCTGCCCCTTCAAGTGCCCGAGCTCCTGCCTGCGCTCACGACAGCAAAACCAGGCTGTTCCCAGGCAAGGAGCAGAGCCCTGTTCCCGCAGGAAGCTCTCGTGACCCCCTTCCCCACAGTGCAAGCGGCACTTCTGCCTGCCTGCCTGCCCAGAACGCTCTTGGCACAGCAGAGCACAAGCTGGCTGGCTCTGGCCTCCGCACAGCCCAAACACAGGCACGGGAAGACACAGCTGCGGCTGTTTTGCAGCCATGCCCCAGAGGGATGGGATTGGGCCCCTGCCTCTGGTCTCACTGCCCTCTTCCTGTCCCTGTGTAGGGATGGAGCATTGCTGTGCTTTCAGGAAGCTCTTTGTGGAAACTTCTGCCATTGCAAGCTCCTTTGCCCTCCGTGGATGCCTGCACTGGAATTCCTCATGGCTGGGTTCAGAGCACACTCAAGCTGGCTCTTCTACAACTCAGAGTCCTTGTCCCCTTCAGCGTGCTCAGCATGCCCTTTAAGTCCACGCCGCTGTGCAACTGGAGCAGCGGGACAGGGAACTTTGCAGCCTGAGCTGCCCTTGTTCCTCTCTGTCCGTGCCCGGAACACAGCAGGCAGGAGAAGGGCAGCAGGGCCCTGCGTGTCTCCGGGCTCAGGTTTTGTGTCACTTCAGCTCCACGGATATGCGGTTCAAGTGAAAAACCCAAACTGTTTATTAAGGGAAAGCGAAGGTAAGGGGTGAGGTGGGAGGCAGAAAAGGGGATGGGCAGGGCCTGAGGTCTGCAGGGAGGGAGGTGCCAACAGGGAGAGAGATGGCAGGAGCTGCTGGGGCTTCACACAGGCTCAGCTCTGAGCAGCCATGCTGTGCCTGGAGCTCCAGCTGCTCCATCCTGTTCTGCAGGTGCTCCCATCTTCAATGGGCACTTGAAATCGCTGATGGACACTGGTACATCTGATCCATCAGACAAAGTCCTGCAGATCTTCCTTCAAAGATCATCTGAAGCAGTTTGCTCAGGCACGATGAACTCTCATCTTCCTTCAGGGCTTGAAGAGCTGGAAGAGAGAGGAACAGAGCCAAGGTCAGAGGCCAGATTGAGGAAATCCAAGGAAAGCCTCCTGCCAGGGCCATCCCAGCCAGCTGCAGAGGCCCGGCTCTCACTGTAGCCAGGGCAGCAGCCGGGCTGGGGGCAGGGAGGGGCGCCGGGCTCAGGGCTCACCCATGAACCTGACAGCTGCCTCTCGCAGGGTCCTCTGTGGGCTCTCAGCCGCTCGGCTCTCGTCCTGCAGCAGCTGCGGGGAGCACCAGCAGGGAAGGCTTGGCATGGCCTCTGCCCCTTGGCAGGGCTCTCCCTGGCCCCAGCACCGGCCGAGCCGGCCCACACAGCCCGGGACAGGGAGCAGCATGGGGGGCACAGGCTGGCGGGCCTGGCTGCGGCGCTGGGCAGTGGCACAGCTGCCGGTCCTCCACATCGTGCACCAGGGGCAGGGCTCGATCTCCCCGGCTGTCCTTACCAGGCTCTCAGCAAACTTAATCCGCCACGCCTTCGTCAGCAGCTCCTCAAGGTCCCTCCTCTTCAGGAAGCGTGCCGCACAAAGCAGGGCTTGGAAAGAGGCCTGGAGAGTGGCAGAGAGCTGCAGGTGGCACCAGAGCCCAGGGCACAGGACCTGTGTCCCTGTGCCATGACCATGGGGAGGCTGGAGCCCGCCAGGTGCCAGGGCAGGAGGTGGCCAAGTCCCCTGCCAGGGATGCGGCACCATCACACAAAACCTCACCTTGGCCACATACAGGTTCTCATTGTGCCAGCGCAAGAATAGAGGGAGCAGGCTCTGGTTCACAAATGTCGTGAGAAGCTCTTCCCCCTCTTCCACTACCAGCTCCATCACCTTGCAAAAGAGCTGAATGGAGAGCAGCTGCACGTGGCTGTTGTCCTGGAAGGAAAGCAAAAGACCTCAGCACCAACTACTCCAGGCCCATTGAGGCAAAGGCCCAGAACTGCACAGAGCACAAAGTTTCCAGGTAGCATCCAGTGCCCTTGGCTGGGGCCACATAGCCTTACGTTCTCAAAGTGTGGCAGGAGGGACTCAGCCAGCTTCAGGGCGGTGACGCTGGGTAGCAGGAGGTCTTTGTCCTGGAGCGTATGTGTGAGCACACAGAGGCTCATCCAGACCACCTCTGCATCTGGGTCAGCCAGCTGCTCCACCAGGTGTGGATAGAGGCAGCATATTCCTCCGGCCTGTGTGCAAGACCAGGCTGTGCTGTGAAGCCGTGAATGGCCGCAGCACCAACAGCTGCTTGGGGCACTGGGGCAGCTGAAGCAGGAGGCAGGAGAGCTGGGAGCAGCTGCCTCTGCTGCCAAAGGCCAGCCAAGCCCAGAGGTCTGCGTTGCCCAGCCCCACACTGCCAGCATGGCTTCAGCCACTGCCCCTTCTCACCAGCGAGGGCTCCTTGCTGAGCACCACAAGGCCTCTGAGCGCCCGGCGCAGCCTGTCCCTGCACTGGCTCAGCAGGTGCCTGGATACCACCAGCAGGGCACTGGGACCGTGTTTGCTCAAGTCCAGACACTCCAGGACCTGAAAGGCACAGGGCAGTGATGGGGGAGCCGGCCGGCAGGAGCCCAGAGCCTCATAGGGCCAGGCCCAGGCAGCAGCAGTGGGTGTGGGCAGCCTCCCAGGTGGCTGCAGCTACGGGAGGCCCAAGAGCTGGGAGGCAGCTCAGCCAGGCAGCGCTGGCCATCAGGCTCACCTCCACAAAGAACGCCAGGGCAGGCAGATGCCAGCGGGGCTGCTTCCCGAGGAGCAGGCTGAGCAGGTGTGAGGCCATGTGGGGACACAAGGGGCTCAAGCCACGGCGCATCTCCCTGGCATGGGAAAAAGGAAACAAGGCCCTGAGCCGGGCGGGCAGACCTCTCCCAGGCGTGGTCTCACAGAGGTCTGATCTTTCTCCAGCACTCTGCAAGGGGACATGGGGCCCTTGGGAGGCGGCTGCTGCTGGGCATCCTCCTCTCCCAGCCTTTCCCAGTCTGCTCGGCCCTCCCTCGCTGACAAGGGCTCTCGCTTACAGCCCCAGGGACTGTGTGGGGCACTCTGGGCAGGGAGCACAAATGCTGACGGTGGCGGCGGGGCGTAGGAGATCTCACCTGGCCAGCAGATCTGCTGCATAGTGCTGGGTGTCGGCACAGAGCAGCTTCTCCCAGACCCGCTTGTTCTCCAGAGCCACCAGCTTCTTGTCAAAGCCCAGGCGGGAGAGCAGAGCCTTCATGGTCTGCACTGCAAACCTGCATGCCGAGCAAAGGCCAGGTCACTCTGGGAGCGCTGGCCCTGGCCACGAGGGCGTGGGAAGGACAGGGCGACTGGCACCTGTGGGGATGGCAGGGAAGGCCGTGTTCTTCCCGGCACGCTCTCCAGAATCTCCCAGTTTCAATGTCCCCTGGCATCTGCTCTGTGGTGGTGAAAATTTGCAAGAGCAGAGCCACAAACAGTTGGGGAGAATGAAGCAGAATGGCACAGTGCCACTCACACATGGGAGCAATCCTCCACAGCACCAGAGTTGCCTGCAAGAGACAAAGCAGCCTGAGGCAGCGCTCAGTGCCAGGGTGTCTATGAGGCAGGGCCCGAGGGGAGACGCAGGGGGAGCACGCGGCCTGCTGCCCCTGAGCCTGCCCCTAGGCCAGCTTTGAGCCCAGGCAGGGAGCTGCAGGCTAGGGAGAGCAGGGAGAGGTGCTGGAGAGGCAACCAGGAGGGCGAGCAAAGACCAGCTGCAGAAACTCACAGCCAGGGCAAAGACAGCCTTGTCTCCGCAGGAGAAGCTGCCATAGGGCGGCTGCTCCTCCATGGCAGAGAGCAGCGCTGGAAGCACCTCCTGGGCGGCCACTCCGGACGTGCCGATGGCTCTCCACATCAGCGCGGCGGCTCTGTGTGAGCAGAGCTGTGCGTCAGCACCGTGCCCCGTGCGGCTGCGTGGGGCTGGGTGACAGAGCCCCGGTGCCCTGAAGGGCAGAGAGGGAGCATGGCAGAGGCTCAGGAAACAGAGGGGCCCGAGGCTCCCGCAGCTCTCTGCCTGTCTGGCAGAGCCCACTGGACAGGCTGTACAGGGTGAGGGGCCCTACGGGCCGGTGAGCACTGAGCTCTCGAGGCACTTGTGCTCCGTACCTGTCACACGTTGGGGCACAGCATAGGAGGCTCATCACCACTTGAACAGGGTGTTCCTCTGTCAGGTTCAGAATCTCCATTTGCAGCCTGGCATCCACGGTGACACAGGACGCCAGTCTCCGGAGAATATCCCTGACCATGGCTTGCACCTGGAGGACGCGGCGTGGGGAAGACTTGGAGTGCTGTCCAAGGGAGCAACTTGCCCAGCTTCCCCGAAGAAGTGCTTGCCTTCCCACCCCACTGTAATGGCCTCAAAGGCTGAGGGGGTCCAGCGGATGTAGCTTGAGGAGCCACATGATCCTGGGAGGCCTTCAGCCCTGGCCCCAGTTTGCTTAGCTGTGGAGAGCTTTTTTCAGACATGGCTTATAGAAAAAGGCCATGATCACATACAGCTGGTTAAAAAGTAAAAGGCAGCTGTAACCAGCAAGTTCTCAGGCTTTTCCTTAAAAACAATAAATACCTTGTCCTTGGCTAAGTTATGAGAAAAACATGGTGGAAAACATGGAGTCCTTGAAGGGTGCTCAATAACAAGTCAACAGCAGGATCAGAAAAACAAGTATTAGCCTCAACAAGAAACCACAGGTATTGACAACAAAGGAGGGGTTGGTGTGTAATCTGTAAGCAGTGATGAGCTCGGGTTTTGCAATATGTATGAACTTAATTAACACTACTATAAAAGTGTGTAAGCTGGATCAATAAATCTGAGATCGATGCTCATCAATCGGATGTGTGCTCGTTCTCCCTTCACTTTCGTCACTTACCTGCTGTGGAGAAGCTGCACGCTTCTGGAAAACCTCCAGAGTGGGTGCAGGAGCCACGGTCAGTGTGGGCTTGGCCTGAGTGTCTGGCATGCCCTGAGCCTGGGTGTGGGTGATGGCCATGCCCTCAGTCAGGGCCATGCCAGCCTCCGCCCTGCCCTGGGCCGTGTCCTGCTCAGAGGCTGCTGCGAGCTCCGAGGACGCTGAGATGGCAGCAGCCTCTGCCCGCAGCTGGCCAGGCCTGGAGTCGGGCTGGGCCGTGCCCTTGGTGCCGGTGCCACGGGTCTTTGTGCGGCCCAGGTGCAGAAACCTCCGCAGTGTCTGCAGCAGAAGGAGGGAGGGAGGGGAGGGACGTTCCATGGCCTGCTCCAAGCGCAGGGATCAGCCAAGCAGCGCCAGTAGGCCCGGCCCAGGTGGGGATGGCCGCAGGTACCTGCGCTGTTCTGTGGAAGCGGCCACGGGTGGGCTCCTGCTCTTGAGTTGGGTCCCTGGCTGCATCTGTTAAAGAGCAAGCGCAGCCAGAGGTGAGGGGCTGCGGGAGAGGCTGGAGAACACAGCCCAGCCCTGCGCTCCCCAGGCAGGGACAGCCCCACGGGAGCCCAGGGGATGGAGCACGGCAATTCAGGGGCGCAGCCCCGGTCTCTCTCCCATCCCGTCCATGGGCATGTCCACAGGGATGGGATGGGATGGGATGGGATGGGATGGGATGGGA
Source organism: Melozone crissalis (assembly GCF_028551555.1). Classification (NCBI taxonomy): domain Eukaryota; kingdom Metazoa; phylum Chordata; class Aves; order Passeriformes; family Passerellidae; genus Melozone; species Melozone crissalis. The sequence continues at coordinate 2,015,488 of NW_026535940.1, read as the reverse complement.
TGGGATGGGGTGGGGCAGGGCCAGGCCAGCTGCAGGCACCGGCCCAGCAGCCCAGCTCCACCACTCACCGTCCTGCAGCATCTGCAACTTCTCTGGCTCTGCAGGCTTCTGCACTGGGGCAGCTGCAGGGCCTTTGCTTTTCTTGCCCCAAAGCCCCTTGAACAGACTGAGCAGTCCGCCCGCCATCCTGCTGTCTAACCTTTCAAATGCCTTGGCAAAGGCCTGCGTCAGCAAGGGCTGCAGTCTTGCCTTGAAGGCACCTGCAACAGAGGAGCCTCAGAAAGGCGAGAGCACAGCAAGTCCTGCACTCGAGGGCTCCTGCCACAATGACAGGACACTCCTGGCAAACAATGGAGGTCACCAAGTCCCACGGCCTGGCCACGAGGGCACCAGCTGCAGGGATGGGAGATGCCTCGGAAAAGCTCCGAGTCACCAAATGCCGAGGTCTGGCCGTGAGGCCAGCCACAGGAGGAATGCCTTGGAAAAGCTCCAGGTCAGCAGCCAACGAGCTGACTGTGCAGGGTCGCCTCACAGCACCGCTCTGTCACCTCCTCTCCCATTGCATGCACTGAGCACTGTGGCGTGGCTGTGTGGCTGCCAGCCCCTATGTCAGCGCGTGTCACAAAGGGCTGCCAAGACACGGTGTCCCTTTCGGTTCCACAGGGAACCTGCTGCACCGTGTCACAAAGGGACATGCTGCCACGTGCCCCGGGGCCAACCACTCCCCAGCCAAGGTGCCCCCGCTTGGAAGGAATCCATTGCCCCAAATGTCTAACACAGCCCTGGACACACCAAGAGCTGCCAAGTGCTCGGGGAAGGACTCTCCACGGGGCCCGCACAGCCCAGCTCGCTGCTGGCCCTGAAGCAGAGCAGCTTCCAGCAAGCAAGAGGCAAATGCATCTTGCCAAGAGTTAAAACACAGCAGATAGGGAAGATGGCATGAATATGCATAAAGGCCTTTGAATTCACAGGTCTCTGAGAGGCATTTGGGGCTCTTGGCTGGACAGAGATTATCCCCCTCTGTCCTGTGCTCAAAGGCGGCGGACACACCCTGCCGCTGGTGCTTGCCTTGGTCTCTGCAGGCCCAGGCAGATTGCCAAAGCTGCTCTTCACAGCCTTCTCCCTTGCCATGCCCCTCTGCCAAGTGCAAGGGGCCTCAAGGATGGAAAGGAGCGCAAGGAGCCAAAGGGAGACAGCTGCACCTAGCTCACTAGAGGCTCCTGGGGAAGCACTTTGCTTGAGAAGCAAGCCCCTCTCTTCCAAAGGCATTTCCCCAAATGTGTCCATTTCCCAGGGAACACCAACACACACTTAAGAAACCCTGGCAAGGCTCAATTACTTCTGCACCTTGTAGCACAGGCACTCCAGCTCGAGCTCATCTTCCTTCTCCCGAGCCTGTTTCCTCGTGTCCATTGTGGCACGCAGCCCCAGACCCCCTATAAACAAGAGCTGCCCGCTGCCCCTTCAAGTGCCCGAGCTCCTGCCTGCGCTCACGACAGCAAAACCAGGCTGTTCCCAGGCAAGGAGCAGAGCCCTGTTCCCGCAGGAAGCTCTCGTGACCCCCTTCCCCACAGTGCAAGCGGCACTTCTGCCTGCCTGCCTGCCCAGAACGCTCTTGGCACAGCAGAGCACAAGCTGGCTGGCTCTGGCCTCCGCACAGCCCAAACACAGGCACGGGAAGACACAGCTGCGGCTGTTTTGCAGCCATGCCCCAGAGGGATGGGATTGGGCCCCTGCCTCTGGTCTCACTGCCCTCTTCCTGTCCCTGTGTAGGGATGGAGCATTGCTGTGCTTTCAGGAAGCTCTTTGTGGAAACTTCTGCCATTGCAAGCTCCTTTGCCCTCCGTGGATGCCTGCACTGGAATTCCTCATGGCTGGGTTCAGAGCACACTCAAGCTGGCTCTTCTACAACTCAGAGTCCTTGTCCCCTTCAGCGTGCTCAGCATGCCCTTTAAGTCCACGCCGCTGTGCAACTGGAGCAGCGGGACAGGGAACTTTGCAGCCTGAGCTGCCCTTGTTCCTCTCTGTCCGTGCCCGGAACACAGCAGGCAGGAGAAGGGCAGCAGGGCCCTGCGTGTCTCCGGGCTCAGGTTTTGTGTCACTTCAGCTCCACGGATATGCGGTTCAAGTGAAAAACCCAAACTGTTTATTAAGGGAAAGCGAAGGTAAGGGGTGAGCTGGGAGGCAGAAAAGGGGATGGGCAGGGCCTGAGGTCTGCAGGGAGGGAGGTGCCAACAGGGAGAGAGATGGCAGGAGCTGCTGGGGCTTCACACAGGCTCAGCTCTGAGCAGCCATGCTGTGCCTGGAGCTCCAGCTGCTCCATCCTGTTCTGCAGGTGCTCCCATCTTCAATGGGCACTTGAAATCGCTGATGGACACTGGTACATCTGATCCATCAGACAAAGTCCTGCAGATCTTCCTTCAAAGATCATCTGAAGCAGTTTGCTCAGGCACGATGAACTCTCATCTTCCTTCAGGGCTTGAAGAGCTGGAAGAGAGAGGAACAGAGCCAAGGTCAGAGGCCAGATTGAGGAAATCCAAGGAAAGCCTCCTGCCAGGGCCATCCCAGCCAGCTGCAGAGGCCCGGCTCTCACTGTAGCCAGGGCAGCAGCCGGGCTGGGGGCAGGGAGGGGCGCCGGGCTCAGGGCTCACCCATGAACCTGACAGCTGCCTCTCGCAGGGTCCTCTGTGGGCTCTCAGCCGCTCGGCTCTCGTCCTGCAGCAGCTGCGGGGAGCACCAGCAGGGAAGGCTTGGCATGGCCTCTGCCCCTTGGCCGGGCTCTCCCTGGCCCCAGCACCGGCCGAGCCGGCCCACACAGCCCGGGACAGGGAGCAGCATGGGGGGCACAGGCTGGCGGGCCTGGCTGCGGCGCTGGGCAGTGGCACAGCTGCCGGTCCTCCACATCGTGCACCAGGGGCAGGGCTCGATCTCCCCGGCTGTCCTTACCAGGCTCTCAGCAAACTTAATCCGCCACGCCTTCGTCAGCAGCTCCTCAAGGTCCCTCCTCTTCAGGAAGCGTGCCGCACAAAGCAGGGCTTGGAAAGAGGCCTGGAGAGTGGCAGAGAGCTGCAGGTGGCACCAGAGCCCAGGGCACAGGACCTGTGTCCCTGTGCCATGACCATGGGGAGGCTGGAGCCCGCCAGGTGCCAGGGCAGGAGGTGGCCAAGCCCCCTGCCAGGGATGCGGCACCATCACACAAAACCTCACCTTGGCCACATACAGGTTCTCATTGTGCCAGCGCAAGAATAGAGGGAGCAGGCTCTGGTTCACAAATGTCGTGAGAAGCTCTTCCCCCTCTTCCACTACCAGCTCCATCACCTTGCAAAAGAGCTGAATGGAGAGCAGCTGCACGTGGCTGTTGTCCTGGAAGGAAAGCAAAAGACCTCAGCACCAACTACTCCAGGCCCATTGAGGCAAAGGCCCAGAACTGCACAGAGCACAAAGTTTCCAGGTAGCATCCAGTGCCCTTGGCTGGGGCCACATAGCCTTACGTTCTCAAAGTGTGGCAGGAGGGACTCAGCCAGCTTCAGGGCGGTGACGCTGGGTAGCAGGAGGTCTTTGTCCTGGAGCGTATGTGTGAGCACACAGAGGCTCATCCAGACCACCTCTGCATCTGGGTCAGCCAGCTGCTCCACCAGGTGTGGATAGAGGCAGCATATTCCTCCGGCCTGTGTGCAAGACCAGGCTGTGCTGTGAAGCCGTGAATGGCCGCAGAACCAACAGCTGCTTGGGGCACTGGGGCAGCTGAAGCAGGAGGCAGGAGAGCTGGGAGCAGCTGCCTCTGCTGCCAAAGGCCAGCCAAGCCCAGAGGTCTGCGTTGCCCAGCCCCACACTGCCAGCATGGCTTCAGCCACTGCCCCTTCTCACCAGCGAGGGCTCCTTGCTGAGCACCACAAGGCCTCTGAGCGCCCGGCGCAGCCTGTCCCTGCACTGGCTCAGCAGGTGCCTGGATACCACCAGCAGGGCACTGGGACCGTGTTTGCTCAAGTCCAGACACTCCAGGACCTGAAAGGCACAGGGCAGTGATGGGGGAGCCGGCCGGCAGGAGCCCAGAGCCTCATAGGGCCAGGCCCAGGCAGCAGCAGTGGGTGTGGGCAGCCTCCCAGGTGGCTGCAGCTACGGGAGGCCCAAGAGCTGGGAGGCAGCTCAGCCAGGCAGCGCTGGCCATCAGGCTCACCTCCACAAAGAACGCCAGGGCAGGCAGATGCCAGCGGGGCTGCTTCCCGAGGAGCAGGCTGAGCAGGTGTGAGGCCATGTGGGGACACAAGGGGCTCAAGCCACGGCGCATCTCCCTGGCATGGGAAAAAGGAAACAAGGCCCTGAGCCGGGCGGGCAGACCTCTCCCAGGCGTGGTCTCACAGAGGTCTGATCTTTCTCCAGCACTCTGCAAGGGGACATGGGGCCCTTGGGAGGCGGCTGCTGCTGGGCATCCTCCTCTCCCAGCCTTTCCCAGTCTGCTCGGCCCTCCCTCGCTGACAAGGGCTCTCGCTTACAGCCCCAGGGACTGTGTGGGGCACTCTGGGCAGGGAGCACAAATGCTGACGGTGGCGGCGGGGCGTAGGAGATCTCACCTGGCCAGCAGATCTGCTGCATAGTGCTGGGTGTCGGCACAGAGCAGCTTCTCCCAGACCCGCTTGTTCTCCAGAGCCACCAGCTTCTTGTCAAAGCCCAGGCGGGAGAGCAGAGCCTTCATGGTCTGCACTGCAAACCTGCATGCCGAGCAAAGGCCAGGTCACTCTGGGAGCGCTGGCCCTGGCCACGAGGGCGTGGGAAGGACAGGGCGACTGGCACCTGTGGGGATGGCAGGGAAGGCCGTGTTCTTCCCGGCACGCTCTCCAGAATCTCCCAGTTTCAATGTCCCCTGGCATCTGCTCTGTGGTGGTGAAAATTTGCAAGAGCAGAGCCACAAACAGTTGGGGAGAATGAAGCAGAATGGCACAGTGCCACTCACACATGGGAGCAATCCTCCACAGCACCAGAGTTGCCTGCAAGAGACAAAGCAGCCTGAGGCAGCGCTCAGTGCCAGGGTGTCTATGAGGCAGGGCCCGAGGGGAGACGCAGGGGGAGCACGCGGCCTGCTGCCCCTGAGCCTGCCCCTAGGCCAGCTTTGAGCCCAGGCAGGGAGCTGCAGGCTAGGGAGAGCAGGGAGAGGTGCTGGAGAGGCAACCAGGAGGGCGAGCAAAGACCAGCTGCAGAAACTCACAGCCAGGGCAAAGACAGCCTTGTCTCCGCAGGAGAAGCTGCCATAGGGCGGCTGCTCCTCCATGGCAGAGAGCAGCGCTGGAAGCACCTCCTGGGCGGCCACTCCGGACGTGCCGATGGCTCTCCACATCAGCGCGGCGGCTCTGTGTGAGCAGAGCTGTGCGTCAGCACCGTGCCCCGTGCGGCTGCGTGGGGCTGGGTGACAGAGCCCCGGTGCCCTGAAGGGCAGAGAGGGAGCATGGCAGAGGCTCAGGAAACAGAGGGGCCCGAGGCTCCCGCAGCTCTCTGCCTGTCTGGCAGAGCCCACTGGACAGGCTGTACAGGGTGAGGGGCCCTACGGGCCGGTGAGCACTGAGCTCTCGAGGCACTTGTGCTCCGTACCTGTCACACGTTGGGGCACAGCATAGGAGGCTCATCACCACTTGAACAGGGTGTTCCTCTGTCAGGTTCAGAATCTCCATTTGCAGCCTGGCATCCACGGTGACACAGGACGCCAGTCTCCGGAGAATATCCCTGACCATGGCTTGCACCTGGAGGACGCGGCGTGGGGAAGACTTGGAGTGCTGTCCAAGGGAGCAACTTGCCCAGCTTCCCCGAAGAAGTGCTTGCCTTCCCACCCCACTGTAATGGCCTCAAAGGCTGAGGGGGTCCAGCGGATGTAGCTTGAGGAGCCACATGATCCTGGGAGGCCTTCAGCCCTGGCCCCAGTTTGCTTAGCTGTGGAGAGCTTTTTTCAGACATGGCTTATAGAAAAAGGCCATGATCACATACAGCTGGTTAAAAAGTAAAAGGCAGCTGTAACCAGCAAGTTCTCAGGCTTTTCCTTAAAAACAATAAATACCTTGTCCTTGGCTAAGTTATGAGAAAAACATGGTGGAAAACATGGAGTCCTTGAAGGGTGCTCAATAACAAGTCAACAGCAGGATCAGAAAAACAAGTATTAGCCTCAACAAGAAACCACAGGTATTGACAACAAAGGAGGGGTTGGTGTGTAATCTGTAAGCAGTGATGAGCTCGGGTTTTGCAATATGTATGAACTTAATTAACACTACTATAAAAGTGTGTAAGCTGGATCAATAAATCTGAGATCGATGCTCATCAATCGGATGTGTGCTCGTTCTCCCTTCACTTTCGTCACTTACCTGCTGTGGAGAAGCTGCACGCTTCTGGAAAACCTCCAGAGTGGGTGCAGGAGCCACGGTCAGTGTGGGCTTGGCCTGAGTGTCTGGCATGCCCTGAGCCTGGGTGTGGGTGATGGCCATGCCCTCAGTCAGGGCCATGCCAGCCTCCGCCCTGCCCTGGGCCGTGTCCTGCTCAGAGGCTGCTGCGAGCTCCGAGGACGCTGAGATGGCAGCAGCCTCTGCCCGCAGCTGGCCAGGCCTGGAGTCGGGCTGGGCCGTGCCCTTGGTGCCGGTGCCACGGGTCTTTGTGCGGCCCAGGTGCAGAAACCTCCGCAGTGTCTGCAGCAGAAGGAGGGAGGGAGGGGAGGGACGTTCCATGGCCTGCTCCAAGCGCAGGGATCAGCCAAGCAGCGCCAGTAGGCCCGGCCCAGGTGGGGATGGCCGCAGGTACCTGCGCTGTTCTGTGGAAGCGGCCACGGGTGGGCTCCTGCTCTTGAGTTGGGTCCCTGGCTGCATCTGTTAAAGAGCAAGCGCAGCCAGAGGTGAGGGGCTGCGGGAGAGGCTGGAGAACACAGCCCAGCCCTGCGCTCCCCAGGCAGGGACAGCCCCACGGGAGCCCAGGGGATGGAGCACGGCAATTCAGGGGCGCAGCCCCGGTCTCTCTCCCATCCCGTCCATGGGCATGTCCACAGGGATGGGATGGGATGGGATGGGATGGGATGGGATGGGATGGGATGGGATGGGATGGGATGGGATGGGGTGGGGCAGGGCCAGGCCAGCTGCAGGCACCGGCCCAGCAGCCCAGCTCCACCACTCACCGTCCTGCAGCATCTGCAACTTCTCTGGCTCTGCAGGCTTCTGCACTGGGGCAGCTGCAGGGCCTTTGCTTTTCTTGCCCCAAAGCCCCTTGAACAGACTGAGCAGTCCGCCCGCCATCCTGCTGTCTAACCTTTCAAATGCCTTGGCAAAGGCCTGCGTCAGCAAGGGCTGCAGTCTTGCCTTGAAGGCACCTGCAACAGAGGAGCCTCAGAAAGGCGAGAGCACAGCAAGTCCTGCACTCGAGGGCTCCTGCCACAATGACAGGACACTCCTGGCAAACAATGGAGGTCAGCAAGTCCCACGGCCTGGCCACGAGGGCACCAGCTGCAGGGATGGGAGATGCCTCGGAAAAGCTCCGAGTCACCAAATGCCGAGGTCTGGCCGTGAGGCCAGCCACAGGAGGAATGCCTTGGAAAAGCTCCAGGTCAGCAGCCAACGAGCTGACTGTGCAGGGTCGCCTCACAGCACCGCTCTGTCACCTCCTGTCCCGTTGCGTGCACTGAGCACTGTGGCGTGGCTGTGTGGCTGCCAGCCCCTATGTCAGCGCGTGTCACAAAGGGCTGCCAAGACACGGTGTCCCTTTCGGTTCCACAGGGAACCTGCTGCACCGTGTCACAAAGGGACATGCTGCCACGTGCCCCGGGGCCAACCACTCCCCAGCCAAGGTGCCCCCGCTTGGAAGGAATCCATTGCCCCAAATGTCTAACACAGCCCTGGACACACCAAGAGCTGCCAAGTGCTCGGGGAAGGACTCTCCACGGGGCCCGCACAGCCCAGCTCGCTGCTGGCCCTGAAGCAGAGCAGCTTCCAGCAAGCAAGAGGCAAATGCATCTTGCCAAGAGTTAAAACACAGCAGATAGGGAAGATGGCATGAATGTGCATAAAGGCCTTTGAATTCACAGGTCTCTGAGAGGCATTTGGGGCTCTTGGCTGGACAGAGATTATCCCCCTCTGTCCTGTGCTCAAAGGCGGCGGACACACCCTGCCGCTGGTGCTTGCCTTGGTCTCTGCAGGCCCAGGCAGATTGCCAAAGCTGCTCTTCACAGCCTTCTCCCTTGCCATGCCCCTCTGCCAAGTGCAAGGGGCCTCAAGGATGGAAAGGAGCGCAAGGAGCCAAAGGGAGACAGCTGCACCTAGCTCACTAGAGGCTCCTGGGGAAGCACTTTGCTTGAGAAGCAAGCCCCTCTCTTCCAAAGGCATTTCCCCAAATGTGTCCATTTCCCAGGGAACACCAACACACACTTAAGAAACCCTGGCAAGGCTCAATTACTTCTGCACCTTGTAGCACAGGCACTCCAGCTCGAGCTCATCTTCCTTCTCCCGAGCCTGTTTCCTCGTGTCCATTGTGGCACGCAGCCCCAGACCCCCTATAAACAAGAGCTGCCCGCTGCCCCTTCAAGTGCCCGAGCTCCTGCCTGCGCTCACGACAGCAAAACCAGGCTGTTCCCAGGCAAGGAGCAGAGCCCTGTTCCCGCAGGAAGCTCTCGTGACCCCCTTCCCCACAGTGCAAGCGGCACTTCTGCCTGCCTGCCTGCCCAGAACGCTCTTGGCACAGCAGAGCACAAGCTGGCTGGCTCTGGCCTCCGCACAGCCCAAACACAGGCACGGGAAGACACAGCTGCGGCTGTTTTGCAGCCATGCCCCAGAGGGATGGGATTGGGCCCCTGCCTCTGGTCTCACTGCCCTCTTCCTGTCCCTGTGTAGGGATGGAGCATTGCTGTGCTTTCAGGAAGCTCTTTGTGGAAACTTCTGCCATTGCAAGCTCCTTTGCCCTCCGTGGATGCCTGCACTGGAATTCCTCATGGCTGGGTTCAGAGCACACTCAAGCTGGCTCTTCTACAACTCAGAGTCCTTGTCCCCTTCAGCGTGCTCAGCATGCCCTTTAAGTCCACGCCGCTGTGCAACTGGAGCAGCGGGACAGGGAACTTTGCAGCCTGAGCTGCCCTTGTTCCTCTCTGTCCGTGCCCGGAACACAGCAGGCAGGAGAAGGGCAGCAGGGCCCTGCGTGTCTCCGGGCTCAGGTTTTGTGTCACTTCAGCTCCACGGATATGCGGTTCAAGTGAAAAACCCAAACTGTTTATTAAGGGAAAGCGAAGGTAAGGGGTGAGGTGGGAGGCAGAAAAGGGGATGGGCAGGGCCTGAGGTCTGCAGGGAGGGAGGTGCCAACAGGGAGAGAGATGGCAGGAGCTGCTGGGGCTTCACACAGGCTCAGCTCTGAGCAGCCATGCTGTGCCTGGAGCTCCAGCTGCTCCATCCTGTTCTGCAGGTGCTCCCATCTTCAATGGGCACTTGAAATCGCTGATGGACACTGGTACATCTGATCCATCAGACAAAGTCCTGCAGATCTTCCTTCAAAGATCATCTGAAGCAGTTTGCTCAGGCACGATGAACTCTCATCTTCCTTCAGGGCTTGAAGAGCTGGAAGAGAGAGGAACAGAGCCAAGGTCAGAGGCCAGATTGAGGAAATCCAAGGAAAGCCTCCTGCCAGGGCCATCCCAGCCAGCTGCAGAGGCCCGGCTCTCACTGTAGCCAGGGCAGCAGCCGGGCTGGGGGCAGGGAGGGGCGCCGGGCTCAGGGCTCACCCATGAACCTGACAGCTGCCTCTCGCAGGGTCCTCTGTGGGCTCTCAGCCGCTCGGCTCTCGTCCTGCAGCAGCTGCGGGGAGCACCAGCAGGGAAGGCTTGGCATGGCCTCTGCCCCTTGGCCGGGCTCTCCCTGGCCCCAGCACCGGCCGAGCCGGCCCACACAGCCCGGGACAGGGAGCAGCATGGGGGGCACAGGCTGGCGGGCCTGGCTGCGGCGCTGGGCAGTGGCACAGCTGCCGGTCCTCCACATCGTGCACCAGGGGCAGGGCTCGATCTCCCCGGCTGTCCTTACCAGGCTCTCAGCAAACTTAATCCGCCACGCCTTCGTCAGCAGCTCCTCAAGGTCCCTCCTCTTCAGGAAGCGTGCCGCACAAAGCAGGGCTTGGAAAGAGGCCTGGAGAGTGGCAGAGAGCTGCAGGTGGCACCAGAGCCCAGGGCACAGGACCTGTGTCCCTGTGCCATGACCATGGGGAGGCTGGAGCCCGCCAGGTGCCAGGGCAGGAGGTGGCCAAGCCCCCTGCCAGGGATGCGGCACCATCACACAAAACCTCACCTTGGCCACATACAGGTTCTCATTGTGCCAGCGCAAGAATAGAGGGAGCAGGCTCTGGTTCACAAATGTCGTGAGAAGCTCTTCCCCCTCTTCCACTACCAGCTCCATCACCTTGCAAAAGAGCTGAATGGAGAGCAGCTGCACGTGGCTGTTGTCCTGGAAGGAAAGCAAAAGACCTCAGCACCAACTACTCCAGGCCCATTGAGGCAAAGGCCCAGAACTGCACAGAGCACAAAGTTTCCAGGTAGCATCCAGTGCCCTTGGCTGGGGCCACATAGCCTTACGTTCTCAAAGTGTGGCAGGAGGGACTCAGCCAGCTTCAGGGCGGTGACGCTGGGTAGCAGGAGGTCTTTGTCCTGGAGCGTATGTGTGAGCACACAGAGGCTCATCCAGACCACCTCTGCATCTGGGTCAGCCAGCTGCTCCACCAGGTGTGGATAGAGGCAGCATATTCCTCCGGCCTGTGTGCAAGACCAGGCTGTGCTGTGAAGCCGTGAATGGCCGCAGAACCAACAGCTGCTTGGGGCACTGGGGCAGCTGAAGCAGGAGGCAGGAGAGCTGGGAGCAGCTGCCTCTGCTGCCAAAGGCCAGCCAAGCCCAGAGGTCTGCGTTGCCCAGCCCCACACTGCCAGCATGGCTTCAGCCACTGCCCCTTCTCACCAGCGAGGGCTCCTTGCTGAGCACCACAAGGCCTCTGAGCGCCCGGCGCAGCCTGTCCCTGCACTGGCTCAGCAGGTGCCTGGATACCACCAGCAGGGCACTGGGACCGTGTTTGCTCAAGTCCAGACACTCCAGGACCTGAAAGGCACAGGGCAGTGATGGGGGAGCCGGCCGGCAGGAGCCCAGAGCCTCATAGGGCCAGGCCCAGGCAGCAGCAGTGGGTGTGGGCAGCCTCCCAGGTGGCTGCAGCTACGGGAGGCCCAAGAGCTGGGAGGCAGCTCAGCCAGGCAGCGCTGGCCATCAGGCTCACCTCCACAAAGAACGCCAGGGCAGGCAGATGCCAGCGGGGCTGCTTCCCGAGGAGCAGGCTGAGCAGGTGTGAGGCCATGTGGGGACACAAGGGGCTCAAGCCACGGCGCATCTCCCTGGCATGGGAAAAAGGAAACAAGGCCCTGAGCCGGGCGGGCAGACCTCTCCCAGGCGTGGTCTCACAGAGGTCTGATCTTTCTCCAGCACTCTGCAAGGGGACATGGGGCCCTTGGGAGGCGGCTGCTGCTGGGCATCCTCCTCTCCCAGCCTTTCCCAGTCTGCTCGGCCCTCCCTCGCTGACAAGGGCTCTCGCTTACAGCCCCAGGGACTGTGTGGGGCACTCTGGGCAGGGAGCACAAATGCTGACGGTGGCGGCGGGGCGTAGGAGATCTCACCTGGCCAGCAGATCTGCTGCATAGTGCTGGGTGTCGGCACAGAGCAGCTTCTCCCAGACCCGCTTGTTCTCCAGAGCCACCAGCTTCTTGTCAAAGCCCAGGCGGGAGAGCAGAGCCTTCATGGTCTGCACTGCAAACCTGCATGCCGAGCAAAGGCCAGGTCACTCTGGGAGCGCTGGCCCTGGCCACGAGGGCGTGGGAAGGACAGGGCGACTGGCACCTGTGGGGATGGCAGGGAAGGCCGTGTTCTTCCCGGCACGCTCTCCAGAATCTCCCAGTTTCAATGTCCCCTGGCATCTGCTCTGTGGTGGTGAAAATTTGCAAGAGCAGAGCCACAAACAGTTGGGGAGAATGAAGCAGAATGGCACAGTGCCACTCACACATGGGAGCAATCCTCCACAGCACCAGAGTTGCCTGCAAGAGACAAAGCAGCCTGAGGCAGCGCTCAGTGCCAGGGTGTCTATGAGGCAGGGCCCGAGGGGAGACGCAGGGGGAGCACGCGGCCTGCTGCCCCTGAGCCTGCCCCTAGGCCAGCTTTGAGCCCAGGCAGGGAGCTGCAGGCTAGGGAGAGCAGGGAGAGGTGCTGGAGAGGCAACCAGGAGGGCGAGCAAAGACAGCCTTGTCTCCGCAGGAGAAGCTGCCATAGGGCGGCTGCTCCTCCATGGCAGAGAGCAGCGCTGGAAGCACCTCCTGGGCGGCCACTCCGGACGTGCCGATGGCTCTCCACATCAGCGCGGCGGCTCTGTGTGAGCAGAGCTGTGCGTCAGCACCGTGCCCCGTGCGGCTGCGTGGGGCTGGGTGACAGAGCCCCGGTGCCCTGAAGGGCAGAGAGGGAGCATGGCAGAGGCTCAGGAAACAGAGGGGCCCGAGGCTCCCGCAGCTCTCTGCCTGTCTGGCAGAGCCCACTGGACAGGCTGTACAGGGTGAGGGGCCCTACGGGCCGGTGAGCACTGAGCTCTCGAGGCACTTGTGCTCCGTACCTGTCACACGTTGGGGCACAGCATAGGAGGCTCATCACCACTTGAACAGGGTGTTCCTCTGTCAGGTTCAGAATCTCCATTTGCAGCCTGGCATCCACGGTGACACAGGACGCCAGTCTCCGGAGAATATCCCTGACCATGGCTTGCACCTGGAGGACGCGGCGTGGGGAAGACTTGGAGTGCTGTCCAAGGGAGCAACTTGCCCAGCTTCCCCGAAGAAGTGCTTGCCTTCCCACCCCACTGTAATGGCCTCAAAGGCTGAGGGGGTCCAGCGGATGTAGCTTGAGGAGCCACATGATCCTGGGAGGCCTTCAGCCCTGGCCCCAGTTTGCTTAGCTGTGGAGAGCTTTTTTCAGACATGGCTTATAGAAAAAGGCCATGATCACATACAGCTGGTTAAAAAGTAAAAGGCAGCTGTAACCAGCAAGTTCTCAGGCTTTTCCTTAAAAACAATAAATACCTTGTCCTTGGCTAAGTTATGAGAAAAACATGGTGGAAAACATGGAGTCCTTGAAGGGTGCTCAATAACAAGTCAACAGCAGGATCAGAAAAACAAGTATTAGCCTCAACAAGAAACCACAGGTATTGACAACAAAGGAGGGGTTGGTGTGTAATCTGTAAGCAGTGATGAGCTCGGGTTTTGCAATATGTATGAACTTAATTAACACTACTATAAAAGTGTGTAAGCTGGATCAATAAATCTGAGATCGATGCTCATCAATCGGATGTGTGCTCGTTCTCCCTTCACTTTCGTCACTTACCTGCTGTGGAGAAGCTGCACGCTTCTGGAAAACCTCCAGAGTGGGTGCAGGAGCCACGGTCAGTGTGGGCTTGGCCTGAGTGTCTGGCATGCCCTGAGCCTGGGTGTGGGTGATGGCCATGCCCTCAGTCAGGGCCATGCCAGCCTCCGCCCTGCCCTGGGCCGTGTCCTGCTCAGAGGCTGCTGTGAGCTCCGAGGACGCTGAGATGGCAGCAGCCTCTGCCCGCAGCTGGCCAGGCCTGGAGTCGGGCTGGGCCGTGCCCTTGGTGCCGGTGCCACGGGTCTTTGTGCGGCCCAGGTGCAGAAACCTCCGCAGTGTCTGCAGCAGAAGGAGGGAGGGAGGGGAGGGACGTTCCATGGCCTGCTCCAAGCGCAGGGATCAGCCAAGCAGCGCCAGTAGGCCCGGCCCAGGTGGGGATGGCCGCAGGTACCTGCGCTGTTCTGTGGAAGCGGCCACGGGTGGGCTCCTGCTCTTGAGTTGGGTCCCTGGCTGCATCTGTTAAAGAGCAAGCGCAGCCAGAGGTGAGGGGCTGCGGGAGAGGCTGGAGAACACAGCCCAGCCCTGCGCTCCCCAGGCAGGGACAGCCCCACGGGAGCCCAGGGGATGGAGCACGGCAATTCAGGGGCGCAGCCCCGGTCTCTCTCCCATCCCGTCCATGGGCATGTCCACAGGGATGGGATGGGATGGGATGGGATGGGATGGGATGGGATGGGATGGGATGGGATGGGATAGGATGGGATGGGATGGGATGGGGTGGGGCAGGGCCAGGCCAGCTGCAGGCACCGGCCCAGCAGCCCAGCTCCACCACTCACCGTCCTGCAGCATCTGCAACTTCTCTGGCTCTGCAGGCTTCTGCACTGGGGCAGCTGCAGGGCCTTTGCTTTTCTTGCCCCAAAGCCCCTTGAACAGACTGAGCAGTCCGCCCGCCATCCTGCTGTCTAACCTTTCAAATGCCTTGGCAAAGGCCTGCGTCAGCAAGGGCTGCAGTCTTGCCTTGAAGGCACCTGCAACAGAGGAGCCTCAGAAAGGCGAGAGCACAGCAAGTCCTGCACTCGAGGGCTCCTGCCACAATGACAGGACACTCCTGGCAAACAATGGAGGTCACCAAGTCCCACGGCCTGGCCACGAGGGCACCAGCTGCAGGGATGGGAGATGCCTCGGAAAAGCTCCGAGTCACCAAATGCCGAGGTCTGGCCGTGAGGCCAGCCACAGGAGGAATGCCTTGGAAAAGCTCCAGGTCAGCAGCCAACGAGCTGACTGTGCAGGGTCGCCTCACAGCACCGCTCTGTCACCTCCTGTCCCGTTGCGTGCACTGAGCACTGTGGCGTGGCTGTGTGGCTGCCAGCCCCTATGTCAGCGCGTGTCACAAAGGGCTGCCAAGACACGGTGTCCCTTTCGGTTCCACAGGGAACCTGCTGCACCGTGTCACAAAGGGACATGCTGCCACGTGCCCCGGGGCCAACCACTCCCCAGCCAAGGTGCCCCCGCTTGGAAGGAATCCATTGCCCCAAATGTCTAACACAGCCCTGGACACACCAAGAGCTGCCAAGTGCTCGGGGAAGGACTCTCCACGGGGCCCGCACAGCCCAGCTCGCTGCTGGCCCTGAAGCAGAGCAGCTTCCAGCAAGCAAGAGGCAAATGCATCTTGCCAAGAGTTAAAACACAGCAGATAGGGAAGATGGCATGAATGTGCATAAAGGCCTTTGAATTCACAGGTCTCTGAGAGGCATTTGGGGCTCTTGGCTGGACAGAGATTATCCCCCTCTGTCCTGTGCTCAAAGGCGGCGGACACACCCTGCCGCTGGTGCTTGCCTTGGTCTCTGCAGGCCCAGGCAGATTGCCAAAGCTGCTCTTCACAGCCTTCTCCCTTGCCATGCCCCTCTGCCAAGTGCAAGGGGCCTCAAGGATGGAAAGGAGCGCAAGGAGCCAAAGGGAGACAGCTGCACCTAGCTCACTAGAGGCTCCTGGGGAAGCACTTTGCTTGAGAAGCAAGCCCCTCTCTTCCAAAGGCATTTCCCCAAATGTGTCCATTTCCCAGGGAACACCAACACACACTTAAGAAACCCTGGCAAGGCTCAATTACTTCTGCACCTTGTAGCACAGGCACTCCAGCTCGAGCTCATCTTCCTTCTCCCGAGCCTGTTTCCTCGTGTCCATTGTGGCACGCAGCCCCAGACCCCCTATAAACAAGAGCTGCCCGCTGCCCCTTCAAGTGCCCGAGCTCCTGCCTGCGCTCACGACAGCAAAACCAGGCTGTTCCCAGGCAAGGAGCAGAGCCCTGTTCCCGCAGGAAGCTCTCGTGACCCCCTTCCCCACAGTGCAAGCGGCACTTCTGCCTGCCTGCCTGCCCAGAACGCTCTTGGCACAGCAGAGCACAAGCTGGCTGGCTCTGGCCTCCGCACAGCCCAAACACAGGCACGGGAACACAGCTGCGGCTGTTTTGCAGCCATGCCCCAGAGGGATGGGATTGGGCCCCTGCCTCTGGTCTCACTGCCCTCTTCCTGTCCCTGTGTAGGGATAGAGCATTGCTGTGCTTTCAGGAAGCTCTTTGTGGAAACTTCTGCCATTGCAAGCTCCTTTGCCCTCCGTGGATGCCTGCACTGGAATTCCTCATGGCTGGGTTCAGAGCACACTCAAGCTGGCTCTTCTACAACTCAGAGTCCTTGTCCCCTTCAGCGTGCTCAGCATGCCCTTTAAGTCCACGCCGCTGTGCAACTGGAGCAGCGGGACAGGGAACTTTGCAGCCTGAGCTGCCCTTGTTCCTCTCTGTCCGTGCCCGGAACACAGCAGGCAGGAGAAGGGCAGCAGGGCCCTGTGTGTCTCCGGGCTCAGGTTTTGTGTCACTTCAGCTCCACGGATATGCGGTTCAAGTGAAAAACCCAAACTGTTTATTAAGGGAAAGCGAAGGTAAGGGGTGAGGTGGGAGGCAGAAAAGGGGATGGGCAGGGCCTGAGGTCTGCAGGGAGGGAGGTGCCAACAGGGAGAGAGATGGCAGGAGCTGCTGGGGCTTCACACAGGCTCAGCTCTGAGCAGCCATGCTGTGCCTGGAGCTCCAGCTGCTCCATCCTGTTCTGCAGGTGCTCCCATCTTCAATGGGCACTTGAAATCGCTGATGGACACTGGTACATCTGATCCATCAGACAAAGTCCTGCAGATCTTCCTTCAAAGATCATCTGAAGCAGTTTGCTCAGGCACGATGAACTCTCATCTTCCTTCAGGGCTTGAAGAGCTGGAAGAGAGAGGAACAGAGCCAAGGTCAGAGGCCAGATTGAGGAAATCCAAGGAAAGCCTCCTGCCAGGGCCATCCCAGCCAGCTGCAGAGGCCCGGCTCTCACTGTAGCCAGGGCAGCAGCCGGGCTGGGGGCAGGGAGGGGCGCCGGGCTCAGGGCTCACCCATGAACCTGACAGCTGCCTCTCGCAGGGTCCTCTGTGGGCTCTCAGCCGCTCGGCTCTCGTCCTGCAGCAGCTGCGGGGAGCACCAGCAGGGAAGGCTTGGCATGGCCTCTGCCCCTTGGCCGGGCTCTCCCTGGCCCCAGCACCGGCCGAGCCGGCCCACACAGCCCGGGACAGGGAGCAGCATGGGGGGCACAGGCTGGCGGGCCTGGCTGCGGCGCTGGGCAGTGGCACAGCTGCCGGTCCTCCACATCGTGCACCAGGGGCAGGGCTCGATCTCCCCGGCTGTCCTTACCAGGCTCTCAGCAAACTTAATCCGCCACGCCTTCGTCAGCAGCTCCTCAAGGTCCCTCCTCTTCAGGAAGCGTGCCGCACAAAGCAGGGCTTGGAAAGAGGCCTGGAGAGTGGCAGAGAGCTGCAGGTGGCACCAGAGCCCAGGGCACAGGACCTGTGTCCCTGTGCCATGACCATGGGGAGGCTGGAGCCCGCCAGGTGCCAGGGCAGGAGGTGGCCAAGCCCCCTGCCAGGGATGCGGCACCATCACACAAAACCTCACCTTGGCCACATACAGGTTCTCATTGTGCCAGCGCAAGAATAGAGGGAGCAGGCTCTGGTTCACAAATGTCGTGAGAAGCTCTTCCCCCTCTTCCACTACCAGCTCCATCACCTTGCAAAAGAGCTGAATGGAGAGCAGCTGCACGTGGCTGTTGTCCTGGAAGGAAAGCAAAAGACCTCAGCACCAACTACTCCAGGCCCATTGAGGCAAAGGCCCAGAACTGCACAGAGCACAAAGTTTCCAGGTAGCATCCAGTGCCCTTGGCTGGGGCCACATAGCCTTACGTTCTCAAAGTGTGGCAGGAGGGACTCAGCCAGCTTCAGGGCGGTGACGCTGGGTAGCAGGAGGTCTTTGTCCTGGAGCGTATGTGTGAGCACACAGAGGCTCATCCAGACCACCTCTGCATCTGGGTCAGCCAGCTGCTCCACCAGGTGTGGATAGAGGCAGCATATTCCTCCGGCCTGTGTGCAAGACCAGGCTGTGCTGTGAAGCCGTGAATGGCCGCAGAACCAACAGCTGCTTGGGGCACTGGGGCAGCTGAAGCAGGAGGCAGGAGAGCTGGGAGCAGCTGCCTCTGCTGCCAAAGGCCAGCCAAGCCCAGAGGTCTGCGTTGCCCAGCCCCACACTGCCAGCATGGCTTCAGCCACTGCCCCTTCTCACCAGCGAGGGCTCCTTGCTGAGCACCACAAGGCCTCTGAGCGCCCGGCGCAGCCTGTCCCTGCACTGGCTCAGCAGGTGCCTGGATACCACCAGCAGGGCACTGGGACCGTGTTTGCTCAAGTCCAGACACTCCAGGACCTGAAAGGCACAGGGCAGTGATGGGGGAGCCGGCCGGCAGGAGCCCAGAGCCTCATAGGGCCAGGCCCAGGCAGCAGCAGTGGGTGTGGGCAGCCTCCCAGGTGGCTGCAGCTACGGGAGGCCCAAGAGCTGGGAGGCAGCTCAGCCAGGCAGCGCTGGCCATCAGGCTCACCTCCACAAAGAACGCCAGGGCAGGCAGATGCCAGCGGGGCTGCTTCCCGAGGAGCAGGCTGAGCAGGTGTGAGGCCATGTGGGGACACAAGGGGCTCAAGCCACGGCGCATCTCCCTGGCATGGGAAAAAGGAAACAAGGCCCTGAGCCGGGCGGGCAGACCTCTCCCAGGCGTGGTCTCACAGAGGTCTGATCTTTCTCCAGCACTCTGCAAGGGGACATGGGGCCCTTGGGAGGCGGCTGCTGCTGGGCATCCTCCTCTCCCAGCCTTTCCCAGTCTGCTCGGCCCTCCCTCGCTGACAAGGGCTCTCGCTTACAGCCCCAGGGACTGTGTGGGGCACTCTGGGCAGGGAGCACAAATGCTGACGGTGGCGGCGGGGCGTAGGAGATCTCACCTGGCCAGCAGATCTGCTGCATAGTGCTGGGTGTCGGCACAGAGCAGCTTCTCCCAGACCCGCTTGTTCTCCAGAGCCACCAGCTTCTTGTCAAAGCCCAGGCGGGAGAGCAGAGCCTTCATGGTCTGCACTGCAAACCTGCATGCCGAGCAAAGGCCAGGTCACTCTGGGAGCGCTGGCCCTGGCCACGAGGGCGTGGGAAGGACAGGGCGACTGGCACCTGTGGGGATGGCAGGGAAGGCCGTGTTCTTCCCGGCACGCTCTCCAGAATCTCCCAGTTTCAATGTCCCCTGGCATCTGCTCTGTGGTGGTGAAAATTTGCAAGAGCAGAGCCACAAACAGTTGGGGAGAATGAAGCAGAATGGCACAGTGCCACTCACACATGGGAGCAATCCTCCACAGCACCAGAGTTGCCTGCAAGAGACAAAGCAGCCTGAGGCAGCGCTCAGTGCCAGGGTGTCTATGAGGCAGGGCCCGAGGGGAGACGCAGGGGGAGCACGCGGCCTGCTGCCCCTGAGCCTGCCCCTAGGCCAGCTTTGAGCCCAGGCAGGGAGCTGCAGGCTAGGGAGAGCAGGGAGAGGTGCTGGAGAGGCAACCAGGAGGGCGAGCAAAGACAGCCTTGTCTCCGCAGGAGAAGCTGCCATAGGGCGGCTGCTCCTCCATGGCAGAGAGCAGCGCTGGAAGCACCTCCTGGGCGGCCACTCCGGACGTGCCGATGGCTCTCCACATCAGCGCGGCGGCTCTGTGTGAGCAGAGCTGTGCGTCAGCACCGTGCCCCGTGCGGCTGCGTGGGGCTGGGTGACAGAGCCCCGGTGCCCTGAAGGGCAGAGAGGGAGCATGGCAGAGGCTCAGGAAACAGAGGGGCCCGAGGCTCCCGCAGCTCTCTGCCTGTCTGGCAGAGCCCACTGGACAGGCTGTACAGGGTGAGGGGCCCTACGGGCCGGTGAGCACTGAGCTCTCGAGGCACTTGTGCTCCGTACCTGTCACACGTTGGGGCACAGCATAGGAGGCTCATCACCACTTGAACAGGGTGTTCCTCTGTCAGGTTCAGAATCTCCATTTGCAGCCTGGCATCCACGGTGACACAGGACGCCAGTCTCCGGAGAATATCCCTGACCATGGCTTGCACCTGGAGGACGCGGCGTGGGGAAGACTTGGAGTGCTGTCCAAGGGAGCAACTTGCCCAGCTTCCCCGAAGAAGTGCTTGCCTTCCCACCCCACTGTAATGGCCTCAAAGGCTGAGGGGGTCCAGCGGATGTAGCTTGAGGAGCCACATGATCCTGGGAGGCCTTCAGCCCTGGCCCCAGTTTGCTTAGCTGTGGAGAGCTTTTTTCAGACATGGCTTATAGAAAAAGGCCATGATCACATACAGCTGGTTAAAAAGTAAAAGGCAGCTGTAACCAGCAAGTTCTCAGGCTTTTCCTTAAAAACAATAAATACCTTGTCCTTGGCTAAGTTATGAGAAAAACATGGTGGAAAACATGGAGTCCTTGAAGGGTGCTCAATAACAAGTCAACAGCAGGATCAGAAAAACAAGTATTAGCCTCAACAAGAAACCACAGGTATTGACAACAAAGGAGGGGTTGGTGTGTAATCTGTAAGCAGTGATGAGCTCGGGTTTTGCAATATGTATGAACTTAATTAACACTACTATAAAAGTGTGTAAGCTGGATCAATAAATCTGAGATTGATGCTCATCAATCGGATGTGTGCTCGTTCTCCCTTCACTTTCGTCACTTACCTGCTGTGGAGAAGCTGCACGCTTCTGGAAAACCTCCAGAGTGGGTGCAGGAGCCACGGTCAGTGTGGGCTTGGCCTGAGTGTCTGGCATGCCCTGAGCCTGGGTGTGGGTGATGGCCATGCCCTCAGTCAGGGCCATGCCAGCCTCCGCCCTGCCCTGGGCCGTGTCCTGCTCAGAGGCTGCTGCGAGCTCCGAGGACGCTGAGATGGCAGCAGCCTCTGCCCGCAGCTGGCCAGGCCTGGAGTCGGGCTGGGCCGTGCCCTTGGTGCCGGTGCCACGGGTCTTTGTGCGGCCCAGGTGCAGAAACCTCCGCAGTGTCTGCAGCAGAAGGAGGGAGGGAGGGGAGGGACGTTCCATGGCCTGCTCCAAGCGCAGGGATCAGCCAAGCAGCGCCAGTAGGCCCGGCCCAGGTGGGGATGGCCGCAGGTACCTGCGCTGTTCTGTGGAAGCGGCCACGGGTGGGCTCCTGCTCTTGAGTTGGGTCCCTGGCTGCATCTGTTAAAGAGCAAGCGCAGCCAGAGGTGAGGGGCTGCGGGAGAGGCTGGAGAACACAGCCCAGCCCTGCGCTCCCCAGGCAGGGACAGCCCCACGGGAGCCCAGGGGATGGAGCACGGCAATTCAGGGGCGCAGCCCCGGTCTCTCTCCCATCCCGTCCATGGGCATGTCCACAGGGATGGGATGGGATGGGATGGGATGGGATGGGATGGGATGGGATGGGATGGGATAGGATGGGATGGGATGGGATGGGGTGGGGCAGGGCCAGGCCAGCTGCAGGCACCGGCCCAGCAGCCCAGCTCCACCACTCACCGTCCTGCAGCATCTGCAACTTCTCTGGCTCTGCAGGCTTCTGCACTGGGGCAGCTGCAGGGCCTTTGCTTTTCTTGCCCCAAAGCCCCTTGAACAGACTGAGCAGTCCGCCCGCCATCCTGCTGTCTAACCTTTCAAATGCCTTGGCAAAGGCCTGCATCAGCAAGGGCTGCAGTCTTGCCTTGAAGGCACCTGCAACAGAGGAGCCTCAGAAAGGCGAGAGCACAGCAAGTCCTGCACTCGAGGGCTCCTGCCACAATGACAGGACACTCCTGGCAAACAATGGAGGTCAGCAAGTCCCACGGCCTGGCCACGAGGGCACCAGCTGCAGGGATGGGAGATGCCTCGGAAAAGCTCTGAGTCACCAAATGCCGAGGTCTGGCCGTGAGGCCAGCCACAGGAGGAATGCCTTGGAAAAGCTCCAGGTCAGCAGCCAACGAGCTGACTGTGCAGGGTCGCCTCACAGCACCGCTCTGTCACCTCCTGTCCCGTTGCGTGCACTGAGCACTGTGGCGTGGCTGTGTGGCTGCCAGCCCCTATGTCAGCGCGTGTCACAAAGGGCTGCCAAGACACGGTGTCCCTTTCGGTTCCACAGGGAACCTGCTGCACCGTGTCACAAAGGGACATGCTGCCACGTGCCCCGGGGCCAACCACTCCCCAGCCAAGGTGCCCCCGCTTGGAAGGAATCCATTGCCCCAAATGTCTAACACAGCCCTGGACACACCAAGAGCTGCCAAGTGCTCGGGGAAGGACTCTCCACGGGGCCCGCACAGCCCAGCTCGCTGCTGGCCCTGAAGCAGAGCAGCTTCCAGCAAGCAAGAGGCAAATGCATCTTGCCAAGAGTTAAAACACAGCAGATAGGGAAGATGGCATGAATGTGCATAAAGGCCTTTGAATTCACAGGTCTCTGAGAGGCATTTGGGGCTCTTGGCTGGACAGAGATTATCCCCCTCTGTCCTGTGCTCAAAGGCGGCGGACACACCCTGCCGCTGGTGCTTGCCTTGGTCTCTGCAGGCCCAGGCAGATTGCCAAAGCTGCTCTTCACAGCCTTCTCCCTTGCCATGCCCCTCTGCCAAGTGCAAGGGGCCTCAAGGATGGAAAGGAGCGCAAGGAGCCAAAGGGAGACAGCTGCACCTAGCTCACTAGAGGCTCCTGGGGAAGCACTTTGCTTGAGAAGCAAGCCCCTCTCTTCCAAAGGCATTTCCCCAAATGTGTCCATTTCCCAGGGAACACCAACACACACTTAAGAAACCCTGGCAAGGCTCAATTACTTCTGCACCTTGTAGCACAGGCACTCCAGCTCGAGCTCATCTTCCTTCTCCCGAGCCTGTTTCCTCGTGTCCATTGTGGCACGCAGCCCCAGACCCCCTATAAACAAGAGCTGCCCGCTGCCCCTTCAAGTGCCCGAGCTCCTGCCTGCGCTCACGACAGCAAAACCAGGCTGTTCCCAGGCAAGGAGCAGAGCCCTGTTCCCGCAGGAAGCTCTCGTGACCCCCTTCCCCACAGTGCAAGCGGCACTTCTGCCTGCCTGCCTGCCCAGAACGCTCTTGGCACAGCAGAGCACAAGCTGGCTGGCTCTGGCCTCCGCACAGCCCAAACACAGGCACGGGAAGACACAGCTGCGGCTGTTTTGCAGCCATGCCCCAGAGGGATGGGATTGGGCCCCTGCCTCTGGTCTCACTGCCCTCTTCCTGTCCCTGTGTAGGGATGGAGCATTGCTGTGCTTTCAGGAAGCTCTTTGTGGAAACTTCTGCCATTGCAAGCTCCTTTGCCCTCCGTGGATGCCTGCACTGGAATTCCTCATGGCTGGGTTCAGAGCACACTCAAGCTGGCTCTTCTACAACTCAGAGTCCTTGTCCCCTTCAGCGTGCTCAGCATGCCCTTTAAGTCCACGCCGCTGTGCAACTGGAGCAGCGGGACAGGGAACTTTGCAGCCTGAGCTGCCCTTGTTCCTCTCTGTCCGTGCCCGGAACACAGCAGGCAGGAGAAGGGCAGCAGGGCCCTGCGTGTCTCCGGGCTCAGGTTTTGTGTCACTTCAGCTCCACGGATATGCGGTTCAAGTGAAAAACCCAAACTGTTTATTAAGGGAAAGCGAAGGTAAGGGGTGAGCTGGGAGGCAGAAAAGGGGATGGGCAGGGCCTGAGGTCTGCAGGGAGGGAGGTGCCAACAGGGAGAGAGATGGCAGGAGCTGCTGGGGCTTCACACAGGCTCAGCTCTGAGCAGCCATGCTGTGCCTGGAGCTCCAGCTGCTCCATCCTGTTCTGCAGGTGCTCCCATCTTCAATGGGCACTTGAAATCGCTGATGGACACTGGTACATCTGATCCATCAGACAAAGTCCTGCAGATCTTCCTTCAAAGATCATCTGAAGCAGTTTGCTCAGGCACGATGAACTCTCATCTTCCTTCAGGGCTTGAAGAGCTGGAAGAGAGAGGAACAGAGCCAAGGTCAGAGGCCAGATTGAGGAAATCCAAGGAAAGCCTCCTGCCAGGGCCATCCCAGCCAGCTGCAGAGGCCCGGCTCTCACTGTAGCCAGGGCAGCAGCCGGGCTGGGGGCAGGGAGGGGCGCCGGGCTCAGGGCTCACCCATGAACCTGACAGCTGCCTCTCGCAGGGTCCTCTGTGGGCTCTCAGCCGCTCGGCTCTCGTCCTGCAGCAGCTGCGGGGAGCACCAGCAGGGAAGGCTTGGCATGGCCTCTGCCCCTTGGCCGGGCTCTCCCTGGCCCCAGCACCGGCCGAGCCGGCCCACACAGCCCGGGACAGGGAGCAGCATGGGGGGCACAGGCTGGCGGGCCTGGCTGCGGCGCTGGGCAGTGGCACAGCTGCCGGTCCTCCACATCGTGCACCAGGGGCAGGGCTCGATCTCCCCGGCTGTCCTTACCAGGCTCTCAGCAAACTTAATCCGCCACGCCTTCGTCAGCAGCTCCTCAAGGTCCCTCCTCTTCAGGAAGCGTGCCGCACAAAGCAGGGCTTGGAAAGAGGCCTGGAGAGTGGCAGAGAGCTGCAGGTGGCACCAGAGCCCAGGGCACAGGACCTGTGTCCCTGTGCCATGACCATGGGGAGGCTGGAGCCCGCCAGGTGCCAGGGCAGGAGGTGGCCAAGCCCCCTGCCAGGGATGCGGCACCATCACACAAAACCTCACCTTGGCCACATACAGGTTCTCATTGTGCCAGCGCAAGAATAGAGGGAGCAGGCTCTGGTTCACAAATGTCGTGAGAAGCTCTTCCCCCTCTTCCACTACCAGCTCCATCACCTTGCAAAAGAGCTGAATGGAGAGCAGCTGCACGTGGCTGTTGTCCTGGAAGGAAAGCAAAAGACCTCAGCACCAACTACTCCAGGCCCATTGAGGCAAAGGCCCAGAACTGCACAGAGCACAAAGTTTCCAGGTAGCATCCAGTGCCCTTGGCTGGGGGCACATAGCCTTACGTTCTCAAAGTGTGGCAGGAGGGACTCAGCCAGCTTCAGGGCGGTGACGCTGGGTAGCAGGAGGTCTTTGTCCTGGAGCGTATGTGTGAGCACACAGAGGCTCATCCAGACCACCTCTGCATCTGGGTCAGCCAGCTGCTCCACCAGGTGTGGATAGAGGCAGCATATTCCTCCGGCCTGTGTGCAAGACCAGGCTGTGCTGTGAAGCCGTGAATGGCCGCAGCACCAACAGCTGCTTGGGGCACTGGGGCAGCTGAAGCAGGAGGCAGGAGAGCTGGGAGCAGCTGCCTCTGCTGCCAAAGGCCAGCCAAGCCCAGAGGTCTGCGTTGCCCAGCCCCACACTGCCAGCATGGCTTCAGCCACTGCCCCTTCTCACCAGCGAGGGCTCCTTGCTGAGCACCACAAGGCCTCTGAGCGCCCGGCGCAGCCTGTCCCTGCACTGGCTCAGCAGGTGCCTGGATACCACCAGCAGGGCACTGGGACCGTGTTTGCTCAAGTCCAGACACTCCAGGACCTGAAAGGCACAGGGCAGTGATGGGGGAGCCGGCCGGCAGGAGCCCAGAGCCTCATAGGGCCAGGCCCAGGCAGCAGCAGTGGGTGTGGGCAGCCTCCCAGGTGGCTGCAGCTACGGGAGGCCCAAGAGCTGGGAGGCAGCTCAGCCAGGCAGCGCTGGCCATCAGGCTCACCTCCACAAAGAACGCCAGGGCAGGCAGATGCCAGCGGGGCTGCTTCCCGAGGAGCAGGCTGAGCAGGTGTGAGGCCATGTGGGGACACAAGGGGCTCAAGCCACGGCGCATCTCCCTGGCATGGGAAAAAGGAAACAAGGCCCTGAGCCGGGCGGGCAGACCTCTCCCAGGCGTGGTCTCACAGAGGTCTGATCTTTCTCCAGCACTCTGCAAGGGGACATGGGGCCCTTGGGAGGCGGCTGCTGCTGGGCATCCTCCTCTCCCAGCCTTTCCCAGTCTGCTCGGCCCTCCCTCGCTGACAAGGGCTCTCGCTTACAGCCCCAGGGACTGTGTGGGGCACTCTGGGCAGGGAGCACAAATGCTGACGGTGGCGGCGGGGCGTAGGAGATCTCACCTGGCCAGCAGATCTGCTGCATAGTGCTGGGTGTCGGCACAGAGCAGCTTCTCCCAGACCCGCTTGTTCTCCAGAGCCACCAGCTTCTTGTCAAAGCCCAGGCGGGAGAGCAGAGCCTTCATGGTCTGCACTGCAAACCTGCATGCCGAGCAAAGGCCAGGTCACTCTGGGAGCGCTGGCCCTGGCCACGAGGGCGTGGGAAGGACAGGGCGACTGGCACCTGTGGGGATGGCAGGGAAGGCCGTGTTCTTCCCGGCACGCTCTCCAGAATCTCCCAGTTTCAATGTCCCCTGGCATCTGCTCTGTGGTGGTGAAAATTTGCAAGAGCAGAGCCACAAACAGTTGGGGAGAATGAAGCAGAATGGCACAGTGCCACTCACACATGGGAGCAATCCTCCACAGCACCAGAGTTGCCTGCAAGAGACAAAGCAGCCTGAGGCAGCGCTCAGTGCCAGGGTGTCTATGAGGCAGGGCCCGAGGGGAGACGCAGGGGGAGCACGCGGCCTGCTGCCCCTGAGCCTGCCCCTAGGCCAGCTTTGAGCCCAGGCAGGGAGCTGCAGGCTAGGGAGAGCAGGGAGAGGTGCTGGAGAGGCAACCAGGAGGGCGAGCAAAGACAGCCTTGTCTCCGCAGGAGAAGCTGCCATAGGGCGGCTGCTCCTCCATGGCAGAGAGCAGCGCTGGAAGCACCTCCTGGGCGGCCACTCCGGACGTGCCGATGGCTCTCCACATCAGCGCGGCGGCTCTGTGTGAGCAGAGCTGTGCGTCAGCACCGTGCCCCGTGCGGCTGCGTGGGGCTGGGTGACAGAGCCCCGGTGCCCTGAAGGGCAGAGAGGGAGCATGGCAGAGGCTCAGGAAACAGAGGGGCCCGAGGCTCCCGCAGCTCTCTGCCTGTCTGGCAGAGCCCACTGGACAGGCTGTACAGGGTGAGGGGCCCTACGGGCCGGTGAGCACTGAGCTCTCGAGGCACTTGTGCTCCGTACCTGTCACACGTTGGGGCACAGCATAGGAGGCTCATCACCACTTGAACAGGGTGTTCCTCTGTCAGGTTCAGAATCTCCATTTGCAGCCTGGCATCCACGGTGACACAGGACGCCAGTCTCCGGAGAATATCCCTGACCATGGCTTGCACCTGGAGGACGCGGCGTGGGGAAGACTTGGAGTGCTGTCCAAGGGAGCAACTTGCCCAGCTTCCCCGAAGAAGTGCTTGCCTTCCCACCCCACTGTAATGGCCTCAAAGGCTGAGGGGGTCCAGCGGATGTAGCTTGAGGAGCCACATGATCCTGGGAGGCCTTCAGCCCTGGCCCCAGTTTGCTTAGCTGTGGAGAGCTTTTTTCAGACATGGCTTATAGAAAAAGGCCATGATCACATACAGCTGGTTAAAAAGTAAAAGGCAGCTGTAACCAGCAAGTTCTCAGGCTTTTCCTTAAAAACAATAAATACCTTGTCCTTGGCTAAGTTATGAGAAAAACATGGTGGAAAACATGGAGTCCTTGAAGGGTGCTCAATAACAAGTCAACAGCAGGATCAGAAAAACAAGTATTAGCCTCAACAAGAAACCACAGGTATTGACAACAAAGGAGGGGTTGGTGTGTAATCTGTAAGCAGTGATGAGCTCGGGTTTTGCAATATGTATGAACTTAATTAACACTACTATAAAAGTGTGTAAGCTGGATCAATAAATCTGAGATCGATGCTCATCAATCGGATGTGTGCTCGTTCTCCCTTCACTTTCGTCACTTACCTGCTGTGGAGAAGCTGCACGCTTCTGGAAAACCTCCAGAGTGGGTGCAGGAGCCACGGTCAGTGTGGGCTTGGCCTGAGTGTCTGGCATGCCCTGAGCCTGGGTGTGGGTGATGGCCATGCCCTCAGTCAGGGCCATGCCAGCCTCCGCCCTGCCCTGGGCCGTGTCCTGCTCAGAGGCTGCTGCGAGCTCCGAGGACGCTGAGATGGCAGCAGCCTCTGCCCGCAGCTGGCCAGGCCTGGAGTCGGGCTGGGCCGTGCCCTTGGTGCCGGTGCCACGGGTCTTTGTGCGGCCCAGGTGCAGAAACCTCCGCAGTGTCTGCAGCAGAAGGAGGGAGGGAGGGGAGGGACGTTCCATGGCCTGCTCCAAGCGCAGGGATCAGCCAAGCAGCGCCAGTAGGCCCGGCCCAGGTGGGGATGGCCGCAGGTACCTGCGCTGTTCTGTGGAAGCGGCCACGGGTGGGCTCCTGCTCTTGAGTTGGGTCCCTGGCTGCATCTGTTAAAGAGCAAGCGCAGCCAGAGGTGAGGGGCTGCGGGAGAGGCTGGAGAACACAGCCCAGCCCTGCGCTCCCCAGGCAGGGACAGCCCCACGGGAGCCCAGGGGATGGAGCACGGCAATTCAGGGGCGCAGCCCCGGTCTCTCTCCCATCCCGTCCATGGGCATGTCCACAGGGATGGGATGGGATGGGATGGGATGGGATGGGATGGGATGGGATGGGATAGGATGGGATGGGATGGGATGGGGTGGGGCAGGGCCAGGCCAGCTGCAGGCACCGGCCCAGCAGCCCAGCTCCACCACTCACCGTCCTGCAGCATCTGCAACTTCTCTGGCTCTGCAGGCTTCTGCACTGGGGCAGCTGCAGGGCCTTTGCTTTTCTTGCCCCAAAGCCCCTTGAACAGACTGAGCAGTCCGCCCGCCATCCTGCTGTCTAACCTTTCAAATGCCTTGGCAAAGGCCTGCGTCAGCAAGGGCTGCAGTCTTGCCTTGAAGGCACCTGCAACAGAGGAGCCTCAGAAAGGCGAGAGCACAGCAAGTCCTGCACTCGAGGGCTCCTGCCACAATGACAGGACACTCCTGGCAAACAATGGAGGTCAGCAAGTCCCACGGCCTGGCCACGAGGGCACCAGCTGCAGGGATGGGAGATGCCTCGGAAAAGCTCCGAGTCACCAAATGCCGAGGTCTGGCCGTGAGGCCAGCCACAGGAGGAATGCCTTGGAAAAGCTCCAGGTCAGCAGCCAACGAGCTGACTGTGCAGGGTCGCCTCACAGCACCGCTCTGTCACCTCCTGTCCCGTTGCGTGCACTGAGCACTGTGGCGTGGCTGTGTGGCTGCCAGCCCCTATGTCAGCGCGTGTCACAAAGGGCTGCCAAGACACGGTGTCCCTTTCGGTTCCACAGGGAACCTGCTGCACCGTGTCACAAAGGGACATGCTGCCACGTGCCCCGGGGCCAATCACTCCCCAGCCAAGGTGCCCCCGCTTGGAAGGAATCCATTGCCCCAAATGTCTAACACAGCCCTGGACACACCAAGAGCTGCCAAGTGCTCGGGGAAGGACTCTCCACGGGGCCCGCACAGCCCAGCTCGCTGCTGGCCCTGAAGCAGAGCAGCTTCCAGCAAGCAAGAGGCAAATGCATCTTGCCAAGAGTTAAAACACAGCAGATAGGGAAGATGGCATGAATGTGCATAAAGGCCTTTGAATTCACAGGTCTCTGAGAGGCATTTGGGGCTCTTGGCTGGACAGAGATTATCCCCCTCTGTCCTGTGCTCAAAGGCGGCGGACACACCCTGCCGCTGGTGCTTGCCTTGGTCTCTGCAGGCCCAGGCAGATTGCCAAAGCTGCTCTTCACAGCCTTCTCCCTTGCCATGCCCCTCTGCCAAGTGCAAGGGGCCTCAAGGATGGAAAGGAGCGCAAGGAGCCAAAGGGAGACAGCTGCACCTAGCTCACTAGAGGCTCCTGGGGAAGCACTTTGCTTGAGAAGCAAGCCCCTCTCTTCCAAAGGCATTTCCCCAAATGTGTCCATTTCCCAGGGAACACCAACACACACTTAAGAAACCCTGGCAAGGCTCAATTACTTCTGCACCTTGTAGCACAGGCACTCCAGCTCGAGCTCATCTTCCTTCTCCCGAGCCTGTTTCCTCGTGTCCATTGTGGCACGCAGCCCCAGACCCCCTATAAACAAGAGCTGCCCGCTGCCCCTTCAAGTGCCCGAGCTCCTGCCTGCGCTCACGACAGCAAAACCAGGCTGTTCCCAGGCAAGGAGCAGAGCCCTGTTCCCGCAGGAAGCTCTCGTGACCCCCTTCCCCACAGTGCAAGCGGCACTTCTGCCTGCCTGCCTGCCCAGAACGCTCTTGGCACAGCAGAGCACAAGCTGGCTGGCTCTGGCCTCCGCACAGCCCAAACACAGGCACGGGAAGACACAGCTGCGGCTG
Organism: Melozone crissalis; assembly: GCF_028551555.1. Taxonomy (NCBI): domain Eukaryota; kingdom Metazoa; phylum Chordata; class Aves; order Passeriformes; family Passerellidae; genus Melozone; species Melozone crissalis. Next base: position 1,985,568 of record NW_026535940.1, on the reverse strand, counting down.
TTTTGCAGCCATGCCCCAGAGGGATGGGATTGGGCCCCTGCCTCTGGTCTCACTGCCCTCTTCCTGTCCCTGTGTAGGGATGGAGCATTGCTGTGCTTTCAGGAAGCTCTTTGTGGAAACTTCTGCCATTGCAAGCTCCTTTGCCCTCCGTGGATGCCTGCACTGGAATTCCTCATGGCTGGGTTCAGAGCACACTCAAGCTGGCTCTTCTACAACTCAGAGTCCTTGTCCCCTTCAGCGTGCTCAGCATGCCCTTTAAGTCCACGCCGCTGTGCAACTGGAGCAGCGGGACAGGGAACTTTGCAGCCTGAGCTGCCCTTGTTCCTCTCTGTCCGTGCCCGGAACACAGCAGGCAGGAGAAGGGCAGCAGGGCCCTGCGTGTCTCCGGGCTCAGGTTTTGTGTCACTTCAGCTCCACGGATATGCGGTTCAAGTGAAAAACCCAAACTGTTTATTAAGGGAAAGCGAAGGTAAGGGGTGAGCTGGGAGGCAGAAAAGGGGATGGGCAGGGCCTGAGGTCTGCAGGGAGGGAGGTGCCAACAGGGAGAGAGATGGCAGGAGCTGCTGGGGCTTCACACAGGCTCAGCTCTGAGCAGCCATGCTGTGCCTGGAGCTCCAGCTGCTCCATCCTGTTCTGCAGGTGCTCCCATCTTCAATGGGCACTTGAAATCGCTGATGGACACTGGTACATCTGATCCATCAGACAAAGTCCTGCAGATCTTCCTTCAAAGATCATCTGAAGCAGTTTGCTCAGGCACGATGAACTCTCATCTTCCTTCAGGGCTTGAAGAGCTGGAAGAGAGAGGAACAGAGCCAAGGTCAGAGGCCAGATTGAGGAAATCCAAGGAAAGCCTCCTGCCAGGGCCATCCCAGCCAGCTGCAGAGGCCCGGCTCTCACTGTAGCCAGGGCAGCAGCCGGGCTGGGGGCAGGGAGGGGCGCCGGGCTCAGGGCTCACCCATGAACCTGACAGCTGCCTCTCGCAGGGTCCTCTGTGGGCTCTCAGCCGCTCGGGTCTCGTCCTGCAGCAGCTGCGGGGAGCACCAGCAGGGAAGGCTTGGCATGGCCTCTGCCCCTTGGCCGGGCTCTCCCTGGCCCCAGCACCGGCCGAGCCGGCCCACACAGCCCGGGACAGGGAGCAGCATGGGGGGCACAGGCTGGCGGGCCTGGCTGCGGCGCTGGGCAGTGGCACAGCTGCCGGTCCTCCACATCGTGCACCAGGGGCAGGGCTCGATCTCCCCGGCTGTCCTTACCAGGCTCTCAGCAAACTTAATCCGCCACGCCTTCGTCAGCAGCTCCTCAAGGTCCCTCCTCTTCAGGAAGCGTGCCGCACAAAGCAGGGCTTGGAAAGAGGCCTGGAGAGTGGCAGAGAGCTGCAGGTGGCACCAGAGCCCAGGGCACAGGACCTGTGTCCCTGTGCCATGACCATGGGGAGGCTGGAGCCCGCCAGGTGCCAGGGCAGGAGGTGGCCAAGCCCCCTGCCAGGGATGCGGCACCATCACACAAAACCTCACCTTGGCCACATACAGGTTCTCATTGTGCCAGCGCAAGAATAGAGGGAGCAGGCTCTGGTTCACAAATGTCGTGAGAAGCTCTTCCCCCTCTTCCACTACCAGCTCCATCACCTTGCAAAAGAGCTGAATGGAGAGCAGCTGCACGTGGCTGTTGTCCTGGAAGGAAAGCAAAAGACCTCAGCACCAACTACTCCAGGCCCATTGAGGCAAAGGCCCAGAACTGCACAGAGCACAAAGTTTCCAGGTAGCATCCAGTGCCCTTGGCTGGGGCCACATAGCCTTACGTTCTCAAAGTGTGGCAGGAGGGACTCAGCCAGCTTCAGGGCGGTGACGCTGGGTAGCAGGAGGTCTTTGTCCTGGAGCGTATGTGTGAGCACACAGAGGCTCATCCAGACCACCTCTGCATCTGGGTCAGCCAGCTGCTCCACCAGGTGTGGATAGAGGCAGCATATTCCTCCGGCCTGTGTGCAAGACCAGGCTGTGCTGTGAAGCCGTGAATGGCCGCAGAACCAACAGCTGCTTGGGGCACTGGGGCAGCTGAAGCAGGAGGCAGGAGAGCTGGGAGCAGCTGCCTCTGCTGCCAAAGGCCAGCCAAGCCCAGAGGTCTGCGTTGCCCAGCCCCACACTGCCAGCATGGCTTCAGCCACTGCCCCTTCTCACCAGCGAGGGCTCCTTGCTGAGCACCACAAGGCCTCTGAGCGCCCGGCGCAGCCTGTCCCTGCACTGGCTCAGCAGGTGCCTGGATACCACCAGCAGGGCACTGGGACCGTGTTTGCTCAAGTCCAGACACTCCAGGACCTGAAAGGCACAGGGCAGTGATGGGGGAGCCGGCCGGCAGGAGCCCAGAGCCTCATAGGGCCAGGCCCAGGCAGCAGCAGTGGGTGTGGGCAGCCTCCCAGGTGGCTGCAGCTACGGGAGGCCCAAGAGCTGGGAGGCAGCTCAGCCAGGCAGCGCTGGCCATCAGGCTCACCTCCACAAAGAACGCCAGGGCAGGCAGATGCCAGCGGGGCTGCTTCCCGAGGAGCAGGCTGAGCAGGTGTGAGGCCATGTGGGGACACAAGGGGCTCAAGCCACGGCGCATCTCCCTGGCATGGGAAAAAGGAAACAAGGCCCTGAGCCGGGCGGGCAGACCTCTCCCAGGCGTGGTCTCACAGAGGTCTGATCTTTCTCCAGCACTCTGCAAGGGGACATGGGGCCCTTGGGAGGCGGCTGCTGCTGGGCATCCTCCTCTCCCAGCCTTTCCCAGTCTGCTCGGCCCTCCCTCGCTGACAAGGGCTCTCGCTTACAGCCCCAGGGACTGTGTGGGGCACTCTGGGCAGGGAGCACAAATGCTGACGGTGGCGGCGGGGCGTAGGAGATCTCACCTGGCCAGCAGATCTGCTGCATAGTGCTGGGTGTCGGCACAGAGCAGCTTCTCCCAGACCCGCTTGTTCTCCAGAGCCACCAGCTTCTTGTCAAAGCCCAGGCGGGAGAGCAGAGCCTTCATGGTCTGCACTGCAAACCTGCATGCCGAGCAAAGGCCAGGTCACTCTGGGAGCGCTGGCCCTGGCCACGAGGGCGTGGGAAGGACAGGGCGACTGGCACCTGTGGGGATGGCAGGGAAGGCCGTGTTCTTCCCGGCACGCTCTCCAGAATCTCCCAGTTTCAATGTCCCCTGGCATCTGCTCTGTGGTGGTGAAAATTTGCAAGAGCAGAGCCACAAACAGTTGGGGAGAATGAAGCAGAATGGCACAGTGCCACTCACACATGGGAGCAATCCTCCACAGCACCAGAGTTGCCTGCAAGAGACAAAGCAGCCTGAGGCAGCGCTCAGTGCCAGGATGTCTATGAGGCAGGGCCCGAGGGGAGACGCAGGGGGAGCACGCGGCCTGCTGCCCCTGAGCCTGCCCCTAGGCCAGCTTTGAGCCCAGGCAGGGAGCTGCAGGCTAGGGAGAGCAGGGAGAGGTGCTGGAGAGGCAACCAGGAGGGCGAGCAAAGACCAGCTGCAGAAACTCACAGCCAGGGCAAAGACAGCCTTGTCTCCGCAGGAGAAGCTGCCATAGGGCGGCTGCTCCTCCATGGCAGAGAGCAGCGCTGGAAGCACCTCCTGGGCGGCCACTCCGGACGTGCCGATGGCTCTCCACATCAGCGCGGCGGCTCTGTGTGAGCAGAGCTGTGCGTCAGCACCGTGCCCCGTGCGGCTGCGTGGGGCTGGGTGACAGAGCCCCGGTGCCCTGAAGGGCAGAGAGGGAGCATGGCAGAGGCTCAGGAAACAGAGGGGCCCGAGGCTCCCGCAGCTCTCTGCCTGTCTGGCAGAGCCCACTGGACAGGCTGTACAGGGTGAGGGGCCCTACGGGCCGGTGAGCACTGAGCTCTCGAGGCACTTGTGCTCCGTACCTGTCACACGTTGGGGCACAGCATAGGAGGCTCATCACCACTTGAACAGGGTGTTCCTCTGTCAGGTTCAGAATCTCCATTTGCAGCCTGGCATCCACGGTGACACAGGACGCCAGTCTCCGGAGAATATCCCTGACCATGGCTTGCACCTGGAGGACGCGGCGTGGGGAAGACTTGGAGTGCTGTCCAAGGGAGCAACTTGCCCAGCTTCCCCGAAGAAGTGCTTGCCTTCCCACCCCACTGTAATGGCCTCAAAGGCTGAGGGGGTCCAGCGGATGTAGCTTGAGGAGCCACATGATCCTGGGAGGCCTTCAGCCCTGGCCCCAGTTTGCTTAGCTGTGGAGAGCTTTTTTCAGACATGGCTTATAGAAAAAGGCCATGATCACATACAGCTGGTTAAAAAGTAAAAGGCAGCTGTAACCAGCAAGTTCTCAGGCTTTTCCTTAAAAACAATAAATACCTTGTCCTTGGCTAAGTTATGAGAAAAACATGGTGGAAAACATGGAGTCCTTGAAGGGTGCTCAATAACAAGTCAACAGCAGGATCAGAAAAACAAGTATTAGCCTCAACAAGAAACCACAGGTATTGACAACAAAGGAGGGGTTGGTGTGTAATCTGTAAGCAGTGATGAGCTCGGGTTTTGCAATATGTATGAACTTAATTAACACTACTATAAAAGTGTGTAAGCTGGATCAATAAATCTGAGATCGATGCTCATCAATCGGATGTGTGCTCGTTCTCCCTTCACTTTCGTCACTTACCTGCTGTGGAGAAGCTGCACGCTTCTGGAAAACCTCCAGAGTGGGTGCAGGAGCCACGGTCAGTGTGGGCTTGGCCTGAGTGTCTGGCATGCCCTGAGCCTGGGTGTGGGTGATGGCCATGCCCTCAGTCAGGGCCATGCCAGCCTCCGCCCTGCCCTGGGCCGTGTCCTGCTCAGAGGCTGCTGCGAGCTCCGAGGACGCTGAGATGGCAGCAGCCTCTGCCCGCAGCTGGCCAGGCCTGGAGTCGGGCTGGGCCGTGCCCTTGGTGCCGGTGCCACGGGTCTTTGTGCGGCCCAGGTGCAGAAACCTCCGCAGTGTCTGCAGCAGAAGGAGGGAGGGAGGGGAGGGACGTTCCATGGCCTGCTCCAAGCGCAGGGATCAGCCAAGCAGCGCCAGTAGGCCCGGCCCAGGTGGGGATGGCCGCAGGTACCTGCGCTGTTCTGTGGAAGCGGCCACGGGTGGGCTCCTGCTCTTGAGTTGGGTCCCTGGCTGCATCTGTTAAAGAGCAAGCGCAGCCAGAGGTGAGGGGCTGCGGGAGAGGCTGGAGAACACAGCCCAGCCCTGCGCTCCCCAGGCAGGGACAGCCCCACGGGAGCCCAGGGGATGGAGCACGGCAATTCAGGGGCGCAGCCCCGGTCTCTCTCCCATCCCGTCCATGGGCATGTCCACAGGGATGGGATGGGATGGGATGGGATGGGATGGGATGGGATGGGATGGGATGGGATAGGATGGGATGGGATGGGATGGGGTGGGGCAGGGCCAGGCCAGCTGCAGGCACCGGCCCAGCAGCCCAGCTCCACCACTCACCGTCCTGCAGCATCTGCAACTTCTCTGGCTCTGCAGGCTTCTGCACTGGGGCAGCTGCAGGGCCTTTGCTTTTCTTGCCCCAAAGCCCCTTGAACAGACTGAGCAGTCCGCCCGCCATCCTGCTGTCTAACCTTTCAAATGCCTTGGCAAAGGCCTGCGTCAGCAAGGGCTGCAGTCTTGCCTTGAAGGCACCTGCAACAGAGGAGCCTCAGAAAGGCGAGAGCACAGCAAGTCCTGCACTCGAGGGCTCCTGCCACAATGACAGGACACTCCTGGCAAACAATGGAGGTCAGCAAGTCCCACGGCCTGGCCACGAGGGCACCAGCTGCAGGGATGGGAGATGCCTCGGAAAAGCTCCGAGTCACCAAATGCCGAGGTCTGGCCGTGAGGCCAGCCACAGGAGGAATGCCTTGGAAAAGCTCCAGGTCAGCAGCCAACGAGCTGACTGTGCAGGGTCGCCTCACAGCACCGCTCTGTCACCTCCTGTCCCGTTGCGTGCACTGAGCACTGTGGCGTGGCTGTGTGGCTGCCAGCCCCTATGTCAGCGCGTGTCACAAAGGGCTGCCAAGACACGGTGTCCCTTTCGGTTCCACAGGGAACCTGCTGCACCGTGTCACAAAGGGACATGCTGCCACGTGCCCCGGGGCCAATCACTCCCCAGCCAAGGTGCCCCCGCTTGGAAGGAATCCATTGCCCCAAATGTCTAACACAGCCCTGGACACACCAAGAGCTGCCAAGTGCTCGGGGAAGGACTCTCCACGGGGCCCGCACAGCCCAGCTCGCTGCTGGCCCTGAAGCAGAGCAGCTTCCAGCAAGCAAGAGGCAAATGCATCTTGCCAAGAGTTAAAACACAGCAGATAGGGAAGATGGCATGAATGTGCATAAAGGCCTTTGAATTCACAGGTCTCTGAGAGGCATTTGGGGCTCTTGGCTGGACAGAGATTATCCCCCTCTGTCCTGTGCTCAAAGGCGGCGGACACACCCTGCCGCTGGTGCTTGCCTTGGTCTCTGCAGGCCCAGGCAGATTGCCAAAGCTGCTCTTCACAGCCTTCTCCCTTGCCATGCCCCTCTGCCAAGTGCAAGGGGCCTCAAGGATGGAAAGGAGCGCAAGGAGCCAAAGGGAGACAGCTGCACCTAGCTCACTAGAGGCTCCTGGGGAAGCACTTTGCTTGAGAAGCAAGCCCCTCTCTTCCAAAGGCATTTCCCCAAATGTGTCCATTTCCCAGGGAACACCAACACACACTTAAGAAACCCTGGCAAGGCTCAATTACTTCTGCACCTTGTAGCACAGGCACTCCAGCTCGAGCTCATCTTCCTTCTCCCGAGCCTGTTTCCTCGTGTCCATTGTGGCACGCAGCCCCAGACCCCCTATAAACAAGAGCTGCCCGCTGCCCCTTCAAGTGCCCGAGCTCCTGCCTGCGCTCACGACAGCAAAACCAGGCTGTTCCCAGGCAAGGAGCAGAGCCCTGTTCCCGCAGGAAGCTCTCGTGACCCCCTTCCCCACAGTGCAAGCGGCACTTCTGCCTGCCTGCCTGCCCAGAACGCTCTTGGCACAGCAGAGCACAAGCTGGCTGGCTCTGGCCTCCGCACAGCCCAAACACAGGCACGGGAAGACACAGCTGCGGCTGTTTTGCAGCCATGCCCCAGAGGGATGGGATTGGGCCCCTGCCTCTGGTCTCACTGCCCTCTTCCTGTCCCTGTGTAGGGATGGAGCATTGCTGTGCTTTCAGGAAGCTCTTTGTGGAAACTTCTGCCATTGCAAGCTCCTTTGCCCTCCGTGGATGCCTGCACTGGAATTCCTCATGGCTGGGTTCAGAGCACACTCAAGCTGGCTCTTCTACAACTCAGAGTCCTTGTCCCCTTCAGCGTGCTCAGCATGCCCTTTAAGTCCACGCCGCTGTGCAACTGGAGCAGCGGGACAGGGAACTTTGCAGCCTGAGCTGCCCTTGTTCCTCTCTGTCCGTGCCCGGAACACAGCAGGCAGGAGAAGGGCAGCAGGGCCCTGCGTGTCTCCGGGCTCAGGTTTTGTGTCACTTCAGCTCCACGGATATGCGGTTCAAGTGAAAAACCCAAACTGTTTATTAAGGGAAAGCGAAGGTAAGGGGTGAGGTGGGAGGCAGAAAAGGGGATGGGCAGGGCCTGAGGTCTGCAGGGAGGGAGGTGCCAACAGGGAGAGAGATGGCAGGAGCTGCTGGGGCTTCACACAGGCTCAGCTCTGAGCAGCCATGCTGTGCCTGGAGCTCCAGCTGCTCCATCCTGTTCTGCAGGTGCTCCCATCTTCAATGGGCACTTGAAATCGCTGATGGACACTGGTACATCTGATCCATCAGACAAAGTCCTGCAGATCTTCCTTCAAAGATCATCTGAAGCAGTTTGCTCAGGCACGATGAACTCTCATCTTCCTTCAGGGCTTGAAGAGCTGGAAGAGAGAGGAACAGAGCCAAGGTCAGAGGCCAGATTGAGGAAATCCAAGGAAAGCCTCCTGCCAGGGCCATCCCAGCCAGCTGCAGAGGCCCGGCTCTCACTGTAGCCAGGGCAGCAGCCGGGCTGGGGGCAGGGAGGGGCGCCGGGCTCAGGGCTCACCCATGAACCTGACAGCTGCCTCTCGCAGGGTCCTCTGTGGGCTCTCAGCCGCTCGGCTCTCGTCCTGCAGCAGCTGCGGGGAGCACCAGCAGGGAAGGCTTGGCATGGCCTCTGCCCCTTGGCCGGGCTCTCCCTGGCCCCAGCACCGGCCGAGCCGGCCCACACAGCCCGGGACAGGGAGCAGCATGGGGGGCACAGGCTGGCGGGCCTGGCTGCGGCGCTGGGCAGTGGCACAGCTGCCGGTCCTCCACATCGTGCACCAGGGGCAGGGCTCGATCTCCCCGGCTGTCCTTACCAGGCTCTCAGCAAACTTAATCCGCCACGCCTTCGTCAGCAGCTCCTCAAGGTCCCTCCTCTTCAGGAAGCGTGCCGCACAAAGCAGGGCTTGGAAAGAGGCCTGGAGAGTGGCAGAGAGCTGCAGGTGGCACCAGAGCCCAGGGCACAGGACCTGTGTCCCTGTGCCATGACCATGGGGAGGCTGGAGCCCGCCAGGTGCCAGGGCAGGAGGTGGCCAAGCCCCCTGCCAGGGATGCGGCACCATCACACAAAACCTCACCTTGGCCACATACAGGTTCTCATTGTGCCAGCGCAAGAATAGAGGGAGCAGGCTCTGGTTCACAAATGTCGTGAGAAGCTCTTCCCCCTCTTCCACTACCAGCTCCATCACCTTGCAAAAGAGCTGAATGGAGAGCAGCTGCACGTGGCTGTTGTCCTGGAAGGAAAGCAAAAGACCTCAGCACCAACTACTCCAGGCCCATTGAGGCAAAGGCCCAGAACTGCACAGAGCACAAAGTTTCCAGGTAGCATCCAGTGCCCTTGGCTGGGGCCACATAGCCTTACGTTCTCAAAGTGTGGCAGGAGGGACTCAGCCAGCTTCAGGGCGGTGACGCTGGGTAGCAGGAGGTCTTTGTCCTGGAGCGTATGTGTGAGCACACAGAGGCTCATCCAGACCACCTCTGCATCTGGGTCAGCCAGCTGCTCCACCAGGTGTGGATAGAGGCAGCATATTCCTCCGGCCTGTGTGCAAGACCAGGCTGTGCTGTGAAGCCGTGAATGGCCGCAGCACCAACAGCTGCTTGGGGCACTGGGGCAGCTGAAGCAGGAGGCAGGAGAGCTGGGAGCAGCTGCCTCTGCTGCCAAAGGCCAGCCAAGCCCAGAGGTCTGCGTTGCCCAGCCCCACACTGCCAGCATGGCTTCAGCCACTGCCCCTTCTCACCAGCGAGGGCTCCTTGCTGAGCACCACAAGGCCTCTGAGCGCCCGGCGCAGCCTGTCCCTGCACTGGCTCAGCAGGTGCCTGGATACCACCAGCAGGGCACTGGGACCGTGTTTGCTCAAGTCCAGACACTCCAGGACCTGAAAGGCACAGGGCAGTGATGGGGGAGCCGGCCGGCAGGAGCCCAGAGCCTCATAGGGCCAGGCCCAGGCAGCAGCAGTGGGTGTGGGCAGCCTCCCAGGTGGCTGCAGCTACGGGAGGCCCAAGAGCTGGGAGGCAGCTCAGCCAGGCAGCGCTGGCCATCAGGCTCACCTCCACAAAGAACGCCAGGGCAGGCAGATGCCAGCGGGGCTGCTTCCCGAGGAGCAGGCTGAGCAGGTGTGAGGCCATGTGGGGACACAAGGGGCTCAAGCCACGGCGCATCTCCCTGGCATGGGAAAAAGGAAACAAGGCCCTGAGCCGGGCGGGCAGACCTCTCCCAGGCGTGGTCTCACAGAGGTCTGATCTTTCTCCAGCACTCTGCAAGGGGACATGGGGCCCTTGGGAGGCGGCTGCTGCTGGGCATCCTCCTCTCCCAGCCTTTCCCAGTCTGCTCGGCCCTCCCTCGCTGACAAGGGCTCTCGCTTACAGCCCCAGGGACTGTGTGGGGCACTCTGGGCAGGGAGCACAAATGCTGACGGTGGCGGCGGGGCGTAGGAGATCTCACCTGGCCAGCAGATCTGCTGCATAGTGCTGGGTGTCGGCACAGAGCAGCTTCTCCCAGACCCGCTTGTTCTCCAGAGCCACCAGCTTCTTGTCAAAGCCCAGGCGGGAGAGCAGAGCCTTCATGGTCTGCACTGCAAACCTGCATGCCGAGCAAAGGCCAGGTCACTCTGGGAGCGCTGGCCCTGGCCACGAGGGCGTGGGAAGGACAGGGCGACTGGCACCTGTGGGGATGGCAGGGAAGGCCGTGTTCTTCCCGGCACGCTCTCCAGAATCTCCCAGTTTCAATGTCCCCTGGCATCTGCTCTGTGGTGGTGAAAATTTGCAAGAGCAGAGCCACAAACAGTTGGGGAGAATGAAGCAGAATGGCACAGTGCCACTCACACATGGGAGCAATCCTCCACAGCACCAGAGTTGCCTGCAAGAGACAAAGCAGCCTGAGGCAGCGCTCAGTGCCAGGGTGTCTATGAGGCAGGGCCCGAGGGGAGACGCAGGGGGAGCACGCGGCCTGCTGCCCCTGAGCCTGCCCCTAGGCCAGCTTTGAGCCCAGGCAGGGAGCTGCAGGCTAGGGAGAGCAGGGAGAGGTGCTGGAGAGGCAACCAGGAGGGCGAGCAAAGACAGCCTTGTCTCCGCAGGAGAAGCTGCCATAGGGCGGCTGCTCCTCCATGGCAGAGAGCAGCGCTGGAAGCACCTCCTGGGCGGCCACTCCGGACGTGCCGATGGCTCTCCACATCAGCGCGGCGGCTCTGTGTGAGCAGAGCTGTGCGTCAGCACCGTGCCCCGTGCGGCTGCGTGGGGCTGGGTGACAGAGCCCCGGTGCCCTGAAGGGCAGAGAGGGAGCATGGCAGAGGCTCAGGAAACAGAGGGGCCCGAGGCTCCCGCAGCTCTCTGCCTGTCTGGCAGAGCCCACTGGACAGGCTGTACAGGGTGAGGGGCCCTACGGGCCGGTGAGCACTGAGCTCTCGAGGCACTTGTGCTCCGTACCTGTCACACGTTGGGGCACAGCATAGGAGGCTCATCACCACTTGAACAGGGTGTTCCTCTGTCAGGTTCAGAATCTCCATTTGCAGCCTGGCATCCACGGTGACACAGGACGCCAGTCTCCGGAGAATATCCCTGACCATGGCTTGCACCTGGAGGACGCGGCGTGGGGAAGACTTGGAGTGCTGTCCAAGGGAGCAACTTGCCCAGCTTCCCCGAAGAAGTGCTTGCCTTCCCACCCCACTGTAATGGCCTCAAAGGCTGAGGGGGTCCAGCGGATGTAGCTTGAGGAGCCACATGATCCTGGGAGGCCTTCAGCCCTGGCCCCAGTTTGCTTAGCTGTGGAGAGCTTTTTTCAGACATGGCTTATAGAAAAAGGCCATGATCACATACAGCTGGTTAAAAAGTAAAAGGCAGCTGTAACCAGCAAGTTCTCAGGCTTTTCCTTAAAAACAATAAATACCTTGTCCTTGGCTAAGTTATGAGAAAAACATGGTGGAAAACATGGAGTCCTTGAAGGGTGCTCAATAACAAGTCAACAGCAGGATCAGAAAAACAAGTATTAGCCTCAACAAGAAACCACAGGTATTGACAACAAAGGAGGGGTTGGTGTGTAATCTGTAAGCAGTGATGAGCTCGGGTTTTGCAATATGTATGAACTTAATTAACACTACTATAAAAGTGTGTAAGCTGGATCAATAAATCTGAGATCGATGCTCATCAATCGGATGTGTGCTCGTTCTCCCTTCACTTTCGTCACTTACCTGCTGTGGAGAAGCTGCACGCTTCTGGAAAACCTCCAGAGTGGGTGCAGGAGCCACGGTCAGTGTGGGCTTGGCCTGAGTGTCTGGCATGCCCTGAGCCTGGGTGTGGGTGATGGCCATGCCCTCAGTCAGGGCCATGCCAGCCTCCGCCCTGCCCTGGGCCGTGTCCTGCTCAGAGGCTGCTGCGAGCTCCGAGGACGCTGAGATGGCAGCAGCCTCTGCCCGCAGCTGGCCAGGCCTGGAGTCGGGCTGGGCCGTGCCCTTGGTGCCGGTGCCACGGGTCTTTGTGCGGCCCAGGTGCAGAAACCTCCGCAGTGTCTGCAGCAGAAGGAGGGAGGGAGGGGAGGGACGTTCCATGGCCTGCTCCAAGCGCAGGGATCAGCCAAGCAGCGCCAGTAGGCCCGGCCCAGGTGGGGATGGCCGCAGGTACCTGCGCTGTTCTGTGGAAGCGGCCACGGGTGGGCTCCTGCTCTTGAGTTGGGTCCCTGGCTGCATCTGTTAAAGAGCAAGCGCAGCCAGAGGTGAGGGGCTGCGGGAGAGGCTGGAGAACACAGCCCAGCCCTGCGCTCCCCAGGCAGGGACAGCCCCACGGGAGCCCAGGGGATGGAGCACGGCAATTCAGGGGCGCAGCCCCGGTCTCTCTCCCATCCCGTCCATGGGCATGTCCACAGGGATGGGATGGGATGGGATGGGATGGGATGGGATGGGATGGGATGGGATGGGATAGGATGGGATGGGATGGGATGGGGTGGGGCAGGGCCAGGCCAGCTGCAGGCACCGGCCCAGCAGCCCAGCTCCACCACTCACCGTCCTGCAGCATCTGCAACTTCTCTGGCTCTGCAGGCTTCTGCACTGGGGCAGCTGCAGGGCCTTTGCTTTTCTTGCCCCAAAGCCCCTTGAACAGACTGAGCAGTCCGCCCGCCATCCTGCTGTCTAACCTTTCAAATGCCTTGGCAAAGGCCTGCGTCAGCAAGGGCTGCAGTCTTGCCTTGAAGGCACCTGCAACAGAGGAGCCTCAGAAAGGCGAGAGCACAGCAAGTCCTGCACTCGAGGGCTCCTGCCACAATGACAGGACACTCCTGGCAAACAATGGAGGTCAGCAAGTCCCACGGCCTGGCCACGAGGGCACCAGCTGCAGGGATGGGAGATGCCTCGGAAAAGCTCCGAGTCACCAAATGCCGAGGTCTGGCCGTGAGGCCAGCCACAGGAGGAATGCCTTGGAAAAGCTCCAGGTCAGCAGCCAACGAGCTGACTGTGCAGGGTCGCCTCACAGCACCGCTCTGTCACCTCCTGTCCCGTTGCGTGCACTGAGCACTGTGGCGTGGCTGTGTGGCTGCCAGCCCCTATGTCAGCGCGTGTCACAAAGGGCTGCCAAGACACGGTGTCCCTTTCGGTTCCACAGGGAACCTGCTGCACCGTGTCACAAAGGGACATGCTGCCACGTGCCCCGGGGCCAACCACTCCCCAGCCAAGGTGCCCCCGCTTGGAAGGAATCCATTGCCCCAAATGTCTAACACAGCCCTGGACACACCAAGAGCTGCCAAGTGCTCGGGGAAGGACTCTCCACGGGGCCCGCACAGCCCAGCTCGCTGCTGGCCCTGAAGCAGAGCAGCTTCCAGCAAGCAAGAGGCAAATGCATCTTGCCAAGAGTTAAAACACAGCAGATAGGGAAGATGGCATGAATGTGCATAAAGGCCTTTGAATTCACAGGTCTCTGAGAGGCATTTGGGGCTCTTGGCTGGACAGAGATTATCCCCCTCTGTCCTGTGCTCAAAGGCGGCGGACACACCCTGCCGCTGGTGCTTGCCTTGGTCTCTGCAGGCCCAGGCAGATTGCCAAAGCTGCTCTTCACAGCCTTCTCCCTTGCCATGCCCCTCTGCCAAGTGCAAGGGGCCTCAAGGATGGAAAGGAGCGCAAGGAGCCAAAGGGAGACAGCTGCACCTAGCTCACTAGAGGCTCCTGGGGAAGCACTTTGCTTGAGAAGCAAGCCCCTCTCTTCCAAAGGCATTTCCCCAAATGTGTCCATTTCCCAGGGAACACCAACACACACTTAAGAAACCCTGGCAAGGCTCAATTACTTCTGCACCTTGTAGCACAGGCACTCCAGCTCGAGCTCATCTTCCTTCTCCCGAGCCTGTTTCCTCGTGTCCATTGTGGCACGCAGCCCCAGACCCCCTATAAACAAGAGCTGCCCGCTGCCCCTTCAAGTGCCCGAGCTCCTGCCTGCGCTCACGACAGCAAAACCAGGCTGTTCCCAGGCAAGGAGCAGAGCCCTGTTCCCGCAGGAAGCTCTCGTGACCCCCTTCCCCACAGTGCAAGCGGCACTTCTGCCTGCCTGCCTGCCCAGAACGCTCTTGGCACAGCAGAGCACAAGCTGGCTGGCTCTGGCCTCCGCACAGCCCAAACACAGGCACGGGAAGACACAGCTGCGGCTGTTTTGCAGCCATGCCCCAGAGGGATGGGATTGGGCCCCTGCCTCTGGTCTCACTGCCCTCTTCCTGTCCCTGTGTAGGGATGGAGCATTGCTGTGCTTTCAGGAAGCTCTTTGTGGAAACTTCTGCCATTGCAAGCTCCTTTGCCCTCCGTGGATGCCTGCACTGGAATTCCTCATGGCTGGGTTCAGAGCACACTCAAGCTGGCTCTTCTACAACTCAGAGTCCTTGTCCCCTTCAGCGTGCTCAGCATGCCCTTTAAGTCCACGCCGCTGTGCAACTGGAGCAGCGGGACAGGGAACTTTGCAGCCTGAGCTGCCCTTGTTCCTCTCTGTCCGTGCCCGGAACACAGCAGGCAGGAGAAGGGCAGCAGGGCCCTGCGTGTCTCCGGGCTCAGGTTTTGTGTCACTTCAGCTCCACGGATATGCGGTTCAAGTGAAAAACCCAAACTGTTTATTAAGGGAAAGCGAAGGTAAGGGGTGAGCTGGGAGGCAGAAAAGGGGATGGGCAGGGCCTGAGGTCTGCAGGGAGGGAGGTGCCAACAGGGAGAGAGATGGCAGGAGCTGCTGGGGCTTCACACAGGCTCAGCTCTGAGCAGCCATGCTGTGCCTGGAGCTCCAGCTGCTCCATCCTGTTCTGCAGGTGCTCCCATCTTCAATGGGCACTTGAAATCGCTGATGGACACTGGTACATCTGATCCATCAGACAAAGTCCTGCAGATCTTCCTTCAAAGATCATCTGAAGCAGTTTGCTCAGGCACGATGAACTCTCATCTTCCTTCAGGGCTTGAAGAGCTGGAAGAGAGAGGAACAGAGCCAAGGTCAGAGGCCAGATTGAGGAAATCCAAGGAAAGCCTCCTGCCAGGGCCATCCCAGCCAGCTGCAGAGGCCCGGCTCTCACTGTAGCCAGGGCAGCAGCCGGGCTGGGGGCAGGGAGGGGCGCCGGGCTCAGGGCTCACCCATGAACCTGACAGCTGCCTCTCGCAGGGTCCTCTGTGGGCTCTCAGCCGCTCGGCTCTCGTCCTGCAGCAGCTGCGGGGAGCACCAGCAGGGAAGGCTTGGCATGGCCTCTGCCCCTTGGCCGGGCTCTCCCTGGCCCCAGCACCGGCCGAGCCGGCCCACACAGCCCGGGACAGGGAGCAGCATGGGGGGCACAGGCTGGCGGGCCTGGCTGCGGCGCTGGGCAGTGGCACAGCTGCCGGTCCTCCACATCGTGCACCAGGGGCAGGGCTCGATCTCCCCGGCTGTCCTTACCAGGCTCTCAGCAAACTTAATCCGCCACGCCTTCGTCAGCAGCTCCTCAAGGTCCCTCCTCTTCAGGAAGCGTGCCGCACAAAGCAGGGCTTGGAAAGAGGCCTGGAGAGTGGCAGAGAGCTGCAGGTGGCACCAGAGCCCAGGGCACAGGACCTGTGTCCCTGTGCCATGACCATGGGGAGGCTGGAGCCCGCCAGGTGCCAGGGCAGGAGGTGGCCAAGCCCCCTGCCAGGGATGCGGCACCATCACACAAAACCTCACCTTGGCCACATACAGGTTCTCATTGTGCCAGCGCAAGAATAGAGGGAGCAGGCTCTGGTTCACAAATGTCGTGAGAAGCTCTTCCCCCTCTTCCACTACCAGCTCCATCACCTTGCAAAAGAGCTGAATGGAGAGCAGCTGCACGTGGCTGTTGTCCTGGAAGGAAAGCAAAAGACCTCAGCACCAACTACTCCAGGCCCATTGAGGCAAAGGCCCAGAACTGCACAGAGCACAAAGTTTCCAGGTAGCATCCAGTGCCCTTGGCTGGGGCCACATAGCCTTACGTTCTCAAAGTGTGGCAGGAGGGACTCAGCCAGCTTCAGGGCGGTGACGCTGGGTAGCAGGAGGTCTTTGTCCTGGAGCGTATGTGTGAGCACACAGAGGCTCATCCAGACCACCTCTGCATCTGGGTCAGCCAGCTGCTCCACCAGGTGTGGATAGAGGCAGCATATTCCTCCGGCCTGTGTGCAAGACCAGGCTGTGCTGTGAAGCCGTGAATGGCCGCAGAACCAACAGCTGCTTGGGGCACTGGGGCAGCTGAAGCAGGAGGCAGGAGAGCTGGGAGCAGCTGCCTCTGCTGCCAAAGGCCAGCCAAGCCCAGAGGTCTGCGTTGCCCAGCCCCACACTGCCAGCATGGCTTCAGCCACTGCCCCTTCTCACCAGCGAGGGCTCCTTGCTGAGCACCACAAGGCCTCTGAGCGCCCGGCGCAGCCTGTCCCTGCACTGGCTCAGCAGGTGCCTGGATACCACCAGCAGGGCACTGGGACCGTGTTTGCTCAAGTCCAGACACTCCAGGACCTGAAAGGCACAGGGCAGTGATGGGGGAGCCGGCCGGCAGGAGCCCAGAGCCTCATAGGGCCAGGCCCAGGCAGCAGCAGTGGGTGTGGGCAGCCTCCCAGGCGGCTGCAGCTACGGGAGGCCCAAGAGCTGGGAGGCAGCTCAGCCAGGCAGCGCTGGCCATCAGGCTCACCTCCACAAAGAACGCCAGGGCAGGCAGATGCCAGCGGGGCTGCTTCCCGAGGAGCAGGCTGAGCAGGTGTGAGGCCATGTGGGGACACAAGGGGCTCAAGCCACGGCGCATCTCCCTGGCATGGGAAAAAGGAAACAAGGCCCTGAGCCGGGCGGGCAGACCTCTCCCAGGCGTGGTCTCACAGAGGTCTGATCTTTCTCCAGCACTCTGCAAGGGGACATGGGGCCCTTGGGAGGCGGCTGCTGCTGGGCATCCTCCTCTCCCAGCCTTTCCCAGTCTGCTCGGCCCTCCCTCGCTGACAAGGGC
Organism: Melozone crissalis; assembly: GCF_028551555.1. Lineage (NCBI taxonomy): Eukaryota > Metazoa > Chordata > Aves > Passeriformes > Passerellidae > Melozone > Melozone crissalis. The sequence goes on along the minus strand of NW_026535940.1, from coordinate 1,968,647 downwards.
TCTCGCTTACAGCCCCAGGGACTGTGTGGGGCACTCTGGGCAGGGAGCACAAATGCTGACGGTGGCGGCGGGGCGTAGGAGATCTCACCTGGCCAGCAGATCTGCTGCATAGTGCTGGGTGTCGGCACAGAGCAGCTTCTCCCAGACCCGCTTGTTCTCCAGAGCCACCAGCTTCTTGTCAAAGCCCAGGCGGGAGAGCAGAGCCTTCATGGTCTGCACTGCAAACCTGCATGCCGAGCAAAGGCCAGGTCACTCTGGGAGCGCTGGCCCTGGCCACGAGGGCGTGGGAAGGACAGGGCGACTGGCACCTGTGGGGATGGCAGGGAAGGCCGTGTTCTTCCCGGCACGCTCTCCAGAATCTCCCAGTTTCCATGTCCCCTGGCATCTGCTCTGTGGTGGTGAAAATTTGCAAGAGCAGAGCCACAAACAGTTGGGGAGAATGAAGCAGAATGGCACAGTGCCACTCACACATGGGAGCAATCCTCCACAGCACCAGAGTTGCCTGCAAGAGACAAAGCAGCCTGAGGCAGCGCTCAGTGCCAGGGTGTCTATGAGGCAGGGCCCGAGGGGAGACGCAGGGGGAGCACGCGGCCTGCTGCCCCTGAGCCTGCCCCTAGGCCAGCTTTGAGCCCAGGCAGGGAGCTGCAGGCTAGGGAGAGCAGGGAGAGGTGCTGGAGAGGCAACCAGGAGGGCGAGCAAAGACCAGCTGCAGAAACTCACAGCCAGGGCAAAGACAGCCTTGTCTCCGCAGGAGAAGCTGCCATAGGGCGGCTGCTCCTCCATGGCAGAGAGCAGCGCTGGAAGCACCTCCTGGGCGGCCACTCCGGACGTGCCGATGGCTCTCCACATCAGCGCGGCGGCTCTGTGTGAGCAGAGCTGTGCGTCAGCACCGTGCCCCGTGCGGCTGCGTGGGGCTGGGTGACAGAGCCCCGGTGCCCTGAAGGGCAGAGAGGGAGCATGGCAGAGGCTCAGGAAACAGAGGGGCCCGAGGCTCCCGCAGCTCTCTGCCTGTCTGGCAGAGCCCACTGGACAGGCTGTACAGGGTGAGGGGCCCTACGGGCCGGTGAGCACTGAGCTCTCGAGGCACTTGTGCTCCGTACCTGTCACACGTTGGGGCACAGCATAGGAGGCTCATCACCACTTGAACAGGGTGTTCCTCTGTCAGGTTCAGAATCTCCATTTGCAGCCTGGCATCCACGGTGACACAGGACGCCAGTCTCCGGAGAATATCCCTGACCATGGCTTGCACCTGGAGGACGCGGCGTGGGGAAGACTTGGAGTGCTGTCCAAGGGAGCAACTTGCCCAGCTTCCCCGAAGAAGTGCTTGCCTTCCCACCCCACTGTAATGGCCTCAAAGGCTGAGGGGGTCCAGCGGATGTAGCTTGAGGAGCCACATGATCCTGGGAGGCCTTCAGCCCTGGCCCCAGTTTGCTTAGCTGTGGAGAGCTTTTTTCAGACATGGCTTATAGAAAAAGGCCATGATCACATACAGCTGGTTAAAAAGTAAAAGGCAGCTGTAACCAGCAAGTTCTCAGGCTTTTCCTTAAAAACAATAAATACCTTGTCCTTGGCTAAGTTATGAGAAAAACATGGTGGAAAACATGGAGTCCTTGAAGGGTGCTCAATAACAAGTCAACAGCAGGATCAGAAAAACAAGTATTAGCCTCAACAAGAAACCACAGGTATTGACAACAAAGGAGGGGTTGGTGTGTAATCTGTAAGCAGTGATGAGCTCGGGTTTTGCAATATGTATGAACTTAATTAACACTACTATAAAAGTGTGTAAGCTGGATCAATAAATCTGAGATCGATGCTCATCAATCGGATGTGTGCTCGTTCTCCCTTCACTTTCGTCACTTACCTGCTGTGGAGAAGCTGCACGCTTCTGGAAAACCTCCAGAGTGGGTGCAGGAGCCACGGTCAGTGTGGGCTTGGCCTGAGTGTCTGGCATGCCCTGAGCCTGGGTGTGGGTGATGGCCATGCCCTCAGTCAGGGCCATGCCAGCCTCCGCCCTGCCCTGGGCCGTGTCCTGCTCAGAGGCTGCTGCGAGCTCCGAGGACGCTGAGATGGCAGCAGCCTCTGCCCGCAGCTGGCCAGGCCTGGAGTCGGGCTGGGCCGTGCCCTTGGTGCCGGTGCCACGGGTCTTTGTGCGGCCCAGGTGCAGAAACCTCCGCAGTGTCTGCAGCAGAAGGAGGGAGGGAGGGGAGGGACGTTCCATGGCCTGCTCCAAGCGCAGGGATCAGCCAAGCAGCGCCAGTAGGCCCGGCCCAGGTGGGGATGGCCGCAGGTACCTGCGCTGTTCTGTGGAAGCGGCCACGGGTGGGCTCCTGCTCTTGAGTTGGGTCCCTGGCTGCATCTGTTAAAGAGCAAGCGCAGCCAGAGGTGAGGGGCTGCGGGAGAGGCTGGAGAACACAGCCCAGCCCTGCGCTCCCCAGGCAGGGACAGCCCCACGGGAGCCCAGGGGATGGAGCACGGCAATTCAGGGGCGCAGCCCCGGTCTCTCTCCCATCCCGTCCATGGGCATGTCCACAGGGATGGGATGGGATGGGATGGGATGGGATGGGATGGGATGGGATGGGATGGGGTGGGGCAGGGCCAGGCCAGCTGCAGGCACCGGCCCAGCAGCCCAGCTCCACCACTCACCGTCCTGCAGCATCTGCAACTTCTCTGGCTCTGCAGGCTTCTGCACTGGGGCAGCTGCAGGGCCTTTGCTTTTCTTGCCCCAAAGCCCCTTGAACAGACTGAGCAGTCCGCCCGCCATCCTGCTGTCTAACCTTTCAAATGCCTTGGCAAAGGCCTGCGTCAGCAAGGGCTGCAGTCTTGCCTTGAAGGCACCTGCAACAGAGGAGCCTCAGAAAGGCGAGAGCACAGCAAGTCCTGCACTCGAGGGCTCCTGCCACAATGACAGGACACTCCTGGCAAACAATGGAGGTCAGCAAGTCCCACGGCCTGGCCACGAGGGCACCAGCTGCAGGGATGGGAGATGCCTCGGAAAAGCTCCGAGTCACCAAATGCCGAGGTCTGGCCGTGAGGCCAGCCACAGGAGGAATGCCTTGGAAAAGCTCCAGGTCAGCAGCCAACGAGCTGACTGTGCAGGGTCGCCTCACAGCACCGCTCTGTCACCTCCTCTCCCATTGCATGCACTGAGCACTGTGGCGTGGCTGTGTGGCTGCCAGCCCCTATGTCAGCGCGTGTCACAAAGGGCTGCCAAGACACGGTGTCCCTTTCGGTTCCACAGGGAACCTGCTGCACCGTGTCACAAAGGGACATGCTGCCACGTGCCCCGGGGCCAACCACTCCCCAGCCAAGGTGCCCCCGCTTGGAAGGAATCCATTGCCCCAAATGTCTAACACAGCCCTGGACACACCAAGAGCTGCCAAGTGCTCGGGGAAGGACTCTCCACGGGGCCCGCACAGCCCAGCTCGCTGCTGGCCCTGAAGCAGAGCAGCTTCCAGCAAGCAAGAGGCAAATGCATCTTGCCAAGAGTTAAAACACAGCAGATAGGGAAGATGGCATGAATGTGCATAAAGGCCTTTGAATTCACAGGTCTCTGAGAGGCATTTGGGGCTCTTGGCTGGACAGAGATTATCCCCCTCTGTCCTGTGCTCAAAGGCGGCGGACACACCCTGCCGCTGGTGCTTGCCTTGGTCTCTGCAGGCCCAGGCAGATTGCCAAAGCTGCTCTTCACAGCCTTCTCCCTTGCCATGCCCCTCTGCCAAGTGCAAGGGGCCTCAAGGATGGAAAGGAGCGCAAGGAGCCAAAGGGAGACAGCTGCACCTAGCTCACTAGAGGCTCCTGGGGAAGCACTTTGCTTGAGAAGCAAGCCCCTCTCTTCCAAAGGCATTTCCCCAAATGTGTCCATTTCCCAGGGAACACCAACACACACTTAAGAAACCCTGGCAAGGCTCAATTACTTCTGCACCTTGTAGCACAGGCACTCCAGCTCGAGCTCATCTTCCTTCTCCCGAGCCTGTTTCCTCGTGTCCATTGTGGCACGCAGCCCCAGACCCCCTATAAACAAGAGCTGCCCGCTGCCCCTTCAAGTGCCCGAGCTCCTGCCTGCGCTCACGACAGCAAAACCAGGCTGTTCCCAGGCAAGGAGCAGAGCCCTGTTCCCGCAGGAAGCTCTCGTGACCCCCTTCCCCACAGTGCAAGCGGCACTTCTGCCTGCCTGCCTGCCCAGAACGCTCTTGGCACAGCAGAGCACAAGCTGGCTGGCTCTGGCCTCCGCACAGCCCAAACACAGGCACGGGAAGACACAGCTGCGGCTGTTTTGCAGCCATGCCCCAGAGGGATGGGATTGGGCCCCTGCCTCTGGTCTCACTGCCCTCTTCCTGTCCCTGTGTAGGGATGGAGCATTGCTGTGCTTTCAGGAAGCTCTTTGTGGAAACTTCTGCCATTGCAAGCTCCTTTGCCCTCCGTGGATGCCTGCACTGGAATTCCTCATGGCTGGGTTCAGAGCACACTCAAGCTGGCTCTTCTACAACTCAGAGTCCTTGTCCCCTTCAGCGTGCTCAGCATGCCCTTTAAGTCCACGCCGCTGTGCAACTGGAGCAGCGGGACAGGGAACTTTGCAGCCTGAGCTGCCCTTGTTCCTCTCTGTCCGTGCCCGGAACACAGCAGGCAGGAGAAGGGCAGCAGGGCCCTGCGTGTCTCCGGGCTCAGGTTTTGTGTCACTTCAGCTCCACGGATATGCGGTTCAAGTGAAAAACCCAAACTGTTTATTAAGGGAAAGCGAAGGTAAGGGGTGAGCTGGGAGGCAGAAAAGGGGATGGGCAGGGCCTGAGGTCTGCAGGGAGGGAGGTGCCAACAGGGAGAGAGATGGCAGGAGCTGCTGGGGCTTCACACAGGCTCAGCTCTGAGTAGCCAGAGCCGTGCTGGAACTGCAGCTGGTCCCTTCTGCTCTGTCGATTCTCCCATCTTTGATGGGCACTGGAAATCATCGAAGGAGGCCGGTATAGGTACATCTGATGCAGGAGACAAATGAGGTTATGCAGATCTTGCTTCGAATTTCAGCTGAACCCATGTGTTCATGCAGGATGGGCTCTCATCTTCCCTGAGGAGCTGGAAGAGAGAGGAACAGAGCCACGGTCAGAGGCCGGATTGAGGGAATCCAAGGAAAGCCTCCTGCCAGGGCCATCCCAGCTAGCTCTTGCCATGGCCAGGAGGGAGCGGGAGACAAGGGCTTCAGCCAGAGGGTTCTGGCCACAGACCCCCCGTGTCCCCGAAAGTTCTCTGGGCTGTGGCCCCACCACCCCTGGTCCGCACAGGCAGCAGAGCCCTCCGCAGCCCGGGAACGGATTGTAGCTGCGGAGCCGGGATTTGCAGCTGCCCCCACACCCCTGGCAGTGCTCGCTGCCACGTGGCTGCCCTGACTCACCCTCAGTGAGGACCTGGAGCTCCTCCTGCTGCCCCATCACGAGCACTCCGGCCACCCCTGGCAAGACAGAGCATGTGGCGGCACCAGGCGGCACAGCTGCCCGACACGGGCTCTGCCAGCCCTGTGGCCGCACGCTCTCCTGGCGGGCAGGGCTGCTGCCGGGCCCTGCCGCCCGCTGCCGCCCCAGGGAACGGCTGCGGGAGGGCGGCGGCAGCAATGCCCAGGGTGGGCGGGGCCGCAGCGGCCGGGGCGCGGCTCCCGCTTTAGCCGGGGCAGCAGCCGGGCCGGGGGCAGGGAGGGGCGCGGGGCTGCCGGCTCACCCATGAGCCTGACGGCCGCCTCTCGTAGGGGCCTCTGTGGGCTCTGCAGGTGTGGGAAGGCCCTAGCGCAGGTGCTCGGCCGCTCGGCTCTCGTCTTGCAGCAGCTGCGGGGAGCGCCGGCAGGGAAGGCTCGGTGCGGGCTCTGCCCCTGGGCAGAGTACTATACAGTAAACAGTACTATAATGTTAGAAATGAGAAGCTTGAGTAGGTCATTATTCAAGCAGTAATCAATTTATTAATTATTCTGGTAAAGTATGAGCAATACAGCGCTGAGTACAGTGCGGGAAGTTTTCCCTCAACTGCACACGGATAGTTGAGGCTTACCAGTATTTATAGGGGCATTCCTAAGCTTTCTCAGCAGTTTCTAGTCCAAATTTTTTACTCATCAGTAGTTTCTTTTCCCAATTTTTACATCACAATTCTATACAGTATTGTGATTATTTTTTCTCAGGATGTATCCCAGAAAAGGAATATCCCAGGTGGTGGGGGGTCCAACTTCTGAACGAAGAAAGAAGTCTCCCAGCTGGTGGGGTCCAGATTCCAGACATGGCTTTACCTTTTGATTGCATGGACTATAAATCTCACAACAGCGATATCCAGCTTCCCTTGGTCAAAACCGTTAGTCCTTGCGTTGATATTCATATTCATTCCTCAAGCTGCTTTTCACTGTTTTGTCAAGGCCTGAGATAGGCATATTTCCTTTTTATATATTCTAAAGCTATAGTTTCAGAGATCCTTACTACAAGCAATATTCTGAAATTATACTTCAAAAGGTTATTATTGCAAAACTCTTGAAGGCTTAGCTACAAGCAGAAAGTTCCTGTCAAAAAGCAACATCCTCAAAGCTTTAATTCAAATGCTTCTAAATCAATTTAAGACTTATAAAAGCTAATTAGGAACAAAGGATAGGTTCAAAGGCCTTCTTCCATGCTTTGCTTTCCTCAGTTATATTAGAATTCGTCTTTATAAGTGTCCCATGGTTGGTTTCCACACATATCAAAATCACAAATACACATGTTGCCTGTATGTACCTGACACAAAATACAGCTTTGTATTTGAAAAAAGGAGAGAAAGGAGAGCGATTTAGAAAGATGCATCACCAATTGCCTAAATTGTTTCTCATCTTGCAGATCTGCACTTGCTGAGGAGCCTGATTTTACACCAAGGACCTGGGGAACCATTCCCAGCAATTGGGAAAATCCGAGGTCGTCCACGCGCTCATTGATGAGGTCTCCAAATGTGCCCCGAAATTTGGTCCGGCTCTTAGAGGCCTAAAAGAGCAAGTCCAAGTGACTCAATGATATTTTTCAGCCCAGGATGCCCTGCAGCTGATGGCACACTTCACAATCAGCAGGGGACACAGCTCGGCCAAAGCCCAGACCTCTGCTGAGAGCCTTTCTCCTCAAATACCCTTCAGACAAACCTCCATGCAAGTCAGTTGGGAAAGCTTCTTCAAATGATCCATTTCTGGCACATGACTACACAGGGTTATGGGAAAGATTCTAAAACAGCTGCTCTGGAGTCAAAGAGCCAGCACTAAGAGCCCTTGTCATCTCTTTGTAGCGAAATCCCACTTTGGGGGATTTGAGGGAGTTTGGAACAAGCTAGAGAGCAGACCTCTGAGTGTTTTAGATGATGCCATTGCTTTTTCTTCTCTGCTACAAAGACAGGAAGGGTGAGTTTGGCTCACATCTCCACCGCATGGCTCACAAGGCCGCAAGACTTGTAGTTACAAGAGCTTTGAAGGATTTCTTGGCCAAGAAGACACTGCCAACAAGGATATTTATGTTTTGCAGCCAATCCTTCAATACTTCGTCTTAGGGGCTCATGCTACAGTGTAAGCTTCCTTAGCCAATCATGTTATGACACACAAACCTACAGCACTGCATCCTAAGCTTCTTGTTTACCATTGTAACTACTTTTATTTTTTCTAGATCTTCAGCCCTAAAACTCTAAACTTTCCTCCACTTCAACCTTCCTCCCCGTCTCTCTGCTATAATAAACTAGAAATCCACATTCTCGCTTCTAGCACCTAAGTTTGGAAGCCCTTTCCAAGGTCTCCGATCAAATCCTGTGTTTAATTCTAAGCTTTGCTGACAAGACCAAAGGTCTGAGATTTCCCTGCATTTGGGTTTCCATCAACACTGATGCTGTTAGTTCCAGAGTGCCCAGGATCCCTCTTGCAAGTCAACTCTGGTAGGAACAAGGCGGGCAGCTGCCAGGGGGCTGCTTGTGGCCTCTGCCAGCCCATTGCTCAGGGCTTGCCAGCGCCCCAGCCCCTCAGGGGCTGCCCCAGCCCGGCCAAGCTGTCCGGCAGCAGCGCCGCAGCCCACCAGCAGCTGCAGAGCAGCCCCATCCAGAGGCACCTGGGAGCCCTCAGCAATCCAGCCAGCAGCACACGGGCAGGAGGATACAGAGGGTGGCTCCTTCCTGGCACAGGGCTTGTGGCCATCTCCAGGCACCGCTTTGGCAGGGATCCCTGCAGCCCCGGCCCCTGCCCACCCACTCTGTCACCAGCACAAAGGCTTCAGCAGAGCCACCACAGGACAAGGGGCTTCTGGCCATTTTCCCTTGACCACTGCATGCCTGGGCAGCTTACTGAGCCAGAATACCCTTCTCCCCCTCTTCCCCTATGCCCTGCAGACCCTGGGTAGCAAAAGAAAGCTCCTGGGAGTCTGTGTATTATAACACACTCTATAATCATATACTAAAGAAAAAAAAAACAAAAAGAAGAAAAGAACAATCTTGAAGAAATGGAAAATTCCAGCTGGCTCAGGTGGCCCCAGCAGACAGAGCCTCTGGCATCAGGTCTCTGCAGAGCGGCAGCAGAGCAGCCAGCCAAGCCCCAACAGACGAGGCCGTATCCTCCATGCCCTGCAGAGCTAATCTTGCAGCCTCTGGAAGAGGGAATATCGCTCACTCTGCAGTGCCTGGAGGACATACAGTGTTTCTACTGCCATGTCCGACACGGCACTGCTGATGTCCGCAGTCAGTGGTTCAAGGGCTGCAAGAGAGAGGGACAGAGCCATGGTCACATCTCGGATCTGCAGGGGGCCAAGGAGTGCCCCCTGCCAGGGCCATCCCAGCCGGCTCTAGCCATGGCCAGGAGGGAGCAGGGACCAAGGGCACCGGCCCGAAGCTGCTGGCCACAAATCCCCAAGGTGGCCCTGAAATCTCTGTATGCTCTGCCCACGCCGCCCCATGTCTGCACAAGGAGCAGAGCCCTCTGCTACCGGGGCAGGGCTTTCAGCTACTCCGGCAGCCCCCGCTGTCAGCCCGCTGCCCTCATTCACTCACCAGTACAGATCAGCTGCAGCTCTTGCTGCTGCCCCCTCAGGTGCCGCCCGGCCACGCCTGTGAACACAGAGCCTGTCACAGCCCCAGCGGCACAGCTCCCTGCCAGCGGTGCTGCCGGCGCTGTGGCCACACGGGCTGCTGGCCCGGCAGGGCTCGGCCCGGGCCCTTGCCGCATGCTGCCGCCCCAGGGCACGGCTGCCAGAGGGCGGCAGCAGCAACGCCCAGGCCAGGCGGGGCTCCACGGCGCCGGGCCGGGCTGGCGCTGCCGGGGCAGCAGGCGGGGCTGGGGCCGAGCTGCGGCGGGCCGGGGAGGAGCCCGGGCTCAGGACTCACCCATGAACCTGACGGCCGCCTCTCGCAGGGACTCCTGTGGGCACTGCAGGTAGTGCAGTGCCCTGCGCACGTGCTCAGCCGCTCGGCTCCTGTCCTCTGCCAGCTGCAGAGAGCGGCAGGAGGGAAGGGTTGGCGCGGGCTCAGCTCCTGGGCTGGGCGCTGCCGGCGCCCATCGCCGGCCTCGCCTGCCCGCCCAGCCCTGAGGCGCAGCCAGCAGCCGCTGGCCAAGGGCTCCCGAGGGGAGGGGCAGAGGGCCGGCTGCTGCCCGGGGAGCCGTGGTGCCGCCACGCAGCCCCGCCGGGCCGGGGCTCCATGGGCACCCGACTCAGGCCCACGGGAGCCTGGAGAAGAGCCCGCGTGGCCTCTGGCTGCAGCAGCGGGCACAGCTGTTAGCCCTGCACACTGAGCACCGCCCTCAGGGACCTTGGCCATGCTGAGGCTGGGGGGTCTCTGCTGTTCTTACCAGGCACTCCCCAAGGCTCTGATCCACGTGTAGCATTTGTTCTATATCCCTCCTCTTCAGGAATCTGGCTGAGGAATGCAGCGTTTCCCGGGAGGCCTGGAGAGGGACAGAGATGCACAGATGGCCCCACAGTCCAGGGCACAGGAGCATCCAGTGGCACAGGCTGGAGGAGGCTGCAGCCCACAAGGTGCCCGGGCAGGAGGCAGCCCAAGCCCCTGCCAGGGGGACAGCAGCTGGCCACAAGTGCTCACCTCAGCAACCATCTGATTCTCATCATGGCAGTGGAAGTAGAGAGGGAGCAGGCTCTGGCGCACGTGGGACTTGAGGGCCTTTCTTCCCTCTTCTGTTAATAAGTCCAGCATCTCTTGAAAGAGAGCCATGGAGCTCAGCTGCACCTGGATGTCATCCTGGATGAAAGGAAAGGGCAAAAGACCTGAGCATCAGCTGCTTCAGGCCCCCCAGGGCACAGGCGTGCATCTGCACAGGGCAACAAGGGTCCGGGCAGCAGCCAGTGGCTGTGGCTGTGGGCACAGAGACTTATGCTGTCAAAGAGTGGCAGGAGCTCCTCAGCCAGCTGCAGGGCGATGGGGGTGGCTATTGGAGCACCATTATCCAGGAGCAAATATCTGAGTAGAAGAATGCTCATCCTGATCATGTCGCTGTCATTTTCCTCCAGGAGCGCCACAAGACTTTCAGTCAGGCTCTGCATTTTTTCAGCCTGTGCAGAAGACGACTTTGTGAAAGGCCGCCCTGCTGCCGCAGGGCCCAGAGGCCAAAGGCTTGTCCCGAAGCTGGGGCAGCGGAAGCGGGAAGCAGGAGAGATGGGAACAGCTGCCCCAGCGGCCGAAGCCCAGGCAAGGCCGAGCGACTGCGTTGCCCAGCCCCACGCTGCCTGCACGGCTTCAGCCACTGCCCCCTTCTCACCATCAAGGGATTCTTGCCCAGCACTACGAGGCCTCGGAGTGCCAAGTAACGCCTGGCCATGTGCTCGCTCTGCAGGTTCTGGGTCAGGATATCCAGAACACAGTCACTGCATTCCCTCAAGTCCAGGCACTCGAGGACCTGAAAGGCACAGGGCAGTGACAGGGGAGCCGGCCGGTAGGAGCCCAGAAGCGCACAGGGCCGGGCCCAGGCAGCAGCACAGGGCACGGGCACTGTCCTGGCAGCTGTGGCTGCCAGAGGCCAGAGGGCTGGGAGGCCGCTCAGCCAGGCAGCGCTGGCCTTGAGGCTCACCTCCACAAGGAATGCCAGGGCAGGGAAATCCCAGTATGGCATCTCTTTGCCGAGCAGGGCGAGCAGGTAGAATGCCACCGCGGAACAAAAGTGGATGGCTAAGCGGCGAATTTCTCTGAAGAGGGGAAAAAGGAAACAAGAGCCTGATGCAGTGGGGCAAACGTCTCCCAGGCGTGACTCACCCAGTTCTCATCTTTCCCCAGCACCCTTCCAGCAAGGGGACATGGGCCGTTTGGGAGTTGGTTGCTGATGGGCACCCTGCTCTGCCAGCCTTTTCCAGCCTGCTTGGCCATCCCTCAGTGCCAAGGCCCTCTGACCCATGGCCACCACGGACACTTTATGGGGCACCTGGGCACAGAGCAGCAATGTCAGAGGCAGTGGGGAGAAGGGAGTCTCACCTGGCAAGCAGAGCCACGGCAAAGTGGTGAGTGTCAAGAGAGAGCAGCATGTCCCAGGCACACCTGCGCTCCATTGCCATCACCACATCCTCGCAGCGGAGAAGGCAGAGCAGGGACTTCAGGGTGCGCACAGCAAACCTGTGTGCACAGCAAAGCCCAGGTCACACTGGCAGCACTGGCTCCTTGGCAGGCCACGTGGCAGGGACAGGAGGAGTAGGATGGAGCACCTGTTGGGGCTGGTGGCAAGGCCGTGCTCTTCCTGGCATCCCTTCCAGAAGGTGTCGACCTCCTCTGGCATATCCAGAGTGCTGAAGAACACTTGGAATAGCAGATGCACAAATAGGCGGGGGAAATACACCTTCAAGATCCGTGGGAGACAGGGCACCTGGAGGATCTTCCACGTCACCACAGTTGCCTGCAAAGGACAAAGCCCCCCGAGACAGCGCTCAGTGCCGAGGTGTGTGTGTGGCAGGGCCCGAGCGTGGCAGGGAGAGGCCAGGAGAGACCATGGCAGGGGGAGCACGGGGCCTGGTGGGCCTGAAGCTGCCCCTGGGCCAGGTTTCAGGCCAGTGCCTGAGGCAGGGAGATGCAGTGGGGGAAGGAGGATGGAGAGCTGCTGGAGAGGCAGCCTTGGGGCCTGCAAAGGCCGGTTGCAGAAACTCACAGCCAGGGCAAAGACAGCCGTTTCGTCCCCATTGGAGGTGCAGGTGCTGTACTCTGGCCAGCTGCCCAGCACATCCAGGAGGATCAGCTGCGCCAGCTCTGCAGTCCTGGCTGAGCCCATGATGGTCTTCCACATGGCCATGGCAGCTCTGTGGGGTTAGAGCTGTGTCTCAGGAGGGTCTCAGAGAAAGCACCGGGGGCAGCTTAGCCGGCTTCCATTTCTGCCTCTGCCCAGTGCCCCCCTGCCAGCAGCAGCCAGACAGCCCAGCCCTGTGGGGACAGAGCCCTGAGAGGTGGCAAGGGAGCATGGCAGCAGGCTCAGGGGCTGGCCTGGCAGGGCTGGGAAAGGGAGCATCCAGAGGGCCCTGGAACTCTCTGTTGCTCCAACACCTGGGGCAGGCTCTGCAGGGTGATGGGCTGGGGAGGCCTGAGCCCTGTGGGCAGGTGGGCCCCATACCTGTCACAGGACGGGGCCACACGCAGGAGCGTCATGACTGCATCATTTGGCTGTGCTTCGGTGAGATCCAGCAGGGTCTTGTGCAGCCTGTGCTCAGCAGAATCATTGGCCATGAGCCACTGGTGGATGTAGCTCACCATGGCAGGCACCTGGAGAAGGCACGGGGAGACTTGGAAAGCTGCCAGAGGGAGCAATGTTCCCAGCTTCCCCAGAGGAGTGCTTCCCTTCCCACCCCACTGCCATGTGGCCTGAAAGGCTCACAGCAAGCAGCATGCGTGGATTGGGAGGCCAAGCAATTACTGGGAGGATCTAAGCCTGGCCCAGGCTGCTTACTTGCTTTGGAGTGTAAAAATCTTCCTCTACAAGCATACGCAGAAGGCCAGCACTGGTCTTGCTGAGGAAGATGGGCGAGTATGGTCTGAGGCCTATGCCCGTGGCGATGGTCTCTTCCTCCTCAATTCTCTTGAGGAAGTTGCAAACAAACTGTAGGAGAAGGGCAAGAAGCCGAGGATGTTGCATGAAGTGCTGCACACACGGTGCTGGGCTGAGCAGGGACAGCAGGCCCAGCCCAGGTGGGGGTGGCTGCAGGTACCTGCGCTGTTCTGCGGAAGCGGCCACGGCTGGACTCCTGCTCCTGTGTGCGCTCCAGCTTGCTTTCCCACTCATTTTGCTGTGCTTCCCCTCAGCTAGTTTTGTGGCTATTTATGCAAAAGCAAATTTCTCCGTCCCTGAGCTGGAGAATCTCCTTCGGACACATCCCAGGTTGCAGCCCTGAGTCATGGCCTGTGCATCTCTGGGGCAGCAGAGCTCACTGCTGTGACTTTGCAGAATCTGTTGGTTATTCCCACCCCTGATTTTCACCCCCCAACCCCTGAAGGACCAGATCTTGCCCACCAGCCTTCTCCTTTGCTGAGGAGAACCACAGAGCTGAGACAGGAGGGATGGAGGGCAGAATCCTCCAGCAGCAGATGTAGGAGGGAAAGTTGTCCCATCTCCGTGGTGAGGACTTCTTGTGAGGAGGCTGAAGGAGAGAGAGAAGGGGACAAAGGGAACCTGTTGGAGCAAGTCCAGAGGAGGCCACAAAAATCACAAAAAGGGCTAAAAAATCACAAAAGGAGCATCTCAGCTACAGAGACAGGCTGACAGAGCAGGGGTTGTTCAGCCTGGAGAAGGCTCTGGGAGACCTCAGAGCCCCTTCCAGTGCCTAAAGGGGCTCCAAAGGGCTGGAGAGGGGCTTTGGACAAGGATCTGGAGTGACAGGCACAAAGGGCAATGGCTTCAACCCGCCAGAGGTCAGGTTAGATTGGATATTGGGAAGAAATTCTTCCCTGTGAGGGTGGTGAGGCCCTGGCACATGCTGCTCAGAGAAGCTGTGGCTGCTCCATCCCTGGAAATGCTCAAGGCCAGACTGAAAAAACCTGGTCTAGTGGAAGGTGTTCCTGCCCATGGCAGGGGGTTGGAATGAAACATCCTTTAGGATTCTGTCCCAGCCAAACCAATCTATGATTCTGTGGTTCTAGGAAATGGAAGGTGGGAAGAGCACCCCTGAAGCCAAAAGACCTGGCACTGCTGAGGAACAGAGATGGACTAAAGAAAGTAGAGCATGTGCGGTGTGATGCTGATGGATGTTTGGCACAGGGTTTTTTTAGATCCCTTGTTGTCATGTCTGAGCTCCTGCCTGCCTATTTTGAGTGGCCCACAGTGGCTGCATGTACTTGCCCTGTTGCCTGTTTAGACTGGGGATTTGTGACACCCTTGCTCAAAATGTGGCAGCAGAAGTACCAAGGTCACAGCTCCTTTTGAAAGGGGGAGTTTTAGGATTTTCTCCAAGAAAAGGGATTGCTATTAGATTGGGTGCTGTTAAATCAAAGAGGCCCATGGCTCACAAACTCCCTTTGTTCCTGCTTTCAGCACTCTGAAGCCTGGATAGATTGCATGACAGAGTGAAATAATCCATAAATAGAGCAACATGGTTTTGTATCTTGGCAAGGATGATGCTGCTGAACCATGCAAACTGACTTTGCTCTCTCTCCCTCAGTGCAGAGATCCTGTCTGGCTGCAGGGAAGGAGTGATGCCAGCTCTCCACAGTGCTGGGGGACACAGACAGCCCCTTCTCCCATCTCAAGTTGTGTGCTTCAGCAACCCTTGAACTGCCCTTGGGTTAGAAAGTGCACAATAATATCCTTCCCCAGCTGGAATCACCCTCACCTCACAGTACAACACCTCCCATGCTTGGATTCACAGAATCTCACAGTCCTTGAATGGTTTAGGTTGGAAGAAACATCAAGGTCATCCAATTCCAAGCCCTTGGCATAAGCAGGATTCTTGGAAATTTGCTCTTCCTGTGGCTGAACTGCTGCAAGGGCCTTTGAGAGGAAATCATATCCTGTTCAACCAGCCCACTCTTGCAGCAAAAGGGGTTTGTCCTGCAGTCTGTGTTATTTCTGAGGGAGGATGTAGCTCCAGTGCTGATGGAGGCTCCTGCTGCCAGCAGTGGTCAGGGAGAGCATGGCTGCTTCCCTCCCCTCTGGGCCTGAAGCCAGGCAGGAAGGGCTGGAGCCTGCAGCAGCACCAGCACTGCCAAACAGCACATTTTCAGTGTAGTGAAATGAAGAATGATCCTTCAAGAAACCAAGCAGGAAACTTGATTTTTCCAAGGAAACCATTGAAAGAATCAGCATCATCCTGTAGGCTGCTTTTGGCTGCATTAGATCACCATTTTCCTGGCCACAGAGAGGGGCCCAGGCAGAGCCTGAGCTGTCTCTGTCCATTCAATAAACATCAGTTTCTCTGTGTGTTTCCAGCTGGGCATGTGCAGTGAATGCTCCAAGAATAGCTCATGTCATGCTGATTTCATTCAGTGATGAGGAATAAAAACAGAAGCTCTGTAGTCAACATGAAATTAAGATTAATGGCTTTTCAGGTTGATTTCCTCTGTGTGAAACAAACCCCATATTGCGATTCGGCTATTTAATGTTTGCTCAATGTTAGTCATTAATAGCAACTTCTCCACATGCACAGGTCATTTGCTCACATATTTTGGAGTTTCTCTGATCTCAGCCTTGCACTGCTCTTGCTTTGTTTAGCCACAGGGGAAATCGTAGGATCACAGGATGGATTGTGCTGGAAGGGACCTTAAATGTCATCTATCCAACCTTCATGGCATTAAAATTTCTGGAGATAATCACCTGCCACCAGGGACCCAGCACAAAGGGGCAGAGAATGAGCCCAGCCCCTGCTGCTGGTGTTTGTCCTTGTCCCTGCATCCCAGAGGTGACTGGGAGGTGGCAATGGAAAGCCACCCAGGGCTCTCCCTGTACTTTGCTTTGGCATCTGCACCGAGGTTTAATTTGCATGTGCTAGGCTGGAAAACTGCTTCATCATCTGGTGAGTGTCAGCGATGCCACTGAGCCCTTCTGCCTGGGGATATCCCCCAGGAATTGTGGAGGATGAGCTGGAGACCAGGCTGGATGGGGCTCTGAGTACCCTGGTTAGTGGAAGGTGTCCCTGCCCATGGCAGGGGGTTGAAACTGGATGATCTTTAAGGTCCTTTCCAACCCAAACCATTCTGTGATTCTCTGAGTCTGTGAATTGTGATTCTGTACTTCTGTGATTCAGTGATTCTATGATTCTGTGATTCCATGAGTCTGTGACTCTGTGAGTCTGTGAATCTATGATTCTGTGAGTCTGTGAGTCTATGATTCCATGATTCTGTGAGTCTGTGGTGCTGTGATTCCATGATTTTGTGAGTCTCTGATTCCATGATTCTGTGAGCTATTGGTTCTGACCTGCCCCATCCATCATGAAATGGTGTCCATCAGCCTCACACCCCAGCTCCTGGTCAGCGTGGATGAAGGAGCTCAGCTGGGTGTGGCCATGGCATGAAGGATCCTGCTGAACCCATCACATGGATAAAGGAAATTTAATTACATCTGTAGGATTTCCATCAATGCTGAGCAGCAGCAGGCTGGGTCTCAGGGGAGATTTTTCATTGTGTTGAAATCTGACTTTGTTAATTACCAGTCTCTGATCTCATTTGAGGGTTAAGGTTATGAAACAGAATCCTTATTTCTCTGATTTCCTTTTCCAGCTGGTTTATTGAGTCTTGTCCAGGGGGTGGTTTGGACCTTAGAAATTCCCAAGTTTTCTCACACTTCTGGCATGAGCTGTGCAGAAGCATTGGAGCAAGGGGAGGTGATGGAGATATGCAGAAGTCCTGGTGAAAGACACAGCAAGAAATCATCTCAGGAAAACTGAAAATGAGGACAAAGGTCTTGCTGCCAAATTATAGCTTCTTTTACCCTCAAAGGGAACTCCCCCTTCCCACATGGGAAGCACCCACCCCAGGCAGCCAGGGAACATTGTGGTGGGGGCCTTTAGCAGTGACACCAGCCTTTGGTGCACCCCAGGCTGTTGACTTCCTCTTGGGGAAAGCTTCCCATCCTCTGTTTACTCAGGAAGCACCAAATTTGACGGCTGTAGGCAGTCAATAGAGCGCCTGGTTTTTATCCACACATCAAATTTACTTTCTTTTTTAAAGAGAAAATAGCCACTGAACAGCCCTTGAAGCTTGGGGCTAGTGTCTAATTCCACTTGAAGAGCTTTGTTAGAAAATCGCAGTATTTTTCTGAGAGAAAATAGAACAAACAAGGCTTGTAATTAAAAGCCATTCAGGCAGCTTTGATCCTTCTCTCTGCATCTTCACTTACCAAACACAAATGCCAACAAGGACTCATGGCAATATTTACAGTCACTATTTTTGGCCTTTGCCTTTAAATTAACTCCTCTTCCTCGCTTCCAGTCAAAAGAAGGGGGAGGGAGGGAAATGGGGCTTTTCAACAGGTGTTTCTTTAGAAAGAATTTTTTGGAGGATTCCTGATATCATAGAATAATTAAGTTTAGAGAAGCTCAACGAGTCCAACTATCACACACTAGCCACACCACCACATTCACCACTACACTAAATGAAATGTCACACACAGAGGTTTTTTGAACACTTCCAGGGATGGTGACCCCACCACTGCCCTGGGAAGCCTTTTCTAGGGCTTGACCACCATTTTGGTGAAAAAAATATTTCTGATAATCTAATCAAACCTCTAAATATCTAAAAAAATCTAAAAAAAAAAAATCTAAACATATTTCTAATATCTAATCAAACCTCCCCTGGCACAACTTGAGGCCATTTCCTCTCATCCTGTCACTCCACAATGACAAACCTGGAGCTCCTCTGGAGACCTCAGAGCTGCCATAGATCAAATTTATCATCCCAAAACTGCCTCCAGGCACAGCCTCAGCTGCAGTGGTGGTGTGGATGGGACAAGATCCACACGCTCTGCCCTAGGCATGGACAGGGAGCTGCCAGGGCCATGTCCCACAGCCCACAGGGGATCCTCAGGTGAGCTCCTGACTCACTGGGAGAGGAATCCAGCCTGGAAAGTCCCAGCAGCAGGTGGGGATGTCAAACCTTGATGTGCTGAGACCCTCTGAAGGCACCAAACTGGGCTGGTTTCTCCCAGAATTGGCAGTACAGCCAGTGGGTTGTCATTTCATTGGGTTTATGGTGGGACCAACAGCGGCTCATCAGCATCCAGGGGCTCCCAGCAGTCCCAAGGAAACAAGGTGAGTGCTACAGGTGTCAGGTTGTACAGGGAAGGGACAAATTCTCTTCCTTGGCTTGATTTGAACACTGTCTTCTGGATGTCCTTCTGCTTCTCATCTTTCACAGTCCAAGGTTTTGCTTATCCATGTTTAATTTTTATTTCCATATTTTCCTCACATCAAGATGCTTCTGAGAGCCACGCCTTCAACTCTCAGTGAGGTATTGTTTCTTTTCTCACCCAAAAATCGTGACCAGCCTTGGGGAGGCAGTGTGAGACTGTGTAAGACCCAGGGGACTGGAGCTTCCCGGGAGAACAAGCTGCAGCACGGCTCGGATGAGGACAATTGATCCAAACAGACAATATTGCTGCGGCATGAAGATTTAAAAAGCAACAACAGCTTCTGATCCCCCACCCTAGCTGAGATGCCTGCATGGAAAGCCTGTGGTGGGAATATGAGCCCTAATTCCTACAAGTGGGAATATGAGCCCTAATTCCTAAAAATGGGAATATAAGCCCTAATTCCCGGTGGCTGCCCCGCACCTTTGCACCCATTGATGCAGCACACACTGTTCCAGAAGGAAATCCACCCAGCTTTGAGGCTGAGCTGACTCTGTGCATGGCTGGGAAGGGGTTAGGAGGAGGAGGAAAGCCTGGGTTCCTAATTCAGCCTCCCTGCAGACCCCAGACAGGGTGCTTGCTTTAGGAAGGGATTTATGCAGTGAATCGCTAATGGGGTTTGTTTTCCTGCTTCCAGTGTTCAGGATGCAGCCGATGTGGGCTGGTGTGACAAGCCAGCCCCAGCAGTGGGAGGAAATTCAAAGGAACGAGCTGGCGTGTGGGGTTTCCCTGGGCAAATCTTGTGCTGGGAGTGGGCAAGCATCTCCCTGGAGGTGTTTTCTGCTCTCCCAGAAGGAGCCGAAGCAGCCTGGCTTCTGATGCTGTGCTCCGAGGGTCTGCCCAGGCGCAGGAAGCCCGAATGTGCTGTTTCCCCGCAGGAGCAGAGTGCCAGGCTGTATGTGAGGCTGAAGATGCTGCGATGGGGGGGATGCAGCGATGCTGAGCTGAAAGCAGCGAGTGCCGCTTAGTGCCGCCGGGCTGAACCGCACCGGGGCTCCGCGGGAGCTGCAGCCTCCCCTGGGCTCGGGAGGGCACCTGGACAGCCCAAATCCTTCTCCCCCGGGAGCCTGGCACCCGCACGAGCGGCCAAGGCTCCTGTCGGGTGTTTGGCATGGAGAAAATCGCGGATGCAGCAGGATGCTGCCATAGGGAGATGCTGAGATGAGGCTGCCCGTGCTCAGAAAGGGAAGGGGCAGGGGATGCAAGAAACGTCTGGAAATGCCCGTGGAGGGTTCAGAGAGGAGGGAACCAGACTCTCCTCAGTGATATCCAGTGACAGGAGACACGAACTGAAACATGGAAAGTTCCATTAAATCACAGGAAGGAAATTCACTGTTCAGGTGGTGAAGTACAGGAACAGGTTGTCCACTGTAGCATCTCCATCCTCAGAGACATTCAAACCCGAGTGGACACAGTGCTGAGAAATTTAACCCTGCTTGAGCCATGCTGTGACTGTGACTATCATATCATTTTTTCCATTTAATGGAAAAAACTCCAGCTATATCATTGTCATGTCTGAAGTGGTTAACTCACACTGAAAAGCTCCTTTCCATGCAAAAAAATACAGTAGTTTTTCTACTTAATAAAATATATTGCCTTTCCTAGAGCCCCAGTGCCAGTGAACAGCGATGTTTCAGCTGATTGGGCAGCTTGTGTGAGAGGTGACATAATTTGAGTCAGTTTTCTCACACAGAGAGGTTTTTCCACCCGGGAAACCCATTGCCAGCAGGTGGCAACCACGCCAAAGCAAAATTCCTGGAGAAGGTTTGCCTGGAAGAATGTGTTCTCCTTCATTGTTCTACCACAGCTAGCACCTTTAATATGGAGAAGGCAACAGAGTGATCTTGTGTACACACATCTGTTTTTAGTTTTCCATCAATTAAATTGGAATCCCGAGGTATCGAGGGTTGTCAGTTTGGGTGTTGGGGTGCTCAGGGCACTGAATTTCCCCAAGCAGTCTCACCTGGGGTCTCCACCCACACCCACCCATGGCTCTGGGAGCCCATTTAAGCTGAGAACTGCAGCCTCCTTTCCTTTTATGTTCCCTGTACTGCCTTTTCCTGGGGGAATTTGGACAGGTAAGAGCCAAGCTTGGTGCCTGGGGTCGGAGGAAAGCTTAAAAGAAATATTTTAGCTATGACAGCCTTCCTAACAGCAGTAAGATACAAACTTCACTACTAGCAGGGCTAAAGGGTGTGAGAATGAGTTTTCCAAGCTTTCTATATGGAGTTTCTGATCTCCAGACTCTTCCAGTCAAGTTCTTTTGTTCCAATACTTTTGTTCAAGTATTTTGACTATTTATCTGTGAAAGAAGAAACTTTATATCTGCAGTGCTCACTACAGTCATACTTATGGCTTACAAACCACCTTAATTTTGTTACAAACCTGCTGTGTTTATTTTATAATAGGCAAAATGCAATATATATAGCAAAGATATGGCACAAGTAGCATAAATTTTCTCTTGTGAAAGAAGGACCAGTCTCTTTATTCCCCCATGAGGTTTATTTCATTACTCACTCTTAAATAAATATGTATTTGACACTTTACAGGAACAACTAGTTCAAAATTATTTCTAACACAAGTTCTCGCAGTTGTTATAGTATTTGTATGGTGTGCTGTTTGGCACCATTTTTGAGACTCAAATCTTCCTTTTGGTCTAAATTTAACAAGTCAGAAAAGAGGAAATTTGTGGTGGGGTGGAAGATGGACAATCCTTCAAAATCAAAAGAAAGCCAAAACACACAGGAACATACACGAACATTGAAAATAGTTTCTTTTCTCTTCTAAATACTCATCCTCTCTTTTACAGATGTTTCATTGAAAGTGCTCATTAGCTCTGCTCCATTAAACAATCCTCCCTAATAACTCAGTGATAAAGAACTGAGCTTTGCACTCCTCTGGAAATTGGTCTCCAGCCTGTCCGTGCTGTACAGCAGATGGCAATAAAGGACCACTCTGTGGCAGAAGCACACCCCTGAAAAGGAAATGTTCTGTCCTTAGTAATTCAGGGGGTGAAATTAAAATCAGGGTCTAGAAATGCAAGTTGGTGGGAGCAAAGAGGGGAAATACAAGAGTTGCAAGTGGGCAGGACAAACCCTGTTGCTGATGAGGGTTACAAACAGACCACACATTACATATAAACCAAAGAAAGGACGTTGTGCATTCATTGGCCACTCCTCCAGTCTGCAAAGTTTCTCCTGAAAAACCCTGGAAGGGCAGGGACCTGCCAGCCCCAGCCCCCTGTTCAAGAAGTTCTGCATTCCAGCAGCTTCCGGAAACTTTTCCGAAAACTGTCATCCAGGAAAGCGTACAAGAAAGGATTCAAGCATGAATTGGCATAGCTTAGGCTGGTGATGAAGTAGGGTATCCCAATGACCATGGAGGTCTGGGGTAAGTCAGTGGTCAAAGCCACGATGGTAGCCAGGTGGAAAGGGGTCCAACAGAAGAGGAACACAGCCAGGACTATGAAGACCATGATGGTGACTTTCTTCTTGGCTTTGTCCAGGGCTCTGGCATTGGAGTTCAGGTGCATGTTCCTCAGCTTGTAGAGCATCATGGTGCAGAGGATGCAGATGGTGGATACTGGAATGGCAAAGCCAAGGATGAGGGTGTAGATCCTGCTGGCTTTGAACCAAAACCTCTCAGGCTTGGGGAAATTGAGACCACAACTCTTGATCTCCAGGTCGTCAGTGTAGACATTGGCAAAGATGATGAAAGGGAGGACTATGATGCTGACCAGGATCCAGATGCACAGGCTGACAATCCTGGCTGCTCGGTACGTGCGGTGGGGCATCCTCTTGGACCTGACCGTAGCCAGCACCACCAGGTACCTGTCTATGCTCATCACTGTCAGGAAATAAATGCTGGAGAAGATATTGTAGTGATCTATGGACAAGATGACCTTGCAGAGGATTTTTCCAAAGGGCCAGTAGCGGAGGAGGTGCTCTGCAATATTGATGGGCAAGACAAGGGTGAACAAGTCATCAGCGATAGCGAGGTTCAGGATGAACATGTTGGTCACAGTCTTCATCTTGGGGGCCTTGAGGATCACATAGATGACAGCAGTGTTGCCTGTGAGCCCCACCGCACAGATCACAGAGTAGATCACGGGCAGGACAATGTAGAAATCAGCTGCCTGCTCTTGGAGGGTGAAGTTGAACCTCATGCTGTTTTCCAGCTAGCAGCTGTTGCCTGCGTTGCTGCAGGAGCTGTTCAGATCATCCCAAAAGATGTTTCCCATGCCTATTGACCACAGACCACCTCCAGATACCGCTGAAAGCCTCACTAGCCCAGAAGTGAGAGGTTTTTTGCTTGGTTGGGATATTTTCCCCCTCCTGTGAGAAGCAGCTGTTACCTCATTTAGATGCAGCTTATTTTCAAAGGTGAGTTGTGAGGCTTCTTGGACCACCTAACTTACCTCTCCCCCCCGTTGGAGAAGTTAGATTTTGAAGTGGTGATGGGAGAAGAAAATGTTTGGAAGACATAAGGCTCCATGAACCAAGAGAACAAGAGAATAATGTCTTTCTAAAGAAGTCAAGGAACTCTTCTTTCTGAGAGCATTCCGGTGAGCTTTGGCTTTTCTTTGCTGGGGGAGTTGAGCGGCTCTCATTCAGCTGTCTAAAGTGACAGTTCTTTTGGGGCTGGCAGGAACAAGGAGGCAGAAGGGGGAATTTCTTGCCTGGCTGGCTGTTCACAGCCCTTGGAGGACTGGAGGGATGGCTGCAGTTTCTCTGGCACAGCTCTTGCTTTCCGTGCTGGAGCAGAAGTGTTCCAGTGGTAATTAGCGCCTGCCTTTGTGTGGAGTTCAGGCTCTTCATGGACAGCGATTTCACAAACAATGAAGAAGTTTCTGACACTGCTACTCCCCACTCCCAGGGTCCCCTAGCAAAAGAAGGAGGGGGAAAAATAGTTCAGGGAGTATTTCTGAAATTAACATTTAAAGGGGATTTCCCTGCAATCAAAGTACACCTTTAAGCAAGGGTGAGTTATGAACTTACTCACTCTGAAAACCATCCCCAGTACGAACAACTGGCAGTCCCCCAAATTTGGCACAGATAGACAAACCTGTACATCTCAGAAGTTCAGGATTAATCGGGGAAGAGAGAGAAAAGTACCCTGAAAGAGACACAGCAGGAATCATCTCACCTGTAGCAGTCACCACATCCATCACTATTGCCTGACCCATACTTCCAAGAATTCCTCCACAGGGAATGAACAAAAAACCGACCCCTATCCCCCTCCACCATGAAGATCAAAGGTTTGGCAACCGGTCCCAGGCTCTGCAGAGAGAAGTGCCTCACTTCTGCCTTTTGTTGTCGCACAGCAGTAAAGTGAGCTGGACTGCCGGCGCTGGGGATGGGGAGTGAAGTGTCCCTTACCTGGGAAGCGGCTCCTCTGCCTCCTCCAGCACCTGCTGCTCTCACTGGTGAGCCTCTTCCCTCTGATCCGAGCTGGAGGAGGGTCTCTGGGCTGCTGACGTATGGGGATTTGCAATCAGATCAACACGATGCTTCTGTGTGTGCGTGTTGTGTGCCTGACCAATTAGCACTTGCTCGGATCGGGGAAGGGGGGAAAAAAGGGTTTTCTCTCTGCAGGGTTATTGAAAGAGTAAATACGGTGGATGTTTCCTTCAGGAATGAGGGAGATGTGGAGGGACACAGGCAGCACTCAGGACTGGCTGAGTGAGGGATGAAAGGATGGGAAGCAGGGGGTTAAACTGCTTCAATAGGGAACAGTGGCTGGTTTTAACAAAGGGAGCAGGAGGAGGGTGAGCTACATTACAACACGCAAAATAAACAAATAAACAGATGTACCTTGCCAGATCTGTGCTGTTTTTGGCTGCTCTGGGGGAGTTTGGCTGAGTTCCTCCAGCTGGGTCTCTGATCCGGCTTTGGAAATCCAGTGAAATCCTTCAGATGTGCATCAGGAGGTGCAGGAGTCCCGTGAAGCTTCTTGGAAATGCACCCCAGGTTATAGAGCAACAATGTAAGATCACTTTACCAGCATGTTCCTAAAGAAAAAAAAAAAGAAAAAGGAAATCCAGAGTCTTTTGATTCTCTTTTAGTCTTTTAAGTATTGCCTGACCTTTGTTTCGAGACAAAGCAAGGGAAAACAGGAATCCATCACTGCCATGCCTGGCTGAGTGCATTAAACCAGGAGGGCCAGCTCATAGATCTGAGCCAGTAGCCAAGAAGTGTGTCTGACTTTGCTCCTCTTTTTGGATGTTTTATATTCTTCTGGCAAGATTATTGTGCACCAGTAGCTGGGTGGGAGTAAAACATTTCATTGCACTTCTTAAAGACATGGCTATAACCGACTTCAGCAGATGGGATTTTTTTTTTTTTTTTAATGTACAACTCTTCAAGATATTTCCTTGACCAAAATCTAAGCAGACATTGGGCTTAAGGAAAATGAAACAGGAATTATATTGTCCAATTATATTGCATAGGAATGATATGGATGATAGTTCTTCAGATGAAACACCCCTGGAGCTTTCTTCTTGCCTGTTTTGGGAAAGCTGGTGTGGTTTATAAGGAGTTGTAAATGAAGCAAGGCTTTGGTAGGTCTGCAGGGGGAATGCAGTTTCCAGGAATTGCTGTTGTCTTTTTTCAGAGAATAGCATACAGACGGCAGAAAAATTCAGGAGAATGTGATGTTACATTTGCTGATCTGTAACTATTCCCTGGGACAAAAGGGTTTTAAAGTATTTTTCATCCACAATCCTTTGAGGCTTTCTGTTTTTCAGCATAAAGTATATCTCTGGTCTCTGGGATAGTTTAAAAGCTGTTCTTTTTTTCCCAGTCTATATTATCTTGGAATTAGCTGCCATGGCCAGGGGTTGTGTGCCTGGGTGCTGTGTGTTTCAGGAGCTGTGGTGCTGATGATGGTTCCTTGTGCTTTTACCCTTTCCTTGTGCCTTACTCCTCATTATCCATAGTGAACATGCTCTCCGTGCCTTGGTTAGGATGTGCTTGATTAAAATAACCTGTCAGAGATGAGATGGAGACTAATTAAAGCTCATTGCCTGGTGTGGGTACAGGGGCTTTTGCTTATATGCCCCAAACAAATTACTGGCACTTCCTTTCAGAACTACTTGCCTGGTTCTCCAATAAAACTTGTTTGCTTTGGGGAGGACAATTGCCAACAGATCTAAATTCATGTAGGGGATTGCTTTGCAGTAGGAACTGTTCTATCAACAGAGAAAATATTTCTTCTGTGCATCTCTGGGCTCGACCAGGGCCAGGGGCTGTGCACAGGGGAAACAGATCTATTCATATTGGTGTGATGAGGAGTGCTTGGAGAGAATGTTTTACTCTTCTTGTCTTCTCTGGCTGGGCATTCCTTGATTATAAATATTACAGTGGCATAAAGCCCTGGAAATCACTGGTTTGGAAATGCTGCTACAAAGGGTACGAGCTGCCTGGACCTATTTTTGTGCCAACAGCTCCATCATCAGCACAGTGCAGCAGGGACAAAGAGTTTATTCCTGGCAAATCTGTGCCATGGAGATGGACTTTGCCTCTTGAAGCCCATGTTCACACTGTGCTGCTTGGGTCAGCTGTGCAAACAAAGAAAAGGCAGCATTTTAGGGAGGGGAAATCCCTGCCAATGCTAAATCAGTGCTGCTTTATTGCCTTCCTAAAGCTGATGCGCTGCTGGCTCCAGACAAAGGCCATCCATCATTTTGGAATTATGGACAACCTGTTTTGTTGGGCTCCTGCTGCTGTCAAGGAGTCAAGTTCATCTCAAGGACACAGATATACAATCAATAATCTGTTTACCAAAACAAAATGTTCTCGGCTGGCTGTCTTGCAGTCACTGGTTATTAAGGTGATTTATTTGTATGAAGTGTTCAGGCTTTTAAAAGCATTGCAGGTTAATAATAGAATCAGGGAGTAGTTTGGGTTGGAAGGGACCTTTAAAGGTCATCTAGTGCAACCCCCCTGCAATGAGCAAGGACATCATCAACCAGATCAGATTGCTCAGAACTCAACCATCCCACCTGACCTTGAATGCTCCCAGGGATGGGGCATTTACCACCTCTCTGGGTAACCTGTGGTAGTGCCTCACCATCCTCATTGTAAAGAAATTTCTTTCTTATATCTAATTTAAATCCACCCTCCATCTGTTTAAAGCCATTCCCCCTTGTCCTACCACAACAGGACCTGCTGTCCTGAAAAATGTCCAGAACTGATTACATCAAATGGGCTGAAATTGCTTCTGGTAAGGTAAGTGTGCCTGGTCAGGCTATTTGTAGGATAACACTCACCCACAAAGCTGGGATGTCCTTCTGATTCCCCCCAAAACCTTCCCAGCCTTATTGAGCCAGGCTGGCTTAGGCAGGTGATGGTGCTCACCTTGTAGGACAGCTCAGGGAACCAGGCAAGAGCTGCAGGGCAAATGTCGCCATCGGTAAACTGGTGAATTGTGGCAAAGAAAGTGCTTTTGAATGGTGATAATTGTCACAGATCCAGGGGCTGGTGACACATCCTGCCCGCCTGAAAGCTGCAGTGAAGGCAAAGGGGTTCAGGAAGCGATTTAAGGAAAATGGGAGTCCATAAACAGCCTGTTTTTGTCAGGGAAAGCACATATCAATAACTGCCCCGTCTGGCTCTGCAGGGGAGCAATCCACACAAACCGTGCAGCAATTTCCTCAGACCAGCTGTGATGGGGAATAAAAGCTGCAGCCCTGGGAGCTGGTGGGTGGCTGGCTGGAGCTATTTGCTCCCTGCCAGCCAGGAAAGAGGTTGGGAGGCTCCTGCAATGGGTTACCCTCATTCCCAGCACTTCTTGGAGACCCTGGCTCTTTTACCACACCTTCCCCAGCCCCACCAGTCGTGGAGGGGAAGTGGCATTGCAAGAGGCTGCCTGGCTGCCAGCAGGAGCTGTGCTGGCAGGTGTGTTAATTAAGGGAGCTCTGGTAGAGTACTGGTGACAGTGGGAGCAAGGACACGGTGCCAGTCTTGCTGCAGTTAATACCTAACTGTGAGAATCTGAGTGCAGAGGGAATGCTGCTTTCAACACCCTCGTTTCCTCTCCCACTCCCCCCTGGTCCGGGTTCGAGCAGCCTTGCTCCAGAGAGAAATTAAAATCTGCTTCCATTCCAGGATGCTTTTACTCTCCAGCATTTATTCCTACTTTTCTCCAGGGCTGGAAGTGAGGGCGTACTTTGGTTGGTTTGCTGCCCTGAGCCAGCTCAGTGTGCTGAAAGCAGAGCCCTTTGGAAGAGGGAGATTTCTGGAAGTGGACTGTCCCTTTTCCAGTGCTGCTCATCACCTTTGTGGGGTGTGAGGGGCTCAGGGCAGTGGCTGGGGCTTCCCTTGTGTCAGTGCTGCCATGAGGAGAGGGCAAAAACTGTCCCATGGCTCTGACTGTGCCAGAGGTGCTGCTGCCTCATCCTCCTGAACTCTGGAAGCAGGAGAAGCTAATCTGCTGCATCAATCTATGGGTCAGTTAGTCCTCTGGACTTGGAGCTTTTGTGCTTCCCTATCTCAGAGTTCTTCCATTAGCCCATGTGAGTGACAACTTTTGTGTAATTTGTCTGTGGGACCTGTGAGGAAAAAGCCTTGGATGTGATGGGATCTGGTGCTGCAGTACTCTGGGGTACAGCTGATTGCTTCCTTTTGGAGTTCTCTTGGCCATGGATTTATTAACAGGGCTCTGTTTCCTGCTGGTTGCCTTTATCAGATGTGCACAGAGGGTGTGCAAGGGCATTCCTCAGCACAGCTGAAGATTAAAACATAAGGAGGAATCCTAGTTTGAAAGGATGAGAAAACAAAACCAAAATAAAAAGATATTTTTTACCCAAAGTTAGCATGAGTCAGCAGGTAGGAATCAGCTCTTCCCTGGACCCCTGTCCTTCCAGTGCTGCTGGCAGATGAGGGTGTCCTGCAGTGCTGTGATCCATCAGCATTCCTGGCAGGAATATACATTATTTAGTTGCCATTAAGCTGGTTGTAACACAGCTGCTAAGAGCCCTTGGTATCTGCCACGTCCAAGTGAGAGGAGTTGTTATTTTGACTTTTTTAATGCCATCTGAACTTTCACTTGTGAAAAGTCACCCTTCTGTCATTGCTTGACCTGCTTGGAAAAGCTGTGACTCTTTACAAACATCAGCACTGCAACAGGGCTATAATGCATCCTTGGAAAAACAGCCAGGAGCCCTTCAGGGATCTCACCGGGGAGCAGGCTCTGTGCAATATATTCCAATATCTCTAAGCAACAGCTTAATGTGTTGCCTTGTCTGCTTAAGTAGCAGAGCTCCTCTGGCCTAAAAGCCTCATCACCAGAGGGTTATGGAGTGCAAATTGCTGCTGAATGAATTTGCTGCTTTGTTCACTCTGGTTTCCCTTCCCTTTTGTGTGTGCTATGACAGTGAAATGACTCATCTTCACCTTAAGATCATGTTTTGGAGAAATGGTCTAATATTTTGTACAATGCTCAATGTAAAAAACCCCAAACCAACAAAACAGATGAAATCTGTTTCCTGGAACAACGTTTTCCAGTGCAATTACACAGAGCCAACTCCTTTCTCCACACTCTTTTGGGCAACAGACATTGCGGAGTACAAAGTTTACAATACCATCAACTATTGTAAGGAAAAGAGGGAAAAGCAGAAGGAAAAGAAGCAAAAGCAGGTTTGAGCTTAGTGAAACCTGATTCTGGCTTTGGGCTGCAATAATTTATTACAGCTCTGTTTTACAATTAATGCCAGCCTGACCTACTTAAATAGAACATCATAATTCTTGTGGCCATGTATGTGGTCATGAAAATTCAGTGCTAAGAGCGTGAGCCATGTTGGTTATGTCAGTGTGATGGAGAAAAATGTAATTTGGATAACTCAGGTGAATTGAGTAGGAAATGGTGTGCTATAAAATGCATAAAAATAATTAAAATGCAAAAGATAAAAGGAAAAGGGAAGGGATTACTGCAAGATGGGGTTTATGGCTGGTGCTCTCTGCTTATCGGGACCCCATGGTCATGGCCATAGTGGGGATGTTAGGGACTGGATTCAGTGTGGGTCCCAGAAACAGCCAAAACAGCAGTGACAGTCAGGAACACCTGGCTCTCCTTTCTTTAAAATCTGATTTCAGGCCCCAATTTAATTCCCTGGGGATTTAAGCTGTGAGACCTTTGAGTCTGTGTGCTGGGTAAATAAAGCCCCCATCAGAAATCATATTAATGCAAATTATAGGTGACCACACCAAAAAGAAGTTTTGGATGCTTATGGAGGAGAAGCAGAAAAAGCAAAGAAATAAAGATACTTCTGTGTTTTCCACAGGGAATAATTTCTGAAGTGCAGCGCTCCCCAGGCCATGCAGGGCCTCCTGCCAAGGGGAATGATTTCAGACAAGTGCTGACTGTGTGGGAGAGGGTGTTTTGTGTTGGAGGGCTGAGTTATCACTGAAGTTTTTCACTTCTAATACTTGGTAATATCAGTGTCATTTTGTCAGTAAGGAGCACACTCAGTGTCTGAGACATCTCCATCTCCACCTGCTTCACAACTCCACTTGAAGGCAGATGAAAATTATTTCCTTGTAAATGACGTGTTTTCAACAAATTCTGCAAACCCTTGCTGAGGCTCCTTGCCATGAAGTTGATTTTCTATTTATTTTTTCCTATTTTTTTTTTCTAATAAGAAGAATTGCTTTCTTGCAAATGTTAGGTAAATTTTTCCCTTCCTGGGATGTCAGGAGGTGCACATCCTGTACAGAAACACTCCCCAGCTGCATCAATAACCTTTTTGTACTGTTCAGTGAGTCCTAGAAAACTGCAGAGCAGTTTTGTGTCTCTGCAGGTTACTTGGCAATCAATTCTCCATCTCTGATAAATCCTAATTTACAGGGAGGATGTGACGAACTCCCTCCTCTGCAATCAGGAGTTGGCAGTGCCCATTCTTCTGCAAATTTATGGGTTCAGCAGAATAATATCATAGGAACAGAGGTGTTGTGCAGCATTCCTGCTTGATTTGCTCCTCATTTCATGGGGCAGACAGCAGCATTCTACAGCCCTAAAAAGGGCAGGGAATTTTCTGGACTGGGAAGAAAAGCATCCTTGAGAGAGGCAGAATATGATGCTGTTACCCATGGCTGGTGTTCCCCCCTCTGTTATCAAATTTCCCTCCCTTGCTGCCCTGGGGCACCTGAGAATGGGTGATGTAGTGATGTTTTCCATAATGAAATCAGTCAAAGAGTTTGTGGACTTCTTTCCAGCATGAAAACGAACCCTGTTCTGCTGGTTGTATGAGGGAAAAATTATTTCAGGCAGAGAGAGGCAAGAAAAAGGTGAGAGACCAGTGAATTTTTTTCCATGTGGCTGCAGGGAGGGAGAACAATTGTGGTGTGGAGATGCATTGTTAATGTAAAAGCCACAAAAGCAACCCAAACAGGGAGTGAGCATCACTGGAACTGCACCTCTGTCAGTAAGGGATGGATCCCTCCTGCTCTTTCTCCTGTCTGGGGCACCTGTGTGGGGCTGGTTGTCCCTGTCATTTACCTTTTGATTGCACAACCATTTCTTAGAAAACAGCTGGCTCTTCAGACTCTCCTGGGCATTCAAGTGAGTCCAGGAGATGTGGGGGTGAGCTGGTAAGTGGGCTTGGATGATCTTGGCTGTTAGGTGTTGCTACGTTTCCTGATGCTGGTCTCCAAAGCAATCCCTGGCACGCTGCTTTTGTGGAAGGCAGAAGAGCTCATGAGAAAAATGCACTTGAAATTACCTGTTCTGGGGAAATGCAATGAATTTTCTGCTAGGAACTGCTTGTGAACAAAGATGGAGCCTGAATTAGGGATCTGCCCTTGTGGGGGTCCCTTGCACTGACACAAAGCTCTCTGTGCCTCTCAAGAGGGTTGCCACCATGCAGAAACATGTCACTTCGGTGCAGGGAGGGGGATTTGACATCACAAAACATCGAGGGGAAAAACATCGAGGCAAATTCTCCTTTTCTGGTCAGGAAAACCAGAGTGTGTGCCTGCTGTGTTCCACGAGTAGGAAATCAATTGCTGAGGGATTTCTGCTGGGAGATTTGTGCTTTATGAAATTCCTGCCAGGGGCAGAGGACTGGGGAGCTGGAAACGATAGCGCTGTCTTCCTCCCCTCTGCTTCTTTAATTGTTTGTAGTGATTTAATAAGCAGCACTATTCTTCCCTGCAGCAAACACAGACAGGTGGCATTTTATTACCTTTATTAGGGCCCCTGTTTGGAATTTCTTTGCTGTATTTCCTTCTTTGTAGGCTTGGCCCAAAACTTGGAGAGATCAGTGCGAGAACTGGACTTTGTGCTGTCAACATTCTGAGTGTTGAGCCAGCACCAAATCCATGCAATTATATGGGAAGGAAATAATAAGGACAAATGACATGATTTAAACAAAGAAATGCTCCTGGCTTTGGCATTTTATGTACATAAATGCACACCAGAAGAGGAAGAGCAAAGCAGGTACAAGCTCCCAGTACTTGCAGAAGAATGAATGGAAATAACTTCCTGTTTAGGCTGGAAACTAGGAGAAAATTTGTACCCATCAGAGGGATGTTGAAGTGGAGCAGCTGCCTAGTGACAACAGATAGGTGGAGAAGTGAAACCCCAAATTAAAGGCTTTTAATGTGGAGTTTTTTGGATACTGAGGTCTTTACAAACAGATCATGTGAGTCCCATGGGCAATGCAGGTGGATTCCCAGGGGAATTCTCTGTCCGGTACCAGGGATTGGCTGCCCTGGTCCCACAGAGTGATCTGGGTTGTACCTGATGGCCCAGCAGAGCTTGGGGAAATGCCTCAATGTTTGTTGGATTTGAATGGCATTTGGGTCAAATCAAATTTCTCCTCTGAGGAATGGAGTCTTGACCTCTCACAGGTTTCACTTGAACATTTCTTTAATCTGTCCCCCACCCCAAAACCCCCAGCAGATCCCCTGCTCCTGCCACTCTGTGTCTCCCACAGCTGAGATCCTCAGAGCTTTTCCCTTACACTAAAAGAAGTGGAAATCGGCTGGGTTTTGTTACCTCTTGGCAACAAAATTGTCTCCTATTGTGCAGCTCAGGGGGAAAGAAACCTCTTCCTCCCTTCAGTCTGCTGCCACAAAGTATTTTGTTCCTCTTTGTGAAGAACCAGGAAGAAACACTTCTTTTTAAGATGAGGGAGCCCAATTCAATTCCCTTATCATTCTGAGCAAAATAACCCAGTTATTTATGTTGAAAGTCACTCCAAAATTTTGAAGAGATCTTTTTAGAAAATATTTCTCTTGGTGACTGATTATGAGTGGGTATGGGAAGAAACTCTTTGCATTGAACCACTCAAAGCAGTAATTTCTTCCCAAAGAGTAGATGTAATTATATTTTGTGGGTGAAAAAAAATAAGTAGTAGTGGACCAAAGGAGCTTCAAGCTGATCTCTATTTGCTGCCAATGACTGAATTAAATGCACAGGGTTCCTATCAGCTCTGCCAGACAAAACGTTGTATTTGGGTTATTGGGGGTTTTGTCAGAAATCTTTGTAGCATGAATAGTTCATGGACTTATCTCTGCTGGCTTCAGCCATTCCTGCTGTCCATCATATCTTGCTATTATAAGGCAGCTCTTTTCATTATGTTGTCTTTTAATTCAGATATCTGAGCCTTTTTCTACTTCTAGACCCACTTTTCAGTAGGACAAACATTTTCTTATCTGTGAGTGTATTCAGTGGTGGCCACACAAGTGAAGGTAAGGAGCTGGCAGGTGATAATTTATGAAACTTTCTATAATGGAAAAAACTCAGCATTCAATTTCCATCTCCTTAGAAATCTCTATTTCTTTTCTTGTCTCTTGTGCTCTTTGTGGCTGGTCTGAGTTTAGTGCTTGGAAATGCAATTATATGGATTCCAATTCTTTTGAGAGAGAATAATCTTGTATACAAAGCCAAATAAATTTAACTTTTCAATATTAGAGCAGTTTGACATCCAGGTTGGGGACCTGGCAGTGGTTAGTGCCTGGCCAGCCTCAGAACACAGAGTTTGATTTAGGTGAAACTTCATTCATTGGAGACAAAGTAAAATTGCCTCTTATTTGCTCAGCACTAAAAATCTATCTGAAGCTGATTGCCAAGACTTGCTGCTGAATGATGGGATTAACTCCTGCAATGGCACCATGAAATGAGAGACGGGGAGAGGAATATTAAAAAAAGGCATTTCCAACCATGTGCAGGCCCTCATGTCCTGCTGTTGGCTTGGTCCTGTCAAAGGGGCTGATTTTGATGGTTTTAGAGGCACTAACCTGGGCAGTGAAATGCACCTCAGGCAGAAATTGCTTCTCTGGTGTCTGCAAGTGCCTTTATCTCCCTTTGTACTCCTCAGAACTGAAATCCTGCACAGACTGAGTGAATCTGAGGCTTTGGGAAGGCTCAGTGGTGATAGATTTTGGTGAGACTTGAGTCAGGAGATGGAAGCAGCAGCTGAAGATGCTGTAATCTTCATCCTTGGGCTCTCCTGCAGGCTGATGCGGTGTGAAGGAGGCAGGGATTCCATAAAGCAGCTTCTGTAGCTCCTGAGGGAAAAAAAAAACAAGTGGAAAGTTCTTTAATTTGTTAGAGTTTCAGGCTGTGCTGCACCTCAGGGCCAGGCTCTGCCCCTCTCTGCTCCAGCTGGTGCTTCCCTCTGTGGTTTTTATTTGCAAACCACCTCTCTGACCAGCTTCCACTTTGCTTTAAAAATTCAGCACCACATTTGTGGCTGAATGGGTCCCAGAGCTGGGGAGAAGGGTTTGAGATGCAATTTGCATCACAGAGTTGTTACAGCAGGGAAATTGTCCCATCCCTCCTGTGCCTGGAGCTGCTAATCTTGTTCTGAACATTGAAAAACTCTTCAGCTTCTCTCATTATACCTAAATTTGATTACTGCTTTGATTTCACACCTCTTTCACGCAGGCTTTTCCTCTCTCCTTGGCTGGAATTCTCTGAAAAGATAAATTTTATCAAGCCTTGGGACAGTTCCCATCATCTATCTCTGCTCCAAATGCTGCTTTTAATTATCTTGGCAACCTGAGCAAGAGGGAAACTGGGAGGAGTTTAGTGAGAAGAAAAGGAAGGCACAGAGGCCGAAGTGTAAATGCAGAGTATGGGTCACCAGACTCTGCAGTATTGAGGGGGTCTGGGCCGTGCAAACTGATGTTTTTCTCTGTGAATGGCTGATTCCTTCTGTATCTCCTCCGGAAATTCCTGTGCACGAGGGCTGGTGCTGGAACTGCAGCCACACAAACTCCCCATGGAGCTGTGTGGGACACAGTGGGAATCATTTATTTGCTGCTTTTGATGAAAAGTTGTGACATGAACCTCAGTGTCAGGGAGGTGACACGTTAATGCTGCTGCTGTCAGACAGTGCCCACACACTCTGTCTGGAGACAGCTTAGGAGAAGATGAAGAAAAACCAGGATTAAATCCCATGTGCCACTGAACTCTATCAGAGATAAACTGCTTGGAGTGAAGTCTGTGAAGTGACTGGGGAGAGCTGGATGAAAGGGACAGCTCTGAGAAGTGTGTGGTACGTCAGTGATGTCCTAACACTCATCTTTGCACAGAGATGAAAAAGTATCAGTTTGCATGGCCTGAGTGTCTGGGTGTGGAAACTGTGTGTTGCACCAGCTGTGCTGAGCTCATCTGGCTCTGAAATATCATCTCTGCACCTTAGCCAGGAACAGCATCACAGTTCTGAACAGATTAATAAAAATCAGTCACAACCCAGAAGCAATACACATCTGTGGCAGGTGAGGAGAGCAAAAGCTTTCATTATTGTTCAATAAAAAAATCGTCTCTCTTGACATTAAAATGCTTTAGTTTCAGCTCTGCCCCAGACTATCAATGTCAAGTGTTTCTCTGGGTGTTGAGGGTAGGTTCTCCCCCATAGCTCTCTGCAAGTTGGTGCTAATTAATAATGTTCTGTCAGGTTCAGATGTTTTGGTGCCTGACCAGGGAGTGCAGAACAGGGATTACAAGTGCTGACATTTACTGTACTAGAAAGTCCAAGGGAAAAATTTGTGCCAATTAACACCTTTAACTAGGAGGATCAATTCCTGTTGTGCTTGTACCAGAGTCTGAGCACAGACAGGGTTTCCAAGGGAAATCTTGGTCCATGTAGGGCTGGGGCTCCCTCCAGGCTGGTCCAGCCCCTCAGGGTGCTCAGGAACAGGGGTTCCCCACAGCCCAGTGCACCCTCCTTAGCCCTGGGGCTCCCAAGGGCAGAGCCATGGCTGAGGCTCTGCAGGAGCAGGCAGGCTCAGCCCTGCTCCAACATGGGATCCCATGGGACAGGGCACGCTGGGATTTGCCCCTGCAGCTACCAGGTGTGTCCAGAGAAACTGCAGGGAGCGGGTGACCTCTGTCAGTGGGACCCCTCTGTGCACAGGTGCCCCCACTCCTGGGGTGGCTGTGCCAGCTCCCCCGGGGACCTCCAGCCCTGAGAACCTGGAGCAAGTGGAAACCACAACTTGGCAAATGCTGCCTGTGCCCAATGCAAATGGTAAGAGAACGGGGGTGTGAAAAAAAAATTGTTTATTACAGAATTGTTTATCAACAACAATACAGAACAATTTTAGAATGTAAGAACATTTGCAACAACAACAACAATCCATAGAACATATATACATAAGAACCTATCTAACTAAACTATATTAAATCTATTTGTAGAAGACAAAAAATTCTTAAAGTCTTAAGTCCTAAATCCTATTCTAAATACAAAAAACTGTAGAACAATGTAGAACTGTAGAACTATGTACAAAAGGGTGCCATCACTGTCTGGAATGTTCATCGGGGTAGAAGAAAAGCAGGTGTCATGGTTACTGCAGTCAGGCACAGACGGCTCTTCCATGTGTCCCCAGGTTGGCACATGTGGGCAAAGCAGGACTCTGCTACCAGAGCTGAGCTTGGCTGGGTCTGGAATGGAGCTTGAGTGGCCCAAAGAGAGGACAGGGCAGGCAGTGTGTGGCCACCAGACTCCAGTTTGCGAGGTACCACGTCCCTGAGCAGGGACCAGCCTAGCTCCAGTCTGGCAGCAGGGGACCCACTCTGCCTGTGGGGATCACGTGCCTGTCCTGCTGCTGGCATTGTTCTTCACCCCAAAATCATGTCCTCTTCCTCATCTTTTACATCAACATCCATGTCCTCAATGTGTTCTTCCACCTCCACTTCCATGTCCTCCTCTTCCTCATAAACATCCACCTCCATCTCTTCATCCACATCCACCTCCATCTCTTCATCCATATCCGTATCCACCTCCATCTCTTCTCCAGTCTCTTCCTCCATTTCCACATCCTCTACTGTAGGACTCGGGACATCCACCTCCATCTCCTCCACTCTGTCCATGGCAGCCTGCAGAGGTGGAAAAACCTCAGAGTGGGGTCCCTGTCCCACACCATCCCCACAGAGCTGCAGCCCACTCGGGCAGCTGGAGGTGTCCACCTCCATGGAATGGCACCATACCTCCCTCAGCTGACAAATTAGACAAAGGATAAATGTGAGCATCTTGAAGTGAGGGGTGACAAAATGCAGGCACCAGGGAGCTCTCAGCACTGATGGGAGTAGCAGAGGGCAGGTGGCAAGAAGGGCGGCAAGAACAATCACGAGGGTGAGCAGGCGCAGACTGAATGGTGGGCTGACACAAGGGCCAGTGGTTGAGTTGTGCTCTTTGCTGGGGGGTGGCAGTTCCAGTTGGAACGTGGGATGTGACATCACACAGATTCCAAGATTCCAGGGTCAACAGAAGTGGTCACTGGGGATCCCTGAGTGGTTGGGCTTGAAACGGACCCTGAAGATCATCTTGTTCCAAGCTGAGCAATCTCCCCCCAGACCTTGGGGGAGCCCTGTTCCCAAGGATGGGGCATGCACAGCCTCTGTGCCCAACCTGGGCAGTGCCTCAGCACCCTCAGTGTAAAACAGCAGCTTCCTTAGATCTACCTTCAATCAGCCTCCTGCAGTTGAAAGCCATCCCCCTTGCCCTGTCACCACAGGCCCTGGTGAACACTCTGTCCCCTTCTTTCCTGTGGGACCCTCCCAGTCCTGCACAGCCACAGTGGAGCCTCCCAGTGTCTCCTCTTTTCAGGCTGAGCATCCCCAGTCCCACTTGGACAGCAGTCAGTCAGATCAAGGGGATGTCAAAGCTGAAGGGTAGCAAATAGCATCAGGAACTGAGAGATGGAAGCTTTAGACCCAGATTTGCCTCTAAATATACAAAATTAATAACAGTGGAGGGGAAGATGGTGGGACATTTGTTCTGTTCTAACTGGTCAATTTTATTTTTTTCTTCTTTTTTGTCATGCTGATGGTTTTTCTCTTTGAAATGAAGCTTGGCACAATGTCCACTGTCTTCTCCATTTGTGAAACACCAAGCAGAGTCTGGGCAGGCTGATGATGCAGAGCAAAACCTGCAAATATACTGGTGATCCTGAGCCTGGGTGTGCAGCTAAACCTAGCCAAAAGTAATTTCTGGAAAGTCAAGCCTGGTTTACATTTTCTTGAGTTTGGCTATGCCAACTTTACCGGTCATTTATAAAAAAGCAAATAAAAAGTTCAAACCAAAACAGAAAAAAACCCAAATAAACAAACCCACGCAAACCAATCAAACAGATAAAAAACCCCAAATAAAACCAAAGGGAATAAGGAGTTAGTGTTAGTTGTGAGGATATCACAGCAGGCAAATGGCTGCTTCCCACAGAATCACCATAAAAAGCCACATAAAACAGCTGCTCCAAAATATACCCAACAGGAGAAAAAAAAAAAGTGATAGATGGCAACTTTGGGGGCAGCTCCACATTAAGGTGAAGGATGAGCAGTGGCTCAGATCAGCATTCCCCACCCTCCAGGCTGCTGTTTGCTCCTGATGAAAGACCCTTGCAGGACTGTGGCCCCTCTCAGTGCAGTGTAAATCATCCCCACAGCTCTCAGCTGAGCCACTGGCATTTCCAGAGTGACATCCAGGCTCCATCCTGAGCATCTGTGGAAGGTCCTGAGCATCTTCATGCCTGGAACCACAAAACAGCTCAGGCTCTCCCTGGACTGGGTTTTTAGGGGAGGTTTCCATATCCCTGTGAGATCTGTTCATCCCTCAACACATCTGACTTTATGTACAATGATGCATCTGGGTTCCTTCCTTGCTCCTGTGTGCCAGTGAGGAAGCATCCATGTGAATGGAGGATGTTATGCACAGGAACATTTATTCCTGGATTGCCATTTTGCTTCACTGTCACTCAGCTGAACATGGTCCCTTTCTAAGAGGGACTTACAAGAAATGTGTAGGAATTTTGGCTCTGAGAGGAGCAGAAAGCACATTTTCCCACCCCATTCCCAGCAGATGCAGTCTCCCTGGCAGAACAGTGATTGCCGTTCATCTTCCTGGGAAGAATGTGGAGACCCATTAATACATCACAGATTCAGCTGATCTTTGGCTTTGTGTCCCTTATTTCACATGTCCAGTTTCAAGGGCCATTAAAAGAGGCTCATGTTTGCCTTGCTACCCAGAAGTGCTGTAGTTATTTCCAGGAGAAAACAAAAAATTGATTGTCCTCTGGTGTGGTAGAAATCCCACCACAATTGTGACTCTGAGAGCAAAGACAGCCTGTGCTTTTTGGGGCTGTAACAGCTGAGAGTGTGGCAGAGCAGTTTTTATATTATTTTTAGAGTGCTGAAAACATAGTTCCCAAAACAATCTTTCTCTCCTGTCTTCTTTCATAAACTGTGGAACAGAGAAAATGGAAAGGAGCAGAGGTTTGTTTAAATTGGCTGGGGTTTTTAAAGTCTTAAAATAGTGTCAGCTTGATGCATGATACTTTAGAAATTGGATTAGTAGCACCTATTTCATCCCACCAGAGAGGTGGGATTTAAAACTTCCAACAACAGAAACACTGGATGTGAGAGAGCTCAGTTTTCCACCCCTCACACAAGTATCTTGCTGTACTATTTTAAGCAGCTCAGCCATATATATTAAAATATTGCTCCAAACAACAACAGAATGAAAATGTTCCACCAAATGGGAAAAATAAGAAAAGTGGGCGGCAGCCCTTTCTGAAGAGCTTGTGTTGATTTTGCAAAGTTGGATGCAAACAAGGTTTGCCATATTTCTTTCCTAGAAAATGTAGGTATTTAATAGAAATCTGTGTCTGAGGCTGCTGAGTTGGGTATGATTTTACATCTGGGAGGAGCAGAACAGGTTCCAGAGAAGCTGTGCTTGTGTCACCCTTGGCAGTGCTCAAGGCCAGGTTGGATGGGGCTTGGAACAACCTGGTCTAGGGGCAGTGTCCTGAACATGGTGAGTTCATGAAAAGAAATTTTTGGTTTTCCTGAGATGCTGCCCTTGCAAGGGGAGCTCACAAATACCCTACATAGTTTGAAATGCCCTGAGCAGAACCCAGCTGTGCTTTCTCACAGGTGATGAGGGATTTTCACTTGTATTTTATGGGGGATTTTCAGAGGGCAGTGCAAGAGCAGCTGAGTGTGTTTGACAGGCAGAGAGGGCCAGTGTGGCAGCAGCTTAGTGCAATGGAGCTTTTCCTTCTGTGATCCTGTATAACCTGAGGCACTCTGGGGCTCTTGGACCCGGCAGCTGGGCAAGTTAATCATTGGAACAAGTGATAAATTAACCTGCTCCACTCTCCTTAGCATGGCTGTGATGAGCATTAAGTAAACCAGCGAGCCCTTGCCAAGGTGGGAGCTTGTTCTTAGCCAGGGAGGAGGGAGAAAATATTGCTCGGAGTAAATAAAGCAACTTTGCTTCCCCAGGAAGAGGAAAAGCAGCAATTAAATATGTGAGTGCTGCATGGAATAATTTGCACAAGGACATATCTTGTCTGCTATGCAGGAATGTTCCCAATCAACCATGCTTCTCCTGACCTTTATTTTTCTGTATTTTCTACCACATCATATAAGAGACTCTTGATTTAAAAAAACCAAAACAAACACCTTGTGGGGAGGCATTTCTTCCTTTCTTCAGAGTGCCTCTTTCTTTTGTTCCCTCCAGAGCTCTCACTTCATTTCTGCTGTTCCTCGGAGCACAGGCTTACCTCTTTCCTGATCCCCTGGGCTTGTTTTGCCTCTGGGTGTCATGAACACTATTAATTGTGGGGTTTTTCTTCCATCTTAAGTCTGTCTCTTCAAGTGGTTTACCTTCATTTACCTGTTCGAGTGATGGATTTTTCTCACCTTTTATTACTTAGTGCTTTTTCTTCATTCTCTAAAACCAACTTCTCCCTTGCCGTGTGGCTGTTATATGCCATTACAGGAGCATTCATTCTTTCTTTACTGCTTCTCTCAGCTTTCACAGGGAGCTGAGAGCTCTTTGGGCTTAAACTTGACTCACTTCAGTGCCTTCCTTGATGCTGCCTGTGTACTTGGACACTTTAAGGGAATAAAGTCTCAGTGTGGAGATTACAGCTGTGAAATAATGGCTCTTTTGAAGAACACAAGAATGCTGTTGTCAATCTTTTCAAGGATAAACTGAGCACCTTCTTTTGGGGAGAACCAGGCTCAGCTCAGCACAGAGGTGGCTGATGCAGGTACCCAGGTTTGGAGGGAAGGGTGCAGCTCCTGGGGGTGTGTTTGTGGGGGGCTGTAAGGTTTGTGTGGGGTCCCTGGAGCAGTGGGAACACCCCACTGGGAGATGCACCTCAGGAAATGGGTGCACAAAGGGCCTGAAGTGTGACCAGCTTTGGTGAAGGGTTCCATAGGAAAAAATATTTTTACTGGGATTTTGACAATTTGAAGCTCCTTCTCATATCCTTTGCCTAATGAACATTCCCCCTTTGCCAGAGTGTGGGAAATCCTGAGTTCACACTATGAAAACCCCTGATAATTATAATTTTTTTCTATTTTTCAATGGTGTCATCCCAGCAGGAGTCAGAGAAAGAGAATTTGTGTGACCTGCCTGTCTTTGACTTTGTGACAGGAACAATGCCATGAGGAAGCTGGTCAGAGGAGCATCACTGCTCTGTCCTTAATTTTCCTGCACAACTGAGGATGATTTAAGAACCAAGGCACAGCCAAGACCTTTCCTCCTCCTGTGCTCATCAAGCAATCAGTGCCTCATCACACCTCAGCTTCAAACACCTCATTTGCATCTGGCTGACCTGGACTGCCCTCCCTGGATGGGAAGATGAAGAGGTGGAAGTGTCAAAGATTGGGATTTTATGGGTGAGTTGTGAAATAGTGGCTGGTGCAGGCTGGTTCTGTGGAAACATCGTGTGCTGCGCCATGGAGGATGAGAGTAAATGGATTAAACAGGAGATAAAAAGGGCAAGGCACCTGGTTAGCTGCTGTTGAAGAAAATGTTGGGGAAAAAAAATACATGTAAGAAATATGTCAGAGATGGTCATTAACTGCCCTGCAGGGTCAGAGCTCCTTTAGTAATTGGCCATGTAGTGAATACTAGAAATGATTTTAAAAGTTCCTAAGTGACTGAGGGCTTTTAGTGAATGGTTGGGGGAAACAAAGGAATACTGTTTCTGGCAGAACTTTTATTATAATTTAAGCATCATCCTCTTTCTGAGATAACAGCTGCTTTGAATAAACTGAAATATCTTCTCCATTAGCTCTGGCAGGAGCTGGATAAAGCTCTCATTCAGGTAAACTTTAACATATGTCTGTAGAATAATAAATTTAATGAGAGTCATCAAACGTATTGTATGAGTAAGGATTGTGCTTAGGGCAAGAAGAAAGAGTAATTAGGAGTGGACAAAACATGAATTATAGTGGGGAAATTATAATTTATGGTGGTTTAGGGGGGATATTTAACTAAGCTGAGATAAAAATCTACCTTGGTTGCAGGCTAAGCTTTAAAACAGAATTCTACTAGAGCAAATGTAGTAGTCCTGGGCTCTAGACAGACCTTTGGATACAAGTTTACCTCTGGTTTGAGAAAGCTCAGGGCTTGAGCAGCATTTTATGGCTTTGCTCTTGACCCTGGGGCTATAAATGCTCCTGTAAAATTAATGCTAAAGTTATAGCTTCTACAAATTTCTAAGAGTTCCCATGGAGAAAGGTCCACCTGG
Source organism: Melozone crissalis (assembly GCF_028551555.1). NCBI lineage: Eukaryota > Metazoa > Chordata > Aves > Passeriformes > Passerellidae > Melozone > Melozone crissalis. The sequence goes on along the minus strand of NW_026535940.1, from coordinate 1,926,395 downwards.
ACTTTGGGGACAGTTTCTCAGAGCAGAACATTTCAAGGTGCCATTAAACTGCATTCAAATGCCCTTTTATTGGGGCAAAAATTTCACAGCCTGGTCTATCAGCCTGACACGTTCTTTGAGAAGAGACAAACTTTACAAGCCACTTTAAAAATAATTTCACTGCCAGGTTTGCAGCTCTGAGAACATTAATAAACTGAAATGGCTTTTCACCCTGCAGTAGCTGCTAAGTAATACTGATTGTCTGTAGGCAGACTAATGAAACCAGCTGTTAACAACCTAATGAGAATTTTTACCAGCCCTCTGCTCCACAGACACATCCCTTTTCTGTCCCTGATTTTCCTGCACCCGGTGTTCCCCAGAGAAATTTAGTGTTGTTTGATGTTCAGGTAAAAACTGCTTTATTTTGTAGGAGTGGTGATGCTTCACCTGGGCTGCTGCCATGCTGGGGTCACATCACAAAGTCCAGTTTCTACAGGAGCTGGGCAGCATGGAGAGCTTTGATAGCACAGCATGGCAAAGCTGGAGTGGAGGATTCTGGTTTAGTGTGCCCCTCAGTGGCAGACAGCATCAGTAATTGATAAATCTTGATTTCAAAGGTAAGGTGTTGCTGTTTTGGCTCTAACCTTAGGTTGCTTTCCACACAGTTTTCCCTGGCACTTAAGATACTGGTTTTTTCTTGCTTTCAGTACTCTGTCATTCCAGATGACCTTTAAAGGTCCCTTCCAACTCAAACCATTCCATAATTCTTTGGATACATGATGAATAGCAACATGTATTTTACCCTTATTATGGATGATATTACACCATGTCTGGCCTTTTGGGGCTCTTTCTTCTCCAGGTCCTTGTGACTACACTCACTCCTATATGGTCTTAATTTTTTCTGTTGCTTACCAGTGAGCATTTTCAGTTCTGCCACCCATGTTTAGAGCAAGTTTTCTGTGACTCACTGCACCAGACACCAGGTCAGTTCAAAGAGCATTAGGAAGTATCCAGCTGTATTTCCCCTTCTTCCCTCTGTGTACATGCTGCTGTTTTGAGCACTCTGGCTTTCTGAGCTCCCTCACATGTCTTGATCCTTTTCTGGATACCCAGAGGGATATCAGGATTAAATCCCATCTCTGAGGTCTGGCTTTTGAAGAGCCTCAGTCATCCTCTCCCACTCATCTCATCCCAGCCTTGATGGAAATATGCCTTCATGGGATTGTTGTTCAGCTTTGGGGCATTCTGGCACTGCTGTTCAGTGAAAGTTTTTGAGACTTTGAAAGGTTTCCTGGTGCAGCAATGACAATCCTCAATCCTAATTCTTGATGCTTGCAGTTGCCTGAGTTGTGAAACCTCCTGAAAAACATTGTTTGTTCTTTTCTCCTTGACTTTTCCTTGACTGTTTTCATCAACAGATTAGGAGGTTTGGGGATATCTTTTCAAAGGGAATTTCAATTAATCTCCTGTCTGGCATTTCAAAGGGGAACAGTGGTTTGGGTTTTTTTTTAACCAGCACCTGCTTACCATCCAATTAGCTAACTGCCTTTAATTAACCATAATATATTCCAGGAGAGCAAAATAACAAGGGAACAAAATCAAGTGGTGACAACTCTGTGACTGAACCTGGTGCAGGATTCTGGGCAGCCCTGTAACCCTTTGCTGGCCACTTTGAGCTCTGCCATGCAGTGCCTTGGGTTTCTGGGGAGGGAAAAGCATCCAGTCACTCAGCTCCAGGTTCACATCTGCAAATCCAGAGGCCAGTGGGTATTTCTGTCTGTGGGATTTGCACACTGGATGCCCCATAGGATTCTGGTTGTGAGCTTTCCTCAAAAACGTGGTGAGATGAGGTGTGCAGGACTCATTTCTTCAGAAGAGCAGGAGAAACCTCTGAAGGCCTCCCCTAAAGGGCCTCCTTACCCAGCAGTCTGACACAGATTTACTTCTGAAGAGCTTTGTAATTTGTCCTTATTATGTTCTATGTGTGATTTAATGAAAGCCTTTTTCTCTTCTGTAATTGAGCTCTTAATCTCATCTGAAAAGCAGAGCACAATCCTTTCAGAGATGGTGTTTGAGTAACAGCCTGTGTTTCCTCTGCTGTGGTGCTGCTCATGGAGCTGCTCACTCCTGATTTAAGAACAGAAAATAAACAGATTTCTCTGAGTCAAAAATACATCAGTGATGCCACACAGAGTAGGTTTGAATAGAAACCTCTTTTTTCTATTGGGCAAGAGATCTTTCAAGCAAGATCTTTCCTGGTTCTGCAAAGAATATGAAGGAGTGAGTTTTCCTTAGTGAGCACCTGAGGCCTCATGCAGGTGATGCTCAAAAAATGGCACATGGGCCATGGCAGCTGTCAGCAAAACAACTGGCTCTGGGTAGGTAAAAGTTGGCAGGAGATAAGAGTGGAAAGTCAAAACAACAGGATGCTGAAAAACTTGTAAGAGGAATAATGACTTCGGTGACAATCCCTCCATCTTAAAGCTTCAAAAAGCATTTTTACAAAAATCCACAAAAATGTCCCGATTATGATCAGTCTGATCTCCCTAAATAGCATTTTACAATCAGAATTAGGAGTTGAGAGACACTAAAGAAGGCTTAGCAGAGGATTTTTCATTGTGACCTTAGTACATATTTTTTACTGTGCTGTAGTTTGGAAGGAGACCCCAAGATCCAGCTCAGCCAGGGGAGACCCTGTTGATCTAAACACTCCCCACGCCTGCTGTGGGACTGACCCAGTACCAGAATCTGTAGGGAACTGGGTAAAATACTTCCCACTAGAAAACACTTGAAGCTTGATCCACAGTTCCCAGTTCAGACCACAGGCAGTGCTGGCAGTGACCAGTTTGCTGCCTGCTCTGTGCAGAGCTGGTGGCTGTGAGTGGCAGAGCTGTGGGGTGAACAGGCTGGTGGCTTTTTGGGGCACTCAGAACCTTCCATCTCTACTGCTTTGTCCCCACTAGAGAGTGGATTTTCCCAGAGAAATACCTGGAGAGTGGGAAGGATGAAGAGCAAATCATTCCCTGCCAGTGGATGCTGTGCTTGTTGCAAACACGTGAGTTACATCTGGTAGGAGTCCTTGCTGTCAACCCTCAGGGATTCCAGGCTGAGATCAGCTCAGTTCTGTCATTTGCCAGGGGAATGAGGATCAGACTCTGCACCACACCTCCAGAGCTGGGGACGAGTGGGTTGAATCACATCCAGAGCCAGAATGAGGAATGGGCAGTGTTTTGTCTTGCCATGCACAGCAGATATCCTAATTTAAAGCTGTGCTGTCTTCCCAGATTCTGCTTCTTCCTCTGAGAAGACCCATCCATTTTGATCCTGTTCCTTTCCACCCATCCCTCTAAAGATCTCCATTACTGGAGTAATTGGCACTATTGGATCAACCTTTGATGTGATGAGCAGTGGATTTTTGTAGTCAACATGCCAATTTAAAGGGCCACAAATAAAAGATCAATTACTTCTTTCCTGGAGAAGAAATTAAGGTAAAATCTTTCAATGTAATGGGCTGAGTGTACAAAGCTAAAGAGGTAGAAGATTTAAATGAGACTGTCTCCTGAGAGGAGTCAATTTGTCAATTTAGAGAGAATATGCTTTCACCTTTGAAGCAGTCAGGTACCAAAATGATGCCACTTGGAGTAGGCAGGGCTGGGAATTGCTCCCATAGGCTTTGACAGATCTGTTCACACAAGAGCCCTGGAAGCAGGGCCTGGAGAGACAGCTGGTCAAGGGCAATGTCTCTGCCTGATTTTACAGCATGTTTAACAGAGCTTTCCCTTCTCTTTGCAGCCCTGTGTGTGGTGTCCTGGGTGGGACCATCCTGCCACACGCTGCCTGCCCGGTGGCACCGGGGTGGCTTTGCACCAGGCCCCTGGGCCTGCAAGGCCCCTGTGCCCTCAGCCAGAACTGTGACAGGTTAGAGGGAATTTAATGAGTTCTCAGCAGCATCAAAGGCCCTGTGAGAAGTAATTAGTGCTGTGAGGTGAAATTAGAGGGTTTAATGCTTTTTGGCAGAGGATCAGGTGCTGCTGTACAAACTCCCACCCAGAGTGTGGCAGCCCAAGGCATCAGGCAGAGGGGATGAGGTCCCACGCGGCTTTTTGTCCAAAATCAGCCTAAACCACCTTCCCTCCTAATGCAAATAACTTCTTTTTGGTGCCTTCTTCCAGAAACAGGGAAAAAATTGAGAGAGGGGGACCACCAGCCCTGAAATGCTGAGAAAAAAGAGCTCTGTTCTACAGGGATGCTGTGGAGGGGGCTGGAGTCAGCGTGTGCCAACTGGCGAGTCCCTCCTGCAACTGCTAACGTGCTCCTGATTTTATTTAATTAATTAGCAGCGGGGGGAGAATGTGTAATCAGGGCTGTGCTGCTGGAGTAACAGGAAACAAGACGTTCTCTGGGTGCTGGAGCTGCTCTCAGGTACTCATGGCTGTGCTCACCAAGGTAACAGGGCAGTGACTCAGAGGAGGAGCAGCTGCTGGCACCCTGCCAGCCCAGCACTTGGATTTTGCTGCTCCCAAGGTCCCTGCAGCAGCTTTCCAACCAGGAATGGTGTGGAAAAGGGTGCTGAGCCCATGGGATGTGATGAGATGAATTTTCCACATTGCAATGTAAAATACTTTCTTCCTTTTCAGTTTCAGGGAAATTATCCATTATTTGATTTCTGGTACCTCTTAGTTTGGGTAATTCCTGCTAGTCCCCTTCATGTTCCCTTGAATACTAAAAAGAGGCTAATACTAAATACTTGACAGAATCAGAAAAAGGTTTGGGGATATTTGAAAACCATCATGAAACCATCATATATTGCTGCCCTCCCTTAATTAAAGTTTCTTCCTTTTTATTTTATATTTTTTGGGGTGATCTTTTCACCTCTTTTTTTTTTTTTCCTCTAACTGTGCTGCTGCTATCTCACTGCCAAGCTCACAAAGGAACCCCAAGAAATCAGCCAGCCAAGCAGATAAGAAATCAGATATTGTAGAGCACAAAGGTTTAGTAAATACAGAGAGCTTGGGAAAAAAAAAGGATTTGCAAAATGGTGGGAAGCTGCTAAGGTTAAAAGAAAAGGGATTTGGGATGGGATTACAAAGGGGAAACCCTTTTCTGAAGAGAAATAAAATACCTTGTGCTCTAAAAATATTTTAATTAATTCAGGGCAATTATAGAGAAGGAATAAGAATTTGCATTAGGTAAATGGGAAACCCTTACAGCCAGTGGACTCTGTTCAGAGCCCATTGCAAAGCTGTGCCTGGTGCATTTAGGCTCTGATTTTCCCATTGTTTTTTGGTCTCTTTCACGTGAGGAATAACAGGGAAGATCTCTGACCCAGAAAGCATTTAACAAGCTGTGGTAGGTAGGACTTGCAGGGTCCAGCTGGCTGCTGACCCTCATGGTGGCTTTCCTCCCCATGTCTGTGGAACTGAGCTTCTTTCTGGCCTGTTAGAGAAGAGCCAATCTTTAATGAAAACTCAGTTACTCCAGCCTCATTAGCCCGGATCGTATTTCACTGTTCCCTGGAACGCAGGCAGAGGTGGGACTTGTGCTTGCTTCATTACACAGGCAGAGGTGGGACTTGTGCTTGCTTCATTACAAATGCAAAATGCCACCGGGTGGTCGCTCTTGGGAACAGACAGTGCCTTACACTCCAGCCTCTGTTCTCGTGGAATGCAAAACCCTCCCCCAGATCCATCCCAATGACTCCATCAGCCACCCCAGACAGGGCAGGTCTCTGCCCACCCTTTGCCCTGGCAGTGCTGATCCCTCCTGGTGATGCCCTCCCCTTCTCCTGGCAGCGTGGGGGGGATGCAGAGCTGGACTCAGGGAACCACAGGGCTTGAGGGTTCCTGTGTCCTGGCATTGTGTTGATAAAAATTAATGAACCATGTAGCTCTTGTCTCTCAATTGTTGTACTCTGGCTGCTTGCTGGAATTGGTAGAGGATGTGGAGCTGCTGGAGTCAGTCCAAAGGAGGCTGTGAAAATGCTCAAAGGGCTGGAGCGGCTGGGACTGTTCGGTTTGGAGAAGAGAAAGCTCCAGGGAGATCTTTGAGCTCCTTCCAATGCCTGAAGGTGCTTGAGGAGACCTGGAGAGGGACTTTGGACAAGGGTCTAAAGTGACAGAACAAGGCGGAGTGGGTTCAGCCTGACAGAGGACAGGTTTAGATGGATATCGGGAGGAAATTATTTTCTGTGAGGGCAGTAAGGCCCTGGTACAGGCTGCCAAGAAAAGCTGTGGCTGCCCCATCCCTGGAGGTGTTCCAGGCCAGTTGCACAGTGCTTGGATGAACCTGGGATAATGGAAGGCAGGGGGGATGGAATGAGATGGTCATTCAGTTCCTTACTAACACAAACTGTTCTAGAATTCTATGACTGGGCTGCTGAACCCAGCCAGAAGAAGAGCTACATTGCTGAGGTTAAGTGAAGAAGGGGATTAAAACCACCTGTGTTTGCACTTTCAGTCCCTTCCAACATCAATTAAGATTGTTCTGATAAAGACCCGGGCAGTGCTCAAACAGCTGCTGAAGTTGTTCCCAGCTGTATCTCTGGGTAGGATCACAAAGGAGCCTTTGTTGTTCTTCAGTCCTGGCTGAAATTTAAATCTCAGCAGTGCAGCTCAGAGGGTGACATGTGCTGGCACTGGGGCCACTGGGTGGGACTTGTTTTCAGAAAAATGGGAGATGCAGAGGAGAGGTTCCTGAATACAGTAACTCTGCCTACACCCAGAAGTGAGGTATCTGCCCAGGGATTTCATATTCACCGACTGAGAGGGAAATCTAATCAGGGCTTGCTAATTTTCATGAAGTCAAACACCTGGGATTCACTTCAGACTCGCATTTTCCTGGAATAATTCAATACAAACGTTGTATATTTGTACACAGGCACTTGACTTTTCTGTTGTTTGATGAGAGTACAATTTGTCTTCCTCTTGTGGTTCCTGCAATCCTTCCTCTCCTGTGGTTTTCAGTTGAATTACCAACCTCTACCCCAGGAATATTCATCTGTTGTGTTTTGGATATTGTTGTTCTTCAAAGGAAAGCAAACAATGCCAGTTTAAGCCATCCCTCTTCCTAGGCACATTTTATTGGAACCAAGTCCTGCCTCAAACCAGAATCCAGTCTCTTCTCCATTGTTGTGTACCTCTATTATTTTTCTCATCGTTGCTTTTCCATTTCTTATTACTATGCAGCTCTCAGTCTTGAGCAACATCATTCAGAATTACACAGAATTCACATACTGGTGCATTTCTATTCATATCTGCTTGTTACCTAATCCCAACCAGCTCTCTGTTGAACATCTGCTTTTACCTGGGCTGACAGGTGTATTTTTTAGCTGCAAATATTGCAAATCAGGGGTGCAGAATTTTTCTTACTCTGTGAATCTGATCAAGGTCCTTTTCCAATGTGTCACTGAACAATGAATTCTCCCTTTCTCCCAACAACCTCCAGTGCTGTTTTTGGCTAAGATAAACCACACAGTGCTGTTTGGAGTCACTCCCCATCTGTTTTTCCATCTCACCCAGTGGCTGGGGTAGGATGGTTGGTTGGGTTGTGCAGACAGTGCACTGCACCTTCCCCTGCTGGTGCCCAGCCTGGATCATGGCACGTTGGATCCATGGGATCCATCCTTTGCCATGCTATGTGATCCTCCATGCAGTAGGGATAAAAAGCCCAGCACTGGGGAACCCCAGGTGCTGCAGCAGTGATATTTTTGGGAGAAACACAGAGCTGTGCATGGCCAGCTTGATGTCTGCGCTGGTGTGAGCACCAGGCCTGATGTGCTGAGCCCAGTGCTCACCCTGGCTGGGACACTGAGTCAAGGAGCTTTGCAAGAATTGTTCAGCTTGAAAAAGCTCTCAAAGTTCATGGAGTCCAACCATTCCCCCAGCACTGCCAAGCTCACCACTAAACTATGTCCTCAGCTGCCACATCCTTGCTTCTTTTAAATATCCCTAGAGATGGTGACTCCAGTGCCCTGGGCAGCCTGTGCAAGTGCTGGACAATCCTTTTGGTGAGGAAATTTTCTTAATATCCACTCTAAGCCTCCACTGGTGCAATTTGGGGCCGTTTCCTCTTGTCCTGTACCTGGGAGAAGACACTGTGCACACACACACACACACAGGGACAGATGAGCAGGGGAATGGAAATTCCCTTGGACTCCTCAAGCAGAAAATCATGTGGAGGATCCTTCTTTTTGCACAGCAGGTGAAAACTGAAGCAGTGACATGTATCCTAACTATGGAGGTGGGGGTAGAAAGATGCTTTGAAAGGGGATAAAACTTGCTGCCTGGCTTTCCTCTGTGAGCAAGTCCAATTTCTTTCTCTCTCTTTTTTTATTCTTTTGGTGCTGTGTTATTCCTCCGTGGGCAGGAGGCTGCAGGCATTTCAATTTTCTTCAAGTCCTTGTTTCAAAAAGGGCCCAAAATATGTTCTCTTCTCAGAGGCAGTAAACAGCAAGTGCACAATACAGCTTCTCTAAGCCTCTCTTCTCCTGTCTCAGGGAGAAAGGAATTCTCCAAGCCCTGGAGCCTGACTCACTCGCTGTGTGAGCATGGATTAAGCAGGAATGTTTGAGAATTATTCCTGAATAATTCATGAACCTGAATTAATCATGCATTTTCATGAATTATTCATGAATAACGCATGGAAATGCAAGGTTTATTCATGCTCCAAAAAACCCAAGGCTTTTTCTCTTCTCTTCTGCTCTCTCTCCCTGTAAGAAACAGACCTGAAACAAGCTAAGGAAAAACATAATATATGTATATGGGAAAAGAACAGGAATAATAATGCTGAAACAAAACAACCAGGAAAAAAGAAAGCAAAAGCTCTTTTTTTTTTTTCTTCTTTGCGGTGGGGACAGCAGGTGGGAGCTTTCCAAGCCAGACAAAGGAGACCTGACAAGGACCTGTGGTGAAGGGACAAGCCCAAGGCAAGGAAGTGTCCGGTCACCTCCTCTCCTGGAGCAGGCAGCAGAGACCTGGAGAGACAGGAGACATCTTGCACGACTCAACATCTGGAGCAGTGCTAACCAGGCAAGGAGCAGCTCTGTTGCTGTCAGGATTGTGATCTCTCTCTTTTTTTTCTCTCTCTCTGTTTGTGATTTTGTGTAATTTTGCTGCATTCATAAGGGTAAATGAACAACTGGTTTGGGGAAGGAAGATGAGTGTGTTTTCTTTAAATGTTAAAGGAAAGCCCCTCCAGAGAGCTGTTTGGGCTGGGGTTGTTTGCTGTCTGGAATGTGGAGCTCTGTTTCTGGGAGGCAGAGGGCTTAGCTATGCATTTATCCCAGTTTCTGCTCTGTAGCATTCCCTGTGTTTGGGAGAGGGCTGGGGGCAGCTGCCTGCTGCAGGGAAGGGGATGTGGGGAGACAGGCACTCAGAGATTTTTTGTATGGTGCTTCCTGATGCAAAATCAATGCCAGGGTGTGTATCAGTCAGGAGAAACGGGTTGGAGAGAAGCAGGTGTGAGACTGTGCCAGCAGGGCAGACTGGCAGGTTTGGGGAGAGTTATGATTCCTGCAGGGAGCTTTGCTGCAGCTGATGGTGGCTGAGATAGGGATGGAGAAAGTTCTCCAGAGTGAACTTGGACCTTCCAAGTGAGAGGAGTCAAATCCAGGCAAGACTTGAATGGGGGTGTGGAGATAAAACAAAAAACTGGAATAAATTGGGTCCTAGCTGCCTTTTCAGCTCCAACTCTCTGCCTGCCCCAGCTCCCTCCCATCTTCTTTGGACTCTGTAGCCATTCCCCAGCTGGTGCCAGCACATGGGCTCAGCCCTGTCTCCAGAACCCTTCTGCCAAATCCTGCTGCCAAGCAGAGCAGGCAGGACTGGGGTGATGCTGCCAGGGCCCTTAGGAGCTGGAAGGAAACTGCTCCTGAGCTCAGCAGCCCTCAGCTGCTCCTCTGGCACGGGAGGTTTTGGAAATCCCCACCAGCCTGGCTCTCCAGTTTCTCCAGTGATTGAAGTCTGCAGCTCCAGGGGCAGAAAGAGAAAGCTCAGTGGGCAGAGCAGTGGGCCAGGACTCAGGATCCAGCTCCTTTCAGCTTTGTTGCTGACTGCCTTAGACATATCCAACACTGGTCTGTGCCTCAGTTTCCCCATGGGTGAAATGAAGGGAATTTTCTGTTCTCCTTATCAAAGCATTTTGATGTTCACTGGGGGAAATAATTGTGCAGGCAAAGGAATGATCATTTCCTAGAATACCCCTGGGTCTTTTAGAGTTTCTTCTCTGCACTGCCTTGATAGCACACAGACACAGCCCTGCACTGGAGCAAACTGCAGTAGATGCACTGAAGTCCTTTGAGGAGAGGAACCAGCCTGTGTCTGCTCAGTGTCTTGTTCAGCATCTGCTCCAAGTGTCAGCTGTGAGGGCTGCCTGAGCCCAGGTGAGACCTGGCATGGCTGTCACTGCAGAGAACACTTGGATGCACTGGAGGCATGTGGTGCTGAGCTCAGCCAGACCCAAGGGAGCCTCCCAGCAAAGGGCTTTAGGATGAGGCAAGCTCAGAGGGGTGAGAATGGGAACAGAGAAATAACTGGCAGAGAAAATGCAGTGCCAAGCATTTTATATCTGCAGGTTGTGCTGCCCTGGGTAAAGCACAGCTTGTGAACACTCCCACCCACAGGAGAGCCCAAACCCCTGTGGTGACATTGCCATGCTGTCCCTCTGCTCCAGGTGGGCAGCCCTGATGTCAGGCAAGCTGTACGTGCTCATCAGCTGGCCCGACGGCAACCGGGTCATCAGCATGGAGAACATCAAGGAGCCCCGCAAGCCCTTCCACCTCTACAGCGTGGGGGAGCAGGTCCTGGCCCGCTGCCCTGGCTTCAGTGGGCTCTACTGGGGTGTGGTGGAAGGCATCAGTGGTAAGTGACACCCCCCTGGCCTGGGTTTGCAATTTGGGGCTGCTCAGAAGCAAGAAGGAGTTCAGTGCTGAAAGATCTTCTCTTGCTACAGAGCATAAAGGTATTTTGGAGAAGAAGCTGCTGGAAGATCGACAGCTCCTGGAGAAGTTAAGTGAGTCAGGGCATTTGACACTGCACCTTCCTACTTCCATGGGGCTGTTTGGATAGGAGGATGGTGAGCATGTTGTAGTGGCATTATAAATTTCACATCACTGCAATCAGTGTACAGAGCACTGAGTGGGAGTGGAAGGTACACACATTGCTGCCCCACTGCACATCCTGAGCCTCTCCCTTCCTTTCAGAAGAAGAGCCAGCTGTCCACAGCATGATGCCATCCCCACCAAAGAAATCCAGGAAAACCTTTCCAAAATGGACCCCAGGGAATGCATCCAGGAAACACCCCAGTGACAGGACCTGTCCTGCAAAGCCTCTGCTGAGGGTGGCAGAGGCCAGCCTGCCCCACGATGCCAGCAGCTCCTCCATCCTCAAGGACAGGCGTGTCCTGGGAAGCATGGCAGGGAGCCCCTGCTCGCTGGCAGCTCCCCCCCAGCCAGCCAGTGCCTTCACACCTCCATCCTCCTTCATCACCATGGCCATGCCAGGGCCACGCACTTCCCAGAGTGAAGAGGACAGGGCTGGTCCAGCTGCCAGAGGTAACCTTGGGTTCTGGCCCTGCTGCCTGGTCCTGAGGGTGACAGGGTGGGATGGGGACTTGCAGGGCAGCCAGAAAACATCTGCTTTGCTCTAGGGATGTATGGGCTTTGTCTCAGGGCTACAGAGGTTAGAGATGGCATTTCCTGCTCCTTTCCACCTGGGAGATCTGTTCCAGGAGGGGTGTCTAAAGGGAGATGCAGTGTATGGCCTCTGCTCTGTCTCCTGGGGTGACAGTTCTCCTCTCCCCCCAAACCAAAAGACAATCTGAATGAATGCCTGCCTGAATAACTGAAATTCCCAAAAGCCCTGTGTCTCCATTAGTCAAACCTTCTAGATTTGCCTATTTCCCCATTTTTTCCACCCACTTCTATACCCATTAAATGCACTTATGAAAATGTGCTAGTGTCTTATTTATCTGCTGACTAACAGCAGCATCCAGAGACAAGTTGGCTCTGCTTGCCTTGCCCCCACCATATCATTTGCACTGGGAACAGAAGCCCTTGAGATGCCACCTTTTGCTAATGGCAAATCTCCATTGATCAGTCCTGGAGAGCCTGTCTGGATCACTGTTGTGCAAATGGAATAATGTGTTGCCATGCAAACTAGCAGGGGATTTCAACAACTGATTCTTCAGCTTGTCTCCCACCCCTGCAGCAGATTATGTTGCCCTACCAATGAAGAGGAAGTCAGATGGCATCTTGTCCCCGTGCCAGCAGCAGATCTGTGTGAACAGGTAACACCTGAAAGCATAGTGAGGAGCCTGAATGTTTCACACCACACATATTGATTTCTGTCCACTCTGTCTCTATTCTCTGCCAGTGTTTGCTTTGAGTGGATGCTCGTGGAGGTTAAACCCAAAGCACAGAAGATAACAGGAGTTTGTGTGGGCACATACAGCAAAAAAATGAGCCTGCCCTGAAGTCCTGATTCCATGGTGGGTCAGTGGGAGGTCCCCCATATCTGTGTGCCAGGAGGATGCACAGGAGTTTGTTCACATGAAGAACCCCTCGTATTCCCTCTCAGTCTATTTTATTCTTGTTGCAAATGAAACCAGAATTGACTTTGCTTTGCATTCCAGATAATTCTCTTCGGGAATGAATTTGAAGATGAGCTGTTTGTGGCAGTGCTGTTTAACTTCCTTGTTTCTTCCAGCCATGAGGAGCAAAAGATTGATGCTTTGCAAGAGATGGATGGCTTTGAGAGGGCTCACAAAAATTTCAGTCCTGCTGAGGTGGAAAGGTAATTAGCAAAAGAAGGCACTGTGTTCTCCTCCTCACTACAAAAGTGAGCAGTGAGATCACAGATGGGTGACAAAGTGGGACAATTTTAAGCTCCAAAGTTGCTGAGTCTCTTTACAATTGAGCCAGGTGTTTCTGGTTGTAGGGCTTGGATTTAGAGATGCAAGAAAGCTCTAAAACAATGCAGAAACTACAAAGCTCTTGCCTATAACAATCAAAACATGGTTGTGTGTTTCTTGTTTTATTGCTCATACTTTGATGGCCAGTATCCAGTGATAAAGTGATGCTAGGGACAGTTTTCTTGCAAAGAAATGGGTACCAAAAAATTCAAGTTATGGTTCTTGTATTGTCATTTCCCACAAGTCTGTTGTTTAATACCACAAATATGTGTGTCCTGGGACTTGCAAGACAGGCTTTATGTCCTTCCTTACAACTGAGAAGAAAATTGACCATCAAAGTCTCCATGTATGCAGGCCCAGGGGGAGTTGAGGGTTAAACTGAACGTTCCTGAGCACTGAAAAGTCCAGACCATGTTATTTTTCTCTCCTGCCTTATTCCTCACCCAGGAGTCGTTGGAAGGGTTGATACTCTGCCAGAGGAGTTGTCCTGCCCTGCAGGCATCTAATCACTGCTTGGGTGGAGGAGTGACATCCACAGTGAGGACATGATGTCTTCTTGCCTTTACACAAGCAACTTTAATTTTTCAGGGTGGAGAAGATGGAGCAGCTGGAAAGGATGGTGCTGGACCTCCAGCAGGACGTCCTCTCTCTGAAGAAGAAGGTGCAGAGGCTGGAATCCCGGTCCTTCCAGGAGGAGCCCCACCGACAGCCGTGTGAGGTGGTGGAGCTCTTCAACGGCTACACCAAGGAGCAGCTGAAAGAGACCATCAGGTTTGACCAGAAAATCAGCACAGCCTGCAAGACTCTGCTCTACAAGCTCTTCACCTCTGACTACATCCAGAGCCACTCCATCACGGGGCGCAGGGGCAACACCTTCCGCGAGGCGAAGCCCATGATGGACGAACGCTGCATCAAAATCATCAGGGTGCTGCTGAAGCAGAAGTTTGGGGATCACCTCAGTGACACTGTGATCACAGAGAAGATCCAGAACGTGCAGAAAGCCCTGAGGCAGAAGTTTAAGACAGAGTGTCTCTGAGGTGTGGGAGATTTGGTGTCCCCTCCTGCCATTCCCGTGTGTGTCCCTGAGCAGCTTTCCCAGGAGAGGTGAGCTGAGCAGCTGCTGCTCAGTAGATTTCCCCCAGGGAGCCAGCCCAAGTAAACCATGTGCTAAACACAGCTCAAACACTGCCAAACCTCTGCCTCCATTAACCAAGCAGGAACTGGGCCCAACTTGGCTCAGGTTTTGCACTCTACAAGTTCCTTCCCATCCAGCCTGTGTGCAAACCTCACTGTGGGTGCATGGAATCACCTCTGTGACTCTGATGATGTCCTCAAAGGCTTCAGGGCTCCATGTGGGTCCAAGAATGGCTCAGGAAGATCGCCCTGTTCCACACTGCAGATATGTTGTCTTTAGGATAGGGAATCCAGCTGCCGACAGGCTGTGTCACCCAATGCAGCTTCTCTCTGTCTGCCTCTGGTTGCCTCATTCTGCCTCTGGGACAATATTTACTCTTTCCTCACAGTGAATGTTTTATTTCCAGCACTAACAAAAAGGCAGACTCATTAAAATAATGTCTTAAAACATTCAGAAAAAGATAACTTGGGTTTTTTTCTGTTTATTTTAATGTAGCTATATAGAGGAGTTGTCTTCCCTAACAAAAGCCTGCTGAACAAGAGGAGGGGTCACCCATGGAAATTCCATTAATTTTCCTTTCAAGATCAGATTATTTCCATACAGGAGAAATCCCTAACATTTTTATGACACAAGAGTGAGGGATGGAGGACAAAATATGGCCCAACTTTGCTTTGAAGGTATTTATCTTGTGGACACTGTCACTATTATTTAAATACAGTATTTTTATCCTAGATAAAAAATGCCAAGTACAATCAGTCCCTTTGCTGAGGGACTACAGAGAAGGTCTAGAAAGAGAAATCTTTTCCTAAATAATTCAGAGCTGGAGTGTGGGTGGGTTAAAATTGTTCTAAGTGTTAAAAGAATGAGATGCTGACACCAGTCCAGCACTTAACAGAAGTGCTGCAAAATACCAAACATTCCCTTTTACAGAGGCTTCTCAGACAGGGAATTGGTTTTCTCAGCTTAATTTTTAAATTATTCAGGAAAAGAAATGCCAGTGGGTTTGCATTAATCAAAACATTTGGTTTAATTTATATGTTTTGTTGTGTTTTCAAGTATTTAATTTCTTCACAGTTACATGAGAAATAATAGTGCAAAATGAATGTATTGGAGAAACGAGGAGCTGTTTCGAAAGAAAAAAAAAAGGTGTTATTCTCAGAATTTTCCTCCCCCTTCAGCCTTTTTTTTGAGCTCATCCATTAAAGTGGGGTTGATGCTGTGATGTATTTTGGTTTTGAAGGGAGATAGGCTTGCCAATGTTTCTGGTACTATTTTCATCAGATGTTTCTAACAGTCATGTTAAATTGCAGAAGTAACAACTAAAGACATTCCTTCTGGTTTCCCAGTGCAAATACTTTTCCTAACTATGGTGCAAACACATTGATGATGATTCCTCCTTTGTAGGGACCTTGGTCTGAGCAGCACCTGGAGCAGATCTGCTGTGGTCACTTAGAGCCCAGAGTGCAGCCAGTCCTGGAAAACCCACTGGAACTGAGCAGAACTGCCCCAAAACCTCCTCAGTGCAGAAGCACACCTTGAAATACACCAGCCCTGCCAGAAACCTGGCACCTTAGGCTGCAGTCACTGCTCAGGGAAATGCCCCAGGTGATGTTTTTAATGTTAACTTATCAAAGAGAAGATCAAGGAGGCACAATCAGCCTTATCCTGCAGAACCTCAAACTCACCTTCCAGCCCCTGTCATGGGCAGGGACACCTTCCACTATTCCAGGCTGCTCCAAGCCCTGCCCAACCAGGCCTTGGACACTTCCAGGGATGGGGCAGCCACAGCTTCTCTTGGCACCCTGTGCCAGGGCCTCTCTCAATCTTTCCTCCCTGATGTTCATCACATCCCTCACCAAGCTGCAGCCTGGAAAGCCAATTCATGAATGTTATTTATTAAAATAAATGCTGCTGCTGTCCTCCCCTGCTGAGCCCCCTCCGAGGAGCTTCAGATCATTACTGTGAGCAAAGGGAGAAAAAAGAGCCAGGCATGGACCTGCTGCGGGGTGCCACGGCTCCTGAAACACGCGGCTCTGATCAGCTCCCCTAGAAGCAGATGAGCTGGGTGACCTTTCTGCTTGAAAAACCCTGCTTGAAAAACCCTTCAGTGGCTCCCTCAGAGGTGACTTCCCAGCCTAAGACACTTGCTGGTGTTCAGGAGTGCTCCTGGTTAGTGGGCTGATGGATGCTCAGCATCTCCGTGGGCAGCACAGCCACAGCACTAATGAGCCAGCGCTCAAATGGGCCCTTCTCGGCTGTAAAAGTTGTCCTCAGATACTCTCAAAGGCTTTGATATGGCAGAGAGGCTTGAAGAATGGCAATGCAGGTGGCTTTTTGTCAAATTTCATTTTTGAAAGTGTTTGTGAGCCAGAGGCAGCGTTTGCAGGCTAATTGGGAGCACGGGCAGCCGCTGGATCAAACGTCAGCGCCAGGACGCCGGTGCTCTCACCTCCCTGGACTCTCCAGCTCTGGCTCATCAGCCTCCAGAGGGAGAGGATCACACAGCACTGGCATGTGGCATTCCCCAGGGATGCAGGGGCCAGGGCAGATAGAGGAGGAGGAAGGTTTGTGCCAGAACTGCTTCACTCAAGGATGTTCAAAGCTGTGTCTCTTTCTAAGCAATGAAGGGCAGCTCCATTGAATGGAATTAACTTCCCATTTTAAATGAATTACCTGGAAAAAGTGGACAGCACTTGCTGTTGGGATTAATTACTCTGCTGAACCTGCAGCATCTTGTTAAAAATGGTGCTCCTGCTCAGCTTCTGGGTGAGGTGGGTGCAGGAGGGTGTGGACAGCGAAAATGAGGGTCAAAACTCAGAGGAGGTCTCTTGCATTTGGTTGAAAAGCAGGAGAAATGGTGCCTGTTGACACTTGCAAAAACAGAACTTGAATGGAGCATCCAGAGCTCTCTCCCTCCAGGAGGAGCTGGAGCAGCAGGGCTGACCTCAAGTTGGATTCAATTGGGATGTGCAGGCACCTCAATGAGCTGTGGGGCTCTCTGAGGGCCCTTGGTCCCCAGCACCCCAAAACTGCAGTGGGGCCCTGCCACACCTCCCACACCTGGGTACACCTCTGCTGTTTCCTTAGGAACCAGCTGAAAGCTGCATGTTGCTCACTGGCAGCAATACACAGGTTTTCAGGGAAAGGTGGGAACCTTTCCAGCCTGATCTGTATCAACCTTTACATTTTCAGCTGGGCCAACATGAGGCTTCTGAAATTTCAGAGAAATCATAGAATTGTTTGAGTTGGAAGAGACCACTAAAGGTCTTCTAGTTTCACCCCCCTGCAAGGAGCAGGGACATCAGGTTGTTCAAAGCCCCATCCAACCTGACTGTGGCTGTTTCCAGGGATGGTTCATCAACAAGTTCTCTGGACAACCCGTGCCAGTGTTTAAAAAACAAAAAATCCAGTTGTAGAGGTGCTGCTGGCAGCATGATTTATTGTGGGGAAAAAATCCCCAGCCCAAACAAGAGGGAGATTCTTTGGTCTTTAACTCATTTTATTTAAAATTAATTTCCTTGACCCTGCCAGAGGGGTTCCATGTTCAGCACAGGCAGATTTTAATTTTCCCATTATGTGGTCTGTAGGAAGCACTCACTGCTGAGTCTCTCAATGCCTGCACTGTGTGCATCCCCCAGAAACCAAAACACATTCACTTAATGACATGCAGACTGTGAGTATCAGATAAAGGAATGATGTTAAAATGGAGCTGAATCCCTCCCTGGGTTTTAATCTAGGCTTACAAAGCCTGGCTGCCTTTCCATGAGCCCCAGACAGCCATCCCTGAGCCTGCCTGGTGTTCCAATCTGGTTGGATGCACGTGAAAAAATTCTCTGCAGAGGAGGACTGGTGCAGTGGGTGGTGGAAGTGCCTTTGGTTTGATATCCTCCCATCAGGCAGCTGCAGGAACAGGGAGATCTCAGCTGGGGGATGAAAGAAATATCACAAGGACAAGCCTTGGCCTTTGTGAGCTTGGAGCTGTGTGTAATTTCCTACTGTCACCCACACACAAATACTCTGTGTCACAGGAAGATTTTTTTTTTGTTCTGGTAAGTCTTTGTCTTGTTTTGTTTTCATATCATATCATATCTGGTTTCATATCAAATCATATCTAGTTTTTGGTTTTTGTTTTTTGGGTTTTTTTGGGTTTTTTTTTTTTTTGAGAGTGCATTCCCATGCCTGAGAGGTGAGCAAATACATCAGATTTTGTATTTAAAGCAGTCTTTTATGTCTCTGCCTCAGTCATATATTCATTACACTTCACTTTAACCAGTATTTGTCTCTTTGCAGTACGTGATTGCATTATTCCAACTCTCCATATCTGTCCAATCTCCCTCACCTTTTCAGAGATGAATGGAACTGGGGAGATCATTATTAAAACACAGAAAGCAAAGAAATAAAATTAACCAGAGCACCAGTTCTCTTTGTGCTGAATACACTGAGGAAATAAAAGGGCCTTCCACTTCTAATAAAATCTGGATGTGAATTGCCTCATAAAAGCTTGGATGAATTATATTCAGAGGCCAAAAAGAGAGAAGAGAGAGAGCTTGGAGCCCTTCACCAGCAGGACGCTCTCCCTTCCTTGGTGTGCAGCCCAATGGAAATGCCAGGAGAGCTTTGGGATCAGGTGAGATGTTCTGCTCAGAGGATGAGCTTCAGGCCTGGATGAAGCATGTGGAGAGGTTGGTTAATAGCTGGTTAAGTGAGAAAGGTCATCCTGACATAATGCTGCTGGTTAAGCTTGAAAGGGAGGTCAGCAGTCTCTGATTCAGTGACTGCTGACAGGCAAGAATGCCGGATGACCTTGCAGCAACATGAGGAAAGGGAGGTGAGATTAGTCCTGAATATCTGTAGAAAGTATCAAAAGTATAACCATAAGAATGCAGAAGTAGGCGTAATTGCTGATATGTAACTAACCAATCCTGTGCTCAACTTTTGCAATATGTATGAAATTTATTAAGAACTGTATTTAACCACCGTATTCGATCAATAAATGGGACTTGGATGAACCAATTGGTGTCTGGGTCTCCTTCCTTCGACAGAAGCACTTGAGGGCCACAGGCTGTTCAAGTCCCTCCCAGTGAAATATTAGTGCTGCTGAAATTGCTGGAGCTCTTCCTGCTGCCTCCTGAGGTCTCAGCCCTCCCTAAGGTTCTTGCCCAAGTTTCTGGCTGGTGGAGGAAGGACCCTGCAGAGCTGTGGTGACTTTTCAGCCCTGTTCATCCCCACTCTGATCTCCCAGGGTCCCAGGAAGGTTTTAGGATATGGACTTGGCTTCTAAGCTTCATCTGTGTGCTGGAAGAGGAAGGTGGTGAGGGACATGCCCCAGGTGTCCTCTTGTCACCAGCAATTCCTGCTGTCCCAGGACACTGCTGCTCCCAGGAGATGCAGTCTGGTGACGTGCTCACCTTTAAGGATATATCTGATGGTGTTGGCTTTTCTTTTGGCACACAGATTGAGCTGAAGCCAAGGGGACTGTGCCTAACTGAGTAATGGAGAGATTAACAGCCCAGAAAGCCTGGCCTGCACGGTGCTCATTGATTGTTTCTCTCAAATATAAGCAGAGCAGCCCAGTGTCAGGCATCTGAGGAGAGAGGAGACTGCAGAACTGATGTACTCCTGCTAATGAATAATCGTTAAACTCCAAAGGAGTTTATTATTATTGCCATTAATTCTGGTTGTACTGTGCCTGGAGACAAGGAAGGTGGAGAAAGATGAGTTCATGACCTGCATATTACAGAGTAGATTTTATCCTGGTAATATGAGAAACTTGATCATTTCTTAAGTGAGAGGACTGATAAAATCACTGACTTCTGAGGAGCAACATCATTGCTTTTATGTGTTCAACAAGCTCACTGGGATGGTGCTGGAGAAGGGTCAAATCCCTCTTCTGGACATCCTAAGGTCAGGAGTTTGTTTGCCCTCAGTTTCCCAGAGGGAGGAGGGAAGCAGGAAACACCATCAGCATTCACACCTTCAGTTCTATTAGGATTTCTCCTCCATGTTAACCATGAGGTTTTACTTACCCTGAACTCAGAATAAATTGCCAAAAGTCAAGGAAAGCCATAGGAAGATCCCTCCAGCCATAACAGGGATGGACCCAAGACAGGGGTTTCATGTCGTTCCTTAAGGTGTTTTGGATCAAGAGTAAAATACCGTCATGATCTGAGAACCCTGCTCTTCTTCACACTCCCCAAATGACTCCAGCACATTGCTGAGCAAGAGGACTCCTTCCTCTCCTGGAAACTAAAAAGTGAAAGACAAAAAACACCCACAAAAAAATATCTGTTGTCATTTGTGCAGGCCAAAAGGGAGGTGCAAACTGCTCTCTGCCTTTTGGTTCTGTGATCAGTGTATTTCCAAGTCTCTAGAGCTGAACCAGGAAGAAGTTGTGTTTGCTTTCTGCAGAAGTGCTGCCTTCCCATGTGGAGATGTTTCTGTATTTCTTGGCTCAGAATGGAAGGAGCAAATATGAATGTATTCATTGTTATGAACAAAATTCGGGTAATATTTTTTTTGTGAGAAAAAGTTACAAAAAAGCAGCCAGACCACGGGTAGCTGCTGAAGTTCTTCGTGTTTTGTTATTGTAATCACGAGTCGTTGTGGCTAATCGCTCCTTTTGTATCAGCAGAGCCTCGCCCGAGGCTAAGTTGTACCTTTCCCAGAAGGGTGGGAACCTTCCCGAACAGTAGAAGAGACCTGAGAAGGTGAGGGGGGCTATGCAAAGTGACTCCAAGACCACAATGCAGCATGGATCCCCCCGCTGTACGGAGAAAACCCCAAAACAACGAGCCACCTAAGAATTGAGAGACTGGAGTGATGTCTGGACGTGAGGAGCCGAATGCTGAGCCTGCAGAGATGCAGAACACCTTCGGAGCCTCTCGCCCTGACCAAGAGAGACGACCCCGGCGGTGAGACCAGGCCGACTGAGCCGGCAAAAGTACCATCTGACGGGATCAGCAGGCCCTAAAGGCTCCCACGAGGACGTGATCCCCAGCTCTGCCCCTAGTGGACAGAGCTGTGCATATCCTCCTCCTCTGAGTCGCCCGGGAAGACGACGGAGACTGCAGACCCGTCGAGCCACCCAATCCTGAGCTGATCACTTTTAATAAAGGCATTAAAAAGGAGAAGAAGTCTCCTGGCCCTTTTGTTTATTTCAGCTGGGGGCTCTCGTCCGGAATAGCCACGCCGCAAGAGGACTCAGGACTGGCCATCTTGGATCTTCAGAGGACAGCTGGCTACTAGGACCAGGGATTGGCTCAGGACAGCGACGCAGAGGAGCACCGGAGCACCGGACTGGTGAGAAACCCGGTGGCGGGAGTGGGAGACGTGCGCATGTGTGTGTGAGTGAGACGAGGGCCGGCAGCCGGACCTTCGAAGCGAGTGGGACCCCTCAGTACTGCGTTTCCGGTTTTTCGCGAGAAACCCGGCCAGGAACAGGGGGAAGCGAGTGGACTTAGTGTGAGTGAAGTCGTCTCCCAAGGGGGAATAAAGGGCCCCCCCACTCCGGGCGTGCGGAGTGAATTACTGTGTATGAGTGGAACGCACCCCAACGTCCTGACAAAGGGAGGTCAGGCACTTTTGTAAGTCTCGAGAAGGATTCGCGTAAGATTTGTCAGTCCCGAGAAGGATTCGGGTGTTTTCGCAAGCCCTGCAGGCAAAGTAAGTCCTGACAAAGGGAGTCAGGCACAAACCCCAGCAAAGGAGGCTGTGGTTTGCTTTTAAGTCCTGATACGGTGAAGCCTAAAAATTGGCGGGTTAGGCAAACTAAAAATCAGGCAGTTGTTTTTCCTGACTGAGGGAGTCAGGCACAACCCGGATTCTTGGCCGAGGCATCGGGTGTTCAAGTCCCGATAGATATAAGACCTGACGAAAGTTGGGCAATCAAGAGATTGGGCAGTTGTTTCAGTATAAAGTCCTGAGCATCAGGCAGAAATTTGAAGTTCAGTGGAGGAGGCTGAAGCTCCTCAAACAAGGTTTTTTTGAAATTACCGGTCAGTTGAGGCCCCTTTGAGACTTTGTTATTGAGACCTGAAAAATGGGATGTTGTAGTAGTAAAAAGACCGGCAAGAGACTGAGAGACATACCTCCTGGTAGTCCCTTAGGAGAACTGTTAGAAAAATGGGATTCTATAGAGGCCACGGAGAAATTAGCTAAAGTGAAAATGATCCATTATTGTATGGAAGTCTGGCCAGAATTAGAGGTGCAAGGAGGATGGCCTTGGTGTGGGACAAAGGATAAGTGGATGTGCCAACAATTAAATAATTATCTGACAGCTCGAGGCGATACTGATCCTGAGCAATTACTGTATGTATCGTGCTGGTTACAGAGCGCTGTTGGGGATGAAGGGGTGCGAATTTGTAAGGTACAGAGGAAGAAAGAGGGGAATGAAGGAGGGGATGATAGAACTAGTAAAAGATGGGACCCCCTGGATTATTTGCCTCCTTCTGCCCCTCCACTTTATAATCCTCTTCTACAAGCATCTCAAATGGCAGGTCCGGTTCCTCCCCCGGCTGCCATCTCACTACCACCTGCTCAAACTCCTCCTTCTACCTCTTCAGCTTCCACTATGATAAACCCAGTAGCTCCTCCAGATCCTTCTGCATCACCACAAGCGCCTATTCCACCTGCTGCATTCTCCACCCCTTCTCCAGCTCCACTTAATATCCACTCAGGCTCTTCTCCCCCTCCTATTGCTGTCCCTTTACCTCCTCCTAGTTGGGACACAAATGCCTCCTTGCCTGATAAACAGCTATCAGCAAATACACCTGCTGATGGGCAGAAAGTTCAGGGTAACCCAGATATTCCTCAAAGTAGTTTGGCATCTGAAGATGGGCCATACTGTAGCACCAGATCCAAGACCTCCAAGGCGGAGAGACTCTTTCCCCTCAGAGAGGTTCCTATGGGAGGAATAGCGGGAGGTGTTGGCTTTGTGAATGCTCCCCTAACTGCTTCTGAGGTGAGAGGATTCAAGAAAGAGTTGGGGCATTTAGTGGAGGACCCAGTGGGCATAGCCAACCAAGTGGAACAATTTCTAGGTCCAAATATCTACACTTGGGGGGAGATGAATTCCATCCTGAGTATATTATTTTCCCCAGAAGAGGTCCGGATGATAAGGGCGGCTGGCATAAGAATATGGGAGAAAGATAACAGTCCAGGACCCCAGGTGCCAACAGGTGAACAGAAATTGCCACTAACAGAGCCCAGCTGGAACCCTAACCAGGAGGAGGGGAGGAAGGCCATGAGGGAATATAAGTCTTTGATAATACGGGGGATCAAAGAGTCAGTTCCCAAAGGAACTAATACCCAATTGGCATTTGAGGGTGCACAAGAGAAGGATGAAGCTCCTGCTGCATGGCTAAATCGCCTAAGGTGGAACTTCCAGTTGTACTCTAAAATAGACACAGACACCCCAGAAGGTCAAATGCTGCTAAAAGTCCAATTTGTTACCAAATCTTGGCCTGATATAAGGAGAAAACTGGAAAAGATGGAAGATTGGCAATAGAAGGACATTAATGAATTGTTAAAAGAGGCATTGAAGGTGTATTTAAGGAGGGAGGAAGAAAAAGCAAAGGCCAAGGCTAAGGTAATGGTTGCTGTAGCTAGAGAAAGTGCAGAGTGGGCGGGTCCACCACCAGGAGGAGGCAAGGATAGGCCGGTACTGTCAGGTGCAAGAGGGATGGAGACACCTCAAGGCCCTTTGAGAGAGCGACATTGCTATTACTGTGGAGAGCCAGGACACGTCAGGAGGTTTTGTAGAAAGCTTAGTCTCGATGCGGCAATAGCCAGGGAACAAGATAATTTAGGGAAGATCCTTAGAGGTGACGATTAGAAGGTCAGGGGCTTTACACTATAGGGGACCCAATGCAACATCTAGAAGAGCCCCTTGGTAAACTTTGAGGTGGGCCCCCTAAATGAAGAATTTGAATTTCTGAGTAGATACAGGAGCAGATAAGTCCTGTCTCAACAAAGTACTAAGAAGTATAGTATAGAATAGTGAAAAACATCTGAAGTTAGACAAAAAACAGCTAGGTAGAAAGGATATCCAGTAGCACCAAAACTGGCCTGTAAAACTAAACTTGTAATAAGTAATGTGAAAGTAAAAGGTACCTTATTGTTGTCTTGTTGTGTGTGTGAGAGTGAGTCACGAAGTCAGCCTCAACTTCCCGGGCAGGTGGGAAGGGGGCAGTGCAAGTGGGTGTATGTGTGACCTGCAAATCAGGCTTGTGTCCCCCGGGTGGGTGGGGGCTGTGGCCAAAGAGTGTGTGTGACCTGCAAACCAGACTAGTGCTCCCCAGGTGTGTGAGGGAGCCATAGCTGTAAGAGCGTGAGTGACACACAGACAGCCTCACAGGTGAATGTGCACCAGAGGCAACCAGAGTCAGGGCCCTTCCAAGAGGCCCAGGGATACTGAGACCTGTGGGCCAACCCCAGGGTGAGGGGGGGGGGCTACAGGGACCCGTGATTTTCTAGCAATAATGATCCAGTTTGTGTCTTGAGGGTGTGAAGGAATGTGTGGGAGTGAATATAGACAAATTAGAATAGAGGTGATGTAGATTGTGCATTATAGGTTTTACCACATTTCCTTAGAGAGAAGTGTATTGTGTAGAAGAATGGTGTAAGAAAAAAACCCCAAAAATTTAAGTGTAAGGGGTTGAAAGAAATATTTAGGCTCTAAGTGAAAGTAAGAAACAGAAGCAAGAGATAAATAAGATCTTAAAAATAGAACAGAAAACCAGTGAATTAAATACACAGAGATATAAGAGAATAAAAATACTTTGGGAGTTAAGTTAGCTGAGAAATACAACTCCTTGCAAAATACAGAGTATGTAGAAGTTGATGAGAGAAACATGCAAACTATGGAAAAAGAGAAGTTAAGCAATAACATTAGACAGAGAAACTGAGTTTTGATAAAATCATTAAATAGCAGACCATTAATGCCTGTGTTTGAAAGCCCGTTTCAGGTACTCTTCATTACTAATTCGACTGTGCAGACCAAAAGAAAAAGGTTGGACTCACATCGCTCTCACCCCCTGGCATTGGACCAGGATTCAACATCAGGTTTTTTTCCCTCTGGCATTCTGGCATTGGACCGGACTCCACCCCTTTCTCCTTCTGGCATTGGGCCAGACTCCCAGTTTTTCCATCTGGCATTGGGCCAGAGTCCACACCATTCTCACCTCCGGGCACTGGACAAGGATTCATCTGCTTCACAAGCTAAATCACCTGAGTATACTGTGGTAAAAGGACCAAAAGATTTAAAGTTGACTCTCAGAAGGAAGAGTCAAATAGACTGAACTGTGTGGAAAAAATTGGTATCAGGAGTTCTAATATTGCTTAAAATGTTTCAAAACTGTTCTGTGTAAACTATGTTGGTAAAAAGTTTAAGACTGTAAATAAGTAATTCTGGTTAAGTTCCCCAATTTATTTCTAAAGACTCCAGGTTAATCCTCTACAGAACACTCCTCTGGGAGGGGAAACCAAAATTGGTAGGGAACAGACCAAGAGAGGTTTAACCAGAGAAGCGGGTAGAAGGGACTCTAAAGAGCTTGGAAGCTTCTCCTCAGTAAAATTCCCCAAGAGGCAAGGCCGGGTGGGCAGGCTGTGCAAGATGACCCATACCGGACTCTTGGGAAGGGTAGTACTGATGGCTCTGATTGCTGGTGGTGCTCTGGGGAGCCCAGGAGAGCCATGCAGTGAGTGCTACTGACCCCTCTATGAGGAGGAAGTGAGCTCCTTGTCGAGAGTCCACATCAGTTCTGACCCTGATCGTGTTAACCTCTCCCAATTAGTCCTTTATCAGAAAAATAAGAGAGTGTATTGGAGAGCATACAATACTGCCACTTTTAGGCAGCCACTCCTAGGAGAGTGCCCTATAGGGGAAGCCTGGTTGTGTTTTGAATGTGATGCTGCTGAAACAAGC
Source organism: Melozone crissalis (assembly GCF_028551555.1). NCBI lineage: Eukaryota > Metazoa > Chordata > Aves > Passeriformes > Passerellidae > Melozone > Melozone crissalis. The sequence continues at coordinate 1,900,452 of NW_026535940.1, read as the reverse complement.
TCAGCAGAACTAGTAAAAAGCAAAGAAATGGTGAAAATGGTAAGAAAAATTGTTTGTTACAAGTATTTATATGAGTGTACTGGAAAGGAGATAAACCCCTTTTGGAACACATTTCAGGGGAGCCCAAAACCCCTAGGTTTGATCTCGTCTGGCAACTGCATTGCTAGAGTGATAAAACCAATTTTCTTATTACCCAAAGGAACTGGATCAAGTTTGGGAGTTCCTATATATAATGATTTGGGAGAAAATAAACAGAACCGGGAAAGTGAAATAGAAATTGAGAAAATCCAAAATTGTAAAAGCCAAATTCGGACCCCAATATCTATGTTAAACAAATTAATCCAGCTCCAGGCAGTATTAAAAATAAAGAATTCAATTATTAGGAACATTTCAAACGAAATAAAAAGATTAGCATGTGTAAATAATGAAGAACAAACTCCTACACTTGATTCCAGTGGGTGGGAGAACCTGGAGATTTTCAAAAAAGATGTATGGGAAAAGGTAGTTTTTCTCACTGTGTGTGTACTTGGAAGATTGCTTTTTTTACTATGCTTAGTTATCTGTCTTAGTAGAATAGTACTTGCCGGGCAGACCAACCTGAAGAAACCAAGGAAAGTAACAAAGTTAAGTAACCATGATTACCAAAGTGCACAAGAGATTTATAATAGATTCAAAACAAAAAAATTGTGAGTTGATGCGAGCTTAGAATTTAAGCTCGATCAAAGAAAAAGAGGGGGGACTGTTATGAACAAAATTCGGGTAATATTTTTTTTGTGAGAAAAAGTTACAAAAAAGCAGCCAGACCACGGGTAGCTGCTGAAGTTCTTCGTGTTTTGTTATTGTAATCACGAGTCGTTGTGGCTAATCGCTCCTTTTGTATCAGCAGAGCCTCGCCCGAGGCTAAGTTGTACCTTTCCCAGAAGGGTGGGAACCTTCCCGAACAGTAGAAGAGACCTGAGAAGGTGAGGGGGGCTATGCAAAGTGACTCCAAGACCACAATGCAGCATGGATCCCCCCGCTGTACGGAGAAAACCCCAAAACAACGAGCCACCTAAGAATTGAGAGACTGGAGTGATGTCTGGACGTGAGGAGCCGAATGCTGAGCCTGCAGAGATGCAGAACACCTTCGGAGCCTCTCGCCCTGACCAAGAGAGACGACCCCGGCGGTGAGACCAGGCCGACTGAGCCGGCAAAAGTACCATCTGACGGGATCAGCAGGCCCTAAAGGCTCCCACGAGGACGTGATCCCCAGCTCTGCCCCTAGTGGACAGAGCTGTGCATATCCTCCTCCTCTGAGTCGCCCGGGAAGACGACGGAGACTGCAGACCCGTCGAGCCACCCAATCCTGAGCTGATCACTTTTAATAAAGGCATTAAAAAGGAGAAGAAGTCTCCTAGCCCTTTGTTTATTTCATTCATGACCCTTCCCCCTTGAGATCTTTAGGGTGAAAGATGGAATCAGTCACTTCAATGGGTTATCTTGGTAGAGGAATTTTACACCTAACTGTAGTCATTAATTAAATAATTCCTATGTATATAATACCCTGTGCTGGTTTAGCCATTGCTCTGAGGAGTGGGCTAGGAATGCTTATTTGTGGGATGGAAAGCCAGGAGCAGGCCTACTTTCTGGTGAATAATTTGAAAGCTGGAACTGTGATCCCCATATTTTTCCTATAAATGCTGCAGACTCTGACCCACCTTTTTGTGCTTGCACAGCTTGGAGGGCTGTGTGTACCAGGTCACTTGAGAGCCACCAATACAAGCTAGGGAAATGTTGGCATTTCCAAAGAACTGAGAGAGGGCTGGGACACAGCAGCACTGATCTTTGGGAAAAATAACCCACTAACCCTGCCTGCCCTGGCGAAACTGTGTCAAAAATCTGGACTAATCTTTGGTGACAAATGGCCTGGAAAGTGGGAAAGGAGAGAGCTCATGCTCTTTTGTAAGAATAAAGATGAATTTATTCTTGATTAGGAAAGACAGCAAGTGGAGACACTTCCAGCTGCATGGACATTGTCTTGACATTGGCTGTTAAATGCCTAATGATGACAGTTAGCGTGAATTAGCTACTGAATATGTTTTATTGTGTTTTGTGGTCCCCAGGGCAGACATGCCAGAGACTTTTAAAGAGAATGAAAACAGAGAAGAGGAGGCCTCCATACAGATAATTTTGAATTTGTAATGTCTGGTTATTAATGGTATTGAACAGTCAAAAAGCCACATGTGGCTCCCATATAGTACATGTTAAGCCTCAGCATGTTCTGTCTTCATAAATAAAAGCTTGGGAAAGTGGATGGATCCCAAAATGACAGGCAGAAACCTACCTGTACACAGGAATTGGTTTTTTTTTTTTTTTTCATTTTCCAGGCTGAAAAGTGGGGTAATGTTTTTGGGAAGCTATTGAGCTGGCAGCTCTTCCCATCCCTTTCCCAGGATGCCAATGCAGGGTCCAATTTTCATTGCTGAAGTCAGTGTGAGTTTTTTCTCAATATGTTTGATCATCAGAAATTCAGATACAAGGGAAAAAAAAAGTCATCAGAACTCAGCAGGATCCAATTTTCCATCCCTGCATTTCAATTTGACAACAATAGTCTATAAAAAAAATGCAAATATGAATTTTGCTGTGGACAGGAAGGAGGGAGGATGCTGAGAGCTCTCGTGTTGTTTGATCACTTTAAAGCCTTTCCTGCAGAAACTGAAATGGTGACATTCTGCTTGAAATGTGCTGGGTGCAGTAAATCTTCAGCTTGGAGCAGCCGCCCCCAGACCTTTATGTCTATCTACTTAAATTCAAATACAGGATTTTTTATTTTTTGTGTGGCTCATCTGTGGATTCACCCTGAGTGCTTCTGGTTTAACCATCCGGTTTAGGGAAAGAAGAACCAGAGAGATTCCAGCTCTTTCCCCCAGTCCAGCCTTTTCTGTCCTGTGATGTTAATGAGCAACAATGCTTCATGAGGGTTTTTCACAAGCTATTGCTGCTCAAAAAAAAAAAGGCCCAAGGATGCCTTTTATTGTCTCCTCATTGTGAAGCTCAGAACACGACAGTAAAATTGAATGATTTAACAAGCTGCTTTCTTACTGCCCTCTCTGCCCTTGTTCTCTTCACTGAAGCTTTCAGGTTGTGAACCATTCCAGAGAAACACCCAAGCATCCCAAATCTTCAAATCCCAAAGCAAAATGGGCTGGTTGGCACCTCCTGCCCAACACCTCCCCAGCTCTTCCACCACCAGTTTGTAAATTCCCATTGGAACCAGCAGGTGATGCTGAAGCAGAAAACATGGAGTTCATTCTGCCTTCTATTAGGCTTTTCTTTTCCTCCCATATAAAATTCACAAGTGAGGAAAAAATCCTGTGATCCTGGTGGGGTATTTAGAAACATAAGATAGAAATGCTGGCATGCAGCACGTGGCTTTGTTCTCACTGTCTGCTCAGCTCTTCCATCCCCGAAAGTGGGTCCAGCTTTTATAGGCCAAAAGAGCAAGTCCAAGTGACTCAATGATATTTTTAGCCCAGAAAGCCCTGCAGCTGATGGCACACTTCACAACCAGCAGGGGACACAGCTAGGCCAAAGCCCAGACCTCTGCTGGGAGCCATATCTCCTCAAATACCCTTCAGACAAACCTCCATGCAAGTCAGTTGGGAAAGTTTCTTCAAATTCCCAGCAATTGGGAAAATCCGAGGTCGTCCACCCGCTCATAGATGAGGTCTCCAAATGATCCATTTCTGGCATATAACTACACAGGGTTATGTGAAAGATTCTAAAGGAGCTGCTCTGGAGTCAAAGAGCCCCTGTCATCTCTTTGTAGCTAAATCACAATTTCGGGAGTTGAAGGAGTTTGGAACGAGCTAGACAGCAGACCTCTGAGCGTTTTAGATTATGCGGTTTATGTTTCTTATTTTCTACACAGACAGGAAGGGTGAGTTGTGCTCACATCTACACCACATGGCTCAGAAGGTAACAAGACTTCAAGTTACAGAATATTTAAATGATTTATTAGCCAATAAAACATTGCCAACAAAGATATGTATGTTTCTGACCCAATCCTTCAGTATTTCATGCCATGGACTCATGCTACAGTGTAAGGTTTCTCAGCCAATCATGTTCTGACACACAAACCTACAGCCCTGCATCCTAAGCTTCTTGTTTACGGTTGCAACTACTTTTATTTTTTCTATACCTTAAACTCTAAAATGCTAAACTTTCCTCCACTTAGCTTAAGGTGTCTCTGTTTTATACTATGAATCCACATTCTCGCTTCTACCACTTAAATTTGGAAGCCCTTTCCAAGGTCTCCGATCAAATCCTGTGTTTAATTCTAAGCTTTGCTGACAAGACCAAAGGTCTGAGATTTCCCTGCATTTGGGTTTCCAACAACACTGATGCTGTTAGTTCCAGAGTGCCCAGGATCCCTCTTGCAAGTCAACTCTGGCAGGAACAAGGCGGGCAGCTGCCGGGGGGCTGCTTGTGGCCTCTGCCAGCCCATTGCTCAGGGCTTGCCAGCGCCCCAGCCCCTCAGGGGCTGCCCCAGCCCGGCCAAGCTGCCCGGCAGCAGCACCGCAGCCCCACAGCAGCTGCAGAGCAGCCCCATCCAGAGGCACCTGGGAGCCCTCAGCAATCCAGCCAGAAGCACATGGGCAGGAGGATACAGAGGGTGGCTCCTTCCTGGCACAGGGCTTGTGGCCATCTCCAGGCACCGCTCTGGCAGGGATCCCTGCAGCCCCGGCCCCTGCCCACCTGCTCTGTCACCAGCACAAAGGCTTCAGCAGAGCCACCACAGGACAAGGGGCTTCTGGCCATTTTCCCTTGACCACTGCATGCCTGGGCAGCTTGCTGAGCCGGGGTACCCTTCTCCCCCTCTTCCCCTATGCCCTGCAGACCCTGGGTAGCAAAAGAAAGCTCCTGGGAGTCTGTGTATTATAACACACTCTATATTCATATACTAAAGAAAAAAAAACAAAAAGAAGAAAAGAACAATCTTAAAGAAATGGAAAATTCCAGCTGGCTCAGGTGGCCCCAGCAGACAGAGCCTCTGGCATCAGGTCTCTGCAGAGCGGCAGCAGAGCAGCCAGCCAAGCCCCAACAGACGAGGCCGTGTCCTCCATGCCCTGCGGAGCTGATCTTGCAGCCTCTGGAAGAGGGAATATCGCTCACTCTGCAGTGACTGGAGGACATACAGTGTTTCTAGTGCCACGTCCGACACGGCACTGCTGATGTCCTCTGTCAGCGGTTCAAGGGCTGCAAGAGAGAGGGACAGAGCCATGGTCAGATCCCGGATCTGCGGGGAGCCAAGAAGAGCCCCCTGCCAGGGCCATCCCAGCCGGCTCTAGCCATGGCCAGGAGGGAGCAGGGACCAAGGGCACCGGCCCGAAGCTGCTGGCCACGAATCCCCAAGGTGGCCCTGAAATCTCTGTGTGCTCTGCCCACGCCGCCCCATGTCCGCACAAGGAGAAGAGCCCTCTGCAGCCGGGGCAGGGTTTGCAGCTCCCCCGGCAGCCCCCGCTGTCAGCCCGCTGCCCTCACTCACTCACCAGTGCAGATCAGCTGCAGCTCTTGCTGCTGCCCCCTCAGGTGCCGGCCGGCCATGCCTGTGAACACAGAGCCTGTCACAGCCCCAGCGGCACAGCTCCCTGCCAGCGGTGCTGCCGGCGCTGTGGCCACACGGGCTGCTGGCCGGGCAGGGCTCAGCCCAGGCCCTTGCCGCACGCTGCCGCCCCAGGGCACGGCTGTCAGAGGGCGGCAGCAGCAACGCCCAGGCCAGGCGGGGCTCCACGGCGCCGGGCCGGGCTGGCGCTGCCGGGGCAGCAGGCGGGGCCGGGGCCGAGCTGCGGCGGGCCGGGGCTCGGGACTCACCCATGAACCTGACGGCCGCCTCTCGCAGGGACTCCTGTGGGCTCTGCAGGTAGTGCAGTGCCCTGCGCACGTGCTCGGCCCCTCGGCTCCTGTCCTATGCCAGCTGCAGAGAGCGTCAGGAGGGAAGGGTTGGCGCGGGCTCAGCCCCTGGGCCGGGCGCTGCCTGCGCCCATCGCCGGCCACGCCTGCCCGCCCAGCCCTGAGGCGCGGCCAGCAGCCGCTGGCCAAGGGCTCCCGAGGGGAGGGGGCAGAGGGCCGGCTGCTGCCCGGGGAGCCGCGGAGCCGCCCCGCAGCCCCGCCGGGCCGGGGCTCCATGGGCACCCGACTCAGGCCCACGGGAGCCTGGAGAAGAGCCCGCGCGGCCTCTGCGTGCAGCGCCGGTCAGGGGCACAGCTGCCCGCCCTGCACACTGAGCACCGCGCTCAGGGGGCTTCTCCGGGCTGAGGCTGGGGCTCGCAGGCTGTTCTTACCAGACACTCGCTGAACTTCCACACATTCTGCCTCTTCACAGCAGCAGCAGCAGCGCAGGGGGCGCCGGCCCGGCCCAGCCGGGGCTCCCAGCCAGGATCAGCAGAAGCGCCGGCCCCTTCCCGCCTGCTCCTGCCTCGGCTCCCAAGGGCTTTTTCCAGCTCAATTCGGGAGCAGAGCAGCCAGCACCTACACACAGCCCTGACTGCTCAGGGCCCGCCTGTGCTGCCCTGAGCCAGCCCTCAGGGGATGAAAGGATCGGGTTCCAGCGCTGTTTTCAGCGCTCCTTTACTCACCCTGAGCTGACAGCAGGAGGCTGCTGCTGCCTCTGCCTTGGCAATTGGAGATCACGGCTGCTCTTGGCCCTCTTGTGCTTGCCACCTGAATTTTATCAGTACAACTGCACTTCCCTCTTTCAATCACTGCTGCCCACTGTGCTTTTGTGATGGTGAACTCAGTGTTTTTGTCACAGGCATCATGATTAGCAGAGACTGAAATGCTCACAAGTCCTTGAGTATTAAGTCGAGGGGAATGAAAGCATCACAGACCACTTTTGCAGCACTCAAACACAGCCCTGCTGCTGGTGCTGTTTAAATGCAATCAACTTACAGAGACCATCATAGAAATTGCCTCTGGAGTTGCCAATCAAATGAAAAAATCTATCAGGGGAAAATACAGAACTTGGCTGCCTTCATTGCTTCCTCCGAGCAGCAGAAAATGGAGATGCCCAGAGGTATTTTGCACTGCTGCTGATCCCACTTGGAGCCCAGCGCTCTGCAGAGTCCCAGCGGGAACCCGAGCCCAGGCCCGGGAGCTCCCAGAGTGTCCTAGAGATTCTCTCTGCATTCGGTCAGGCTTGCATTCCCCAGCAAGTCCCCAACAAAACCTCCTGTTCTCTAGGGTTAGAACAGGCACAATGAAAAACTCAGCAATGGCACAACTCCCCAGCTCACAAGGAAAAGAAAGGACAAGTTGTCAAGGAATCCATACATTTGTCTTGCTTTGCTGCAGAAGTCGTGCTGCACTCACAGTGTGGAAAGCTAAGAGAAGCTGCAGTTGAGGGCACATCTTGTGACAGAAGCTGCACCTCGTTCTCCAGGAAAGGTTCTTGAAAAGGGCAGACAGGAGTGTGGAGAAGATTCCTAGACAATTGAAACAGCTTTCCAGAAGTGAAATGAAAATGGGAAGGAACAATCCAGTATGTTTTCCTCTATTTATTTCTATTCTCCCCTGTTCCATGTTGCACTGCTTCTCCATGCCATGAACTCCAAATGCATCTCACCTCTCAGATGGATGCCTTAGCGAGTTTTAGCCACTGTAATATTCCATGAGCTACACCCAGTTTGCCTTGCCCTGGTTTTGTTGGAAAGCAATGCTGGAGCCATCAGTGCAGCGCTTGGGTCGGCACGAATCCTGCAGGCAGGGAATGTGCCCTGCCAGTGTCTGAGCCTCAGCAGGGACAATGCACAGCAGCGAGCGAGGGATTTGCTGTGCCCTGTGCAGGAGTCAGGACTCTGGATCTGGGCTCAGCACGGCGAAGTTCCCGTGTTTGGACAGACTCAGGGGCTGCCCCGAGGGCAGCGAACGGGAGAGTGCCTGGCTGGGAGAGGCCCCAGCAGAGGAGGGGATCTTGTCCCTCCTCGAGGCCCTTTAAGGCTCTCCAGGCCCCTTTGAAGTGAAGGTTTTCTCTTTTGAGGGTTTTTTGGGGAAATCCCACCACTTCAAGGGTGTTTTTTCCTTCCCATTTTAGGGTGTTTGTGGGGCCGCAGCCACACAAGCCCCTTTCAAGGGGGGATCATGACAGCTTTCATTGGCATTTTTATGGGGCCCCCACTCCAAGGCCCTGTAGGGGATGTTTTGCCTCCCAGGGTGATTTTTGGGGTTCTCTCTACCATCGCCGCTTTAGGGCCCCCACTATGGTCGGGTCCCACTATAATTCTCCTAGAAAGGGCAACACCACTCCCATTGATTCTGACAGTGGAGCCCGGGAGGGGGAGTTGGAGATCCTGGGAATGTTGGGGGTCCCAGGGAGGTTTGGGGGTCCTGGGAGGGTTTGGGGGTACCTGGGTGATGGTGACTCTGTGCTGGGTATAAACTGTTGTGAGGGGTTCCTGGTGGGGTTTTGTGTATACCGGGGATCTTGGGGCGTCATGGTGGATTTTTGGGGGTTCCCAAGGGGGGCTTTCTGGGGTCCAACGCGGGGATTAGGCGATGCCAAGAGGAATCCAAGGCTGTTTTGGGATACCTGCCGGTGACAGAGATGGGGATCCCATGCCAGGTATGAACCTTCTCAGGGGGACCTGGAAAGGTGTTGGGACATCCTGTGTGAATTTTGATCTCCTGAGAGGGTTTGGGGGGGTCTGTATGGGGTTTTGCAGTCTTGGGGAGCTTTTGGAGAGCCCAGGGATGGTTTTGGGGTCCCAGGGAGGTTGGTTTGTTCCACGGGGTTTGGGGTTCCCTGGAGGTTTTGGGGGTTTTGGGGGTACCTTGGCAATGCTGGTGACAGAGCTGGGACCCCGTGCTGGGAATGAGCCCCCTCACTGAGCACAGGCAGCATCAGTGAGTTCAGGGGGATCCTGGGGGCCCGGGGAGTCACCCCAACCCCCAGGGGACCCCAAATGCAAAGGGACCCCCGAACTCCCCTCAGCGCTGGATCTGCTGCAGGCAAGGGGCACCAGCACTCAGCCCCCAGCCCCCACCACCACAGGGGGGCTGTAGAAGAAATCTGGGGGGGCACGGATAGGTCGGGGGGGACCCCCAAAGTCCTGGGAATGGGGGAACACAGGGGAACTCCCAGGAATCCCCATGTGCGGCTTATGGGGGACCCAGGAGGAGTTGGGGGGGGCTGGGTGGGACATGGGGGACCCCCAGAAGTCTTGGGAGGGGGGAAGAACAGGGTGATCCCCAGGAAGGGTTTTGGAGGGAAGCAGATTGGAGCCTCCAGACGCCGAATCCGATGAGGAGAACAACGCCGATGGCAGCGCGGACAGACACAGGGAGCACCAGGGTGAGATTCCCGCTGGATTCCGGCTCTGGGAAGCACGGCATGGTGAGGTGGGGAGGGGAACCCAAAGGGAGGAATAGGGGTTCAGGGGGTCTCTGGGTCAAAGAAAAGGGGGCTCTGGGGGCTGGGAGAGGGGGGATTGCCGCAAGGGGCTGCGGGGATTGTTGGTGCCGGATAAGGGGGCGCAGGGTGGAACCCATGCCCGGGAATGGGGGTGCGGGGGGATGGCGGCGCCAAAGAAATGGGGGTTCAGGGGCCCCTCAGTGCTCCGGAACGGGCGACCCCAGAGTCCCGGTGCCGGGGGTCCCCCTCAGCTCTCGCCGCCCTCCGGGCCCCAGGAGCGCCCCCAACCCCAGCGCTGGAGCCATCGCGCTGCTCTGCTGCGGCCCCGCCCCCTTAGCCGCCTCCGGCCCCACCATTGGCGCCGCTCTTTGCTGTCTGCCAATGGCGACCCACGTCTTTGGTGGCGTCACTGGTCCCTGGGCGAAGGGAGGCCTGGGGGTGAGGTGCCCCGGCTGGCCGGGAATGGGGTCCGGGGGATCCAGGGGCTGCCAGAGGAGGATACCCGGGAAAGGGGGTGCAGGGGGTGTCGGGGCAGGATAAGGGGGTGCAGGGGGTCCGGCAGCTGTTGAAGGAGATGCGGGGGGGTCCCAGTGCCCAGGAATGGGCATTCAAGGGGGTCCCCGGGGGGCTCCCCAAGGCCCCTGCCGGGGGGCAGCAGGAGTTGGCTCAGGAGCTCTGGGCAGAGCAAATGGGGTGACCCTGGCTTGGGGGGGACACTGGGGAGTCACACACGCCCCCGGGGGGAACACGACCCCCGGGGACCCCCCCTCACCTTGTCCCGCAGGGGAGGCCGAGCCCCAGCCCGGGCAGACGAAGCCCCCGAGCCCCGGCAGCATCCTGGGGGGCCGTGCGGGGCCGGGAGGGGCAGGATCCGGAAAACGGCGGCGGCTGCCGGGGGCCGCGGGTGCCTGGGAACCGCGAACGCGGCGGCGGCGTCTGTGACAGCGGCGCGGCCTCAGCTGCCTGAGAACGCGGCCCTGGCTGGGTGTGCGCAGCCTGGGCTCCTGCAGGCGGCTGCACCGGACGATTCGCCAGGTGAATTGTTCACGGGGCATTGGCCTGCGCAGAGAATTCCTAAAGGTGCAGAGCATTGGCCTCTGCAAAGTTCCTACACCTGCAGAGCATTGGCCTCTGCGAAGATTTCATCAACGTGCAGAGCATTGGCTTCTGCAAAAGGTTCACGAATTTCCTTTGAAGGTAAGGATTGACTCAAGTTGAACTTCTTGGTTTTGTCTCATCTGCACTCTGAGAGAGAATGACAAAGGGAAATACAGGATGGGATAGTGCCCGTCCTCTGGTGCAGCAGTTTAGTGGTTTGCCCAGCTGAGTGGATGAACAATATATGCTCTACTGATTGTGCTTTTTTTTTGCACTGAATAAATGCAACATTTTCTAAATGTACTGGTCTATACATTTTCCCGATAGTGATTGCTTAAACTACTTAAATGTGAACAAGTTCTGTTCAAGTTTCAGTGGGTTGTTATCATCTGGTTATTAAAATTATTGGGGAGATGCCTCTGAATTGCTGCAGCAGCCTGGCTGCCCTCAGCTGACATTCTGGCCAGAAGCCTTGTGAGCACATTAGAGAACCCACACAATAGGAATTCCATTCTTGGGGAGGGAAAGTGTTTCCCGTTGTCAGGTTGCACAAAGCTCCTGGTCTTGTATAATTCCTGGGATGGCACATCCACTTCTCTGGAGAAACAGTTTCAATTTTGTTCCACTCTCATCACTGTAAAATATTTCCTCCTTCTAACAAATGTAAATCCCACCTCATTCACTTCAGACATATTGACCCTTGTTCTGCCACTGCAAGATTTGGGAGAAAATACCTTTGACCGCTGTTTTTCCATTTTCACAAACCTTGGAGAGGACCCAGACATGTCCCAAGATGGGGTTTGGAGGCCTCATTACATAACCAGCAGGTAGAGGCTGCAGGCTCTGGGCTCAGTGGGGTGGACACGTAGGACAGAACAGGAGTAGCCTGGCAGGGGCTGAAGGGTGGTTTCAGAGAGGCTGGAGCTTTTCTTCCTGGAGGGTAGAGGCATGAGAAGGAAATAATGGCACCAAGGGCAGGTGGGCAGGCCAAGCCTGGGCAGCAGCAGAAAGGAATTTCCCTCCCAGGGCAGGGCTGTGGTGCAGCACATCCCCAGCAGGAGCCTGGAGCAGCCCCAGGCTCTGTGTGGGCAGGCAGAGGCAGGCAGGAGGCAGAGCTGTCAGCAAAGGAAGGGCCCAGCCAGGTGGGGCAGCCGGGGGATGCCGACAGCCTGCAGGGACAGAGGCGCAGGGCAGGGACACCGTGGGACAGCCTGGGCTGCACAGGGCACAGGGATGGGCAGCAGCTGCAAGACAGCCCTGCCAGAGCCGCCTTGGGCAGCACTTTGGCCATGGCCAGGAGGGGACAAGTGACCCTTGCAGGGCTGGGGCCTCATTGCCTCCTTGTCCCTGCTCAGCAGCCTGGCAGGGGCCGCCCCATGCTCCTGCCCTTGGCATTGCACATCCCCACATGCCAGTGCCCATCCCGGGAAGAGCCCTGAGCAAGGAGAGAGGGACAGGATCTGCCTGGCCAGGGGCTGGGGCTCAGGCCTTGGCCCTTTGCATTCCTCAAACACATCCAGCTTTGCTCAGCACAGAGACACGTTTTCCTTGCTTGTCCCTGCCTGTCATGAGTGCTTCCAGGGTTCTGCTCTACCTGGAACCTGGGGACATTTTCTCAGTCCTGTCCCTCAGTGGGACCCAATAAATCTTCTAGCAAATTCAGTGTTTCAATTAAACTTTGAGTTCTTGAGAAGTTTTTAAACACACTCTGAGGGACTGAGTCTGATACAAAGAGCAGCAAAGCCCCAGAGGCTCATTAAAGTCCCTGTGCTGTGTCTGTGCTGCTGAGCTGGGCCGGGCTCCTGGCCCAGAGGCAGCTCCTGGCAAGGGCAGCGCTGCAGAGAGACAGCTCTGGCCAGGAGCAGCTCCTGTGCACAGCCCAGCAGGGCTGGGGCACTGCCAGGGCCCCTCAGGGACACCAGCAGGGTGCAGACAGAGCTCACAGGGGCTCAGCACTGGCAGGGGCTGTGGGATGGCCCTGAGGGGGCTGTGTCACAGCAGCACCTCTGGGGCTGTGTCACAGAGGCACAGAGCAGCTGGGATGTCAGCAAGGGGCTGTGTGACAGCACAGAGTGGGCTGTGTGAGGTCACAGATTGGGCTGTAACATCACAGAGTTTGTTGTGTGAGGCCACTGAGCAGCTACAGCGTCATAGAGGGGACTGTGTGACATCACAGAACAGGCTGTGAGACCATGGCATGGCTGCATGACATCATAGAGCTGGCAGTGAGGTCAAAGTAAGTGCTGTGACCTTACAGAGTGTCAGTATGACATCACAGAGAGGGTTTTGTGACATCACTGAGGAGGGTTGTTGCATCACAGAGCTGGCTGTGACATCAGGGAGTGGGCTGTGACAACACTGGGTGGCTGTGTAACATCATAGAGCAGGCTGTGACATCACAGTAGAGATTGTGAAATCATAGAGTGACTTTCTGACATCACAGAGACTTCTGTGACATCACAGAGCAGAGCTGTATCACATCACAGTGTGGAATCTCAGAGTTGGCTCTGGGACATCACAGGGGCTGTGTGACTTTACAGGGGCTGTGTGACATCACAAGGATCTGTGTGACATCACAGGGATCTGTGTGACATCACACAGGCTGTATGACATCACAGTGCCTGTGTGACATCACAGGGGCTGTGTGACATCACAAGGATCTGTGTGACATCACAGGGGCTGTGTGACATCACAGGGGCTGTGTGACATCACAAGGATCTGTGTGACATCACAGGGGCTGTGTGACATCACAGGGATCTGTGTGACATCACAGGGGCAGTGTGACATCACAGAGATGGCTATGTGACTTCACAGGGGCAGTGTGACATCACAGGGGCAGTGTGACATCACAGGAGCTGTGTAAGGTCCCTGGGGAGGTCACTCTGCCCCGGCCCCCCTCACAGCTCCCCCCAGAGCAGTCCAACCCTGCTCGTGCACAGCGGGGTCCCCTGTCCCCCCGGGTCTCCCCGCCCCCGGCCCCGCAGCCTCCCCCAGAGGATGTTCCATGAGATCGACCCCAGAGCCTGACACGGGGACGGGGGCTGGGGCCCTGGGGGTGGCACAGGGGGACAGGACCCCCCGGCAGCGTCCCCGTGTCCCCCAGGGCCAGAGCCTGGGCCAGGGCTCCTTCACCCTGCTACCAACGAGGCCGTGAGAGCACTGAAAAAATCCCCAGCAAGGGAGCAGCAAAAACCAGACTGAATATTAAGGGACAGCAGCACAAGGTTCCTTGGAAAGAGTCACTCTGCTCCTGACTGGACACTTCAGGCACAACAAGGAAACAAAGCAACAACAAAACCAAACAGAATCCAAACAATCAAACCAGAAATTTACTGAGAACTGGGGCTTTCATTCCTAAGGAAAAGAACTGTCCTTCTTATCTAGGTGCCCATGGCCAGAATTGGGATTTCACCTCCAGTATTCCTTATTGTGACAGAGTGGAGGAGTTTCTTGGCTCAAGACATTTCATGTGTGGGGAGTGTTGCAGTGCGTTGCAATTTCCTGTTTTAAACTTCCCAGCCCCTTCCCAGGTGTGGCAATATCTCTCTTCCCCTTCCCCTTCCCCCTCGCCCCCTGCTGGGCTGTCAATCAGTCTTAACATTCCAGCATGGCCATTGTGTGGTTGGTCAGGTTCAAAAGATGCCCCTGTGCCCAGAGGTCATTGGTCTGTCTGGGTGTCATCATTCCCTGAGACCCTGCCCCTCCCACCTGGTTGGTGGCTCACCTGTCCCTTCCCTCCCCCTCCCCCCAGAGCTTAAAAAGTCACTCAGGCCATGCGGTTGGGATTCTGTTGGAGCTGTTACCTGAGATTCAGACGTCTGTGACCATGGAATAAACTCTTGACATTAACCCTCCGGCAGAATCTGTCTCCTTTTCCTCCTCACCTTAGCCTGAAGCCTTCCCACCTGAGGCAAACTGACTTTCTACAAGCCTGGACTTGTTTCGGCGCTCAGCTGCACCATCCAGCCAGCCAAAAGTGTCTCTGAGGTGAAACACCACAGTTGCCGCCTTTGGCCCAGGAGCAGGGGTCAGACAAGCCCAGGCCCAATCTACCTGGTAATATTGGGATCTTATTCCAATAGGGGAGGAAGGGGCAGGTCCAGCCCTGCCCTGCCCTGGAACCCCAGCCCTGCCCGGCCCTGGAACCCCAGCCCTGCTCTGCCCTGGAACCCCAATGCCCCCAGAGCCTCTATCCCAGCCCAGCAGTGTCTGCCAGTCCCTGGCACAGCACAGGCAATGCTCCACAGCTACCTCTGCAGCCCAAGCTCAGCTCCTGAGGGATCAAATGACCCACAGTCCCACCTGGGGAAAGGGCCCAGGATGACCAAGGGGAATTGAAGGCTGACCACAAGGCAAGCACACATCTTGACCCTACCTCCTCTTGGAATTTCCATCTAAACACTACTGGAATCCAGGAGTTGGTACCTCTGTGTATGCTCCTCTGTATCCTGTTTGCCTCTCTCTCTTTCTATCCTTTTCTTCTATTTCGGTCCTTTTGCAAATTTGAGTAATGTAAAATTCAAATAGCTTAGAGTTTGTGAAGTTGAATGGGCCAAGTCAGTGCTTTAAGAAGTGTTCTGTGTTGATTGAATGTCATATTAAATCTTTTGCCAAAAATTCTCTGATTTTCCAAAGTTACCAGTAAAGACTGTTTTGTTGTTTTAAGCTCCTGAGGATCTCTTGTTGGTATTTCTCCAGGAAGTCCAATTCAGAATACAGAAACAATTGTAATTCCTTTTAAATATCTCCTTGACAGAGTTTTCTACTGGATGGCAGTCAGGGCTTGTGTGTCCTGCTTGGCCCAGCCCAGGCAGGGCTTTCCCAGCCCCATTCCACACTCCATTGCCCAGCTGGAGCCACTGGTGCCTCTGAGTTGTGCTGCCCCAGCCCCAGGGACGCTCTCCTTGTCTGCCCATTCCCCCACGGTCTCTGGGCAGGGATGGCCTCAGTGGGGGCTGCTGACATCCTCAGCACCTTGGAGGCTGCTGCTGAATTTTCCTGCTCCAGAGGCTTGTTCAGCCTTCAGCTCTTCAGGAATTCAGCGTCTCAGGGCTCATTAACATTCAGAACAGCTAAACAAGCCAAGCCTCGGGGAATAATTTGATTTCAATTTTCAAATGATTTGTGGTTAATTAGACAGATCTCAGTAGTATATCCAAAGTGAATGCAATATATTTAAAAAGACAGTGACAAAACATGATTTTTAAGTCCTGTTTAGGTTTTTTCCCTGTTAATTCATTGATATGTGCAATCTCCAATTGACACTGAATCCAAGTGCTGCTTGAAAGGCTTGTTCAGCCTTCAGCTCTTCAGTGCAGGAATTCAGTGTCCCTGGACTCATTAACATTCAGAACACCTTAACAAGCCAAATCTCTGGGGATAATTTGATTTCAGTTTCCAAATCTTGTGTGGTTAATAAGAGAGATTTCAGAATTGCATTCAACTGAATGTGTTCTATTTAAAAAGAGAGTGAGAAAATATTTTTTAGGTCCTGTTTAATTTTTTTTCCCCTGTTCATAAATTGATATATGCAATTTCCATTTGACACTGAATCCAAGTACCTCCTCAAGCAGTTTGACTGGGTATGAAAATCAAGACCTTTCATGGCTGGCAATCAATCAGACTCTGTCCCTACCCCCACCCCACCATTTTCCCCATCCAAGGCTGGCACTCAGAGCAGCCTTGTGCAAATCTGAGCTCCCTCCAGCCCACACTGGACCTAGCCAACAGACCACAGTTGAGCAGGATATAACTTCATAAAAATTACACCATTAAAATAACAATCACACAATTACAAACTCTTCCCTGAGCTATGTGCAATGTCCCAGCGTGTCTGATGAGTCCACTGTTCACAAGTGATTTGCATACTAAAATTAATTTTTGACTAATGTGGTTTTGTGATAGATATAAACACAATTAAGTTCTTGTATCAGGATTCTTGTCCTGGACTGAGGACAGAACAGCTCAAACAATTCCTGATTTGCAAATCTATCAGTGGTGGATGGAAAAGGGATGTCAGGCTGCTCTTGGTGTTGACGAAATGCTGAAACCAGCCTGACTCATTTCATCTGCTCATGCCATGGCTGATCTCCCCTCTTTCCCCTTCCACCCATCGGCTTTTGTCTCCCCCCAGCCCCCTGTGAAGAGCCTGGCTCTGTGTTCTCCATCCCCTCCTGGCTGGCACTGCCAGGCTGGGATGAGGAGCCCCTCAGCCTTCCCTGCTCCAGGCTGGACCAGCCCAGCTCCCTCAGCCTCTGCTCACAGCCCAGGGGCTCCAGCCCCACCTTGGAGGCCCTTCCCAGACCCTGCTCCAGCTGCCAGACATCTTTCCTGCCCTGGGCAACCCAACCCAGGCCACAGTGACCTGGATAATCCCCGTCCTTGATGTCCTGGTCACACAGCCCTGGCCCCTTGTCCCCATGTCAGGCTCTGGGGTGGATCCTGTGGAACATCCTTTGGTGGAGGCTTTGGCTCCAGGTGGGCCAGGGGGATCCCAGCGACAGGGACCCTGCTGGGCATGGACAGCATTGGAGTTGTTGGGAGAAACTGTGAGGGGGAGCTGGGGCAGAGTGACCAACCCAGTGACCTGACCCAGCCCCTCTGGGATGTCACACAGCCCCTCTGGGATGTCACAGTCCCTCTGGGATGTCACAGCCCATTCTCCAATGTCACACAGCTGGTCTCTGATGTCACACCAGAGTCTGTGATGCCATAGTCTGCACTGTGATGTCAGACCTCTGCCCTGTGATGTCACAGCTGAATCTCTGATGTCACAAAGGCAGACTATGATGCCATGGATGCTCAATGACCTCACCTAACCCACTCTGTGATGTCATAGCCCACTCTGTGACCACATGGTACCAGATGATAAATTGTCTTCACCAGGTGAGTTCACACCTGGAGCTTGTTCTCCACAACCCCAGGCCTGTGGAAACCACACAGTGCCCATTGTGTGAGAAGGGTTACTGGAAGTTCAGCAGCCTCAGTGTCCTGCCAGCTCAGCCAGGCCCACGGGAACATTGGGGTCCACGAGCACCAGGGACCACCAGGAGAGGAGAATGCATGGGTAAAGGGGAGGGGAAATATATTAAAGATTTTGGGGAAATGATTATCATATGTATTTTTAGTCCAGGACAATCAATGAATATGTATGCAAAATACAGAATATAAACAGAAACTTTCCTGTACTCAGCATGCACAGCTTTGGGAGGAGCTCTCCCCCGTGCATCCAGCTGAATAAAGAATGCTGCTTCTTAATGCTACATTGGGGTTAAGGAATTTTCTGTTTTAATAAATTTTTGGTAACACTCCCACTGCCAAGGAAAGCTCTGTCTGCTGCTGTTCACAAACAGAGAAGGGCTGGAGGCAGATGTGGGGCTCAGAGGCTGCCTGGGGCACAGTGACCATGAAATAATGAAGTGTTCAATGTTCTGTGAAAGAGGGAGGGGCAGCAACAAAGCTTCTTCACTGGAAATAGGAAGGGCAGACTTTGGCCTGTTTAGGCTCCAGTTTTGGGGAATACCTAATCAGGTACTGATTGCTTTAAGGGAAACAGCCCTTAAAAACAAAGGGGTCCTGGAAGGACGGACACATTTCAAGAAAGTAATCATAAGGGGGAAGAAGCAGCCTGTCCCAGTGCGGCAGAAGATGAGCTAGTGAGGAAAATGACTGGCCTGGCTGCCCATGGAGCTTTTCTGGAGACTCAGGGGTGGAAAAAGGACCAGCAACTCAGGAAGTCTTTTAGGGGTCATACAGAAAGAAAAGCTGAGAGTTGAAAACTCTATTAAAACTTAACCTGGAGGGTTCTGCAAAAAGAATAAAAATGTTTTTATAAAAAAAAAATAGCAAAAAGGAGGAGTAGGAGAACCTCTACTCTTTATTGGATGCAGTGGAGAATATAGTAAGTAAAGATAAGGAAAAGGCTGAGCTACTTTACCCCTATTTTGTTTCAATTTTCAATATTTGGAGAGGATATCCTCAGGACAAGTGTTGTCCTGAGCTGGTAGATGGGCACAGGGAGCAGAACAGCCCCTGGAATCCAGGAGGAAGCAGTGGGTGACCTGCTGAGCCACTCAGATGCTCACAGGTGAATGGGATCAGACAGGATCCATCCTAGGGCAATGAGGGAGCTGTGGATGAGCTCCCCAGGCTGCTCTCCATCATTCACCATCAGTGCTGGCTCAGCAGGGAGCTCCCAGAGCACTGGAGGTGCCAGTGTGAGCCCATCCCCAAGAAGGGCTGGAAGGAGGATCTGGGGACCTCCAGGCCTGTCAGCCTGACCTGGGTGCCCAGCAAGGTTATGGAACAGACCACCTTGAGTGCCATCACAGGGCACCCACAGGATGGCTGAGGGTTCAGAGCCAAACAGCGTGGATTTCAATATCTGCACTGATGATCAGCATAAGGGGATTGGGTCCAGCATCAGCAAATTTGCAGATGACACCAAGCTGAGTGTGAGTGTGGATCTGCTGGAGGGTAGGAGGGCTCTGCAAAGGGCCCTGGACAGAGTGGATCCTGAGAACAAATCCAGCAAGGTGAGGTTGAACAAGTCCAAGTGCCGGGTCCTGCACTTTGTCCACAACAACCCCTGCAGTGCTACAGGCTGGGGACAGAGTGGCTGGACAGCAGCCAGGCAGAAAGGGACCTGCAGGGGTGATGGACAGCAGGCTGGACATGAGCCAGCAGTGTGCCCAGGTGACCAAGAAGGCCAATGGCTCCTGGCCTGGATCAGGAATGGTGTGGCCAGCAGGAGCAGGGCAGTGATTCTTCCCCTGTGCTCAGCACTGCTTGGGCAGCACCTCGAGTGCTGTGTCCAGTTCTGGAGCCCCCCAGGAAGGACATGGAGGGGCTGGAGCATGTCCAGAGAAGGGCAACAAGGCTGGTGAGGGGTCTGGAGCACAAGTCCTGTGAGGAGTGGCTGAGAGAGCTGGGGTTGTTTATCCTGGAGATGAGGGGAGACAAGGCACTGTCAGGGCACAGGTTGGACTTGATGATCTCCATGGCCTGTTCCACCCTTGCTGATTCTGTGACTCTCTGAAGCCACCCTTGGAGCAGTTGCAGGATGAGCCCTGGGCCTCCTCTTTAGAAGCTCCAGCAGCCCAGGCCCCTCAGCTTCTCCTGCCAGCCCCAAAGCCCATCCTGTCAGTCCTGCAGAGCCTCTGCAGCTCCTCCTCACTGCCCAGAACAGGGAGCCCCAGAGCCAGACACAGCAGCCCAGATGTGCCCTCCTGGCCTGGGGTGCCTCTGGCAAGGGAGCAGCACCAGGCACTGCAGGAGCCTGCAGACAATTCCTGCAGCACTTGTAGGATGATCCTGCTGCCCAAGGGACGTTCCCATGGGGCCAAGTCAGGAACTGCAATGGGGAGTGGGGCCAGAGAGGGAAGGGCAAACAGGGATGGGCTGTTTGCAGGGGAGGGAACAGGGGTGGGCAATGGGAAGAAATTTGTACCAGTGAAGAGTAAAGAAATCAAAGGTGAAGCCAAGGAAATGCTCAGGGCAGTTTGGGGGTGGCTGCCAGGCAGCCCTGGCTCTGAGCAACAGCGTCTGCAGTGGGACAGGAAACTCCCAGCTGATGGGAACAAACTTTCTGGCTGACTGCAGAGGCCAGGACAAAGCTGAGTGGTTTCCCTGGTGTCCCCCAGCCCTTGCTGGCCCCAGGGGCTGATGGCATTTGTGCTCCCTCAGGTTCATGTCCCCACACCAACAGCATGGGGGTGCTCCTGCCTGCTCTGTGCAATGCAAACAGGAGCTCCTGAGCCAGTGCTGCCAGGTCTGTGCCTGCAAGGATGGGGCACCTGTGTGAGCTGGGGGAGAGGCCAGGGCTGCAGAGGGGGGATGTTGTTGGCAGCTCCATGAGGACGCTCTGGGACACTGCCCTGGGCTGTGCGGCGCACTGGGGATGGATCAGGCCCTGCTCTGCTACTCCTTCCCCTCTGTCCCAGGGCCCTTGCAGAGCCCCAGCCATGCTGTTTGCCCCCAGCCTGCCCACGGCCAGCCTGGGGCTGCTCACGGGGCTTTTCTGTGCTCAGCATTGGCCTGGGCGTGTTCTTGAGAGAGCCTGGGCAAGGAGCCTGGAGCCCCCAGGCCCTGGCCTGAGGCGTCAGCGCTGCCCCAGCAGTGCCCATGGCCTGTCCCTGCTGCAGCCCCGGCACTGCCACCCCCACGGCTGTGCCCGGCCCCGAGAGCACTCAGGCCCTGCAGCAACACCAGGGCCACCAGGGCAGCGGGGCAGGGCCACGGCAGCAGCACTGGCAACACCAAGTGCTGCTGCTGCTGCTGGGCACAGCTGCTGGGCCAGCCCTGATCTGCCCCCAGCTCTGCACACAGACATTGCTGCTGCAGCTCCAGAGAAGGCAACAAAACGGCATCTCTGCAGAAAACCTTGTTGGGAGAGATCATCATTTCATTTAAAGGCACCAACAGCACAGCCCCTCATTGCCACAGTCTGTGGCCACAGGGATGGTGGAGAGGAACAAAATGACCACTCAACAAACAATGACATTTCTTTTTGGACAATAAGAAAAAAGTAAAACAAAGGTAAAGAAACTCTAAAATGAAGTCAACAAGAAGTAGCAAAGATGACTTTGATTGCAAGTTATTTGCAGATATTGCCCAGCAGTTTAATGTTTTTGAAAGCATGCAGTCACCAGTCTCCACACCGCAGCCTTGAACTCCTGGTTCCTCAGGCTGTAGATGAGGGGGTTCAGGGCTGGAGGCACCACAGAGTACAGGGCCACATCCAGGGATGGGGAGGACATGGAGGGGGGCTTAGGTAGGCAAATGTGCAAGTGCTGATGAACAGGGAGACGACAGCCAGGTGAGGGAGGCAGGTGGAAAAGGCTTTGTGCCGTCCCTGCTCAGAGGGGATCCTCAGCACGACCCTGAAGATCTGCACATAGGAGAAAACAATGAACACAAAACAGTCAAGTGCTAAACAGGCATTGACAGCAATGAGTCCAACTTCCCTGAGGAGGGATTTGGAGCAAGAGAGCTTGAGGATCTGTGGGATTTCACAGAAGAACTGGCCCAGGGCATTGCCATGGCACAGGGGCAGGGAAAATGTATTGGCTGTGTGCAGCAGAGCATTGAGAAAGGCACTGGCCCAGGCAGCTGCGGCCATGTGGGCACAAGCTCTGCTGCCCAGGAGGGTCCCGTAGTGGAGGGGCTTGCAGATGGACACGTAGCGGTCGTTGCACATGACGGTCAGGAGATAAAACTCTGTTGAAATGAAGAACAGAAAGAAAAAGAGCAGAGCAGCACATCCTGAGTAGGAGATGTTCCTGCCATCCCAGAGGGAATTGTGCATGGCTTTGGGGACAGTGGTGCGGATCATGCCCAGGTCACTGAGGGCCAGGTTGAGCAGGAAGAAGAACATGGGCGTGTGCAGGTGGTGGCCGCAGGCTCCGGCGCTGATGATGAGGCCGTTGCCCAGGAGGGCAGCCAGGGAGATGCACAGCAAGAGGCAGAAGTGTAGGAGCTGCAGCTGTCCCGTGTCTGCCAATGCCAGCAGGATGAAGTGGCTGATGGAGCTGCTGTTGGACATTTGCTGTGGCAGCACATGGGCACCTGTTCATGGAGAAAGGGACAGTGACGAGTCAGAGGAGATATCTGTAACCAAAATCAAAGGCATTTCCCATACACCCTCCACTGTAACATACACAGACACTGTTTTGTGTTTAAGAGTTGTGAGGTTTTCTTTTTGAGCTCTGCCCCTGTCTATCCTGCTCTTCAATATCAGATACACTCAGCATTTCTGCTGCCCTCTGGTAGAACAAAGTAAGTTCCCTGCAGCCAGATGGTGAGTGCAGACTGGGAGCAGATGATCTGTCACTTCATTCTGTTTTGAGTTTCTCTGGGCTTTCAATTTCTTAAATGGAGAATGTTCACACTCCCAAGTTTCTCTTACCAACCCCCAAGTACTGCTGAGAGCAGATGGATCCACCACAGCCCAGCTTCAGTTTTGTAGCCAAGGACTCACGTTGCTCATTCCACCAACCCATCAGCACTTTCAGTGTCACAACACCTCTGCCTTTCCCCATCAATCCTATAACTCAAAGTTGTTCTAGGATAGGTTTGCACCCTCGATTGAGGCTCCCAGCTCGGGCTGAAATCTCAGAGAAACTCCCAAGTGTCCTTATGCTGGCATTGGATGAAGGGAGATGCAGCTCCTTCCCTGGCTGCCCTGACAGCATTGCCCAGAGCCGGGCACTGGGGACAGCGTCACCCTGAGCCAGCAGTGCCCCCTCCAGAGCCCCCAGGGCCGGGCAGCTGCTCCCAGCCCTGTGCTCTGCAGAGAGAACTGGGCCCGGGGCTGCAGAGCTGCCCCACGGCTCTGCTGCAGCTCTGCCTGCACAGGAGGGGCTGCACGCCTTGGAGCCCCGGCCCTGAGGGCAGAGGCTGGGCTGGGGCACAGGAGGGAGGGGGCTTGTTCAGAGGGAGGGGCTGCACTGGAGGGGATCCTGTGGGCATCTCTAAACTCTCCCTGCCACAGCATTGCTGGGTTTTGTTTCCTCTCCTTCCCTGATCTTCTCTCTGCTTCCTGCAGATTTTCCTTCTGCAGGAGTTTCCCAGTGCCTGATCTCTCTGTGCCAGCACTCACAGACCCCAAATCTCTGTGCCCTCTGCTTGGCCCTACAGAACCCTGCCTGTTTGCAGGGTACTGGCTGGGGCAGGTTCTGTTTGCAGGTGGGAGAAAGGACAGCTCAGACTGAGCCTGATGGCTCCAGCAAAGGTGATGCTGCTGCTGTGCTTTGGCAGAGTGGCTGAAAGCACATTAGGGATCTCCTGTGAATCTACAGAACACAAAAATAACAGTTCCAATGTCTTGGGAACTTTTAAAATTTCATAATTAATAATTCATAATCAATCTTTAATATTAATCCCCCACTCCCTGCCATTCTCCGATATTAGGAAACTGAATACAAAGTCTTTGGAAATGTCCTAATTTTTAATGAAATCCTTGTATTGGAAATATTTTATGACTGACAAGCATTCCTCAGCATGTCAAAGTTTCATGAGCATTTCACCTCCCCTGCACCAGAAATATTCAGTCTTTTACTCACAGAGTCTGGAGGCATTGGGATGTTCCAGCTTTAGGAGATCACTCCAGGAGCTGCAGCTGCATCCTCCTGCAGCCAGAGGCTCCTGTGCCAAGGGCTGGCAGTGATTGTGCCCCAGGCACTTCTCAGCATCTTCCCAGCCCTGAATGATTGAAGCTCTCTGTGCCTCTGTGCTGTGCCCAGGGTGGCTGTAGGCAGTGCCCCAGCCCTGCTGGGCTGGGAGAGGAGCTGCTCCTCAGGAGAAATGGAAATGTCTTTTTGAAGCTCTTCTTGGTTTGCAAGGAGTTGCCTCTGGGCCAGGAGCCCAGCCCAGCTCAGCAGCACAGACACAGCACAAGGACTTTAATGACCCTCTCGGGGCTTTGGTGTTGTTTACATCAGACTCAGTCCCTGAGAGAGTGTCTTCAAAAAACTTCTCAAGCACTCAAAGTTAAATTTAGACTCCAAAGTTTCTTGAAGTTTTTATGCGTTCTACTGAGGAACTCAACTCAGAAAGTGTCCCCAGGTTCCAGTTAGAGCAGAACATTGGAGGCAGTGATGACAGCTGGGGACAAACAAGGGAAAGCTGTCTCTGGTGCTGAGCAAAGCTGGATGTATTTGAGGAATGCAAAGGGCCAAGGGCTGAGCCCCAGCCCCTGGCCAGGCAGATCCTGTCCCTCCCTCCTTGCTCAGGGCTCTTCCCGGGATGGGCACTGGCATGTGGGGATGTGCAATGCCAAGGGCAGGAGCATGGGGCGGCCCCTGCCAGGCTGCTGAGCAGAGACAAGGAGGCAATGAGGCCCCAGCCCTGCAAGGGTCACTTGTCCCCTCCTGGCCTCAGGCCCAGGGCCAGCAGCCATGGCCAAAGTGCTGCCCAAGGCGGCTCTGGCAGGGCTGTCTTGCAGCTGCTGCCCATCCCTGTGCAGCCCAGGCTGTCCCACGGTGTCCCTGCCCTGCGCCTCTGTCCCTGCAGGCTGTCGGCATCCCCTGGCTGCCCCACCTGGCTGGGCCCTTCCTTTGCTGACAGCTCTGCCTCCTGCCTGTCTCTGCCTTCCCACACAGAGCCTGGGGCTGCTACAGGCTCCTGCTGGGGGATGTGCTGCACCACAGCCCTGCCCTGGGAGGGAAATTCCTTTCTCTTTGGGTCCTGTCTGGCCCTCCCTATCTGTCCTTTGCATTAATTCTTTCTTTCTCTGTCTGTTCTCTACTATGTCAAAAGGATCCACCATCTCTGAAACCACCGTTCAGTCCCTCCCAGGGCTCTCCTCTGCTGTCCTCCTTCTCCACCCCACTGAGCACAGAGCTCCACTGTCCCTGTACAGTGCTCATGTGCTTGAGGCCTCCAAACCCCATCTTGGGAGATCTCTCAGCCCTCTCCAAGGTATTGGCAAATGAAAACATTCTGCTGATAGTCTAAGAAAATCACCTCAGGACAAGACCAGTCAGACCTGTGTGTCCTGGCTACTTTTGCCTTGGAGCAATCCTTGGATAGATGGAATTTTTTAGGCCAAATTTCAGTTTTGCCCATGGGCACTTTGATGTGAACAACGATTCTGTTCCATTGGAAGGAAAACAGAGGGCCAGTGTTTCAGGGGCAGATGAGCAGAGGCCACCAAGGACCAAGGCGAGCCAGACCTTTCTGGAATTGCAGCTTGTGCCTGAGAGAAATCCTTGGATACACAGAATTTGGGAGGTGGAATACAAGTTTTGGCCACTGGTCCCTTGATGAAAAGGCCATTTCTTTTCCATCTGAAGGAGAGCAGAGAGCCCCAGGGTTTGATGGTAGATGAGAAGCAGCCCCTGGGAGGCCAAGCCAGCCAAACTTGTCTCTCTTGGAGGCTTTTGATTGGGAGCTATCTTTGGATACATGAAATTTAGGGGCCAAATCTCAAATTTGGCCATGGCCCCTGGACGAGGAGACTGTTCTACTTCCATGGGAAGGAAGGCAAGAGCCCCAGTGTTTCAGGGGCAGATGACAGGTGGCCATCAGAGCCCACAGTGCCAGCCAGAGCGGGCAGATTTTGTCTGGGAGAAACCTTTCATGTGTGAATATTTTAGGAGGAGTAGCAATTTTGGCCGTGGAGGAATAAAAAGATTCTTTTCCATAGGAAGGAAAGCACAGAACCCCAGTGCTTCAGGGGCTGATGAACTGCAGGCACCAGAGACCAAGGCCAGCCAGACCTGTCTGTAATGGAAGCTTTTGTGTAGGAGCAATAATTGGATATAGGACTTTTGGTGGTGGAATCCCAATTTCAGCCATGGGCACCTGGAGAAGAAGGATGGTTCTTTTCCCTTAGGATGGAAAGGGCAGAGCCCCAGTGTTTCAGGGCAGAATTCAGGCAACCACCAGAAGCCAAGGCCAGCCAGACCTGTCTGTACTGGGAGATCTTGTCTGGGAGAAAAAACCCTTGAATGAAGGAATTTTGGAGGACAAATACCAGCTTTGGCCATGGGTGCCTGTGCAGGAGGGACAGCTCTTTTCCATAGGAAGGAAAGCACAGAGCCTCAGTGTTTGAGGGCAGGTGAGACCCAGCTCTCAGGAAGACTAGGTCAGCCAGACTTGTTGGTAATGGCAGCTTTTGTCTGGGAACAATCCCTGGATATTGGGAAATTTGGAGGGGAACTCCCCTTTTGGTCATGGATGCTTGAATGAGAAGAGCCGTTCTTTTCCAATTGAAGGAAAGCCCAGAGCCCCAGGGTTTCAGGGGTACATGAGAAGAGACCCCCGACATGCCAAGGGCAGTTGCACCAGTCAGGCCAAGCCAACCAGACCAGTTCCCTGTCCCCTTGTTTCCATGGGGCCCTGCAGTGTCACAGTGAGGTGTCATATTGGATCCTTGGTTCCATGAGGCCCAGATGCGTCACACTGGCCTTTTGTTTCCATGGGGCTCCAGAGTGTCACAAGGGTCCCTTGCTTCCATGAGGCCTTGCAGTGTCACAGAAGTCTCCTCAGTGCCACAGTGTCCCAATGGACCCTTGGTTTCATGGGCACTCAAAATGTCAGAATAGTCTCCTTGATTCCATGAGGCCCTGCAGAGCCCCTTGATTCGACAAGGCCTCCAAGTGTCATCATGGCCCCCAGAATTCCATGAGGCCCCACAATGTCCCAATGGACTTTGGTTCCATAGGGTCCTGAAATATTCCATGGATCCTTAGTTCCATGGGGCCGTGGAGTGTCACAATGGCCTCCTTGGTTCCATGGTGCCACACAGTGTGCCAACAGCTCCTTGGCCTGCCAAGAACCCACAGTGGTTCCTTGCTTGCATGAGGCCTGTTGTGTCAGAATGGTCTCCATGATCCCGTAAGGCCTTGCCATGCCACAACAGACCATTGGCTTTATGCAGCCCCACAGTGTCACCGTGGTCCCCTTGGCTCCACAAGGCTCTGAAGTGCCACAATGGCCCTTTGGTTCCACAAGGCCTCCAAGTGTAAAAATGGCCTCCATGGTTCCATGAGGCCCTGCTGTGTCACAATGGCTCATGGTTCCATGAGGCCACACAGTTTAACAAGAGACCCTTGGTTCCACCAGGCCTTGCTGTGTCACAATGGATCTCTGGTTCCATGAGCTCTCACACTGCCAGCAGCAGTCTCCTTGGTTCTGCAGTGTCACCATGGACCCTTTGTTCCACGAGGCTCTGCAGTAGAACATGGCTACCTTGGTTCCGTGAGGTTCTGCGGTGTCACCATGAGACATGGACCCATGGTTCCACCAGGCCTTACTGTGTCACAATGACCCCTTGGTTCCAAGAGATTCCTCAGGGTCACAATGGTCTCCTTGGATCCGCAGTATCACAATGGACCATTAGTTCAATGTGGCCCCAATGTGCCAAAATGGATTTTGGTTCCATGGGGTTCTGCTGTGTCACAATGGACCCTTTGTTCCATGGGGTTCCACAGTGTCACAGCTGACTCCTTGGGTTTGTGAGGAACCACGGTCAGCAAATCTCCGAAATATCAGAACAAGACTTCATAACACTAATTTGCTATTTCAGAGGGTGTCATTTATTCAGGCCTGAGGTCTGGGGAGGGATAACTCCCAACCTCACATGGACATGTAATTCTACCAGTGTGTTGCTTATACACAGTCACTAAATGTGAATTACAATTTACCCATTTCCATAAAACCCACCCCAAGTTCCCAGATTCACTCCTTGTTTCCTCTATCCCTGCACCCTTGAGCCAGATGTCTTCTTCTTCTCTTCCAACCATCCTTGCTGGGAAAGCAGCCCCTGCATGCCAGGTTCCCGTGCTGAAAGTTCACAGGCAGGGTAAAAATGGAATGAACCCTTTTGGTATCAGCCCCAGGCTTTGTGTGGGCAGGCAGAGGCAGGCAGGAGGCAGAGCTGTCAGCAAAGGAAGGGCCCAGCCAGGTGGGGCAGCCGGGGGATGCCGACAGCCTGCAGGGACAGAGGCGCAGGGCAGGGACACCGTGGGACAGCCTGGGCTGCACAGGGCACAGGGATGGGCAGCAGCTGCAAGACAGCCCTGCCAGAGCCGCCTTGGGCAGCACTTTGGCCATGGCTGCTGGGCCTGGGGCCATGAGGGGACAAGTGACCCTTGCAGGGCTGGGGCCTCATTGCCTCCTTGTCCCTGCTCAGCAGCCTGGCAGGGGCCGCCCCATGCTCCTGCCCTTGGCATTGCACATCCCCACATGCCAGTGCCCATCCCGGGAAGAGCCCTGAGCAAGGAGGGAGGGACAGGATCTGCCTGGCCAGGGGCTGGGGCTCAGCCCTTGGCCCTTTGCATTCCTCAAATACATCCAGCTTTGCTCAGCACCAGAGACAGCTTTCCCTTGCTTGTCCCCAGTTGCCATGACTGCCTCCAGTGTTCTGCTCTAACTGGAACCTGGGGACACTTTCCCAGCCGTGTCCCTCAGTGGGACCCATTAAAAGATCAAGAAACTCTGGAGTCTAAATTTAACTTTGAGTGCTTGAGAAGTTTTTTGAAGACACTCTCAAGGACTGAGTCTGATGTAAACAACACCAAAGCCCTGAGAGGGTCATTAAAATTTTCCAAGTCCTGTTATGGAGAAAGATTTCAAACACCTTGAAAAAAAATACACATTCCTGTTTTAAAGGAAGTATTTTATTTTATTTCTCTTTAGAGCAGAGTTGATTGCAGCATTCTGTGATTGATATTGACCCACGGTCTCTCCTCAGCAGCTCTGGCCTGCTCACAGAAGCTGTGCCTGGAGCTCTGACCCAGTGTGGACAACCTTGCTCCACATTGCCCAGCCCTATCCTGTCTGTCCTCACTCCCCTGGGACCTGCTGTGCTTTCAGAGCTGGCTGCCCTCAGCCTAAGAGGGGTTTTCCCTTTTTGGGGTTTTTTGAAGCAATCTGAAACTCCTGAGTTGCCCCACTGCAAACAGACACACTGCTAAGGTGTGTGCCAGCCCCAGGGGCCACCACAGCCACTGCAGAGCTGCCTTGGGCCAGCTGTGAGGGTGGATCATCAGCCCAAGCTGTACTGGGCCCCTGCAAGGGGCTGTAGCCATGGGCACTGCACTGACCCCACTGCTGGGTTTGGCTGCCACGGCCACCGTGAGAAACTAAACTGTCCTTGGAAACACTGGGGAGGACTGATGTTATGAATGAGAAGCTTGACTAGGCCAATATTCAAGCAGCAATCAATTTATTAATTATTATGGTAAAGTATGAGCAATACAGTGCTGGGTACAGTGGGGGAAGTTTTCCCTCCAACTGCACACCGATAATTGATGGTTACAGGTATTTATAGGGGTACTCATCAGCTTTTTTTTTCAGCAGTTTCTATTTCCAATCTTTTACTCATCAGCAATTTTTATTCCAAATCATTACATCACAATTCTATACACTATTGTGATTTTAGTTTCTCAGGATGTACCTCAAAGGAGTATCCCCAGATGGTGACGGTCCAGTTTCCGAAAGAAGAAAGACGAATCCCATCTGGTGGGGTCTGACTCCCCAGATGTGTGTCCACCTTTTAATTGCAAAGACTATAAATGTCATAACAGTGATGTCTAGCTTCCCTTTGGTCAAAACCATAAACCCTTGAGGTGATGTTCATCTTCCTTTCTCAAGCTGTTTTTCTCTGCTTTAATAAGGCATGAGATAAGCACATTTCCTTTATATATATTCCAAAGCTATAGTTTCAATGATACAAGTAATATTCTAACATTATACTTCAAAAGGTTATTATTGCAGAGCTTTTAATGGATTAAATGCAAAAAGCAACATCTTTAACACTTTAATTCCAATGCTCCTAAATCAACTAAGGTTAATTTGCAAACAAAAGATAGGTTCAAAGGCCTTTTTCCATGCTTTATTCTCCTCAGTTATTATTAGAATTCACAACTGTCCCACTGTTGGGGTCCACACATTTTGCATTAACAACTACATACATCACCTGTTTGTACCTGACACGAAACACAACTTTGCATCTCACAGCCAAGAAAATGCACTCCTTGCTCTTCTGACACAGCTCTCTCTGTTCATGACGTGGGGCAGTGACTGCCAATGTGCAGGAGCTGATGCAAGGGAGAGGGACGAGGATGCATCAGGCACAGTGCCAAGCTGACAGAGGGATGATCTCTGGCAGTGGCACTGAAGGAGAAGAGTTTGCAGGCAGGACAGAAAATGGCTCTTTGTTTCACTTCTTCTTTCAGTGCTGCTAAGAATGTAGCCCGGAGCAAGCTGGGAACACCAGAGCCTGGAGCCCTTTCCAGGCAGGGCTGCATCAGACACAAACCAGCAGGGGACTGAGGAGCCCCTGGGGTGGCAGTGAGCAACCTCGGGCTCTGCTCACTGCTACTGGCATTTTCTATTGAACCATCTCCAAGGACTTCTGTGCTCTGTATTTCTAAGGGTTTTCCCTCTTGTTTTTTTTTGGTTGTCTCCTGCACCTTTTTTTCTCCAAATTTTCGTACCCGGTCAGCAGCAGCCCCTGTCCAGAACTGGCTCTATAATATCAGCAAAGCAGCTAGGAACAACAATGGGTGGAATCCTGCGGCTCAGGAATTCGTATGCCAGAGCCCTGCCTGTGCCTTACGGTTTATCAGGACCTCCTTCTCTGTGCATAAACTAGGGATTAGTGGAGTTTTTTTGCCAAAGAGCTCCTAAGAAGCAAATGTTGTGCAAGGTTTCTCAGGAGTGTATCTGTTAAGTTCATTGCCGGCAAACAGAAATTAAGGCCAGGGTAGCAGAGCAACTGGGAGCTGGTCACTCCCTGCAAAGGGCTGGTGTAGGATGTGGCAACACCACGTTCCAGGAGGGGCGAGCAGGGTCAATGTGCTCAAGGTGCTGCAAATGAGGTTTGGGTTCACTTAGAGAGTAGTCAGGGCTGGTGAGCACTGCAAGATCCAGCTGCAGTCCCCATCCACGTCTCTTTCAGTGCTGGCTTTAGGGTGTCTGCAGCCTGGATCCAGAGCGCCCTGGGGGGCTCCTGAGGCTGCCTTTGCACTCAGGGTGAGGATGCCCAGGAGCCCCTGAGGCCAGCAGTGATACCAGGGCTGGGGCTTGTGGCCTGGCAGGTGTGGCTCCGGGGGCTGTGTCATGCTGGGGCATGGGTCACTGTCACTGCCCTCCGCAGCCCTGGCTAGCTCTGTGATGCTCCAGGGACAATGGCAAGAGTGGGGACCTGGCTAGTTTAGGGTTTTGCCTGAGCCAGAACCTCTAGGCCAAATTCCCAGCAATAGAGAACCCTGGAAGGCCGAGTGAAGGAAGCAGAGGAGGCTCTTCTGTGGCATAAAGTGCAGGAAATTCATCAGGAGAGGCGGGGGGAAGGCTCTGCAGGCGAGAATTCCCACCAGGAACAGATGTTGAAAGAACCCCCAGCACCCCTGTGCACTGGTTTTAAAATCTTTCAAAGCAGGGAGTGGACACCATATAGTAACCAATAAGCGACTCTTGGGGTGTGGTTTTGAGGGCTACAACAAATCAGAACAAGGGGAGGAGAGAGCACTGGGATAGGGGTTGGATCTTAGGGTTAGGGACAGGGAACTTTCTGGAACAAAGGGTAGGGTTTGGGCTGATGGATGGGGCAAAGGGGCTGGGTTGTCTTGACAGACAGGGAAAAATCTGGTGAGGAGGGAGGGGATTCCTTGAGGGACACTTGGGTAGGAGGGCATAACATAGGGGAGAGACTACCTGTAATTACTCGGGGAACACTTGAACATACCACTATATAACAGAACATTTGGCTCAATAAACTAACACACTGCAACACAGAAATTCAGGCTTTCGGCAGCTGAGAGGTGGCACTATTGGAACCCGCAGCAGCTGGTGAAAGCCATTTCTCTCCTTCAGGTTCTTGCTGTGTGGGAAGGTGCTGCGAGTTGTGGTGGCTGCACTCACCCTTTGCTGGGAGCATGATCTGTACCAGGGGAGAGCAGAAAGCTGCCATGGTGAGCAGAACATGCTCAGAGCATTACAGTTCAGAGAATGGCACTGCCCCTGAAGGGCAAAAAGCTTGAAAGCATAGAATTCTGTGCAGAACCGTTGCAGAAATTTTCTCTTCTAGAACATGCCCATTTTTGTATGCTGTAGATGAATACTCTGGGTTTTATAGAATACATGGGGTTTTTCTTAAGGTTTTTGGGAGAACTCTCAAGTTTATTTCTGTTTGTATTTTACATCCAGCATGCATACAGGTTTTTTTTATTATTATTATTTTTCCTCAGTAAATACTTACGGAAAAATACCTAAGCATTTTTTAATCCTTTGGGATATTGTGATTAATATTCTTAGGAAAAAAAACCTTGTTGAACAAGTGTGAAAACACAGAGAGAGGGAAAACAGTATAAAAGTCTTTTAGAACAGGTCGTGTAATAAGGACTGCAGAACTGAGTAATTCCTCCAAGTGCAGAATTAGCAAGATATATCACCAAGAGTAACTGCCAATATACTTCCTTCAACCAAGGGAAATGTGACCTGCAGCCATACGAAGCACAGCCAAAGCAAATGAAAACCTTTGGAAAAGAGGGAATTTTGCCAGTGACATCACTCTGTCTGGATAACTGAGGGATGCCCATCAATATTGCACTGCATTCCTCAATATTTGCAATGTCTTTTCTCCCAATTTCTGTGAAATCAATAAGCTGCAGTTGTTTACCATTAACTTAAGCTCTTAGGGGAATTACCAAGCACCATGTATGTTTTTCTGTAGCTGAGCAGGACTTGAGTTTCCCAAATCGTCTACAAAGCAGAAGGGAATCACACAGTTACTTGTGCTAATGTTAATGAAGGGTTTCATGAAAGCAGGTGAATGACAGCATTGCATTGTAAAACTTCCACATGCAAGAAAACTGGAGTCCACTTAGAATCAAACATAGAAGGCTAGCATAACATCAGAACAGGATAAAATGAAATTGCTAGACAGGAACTGATGCATCAGAAATTAGGTGTATCATTTCTGATACATCTGCATGCATTTGCAAGCTAAAACAGAAAAGGAAGGGCAGAGATAATAAGGAACGAAGATTTTAAAATTGCACTGTGCAGAAGAGACACATGAACCACCAGTGTGAACACAGCTGGGAGATTCAGCTTGGAGATGGATTAGAGTGGAATCCATTCACTGAAGGTCTCTGGTGCACATGAGTGCAAAGACTGAGGAAAAAAGGAGAAAAGTTTAATTTCTGAAAGCTATTTAGATTCCTGGAAGCATTGTCTAGAGATCTAAAAATCTAAAGCCTCAGAGAATCTGAACTTAAAACATCCCCAAATGGATTGATAAGGTATGATGTGCACATCTCTGCTGTTTTCAGAGTCAATGAAATTGACAATGAGTGGCTGGAAATTAGGAATGCCCACCCAGATTTTATCTCCATTACTTTAAGAACACCTTAATAAGGCACTTCAGGAGCTGAACACTGACATTCTCACCCTGCTCTATTTACTTTACATTTGAATACAGGCTGGTAGAAGGAGAAATCGGGCTTTAATTTCTCCCCAAATTACCTGCTGCACTTTCAGGTTAGGAGTAGATGTAAAATTCAGCCAATCACTCTCTCTATGCATGAATATTCCACTAGTGAACTGACATACAGAACATCCTTTTTCTCTTTTGTACCTTCCTAAATGGTGCCCAGTGAACAGGACACTTGCATAAATCTCACAGAAAATCACCAAAATTGCTGAAATTAACTCTCAATTCCATGATAAAAGCTTCTGAGAAAAGGCTTGACAGGATCACTGAACAAACTGTAACTTGGAAGAGAAACACGCATTTCAGCACTGATCAAGGGGAAAGAAAAAGAAATGCTGTGAAAATTCCAAGTGGAAGGTAAGGAGAAACACAGGAAGCAGAGAAGGAGCAAGGCCCTGTCAGATGACCTGTGCAAGGTAACTTTGTGCCCCAGCACCGTTAGAGGACATTCCCTGTCATTGGTGCAAGCACCTGGAGACATAAATGCTGATTGATTTGGGGGCCACAACCTTGATAAGTGCAGAGGTGGTTCAATAACGTGACATGAGGGAGTTCCCTCAGAGCAACTGGGATGCCAGAAAGAAGTGAACAGCTCACCACAGCCCGGCCCGCCCGGCTGCTTTTCCTTCTGACCCTCCTGGGGAGGCTCTGACATTTCCTCTTCCCTGATGGAAGCGCAGCTGCTGCCAAGGGAAACGTCCCCACACTCACTCAGTGTTCCCTTTGCTTGCCAGATGTCCCATCTGCTGTCCCTGTCCAGGAGAGCTGCTCTGCTCGGGAGGAGGAGACCGAGCGAGAACCTGGGAACATCGGCGGCTGCAATCCCTCGTGATCTAGCACTGTTTATGGATGTATAGTTGGATTTGGATAGTTACAAGTATAGGGATATTTACATACACTGACTGATATTTGTATAGGGATATTATGTATGTATATTGTTATATTGATGCGTGTATATTCATCTGTCTACATACTTGTACATCTCTGTAGCTGTGCATTTCTATTGCTGGGGATGTATAGAATATTCTATTGGTCCATTGATATTTGTGTACTTATAGACAGGTTTGTTATGTTTGTATTATATTGTCATGTTATATGTCATGAAATATGCAATGCATGTTTACATCTCTGTATTGTTATGCCTATATATGTATTTACTTCTATTTATTATGTATGGAGTTGTATAATTCTAAAATTCTATTTATTTAGTTCTGGATCTGAGATTCTTTAGAGAGGGATATTGATGTTTCTGTGTTTGTATATGGGCTGTACAGTTGTAGTAATATGTAATAAATTTAATTGTTAAACTTCAATTCAGTAACTTCAATATTTGTGTACAGTGAGTTGTTGCAGAGGGTTGCAATAAAGTAATTTTTTTTTCATTGAAGTTGATATCTCTATATATTTACATAGCACAATTCTCAGAATAAATTAGATTTTAATCATAAATTGATGTTTCTGTGTTTCTCTATTGGTAACACAGGTGTTGCAATTTAAAATAAATTTCATTTTTAAACATGAGTTAATGTTTGTGTATTTGTACATTAGTTGTGCAGGTGTAACTATCTGCAATAAATGCAATGTTTCAACTGAAGTAAGTGTAGATTTGTGCTACACAAAGCCATGAGCAGGTGTAAATGCTGGAGGATTTTGGCCATGCAAATCTCCAGCCATGCCCAGCACATGCCCCACCTGCACTCAGGCTGGGCAGGGGAAGCGCAGATTTGGGCAGGCAGCAGAGCCCCACGTTGGCTCAGAACTCGCTGCAGAGGCAGCTGAGAAAACTCTGGGGCTCCATGAGCACAGAATCCAAGCAGGAGCCACCCAGGAGGACAAATCCCTCATCCCACGGGCAGCTCTTTAGGAAAGTGCTCCAAGTGTCCCCCTGAAGCTCATCCCAGAGAGCAGAAGCCAGCAGGGATCCTGAGCCAGCTCTGCTGCCTTTGGCAGCACTTTGGCAAATGAGCTGCAGCAAGGGGGAGGCAGCAGCGACTGTGACTGCTGCAGGCTGGGGATGAAGGAAGGGCCATGGACACAAGTGCTGAGATGCCCCAAAATCCAGAAGGAGGCTGGAGAGCTGGGAATCAACTTGGCATTTCAGTGCCAAGCTCTCACAGGCACTGAAATGATGGAATCCCTTTGTGTGAAGTGACCTGGAAGAACTGACAGGGAGTTGCTGCTAGGATCAGCAGTAGCAGAAAGCAAAAATGTACAAACACTAGGAGATCATCTAATATCCCCCACAAGCAATGGCTTCAAAAATGATCTTATATATTTATTATATTATATTATATTATATTATATTATATGCATAAAAATTTAATGCACATGTATTTTTGGACAATTTTATTTTTTGATATATATTTTCATTGAAGATATCTATTTGAAATAGTCTTTCAGCTTGGGAGAGTGAAGATTTACAACAGTGCAAAACCATCTGCCCACAGAGCAGTCAGCCCCCGGTGGCGTGCATGCAAACCCACCCACTGTGCTTGCTCTTCTCAGCATCTCGGGGCTGCTGTTTGCACAGAATTGGGATGAATTTAACTCAACAGAGGCATGAGTGGGGTGTCCAGCTTGTCATGAGCACTCATGTGGCAACGAACAACACAGAGCTCTCAAATCACATTATCACAGGTCATTTCATTCCTGCTGGGCACTGAGGAACTCTTAAAAGACACAGAAAAGGAGTGGAAAACATTGGCATCATGCTACTGCTGGTATCCTCCTGGAGGAAAATCTGTTGGGTTTCTTAAGGTGGTAGCTTTCCAAAACCTAGGAAAACTGCTGAGCACTGGTAGCCCAATTGTGAATGGTTTTCTTGACTTGGCAAAGGCTGGGGTGTTAATGGACTCTGTCTTTGGTTCAAATCACCTCCCCTTACCTGCAGACAAAAGCATCACCACCAGCAGCAGCTACATCAGTCAATTTTCTCAAAAAGCTGTGTTAAACTTGGGAGAGGAAAGGAAAACACATCAGACACTGTGGATTATTGACAAGACTCTGAGGAACAGTTCCAAAGCAAAGGGCAGCAGCTTCTCTCTGGGGCACTCCTTGTGCCCCAAGGCAGCCGGGCTGCCCTGGCTGCCCAGGACCCTGCGCCCCGCGGGCTCTGCAGAGCTGCACAGCGGGGAGGCAGCTTCGGGCACCTCAGCCCCTGGGCAGGAGGGGCTGCTTGCTCTGCAGGGCTGCCTGTGGGCAAAAGCAGGGTGCTGGCCTTCTGCTCTTGGCCCTAGCCTGGCCTTGCAGGGCTAATCCTGTATCCTGTCTCAAATGTGCTAAGGACAGGCTTGTTTGTTTGCAGCTCTGCACAGGTGTGATTTGCACCACAAAATACTGAAGGACCAAGGCCTGAACAACAGACCCTGACTGAAGCCTCAACAACAGGACCTGAGCCAAAGCTGCCCTCTAGGTGACCTTCCCAACCCAATGTTCTATGTACCTGCTCCTTAACCAAGTGTTATTATCAAAAGGATTGTTGCATCCATTCACTGGTGAAACGTCTTCACCTTTCTGCATGAGGAAAATGGACAAGGCCACATCTGGCCTTGGTTCCTCCTTGAGCCCTGGCCAGGCTCGGGGAGAAAACCAAGAGGAGAATGACACCAGCTGTGCCCCCAGCAGAAGCTCTGGCACATTGCTCGTCCAGCACGATCAGAGCCGGGCTACTCTCACAGTGCACTCGAAGCCTCGTGGCCACCAAAGGTGGAGGCACCGCAGGATTTCCCGGTTCCCGGCCGTGGCTTTGCAGGGCTGGGCTGGGACAGCTTCCCCCAGCTGATGTGCAGCTCTGGATGAAGGGGAAACCGCTGGGCTACCTGGTGATGGATCTTCCTTAATCACCAGAGGCACCCTTTTGTAATAATGCTGAGGTGCATTGCTTAGATTATCCTTTCCTGACTCTTTTTTGCACTTCTGCATTACAGTAAATCACACTGTTCCTTCAGCTGGTGTCTGTGTCTGCATCTCTGACCTTCCCCACCATCAAAACAAACACACAGCCAGTTTAGCACGTGACCTGCCTCTCTGCCAGCCCATCTCTTGGCAAACACCTCTGGTGGCCATCTCCACAAATGAAATTCCCACTTTGCAACTTCCTTTTCTGCAGGCAGGTGAGAAAAGGAGCCACTCCCAGTTCTGGACACCTCCAGAAACCAGCTGCTTTCAGCAGTCACAACCCTGAAATACCAACCTCCTTCCTTAACTTGCCACA
This sequence comes from Melozone crissalis, assembly GCF_028551555.1. Classification (NCBI taxonomy): domain Eukaryota; kingdom Metazoa; phylum Chordata; class Aves; order Passeriformes; family Passerellidae; genus Melozone; species Melozone crissalis. The sequence continues at coordinate 1,862,811 of NW_026535940.1, read as the reverse complement.
GAGAGCTCCCACCAAGAGGCCTTTTGTCCAAGGATACCCACAGAAGAGCTGGAGAAGGGAGCAGTTTGAAACACAACTGCTTCAGAGTTTAAACCTGCCTTTACCAAATGAGCACACACCAACCTGTCCCAAAGGGAAAGCAGGCAGGAGAGAGAAGCTCCTCTCCCACAGCCGCAAATTCTCTGCTTCCTTCTGTTCCAGCTGGAGAGTGGAGGCCATGGGCTGCACCTCACTTTGGGAAGGAGCCCTGGGAATTGGCCTGATCTGGGAGGGCAGCAAAAGGAATTCCCCAAAAAGTAGGAAAAGATTCTCTTGAAGGAATAGATGATGACAACATTTCCGCAGAAAAGGAAAAAAAAGAATAATTGAAGCATTTCAAGAAGTGCCCAGACTGAAATTTGTTTGCCAGTATGACAACCCCAAAGTCTCTGTGGTGTGTCAGGAAGCTCAGGAATGAACCTACAAGCCTTGCATAAACAACATTGGTTTCCATCCCCCAAAGCACAAGCAGCTCCCCAACAAGACTTCAAGACTAAGGGACAAAGCTTCCCCCTTCAGCTCTCCACAGCAGCTCTAGGGAGTCTTTCTCCATTGCAAGACCTCCTTTGTCAGTCTACAGTGACAGGAGCTGGCTGCAGGAGGCATTTGCCTGGGGGGGGAAGAAAAAGGAGAGATGATTCCTGTGGAAATAAAACGGCAACGCCATTTGGGAAGACGCCAGTGTGAGTTTGCTACCACTCAAGGTCAGAAATCTCTTGAAGAAAGCAACATCCATCATGGTGCAGCACTTTGCCTTCGATATCAATGCTGACAAAATTGCTGCCCCTTCCTGCTGCCGTAGCTGACTCCGAATCACGAGCAATGTGCCAATTCTGCCAAAGACAGGCAGACATGGTGAGATAAAACCAGCTAGTCTGCTGAAAAGGAGTCCAAATGAATGTTTTCTAACTCCCCCTTTTCATCCTTTCCGCAGCCAAGACAGAGCAATGTCCTTCATCTCTGTCCCTGATGGTTACCCAGGCATGGGGTGCAGCGTGGGGACAGAGCTTGTCACTGCTCCCAGTGCCCTGCCCTGCCCTTCCGTGCCTGCCTTGCCCTTCCCTGTCCTGCGGGATCCTGCTGTGCTGTGCTGTGCCGAGCCGAGCTGAGCCCAGCCACCAGTCACGCATTTCGGGAATGACTTTCCCCTGTGCCGCCCACCAGTGTAATGAACATACCACTTTGTAACCTTGACTAGTTAGAGAGTCTTTGTTCCTGATTTTCAGTTTTAACAATTCAGGGAGCTTTTGTTTTCCCTGACAGTACAGTTGCTGCCAAGGGAAACACACCCAAAGACCAATAGTGACCCAGCCTTCCCTTTGCTTCCCTTTTCCTTCCCTCACTGCTACACAGCGCTCTCATACCAGGACCTATGTGCTGCCTCACCTGAGGATTCAGAGCTGCCTCCATGCCCTTCCAGGCTAAGTGCAGGTGCTCAGGACTCTGAGGTTTTCCTAGCTTCTTGGGAGAAGGTGTTTGCTTCATCTGGACTTCTTGGGGTTTCATCGGAGGAGCCAGGCACAGGCAAATTTCATCTCCACTGTGAGCTCTTCATTCTGCTTGTTCCCTTGAAGCTCAAATGCCAACCTGAGCTCATCGTTCCTCTGGTTCCCGTAGACCATCACAGCCCTTCCATGGCCTCTCCAGAGAGGAGCAGCTGCACATCTTCAGAGCAGCAGTTGTCGGCCCGCATCCCATCAGGGAGGGAAAGAGTTTCTGCCCTTGCTTTCCAAGCAGGTCCTGGTTAATGACCCTTTAAAATGTTTTCCTGCAGTGCTCTATCATGGGTAGATCTCAAGTGAGAATCAGGTAGAAAGGGTCAAGTCACCTAGGAAGGGGGACCTTGAAAACAGAAAGATTCTCTGCCTGATTTTCCTGTCCTCGCTGCAGATTTGGATGGTGTTCTGGGCATTTTGCAGACAGCCTCTCTGTAGGGGTACAAGGGCAAGGTGGAAGATATTGCCTAACAAGTGGTCAGTGTTAGGTGCACTCTCCTCTTTCTTTGAATGAAGCCAAACTAGGACTCTGATAGGGTATTGCAGATGTTTAAGACTGTCTGCCCTGCAAATCAAGCCATGCCATTTGACACTGGCAGGGGGCTATGTAGAAATCACCAATGGGCCGGGACTGCTGAGGAACGCGCCTCGAGCTGTTTGTTTTCCAGCATCAGTCTCATTACATGGTTATGACAATGGGAACATGCCAGCAGCTCACATCCCAGGCAGCAGACAAAGAACTTAATGTTACAACTTACTTTATAAATTTTTTGACCAATCACGCAAAGCAAAAGCTTATTGACAGTAGTTCTATCCAGTCACTTTAAGCACATGTTCCATTGGTTAAAACAATGCTTGCTTATTTCGAATACAATACCTACGTGTAAGCCTTAAAACACAACGCACTGAGCTCCATTATTAAGCTTCAATCTTCCTAATATCTTGCTAGATAAACTTTTCTATAGCTTAGAGAGTTATTCTAGACCAGCGTTAATGCACAGACCATTGTTCTATTTTTCCTTGCTTTTCTGCAGTTTAAATAATTTTTCTGCTGACCTATCTCATGGCTGCTGCTTGGCTCTAATCACAGTTCTACTGTATGTGAGACCTGCCTTTTGCAGCTTTCCCAAAACCCTCTAATTTTGTGGATTCCCTCAGAGGACTCAGTGTCAGAGCCTCTGGAGGAGCGTGGAGAGCAGGGCTCAGGCAGGTTCTGCCAGTGCAGCATTTGAACTAAAGGCACCAGGAAGCACCAAGCCTGCAGAGAGGAACTCAACCCTTCTGATCTCTCACTGCCAGAGGCAGGCTCAGAGCAGCCATCTCACCCCTCTCTAAACCAGTGGGGCTCTGTCCTTACCAAGCTCCTCGGGCTCCTGGGAATTGTTCCCACAGCTCTCGGTGCCATGCAAAGCTCCCTCTGCTGCAGCTCTGTCCACAGGCTCCCCTCCTGAGGACTCAGGGGCAACATTAATATTCCCCTTGAAAGAGAAACAGAAAGGAAGAAACCCTTCTCACCACTTCCACAAAACACCTGGTCCAACAACTCCATGGCTCACACACTTAATCCCTTGTTCCTAACAAGAACTCTGGGCCCCAAAGCCCTTCAACAGTCAGAAAAATTTGACTTCTCAAACACAGTCCAAAAGCTGTCAAAGCTGACAGTGACAGTGTTGAACATGGGGGTGACACTGAACACATGGAATGGCTGCTAAGGAAATCAATTGCTGCTCTGTTCTGTAAGGTTGCATGTCTGACAGCACTAACATCAGTCATCATGTCACTAATTGCAATGGAAGTAGCACTGTCTTCTTTCTTCTGCCAACACCCCAATCGGTGTAATGGTTTCAATGCCTCGCCCTAGGCAAGTTGATGTAGAAATAAATTCGATGTACCTCATTTTGCAGGGCCCTAGGGTCTGAAATTGCTATTACAGTTTTCTTTATAATGATGGGCAAATCTTTTTTCTCTGTGTTTTCTCTTGATGGCTTTTTTAATGATAGGTGCTATCACAGTGAGTTGCATGATGCTACATGGGCCACCTTTAATTTTTGAGGGAATGTCCTGCCAGGCTCTATCTCCACAAATGAGCCAATATTTTGTTGCTAATTGTCATGGGGACTCATCTAGGTCATCTACTCATCAGCAGTTTCACCCTTAGGGGGCACTGGGGTAGTACAATTGCACCACAAACTTGAGTATCTGTCCTCAGGATGATGGGGAGTAACATTTTACTGTGGATCTCCCTGGTACTGAAACTCAGCACAAAATTACATCGCCAATGAACCAAGAATCCCAATTCTTGAGGTTCAGAAGGTGCTTTAAGAAGATCCGGGGCCCAGTGATGCCAGCTGGTTATGGGATTGGTCTCGTTGGCAGCCTCACACCAATATTTGTCACGATTGGGTATTGGCTACTCCTTGGCTGGCACAGGCACACCGACCAAAAGGGTTGCAAAGGATTTATCTAGGCTCAAATTGGTCAAACACATGGTGTCTGAGCCTGCTGACTTGGCTAAAGCAAGGCAAACATTCATTTTTGGTTGATCTACAGGCATGTATGCATGCAAAAGCAAGCAAGCAAAACCAACAAGCGCCTGTATATCATTTGATCAAGCTCCATGTTCCTGCTCAGCTGTTTTTTGGCAAAAGCTTCCCCATCTATTTCAGTTCTCAAGCAAATTTTTTAGCACTTGTTCAGGGACTGGCCAACTATAGGGCACTAAACTGTCCCTCCACCCTTCAATTTTTACAAATTTGGATATCGTAGAATTCTTTTGAACACAATGGACACCACGCTTTTGCTGAAAGAGCTCTATGATACAAACCATTTTCACAGTCCAAAAATCAACATCAAACTCAAGATTTGTAGCTTTCACAGGTTGAACAGGGAACAGGTGGCATGCACTGTAGCTTCTCCATGCGGCTCACATCTGCGTGCTCATTTCCCTGCTGGTGGAATTGTCGCTGCGCTCTTGTGTATGAGATGGTTTCACGTCCTTCACAGGGACCATCTTAGGTCCGGCACCTGTGCAAATGCAACATACCCTTTGCCCCAAGTGATTAGCGGAAATGGTCCTTCAATTTGTCCTTACTCAAGGTTTCTGATCAAAATCGAAGGATTTTCTTTCAATTTTTCCTGTGTGCTGTTTGAAAAGTGCCTAAAAATTGGAGGATTAGGTGCTGCAAATGAGCTATTCAAAACATAAAAACATATAAAGCTTTGCTCAACCTCATCTGGGTTGTTGCTTGAGCCACTCCCCCTTTTGTTGATCTAGAATGAGTTTAGAGTTTGGTGCGTCCTTTAAACAATTGCCTGACCTGTGTGGGAATAGGGAATTCCAAAATGTGGCGAACACCCCAGTCCATCAAAAATGTGGCCAATTTTTGAGCTGTGTATATGGGGCCATTTGTCAGTTTTCATCTCGTGGGGGATCAGTTTGGCGAGCTCTGGGCCCAGTGACACTGACAAGGACAAAAGCAAAAGACGAGAGGCGCTCTCTCTTTCCGGGACCAAAGTCCCACAGCTTTAATGGAGAACAACTCCAGAAGAGAAAGGGAGTGTCCAGGAGAGGAAATAAGATGTCCAGAGGAGGATAGAGAGTGTCCACCTCATGGCAGGGGATTTTAAACCCTGGGGGAGGAGGGTGGGTAGAAAGGAACTACCATAATTCAACATAATAAATCACCACACTGAAGTTTTCTGCATAAATTGCTGCACTTGTTGCAAACAAAATCCTAAAATCTCCCCAAACACAACCGTGCAGTCCCAAATGACCACAATGTGGGAGAAAAACCACTCAACCCTCCTGTATACCCAAGCACCAGGTGTCACAGGGAGCACCAACCCCTGTAACTAGAAAGTCCACATACACAGGCTCACCGGGAAAGGAGTATCTCTTTATGAGGGGACAGAGTGCTCACTTTTCTCAACACAACACACACCATCCACCACATCAGCATCCACCCACATCATCTTCCTCAAACATTCACACACTGAAAACACAACCACAATTACAAAACACAGGAAAAACAGCAGCAATGAAACAGGATTTGCTCAATTCACCCCCAGAATTGCTAGCAGGTCCTGATTAACACAGCAAATCCTTTCTGCCAGCAGCCAGACCCAAACCCAAACTGTACAGGTGTACGTTGTGCACAGGACATCTCTGTGTGACTTGTGAACAGCCCTTCCCCTGCATACACCTTAGGGGTTTCTTTATACAGAGTTAAACATCCCCTTTCTCCACAGTCCCAGCAGTCTTGTCTGTCCCCCTGGAGGAACAGCCGAGAGCGGAGGTGCCTCCAGGAAAGGAATGTCCTGGCAGCGCCCAGAGACGTCGAGAGCCTGGTTGTTCTCGCTGGAGCAGAGAAGTGTTCCTGCCGCGGTCACCAAATGAGGTGTGGAATAGAACTCCCCACAGTTAAAGGTAGAAGGTGGTGTGTTTATTACAGCCAGGCACAGGAGGAGTTGTCTCCTAAAGACATGTGTGAAGAATCACTGCCGCTCTACTTATCTAAAAAAGTCCTACATATTCATATAATTCCCAAAATGACTAATACATATTCATTAGGTAACCCCACCTACCCCCTTTGTATTAAAATGTATTATAATTGAGTCCAAAGTTCCCTCATATTTGCGGGTTCTTTCACATCACATGGGTGGGTGGGTTTTAAAGCAGGGAATGGTCTCCTTCTGATGAAGCCAAGACGTCTTCCTCAATTTGACCTCTTTCCTTATGACCTGTTGGCAGGCTTTCGCACCCCTTGGCTAAAGCTGAAATTTCGGGGCCCAGGTGCAGGCTACGGTCCTCTTCTTTGTCACAAAGAAATCCGCATCCCATCCTGCTTCTTTAAACATAGTAAAGACAGGCAAGTGATATATTACCCTAGCCTTAACTACCTTATCTGCTAAAAATTAACTATTCCTTATTATTTCTCCTCTTCTTGCTATACTCTTTCTGCCTAAGTAAATCTTGCTAAAATTTTAACTCTTCCAGTTCTTTAAAATCCTGGATTCATTGGTCTCATCTCACACACCAGCCATGTGTGAGCTGATGCTGTAACTGGGAAATTCCACTCCTGAGCAGGAGATACAAGGCCTGGTTCTGAGCTGGAAGGGTGAGAAGGATGAGATGCACAGCGTTTTGATCCAGGGGATGTCCTGAAAGTGCACTGCCTACCTGCCCCTGCTGCCAAGTACCACGCTCCACCTCCTTCTCCTGCTCAGCAGATTTTTAGGAATCCAGGGCTTGGTATGTATGATTTGCTACTGCAACAAATAGAATGAATTTGCTTTGCAATCCCAGTTTTGTCCTGGGTTATTTTGTGCATAGGTCTCCTTCTGAACCTGTGTCAAAGACAGGCAGGGACTAAAGGACACTCCTCTTCTCATGTCAGTAAATTCGGTGAAGTGATTTAAGTATCAATAAGTCAATAAGTATCAATGAGTAAATCAAATAATTTGGGGGAATATTTAGCCTGTGAGTTTCAGCAAAGTATTGAATATGTCTTAGATCCATGGATACAAACTAGTAACTGAGATTGCTGGGTGTGCATGTGTTGGGGAAGTGACTCCCCACACACCCCGTGCTGAGATCAAGGATTGCCTCTCTTCTAACCCTGACCTGGCAGCAGGGATTGGGCCCTGCTTGGTAACGTTCATTTTGAAGACTTCTGTTGAGCAGGTAAGAATGGTCAAAATGAAATCTTTTCCAGCTGTTTCCCTTTGGTTTACCTGTTTGAGGGTTAAAGTTCTGTGCTGCAGGTGTGCTGGGTGTGTGCAGAGCAGTGCAGCCCCAGAAACGCCTTGGCTTGCCCACAAGTTGTCATGCCTTGTTGCCAGATGTGCCCAGCTGTGGCAGGAGAAGGAGCCCGCAGCGCAGTGGGCACCCTGCCCTGCCCAGCCGGGGCTCTCTGGCACAGAGCAGCAGCAGCGCCAGCGCCGTTCAACCCGCTCCTGCCTTGGCTTCCCCTGGCACACAGAAGCCTCTGGAAATCAGCACCGCCAGTGGCATTCCCAGCTTGGAGCAGCTGATGCTGGCGGGCAGATGCTGCCAGTTCGACTGCTGCCAAAGGGAAAGAAAGGCAGAGATGTACACACACCGGAGCCCTGGGCATGTCCAATAAAGGTGCAAATATGTGGGGAGATTTGTTAGGAAGGATTTCAGCTGTGATGCCAACAGTGGCTTCACTCCTGGTTCTGTGTGTTCTAGACAAGTAATGCAATGGTTGGCTCTGACAATTAAGAAGTAGATGTTATGTGGATGTTCAAATGTGTAGTGATGGTATTGTAATATATCCTCCCATAGTCCTCTTTCTTGTCTCCCTTGTAATAGCCTTGGTAGTCAGGGCATTTGGGGAGGGCTGGCTCGTGACCAGCAGGCAGGGTGTAACAACACCTGACCTCCAGTCAAGATGCAAGAAAGTAATCTCCACCAATGGACAGCAGAGAAAGAGTTGACTGACAAAACTTTTGGAGGGGCTAAGGGTATAAAAGGCAGAGCATCCTTTTTGTAGATGAGCACATGGCTGCTAGTCACAGAGACTCCCAATGCTGAAATTTTTCCTTAGTCAGTCCTTTGTTAAGGTTTATTAAACCTTTAAAAGTGGGAGTCATTTCTCACATGTGCAATGCTGTGGGCCATTTTCTTGGCCTGGTTGCCTTTGCTTGAGGCCCATCTGAGTGCTCAGCTGGGGTACAGGCTGTAGGTCCTTGGGGCACTCTTGGAGTTCCTCTTGGATCCCTGAATAACAGGGTTTGGCCCATGAGGGGATTTTTTGCTGCTTTGTGACAGAGAAGAACTTCCCAGGCTCTTTTGTGTTTTCTGTAGGGAAGGTTGGTTATTGCTTTGCATAAATTCACAGACCAACATGGAGCGTTTGCTTTGTGATGTCAGGGCATGGTTGCCACATCGTCATAGTGGCATCAGAAGGTTGCCTTGGTGCACGGAAGGCCTGAGTGTCAGAGCAGCCCTAGGCCTTGCTCAGATCAGGAGAACCCTCCTGTTTTGAGCATTGGTCAGTGGGCAGCTGCACTCTGACAGGACACTTGTTTTTCTAGTGTTGGAGAAAACTTGCACAGCACTGGGACAATGATCCACCATCTGGCCACAGCAGCTTTTGCTGCCTATGGTGTTTGTTTTTCCGCATATTACGGTGCACACTTTGTTCGTAAGTAGAGTTTTCCATTCTACTTCGGTAAGGGTGTATCCTAACCTGGCTTTTGTATGTCTTCCTGCTCTTTCTTGGTGACTGAGTTTTTGATTTTGAAACAGAAAGAGAATTAGAGTGCCAGTGGTTTGGTAAAGCTCCTGTCAAGAGGTTCAGCTAAAAAGGGGATGTCTGTAGCCACAGGAGCAGTATTTACAGGGAAACCTGCAGGGCTTCCGTTCCCTCCGCAGGGGAGTCTGTGGCAGCAGAGTCTGTCATTTACTCAGGTTGCTGGGACAAGCAAGACAGCTTTGAAAATGCAGACTGGCAGAGCTTCAGGGAAGGCCTTCTAAAAACTCGGCAGTTGTTCCCAGAATTCAGAGAAAGCTTATTTCTTTTTAAATTTTGTCATGAAAGGATTTGACTGTCTAACTTAATAACCTTTTACTGAGTGCAAAAATAGTTATTTCCTTTGAAAGGAAGTGCAAACTCTAAAGCAGTGAGTGTCTGCTCCTGAACCCTAGAGGTGCTGCTGTGCTCTTCCACAACAGAACTGCCACAGCTCAGGGGAATTTTGGGAAGCTTTTCTGGGCAACTGTTTCCTGCAAGTTAATGAGAATTAGTGCATGTATCTGATTGGAAAAAAAAAAAGAGTACCTGAAGGAGAGGATTTCAGAAGCTGTTTTATGTGTTTGGTAGAACAGGAGCATTGAGTGTTAAAGAACAATTTGCATTTTCTTGATCATCTTTGTATTCATTTATTGGCTAAACAGGCTGAAGTGTAGGAACAGCCAAGAATATTGTCCTGATCCCTTGCTGGCTGTGTGAATGGAATGTGTCTCCTGGAGGGATGTTGTGAAACGGGAAATCGTACCTGTTTGGGTTGACTTGTTCTGTTGGATTCAGCAGCCCAGGCAGTTTTCTGACAGCATCTGGTTCATTTTCCCTTCCCACTACAGGTCACCTGAAGCGTGTATTCAGCAGTGCTAAAGATCCTGAGGTGAGTGAGAAAGGAACATTTCATGTTCCTGGTGTTTAGGAATTGTAGAGCAAGCTGGGAGCTTGGCCAGTAGCAGTAGAGTGTAGAGGGCCAGCTAGGAAGGCTGAAAGAAATCCATTTCCATGCCTGAAACAAAAGGAACAAAGGCAGCTATAGATATTTTTAAATTTCCTTCTCAGAGTTTGAAGAACTAAAACCTAGTTTTGAAAAGAGAACAATGCTTGCAGACAGCAGATAGGAAAAATTTAATTAAGACCGTTTTGCTGTACAGTTGAATTAGATAATTTTAATTTAAACAGAGTGACTTAGACTCCTATTCCTATCACATTTTATGATATCTACTTGGAACATGAGGTGCTAGAAAAGGAAGGCCATTTTGCAATGGTGCCTGCGTTATCTGAAGTGCAATGGGCACCTTTGTGGCTGGGGAGCTGTGTGGCCCAAAAGGACGCAGGGCTGGCGGCCGTGAGCAGCTGAAGATGAGGCAGCGTGGGGCCAGGCGGCCAAGAAGGCCAAGGGCACGGTGGCTGTGCCAGCAGCAGTGGGGCAGCAGGAGCAGGGCAGGGAGCGTGGCCTGTGCTGGGCAGCGCTGCGGCCACAGCTGGAGTGCTGTGTGCAGCTGTGGGCCCTGGGAAGCAGAAAGTCATGGAGGGGCTGCAGCGTGTGCACAGAAGGACAGGGGAGCTGGGCAAGGAGGTGCAGCACAAGGCCAGGGAGGAGGTGCTGAGGGAGCTTTAGCCTGGACAATGGGGGCTCCTGAGGGACCTTCAGGCAGACTGCCATAGATCCCTGCCTTAGATCCATAGAGCCAATGCTCAGCACAAGGGCTGCTTCCCTGCCAAACATCCCTTCACTGCATCCAAGTGCTTTAGACACTGGAGTGGGTAACACTTTCATATTTTGCTTGTTTATTTGTTTGTTTGTTTACTAGAAGGAGAAGCCTTGTGTTATTTCTCCTTCTCCAGGGAGCTTTTTCTCAATCTTTCCTGCCCTTTTCCAGCACTGGCAGAAACACATCACTTTCAGGGTAACGGCTCCCATGTCTTTTGGCAGCCCAGGGAGTCAGTGTGTGTTGTGTTTGGGAATTGAGCAGGAAATCAATGCCCTTGCATTCCAGCTGGTGCTCAGGGATTAGAGGAGCTGGGAGGGGCTGGGCTGTATTTCTGATTCCAGCCACTTCAGCACTGTCAGTGTGGTCGAGTCCAAGAGAAGAACTTGCCCGAGCACAGATGCACAAAGAGTCCAGTTCCCAGTGCAATGCTCTGAGTGTCTGATTGCATTCCATAAGGACCCACACGCTGCAGATTGCCCAAGAGTGTGGGTTACTGAAGCAACAGGAGAGCAAGTTCAGGATGGCTGCTGATTGGGGCACTGCTACCGAGTGTTGATGTGTGTAGCAACAGAAATGACAGTGTTGATTCAGGGTGAACCCCACGTGGTGAATAATGTGCTTTGACTCTATGATTTAGAATGTTAAACAAATGCTTTTTTAAGCTATGTTATATTACACTAGTACTGTATTAAAACTATACTAAAGAGATACTATACTATAAAGCTACTAAAGAAAAACTCGTGACTGTCTCCAGACAGTCACAACACAGCTTTTATCTAATTAGCTAATCAAGCTAAACAACTACCACTAAAATCCAATTAACAAATCACTTTCAGTAAACAATCACTAGAACACATTCTACATGTACTAAACAACAAGAACAGCAAGTAGAGATAATAATTGCTTTCTCTTGTTCTTTAAGTTTCTCACTACCTTCTCTTAAAAAAAAAAAACCTAGGAGACAGAATTATATCTCTTTGTGCACAAAAAATGTAAATACCACAGTACAGTAAAGAGAGATTATAAAAGTGAGATCTGTCTACCTGTCTATTTGAATCTTCCTGGCTCTGCTCCAAAGCAGAGGAAGATGCAAAGCTCACCTAAAGGCATCCCTTCAGGAGAGGGGTAGAGACAAGTTCCATTGACTGATCCTGAGCAGGCAGAGATGTTTCCCCCTCCAGAGATGGTTGATTTTTCCCCTCCTGTTCTCCTACTCCAGCCTCTTGTGCCCTGAAGCCTTCTTTTTATCCTTTAAATTTTTGCATGTCGTAAGGGAGTGGAACTATCCCATGCTGTAGCTGGGGTCTGGTGACTTTGCTCATACATGAATTACATGACACATGGTTTCCTTCACTGGCATCCCCAGGGCTGTGTAAGTGCATTCGTTAATGGGGCCTTATGAGAAACTCTGTTCCTGCTGGTCAGAATTCTCAGTTGACAAAAGAGGGAGAAGAAACACCTTGGTCTTCCTCCATATACTGAGATGGCCGTAGAGGTTCTCTGACTTCCATCAGGGATCTTTGCACGCATCCTCATCTCCTGAATGACCCGGTTTTCTAGCAAGAGTGTAGATGTCAGGAAGGAGGAATGCTGGTGCAGGCCTGAAGAGAAGGTGAACTCCAGAAGTGTCTCTGACAAGGAGTGAGCTCACCCAGGAAGCCTCTGCAGAGCCAGGATGGAGCTGTGGGACAGGGCGGGGTGTCAGTCACTACTGAAAGACAAACAGGCCATGGCAGAAGCAGAGGGAGGCTCTCACCAGACCCTTGAGAAATGCCACCCCTTCCCTGCCAGCTGCCTGAGAGGCTGTTGGGGCTTCAGTCCCAGATGGCCCCTGATTGTAGGGCCAGGGTCACTTTGGAATCTGTGCCTCCCCTCGGGCAGAGAACGACCCAGGAGAGCAGCAGCACAGTGCTTTGGGAACGTGTGAGCCCAGCAGCCTTTGAGTCTTGGCCCACAAAGGGCGTATGGGAAGTTGAAACCCATCTTGTCTTGCTTTCTGTGCAGGTGCTTCTAGAGAAAGAGCAGGAGCACACTGCCTTATCTGAGATGCCATGCCAGACTCAGGGAGAGCTGTTCCCTGCCCGAGAGCAGGAAGAGCAGCTCAGGCAGCAGGTGGAAGAGCCACAGGAGAATGGCCAGGTGAGCCTGACTGGCCAGGGGACAGAGGGAAGGGCAGGAAGAGGGGCGTAAACCAGAGCTCCTGGGACTGAGGAGGCCAGGAGTCCCACAGGCACTGGAAGGACAGAACCTTGCAATCTGCAGAGATCAGCCCTGGGACAGGAGGTTTGCAATTGAGGCTGATGTGGAGAGGGAAACAGAAAGAAATGGCTGAATAAATGTGATTTTGAGGCTGCAAGAGGAAAAAAGCTGAGCCTGATGGCAGCTCTCAGTCCCTTCCTCTGCTTTTGTGTGTACAGGACATCAAGGCAAAGCCACAAGCAGAGCTGCCCGAAGCTCAGAGTGACATCATGGCAGTGAAGAGAAAGAACAAGGAAGACATGGGAAGAATTCAAGAGGAGAATCTCCATCAGCAGAGGGGCGATCAACAAAACAAGGTGAATGAAAGAGTGGCAGCCACTCCACTCATGAAATGTCCTCTCTTTTGTTTGTTAGAGAACATGAAGGAACAGCTGGATGCAGAGCTTCAGATAGCTCACAGTATGACCAAGGCAAGGCATAAGCAGCTGGAGGAAGAAATGAAAATCATCAGAGAGAAACTTAATCGCTTCCATCAGTCTCTGCAAAACCTAGTGAGTGAAAGAGGGATGCAGCCACTGCAGTCACCAATCTGGTGGTTTCTGCCCTTCTTGCCTTTCCAGTGCAGGGCAGCAGGGAGTGGGGCCATGCCTCTGAGTGCCATGCTGCTGTAGTGTGTGTATCACAGTCACTCTGAAGGACATTTCCTGGTGTGCTGAATCTCAGCTGCTGCCCTGAAACTTGTCCTTTGGCCTTTTGGCCAGCAGTCATCCAAATTGATTCCTGCTGGCCTGTTCCTGCTCTCCTTTTTTCTTGAGGTGTTTTTACAGTGGAACTTGGTGACCCAGACGGAGGATTGAAACAAGCTGTTGTATCTGCTGTCAATCTGTTCTTTGCCTTTTCTCACAGCCGATGACTCCTGGCTGACAGGGACAAGCTGTAGTGTCTGACTGCTTTGTTCTGTTTGACTTGAGGTGCAAGTGTTGACGTCTCACCGGGCAGCCTGCGAAGACTTGCAGGGAATGTGTGGCAATGAAGGACCCCAAGCTAGGAGTGAGGGACAGGAACAGTGCCCACCAGAAATGCTCCAGGTCCAGCACATCCTGGGCTCTGAACCTGCTGCTGCAGCAGCATCACCTCGAGGAAACCCTTCTGTGAAACCTGGGAACTCAAGCTCGGGCAGATCCTGGGAACAGGAGATTGAGGAGGAGTACCTGGAGCTGCTGGGTACATACGTCTGGGGTGTTTCTTATCTGAGGGACAGTGTGTTGTGTGCGGGTGTCAGCAGAGCTGTACCAAATGCTCCTCCTGAGCTTGGTGTCACAGGGCCATTTAGGACTCCCCAGGGGCAGTGCTGTGCTCCGAGGCAGTGAGAGAGCTCTGGGTGTTCCTGCTGCCTCTGAGGGCACCTGGGACTGGCTTGGGTTTGCCTGAGCTTCCCTCTCTGCTAAAGGCTGAAGCAGGGATTGTTCTTGGATCAGCAGAAGGCTGTGACCTAGCAAATGATCTAGGCAAGTCCTGTGTGCTAGTGGCCAAACTGAACAGAATTTTTAGCTTCCTAAATTCTCCTTAGGCTCCTGACTTCCAACCAGTCATCAGAGCAAAAAAACTTCACAGAAATGGACTGGCTTTGGAGTTTTGTCTTTTTGGTTGGGGATTCTTTTTTGGAGGGGAGGGGGGGTGGGATTGCTTTTGTGTTGTTCATTTTTGGTGGGGGTTTTTTGTTGTGTTTTTCTCCATCCTGAAGGAGCCCTTCTACCCCACGTCTTACTGATGTCATTTTTATGACTGTTACTGTTACCACTACTACATCTGCAGTTTATTTTCATGAGAATGCTATATTTTTGTCAATAAGAGAATGCTATCTTTTTGTCAATAAGAACTACTTTGAAAGAACATCAGGTTACAGGACAAATAGAGAGCACGAGGTATTTTCCATGTGCCCCAAAGAAAAAACAGAGACTTTGATTATTGAAGTGAAGGGAGAAACGACCATCCTGATAATGCATCAAACTCCAGCTTTATTGATCAATCCATCATCTTAAATAACAGTGCTAACGAATGCCATGAATATTCTGTAATCCAATTTCATGATAGGCTAACAGAGAAACTTCTAACCACTCCCTTTGTTTTAGAATACCTACAATTGTTTATTAAAAACAGAAACCAAAACAGAAACCAGAAACTAAAACAGAAACCAGTGTTCCCAAAACTTCTACATCTGTTCTCAGGATGGCAGGCCTTCCCAGAGACGGTGTTCTGCTTGTTATGGGAAGACAATCTGAGAACTCCATTGTTTATAGAATGATGCCTGAGAGAGTCTAATTGTTTATACAAATCAGAAGGCTGAGAACTGTTAGAAACTGCTTTACTTTTCCCTTATACTTTTCTCTCAATTGTATGTCTCATGGCCTTTTCTTTAAGTCATTCTCCGACATTTCCCCCGTTTTTTCTTCTTTGAGAGAAAAGTGGTTAGTTTGCAGGTTTTTTCTATTATCTTACTGACTATTTTTTGAATGCAACAAGGTAAGATAATGGTGAAGTTTTTCCTCACAGAAACTCTTGTGGAGGAGACATTACCTCCTGTTCACTATCAGGGGCAAAGAAAAAAGAAGGGAACTCATCCACTATGCTTGGCAACACTTTAAACTTCAGAGCAGCTTCATGTGGGCCTCATAAACTCCAAAAGTGCAGACCCTGCTCTGCCAGGGCTCAGCTGCACCAAAGGCCTGAGAACAAACAGGACACTCAGTGTCAGAAATGTGATCCTGTGGAGAAGGATCAGAACCAGTGCTCAGAGGTGGAATAATGATAACTTGCTTAAATAACAAGATCCACCCTGCGCTTGGGCTGGTATTCCATTCCAGGCTCTATCTCCACAAATTAAAAATATCCCTGTGGGTAATTTCCTAGGTGTCATAATAGTAGAGCCTTTACACTGGTTATAAAGCTGTTTGGACACTATTTCCAGGCTTAGAGATGAATCCAGAGTAGCCCATGTCTGTTTATGCTGACTCATCCTTTGAAATTCAGAGTAATCACAGCTGAACTGCAATTATCTAATGCTTGATTGGGATCTCTTCTTATAGGGCCTACAACAGAATGTTGTGTTAAAGGCACCAGTTTTCTACACCTTATTGAGGCTATATATGATGTACTTTGAGCTTTAACCTTTTTCAAAATACACTGTGCCTCCCACCGATAATAAGCCAAGATTTTCTGCTCATGAGATTCATAAAGGTCTAAAGCTGAGGCAGTGTTTAGCCCTGTCTCATTCCGTAGTGCCCGCTCCCAATTATGTTCCCAGATATGTCTATAATTACAGGTGTGGCACCATAAATGAAAAAGTAACAACTGATCACAACCCCCACAACACAGTGCAACCCAAGCAGCACAATTTAGGCTGTGATATTCAAAACAGTTCTCTTTTGCCGGTCCTCTTATATGGAAAGATGATAATGATTCAATAATGTCAATCAGTTCTCTGGTCGTCCGGCAACGGCGTGTTACGGCCTTAGCAGGCATTGCACGACAGGTGGTAATTGGACTAAGAAAAGAAAGCTGTTAACTGTTTTCATTCATGCAACCTGGAGAGAAGGTGAAAAAGTCTGAAAATGCTCCTTTCTGTCCTTACATGGGTTTATCAGAAATGTTCAAGGTCAGTTTTCAGTTTGTAATCCTTTAGTCATTTGGCTCAAATGGCATCAACTGGGTGATTCTCAGTCCTTTGTTAATTTGGAGTGGTGAAAAGTAGTATGCATTTAAAGTACTTAAAATATTTGACCTAACAGACTTATTTGCAAATCATGTAAAATCACTTAAATCTAATTCAAACTTAACAGAATCTAACTTAACTTACTTAATAATACTTAACAAAAATTAATTTTCTTCAAATCCCACACAACTCAAACCTATATATAATTTAAACTTAGAAGACCTCGAACCCAACCGAAAACAAGCTCAACAAACTTAACCTTAACATTTAATGGCACTTAATTGATAACTTAACTTAAACTACTTAATAACAGATAAAACTTACTATAGAAATAATATATGGCATTTACTGTCACTCACCCACAGGCCTGACTCCCAAACACTCAACCAAAACAACCTTTCTCACGTCTTTGCTGCAGCATTTATACCAAAAACACACTCACAACATCTCACTCATACAATCAATCCAACACATCTCAACATTTTTAAACTTTTCAAAACACAGCTTTAAAGTCTAATGTTCCACTGGCCCAGCCATCCGGGCTTCTGATGTTTAAAGTCTCTGGTAATACAGATGTTTCCAAGACAGCATACCCAATGCTGAGCCAAATAGGCTGAAATTTGACTCCTGCATTCATTTACGCTGATCTGCTTTACAGTCTGTGCTGGGGAGAACAAAAGATCTTTCTAACTTAGGTGAAAAACATCCTGACAGCAACAGTCCTTGGTGTCGCTTGTTTAGTTTCACTGGTCTTTTAATTGCAATAGGAATCTTTTCTTTTGTTGACAAAAGTCACAGTTATTACGGCTGTTAGATCTCAAACTGTAGCTCCTGCCGGCTACGGGGCGGAGGGAGAAGCGCTCCCGCTCGAAAAAGCACTCTGAAGTCGGAATCCGCTAAGGAGTGTGTGACAACTCACTTGCTGAATCAACTAGCCCTGAAAATGGATGGCGCTGGACGCTCATCAGAGCCCAGAAAAGATGTTGGTCGATCTAAACAGCAGGACGAAAACTATCAATACACAGCATGATTGCTCCTCCATCACCTGCTCTCTGATGTCCAGTCACTGTTCCCAAGCAGCAACTGGCCGCCCGTGGACATCTGGCCCCCAGTTCACACATGAGGGCGATGTGGCTCCGGTTGCTCCCCCCGCGATGCTCTTTGATCACTTCCGGCACGGCGCGGCTTGGTTTCTGCGGCGGCGGCGCGGTTGCTCCCGCGCAGTGGCTCCGCTCTCGGGGCGGCGCGGCTCGGCTCCTGCGGCGGCAGCTTTTGATCTTCCCGCCGCTGCCTCCGGTGCGCCCGTGCCAAGTTCGGAGTAGCACAGCACCGCAATTCCACCATAAATCACCGAATTTAC
Source organism: Melozone crissalis (assembly GCF_028551555.1). NCBI lineage: Eukaryota > Metazoa > Chordata > Aves > Passeriformes > Passerellidae > Melozone > Melozone crissalis. The sequence continues at coordinate 1,845,025 of NW_026535940.1, read as the reverse complement.
ACATTTCCGTTAATCCATAAACTATATGGAAAATCCCTTTACCGTAGTCATAAGCCCAAAGTCCTGTTAAGTCCTTTTGCCAATTCATCTCTGCTTTGCGCTGCGGGTCACTCCCTTCGCGGTGGTTCAGCTTCGCCCGCGGTGGCTCCCTGTGGTGTCGGGTTGAAGGCTCCCTGTTGCGGAGGATTAGAGGCTCCCTGCTGCGGAGGGTTAGAGGCAGGAAAAGGTACCGATGATGCAGCAATGACTTCTGAAGGTGCTTGGCATTCCCGGCGCAAGTGGCCCGTGCCTTCCCATCGGCAGCATTTCGTGCGGCCCTCTTTATTTGATGCTGCAAACGCAGCGGACGCTTGAAGAGGTGCAAAAGCGGCTAACACCTGACTCTGAGAGGACCTTGCCTGTTTTCGAAAACCTATTCCTATCTGCTTGAGTACATCCGCCACAAAAGCCTGCTGCCCGGTAGGAATAAGAGCCATCCTCTCTAATGCTTCCTCTACAGTCCAATCTGCACCTAAAGCATTAAGTATGTTTCTAGTAGCAGAATTACAATTTTGAAGGACACACTGCCTGAGTAGGACCCTGCGCAAATATTCTGGCACGCCAGCTCTTTCAATTGCAGCAGCAGCTTTATCAACAAAAACGCCAAATGACTCATCTCTGCCTTGCTTAATTCCTATAGACACTGGTATCTCTCCCGGTTCCTTCACCATGTCTATTGCGAGTCTGACTAACTGCATTGCCTCCTGGCACTTTTCTTGACCTATTAAAGCTTGTGCATCAGTACGAAGGAAACGTCCCAGACCCATAAGTTCATCAACAGTGACGCCATGCAAGGGGTCACCCGACTGTCTTTGAACTACCACACACTCACTGACAAGTGTCCGCCAATGATCATTAAACAGCAATTGTTGATGGTGGGTAAAGATTAATTTAACTATGCCAAGACAATCATTAACGAGGAGGATACTGGTGTTAAAAATATAATCAAGCATTTGCTTAGCTGGTCTGCTTCCAAGCCCAAACTGACTAACAGCAGCTTGCAATTGAGATAACAATTCCCAGTCAAGAGCACTAATTGCGGCTTGAATTCCTCCACCAGCCTGAGAGTTAAAGACAACCGGACAAACCAGCTCCGGAGCCGAACTTATTGGCTCTAGATCTCCCTTTTCAATTGCATCTTTGGCCAGGGCAGCCCACGTATCTCTTTCCCTTGCAATCGCCTCCGCCAAGTGGTTTTCCGACCCAGGGACCGGCTGATTGCTTGTCGGGAACGGAGTACGCGTTTTTGGCCCCGGCTGCTGGGACGCAGCAGGTACGGGAGAGTCAGAAGTGCTCTGTGTAGCCTGCGGCAAAGCAGACAACAAGGCACCCTGCGGAGCTTGGCTCGTTAGGGGGGGCTGCGAAGCGGGTAATAAAGCAGTCTGCATAGCCTGGCTTGTAGGCTGGCTCGTAGCCGGGCTTGTAGCCTGGCTCGTTAAGGGGGGCTGCACGGCGGGCAGTGAGGCGGTCTGCGCCTGGCTCATAGTGTGACTCATAGCCTGGCTTTCCGAGGGAGGTGGTGAAGCAGGTAATAAAACTGTCCACGTCGCGGGGCCAAGAGGAGTTCCCGCGTTCTTATCAAATTCCCTACCTTGATCATAGTGTTTGTTACGATCGTGAGCAGCAGTGGCCTGATAAGCAGCCCTTTTTTCAGCTTGAATTTGCAAAAGCTCGGTGTTAACGACCCGCCATAATTTACCCCACTTCTTAGCAGTTTTATCATCATCTAACGTAGCCTGCCACAATAAATCACCAAATTTACCCCACTCAGACAATTCGTGAACTGTGTGAGGATTTATAAAGATCCCCCTTTCTAGGCCATAAGCTAAAAGACCCGGTAATTCTTTCTGTAAATCTATTCCCTTAATTTGCCGTTTTTGCAAAAGGGTAATAAAAAGTTCATATGCGGCTTGCCTTTCCATACCTACGTGCGCACGTTGCAGCTCTTCAAATCAAGGTCACGGCCACATGAATCGGACGAGCCTATCTGTATAGTCGCTCGCAGCGCGGCGCGGGCCGGCAGGTTACCCTCCGCTTTGTCTTCCGTGCTTCCTTGCCGTTCCGGCTGCAGTTTCGATCTTACGGAACCCGAACCTGGCTTCACTTCGCGTGGCGTTTGCTTCCCCATGGTGTTCGCTATCACGGTCGGAGGTCACCATATATTGAAGTGAAGGGAGAAACGACCATCCTGATAATGCATCGAACTCCAGCTTTATTGATCAATCCATCATCTTAAATAACAGTGCTAATGAATGCCATGAATATTCTGTAATCCAATTTCATGATAGGCTAACAGAGAAACTTCTAACCACTCCCTTTGTTTTAGAATACCTACAATTGTTTATTAAAAACAGAAACCAAAACAGAAACCAGAAACTAAAACAGAAACCAGTGTTCCCAAAACTTCTACATCTGTTCTCAGGATGGCAGGCCTTCCCAGAGACGGTGTTCTGCTTGTTATGGGAAGACAATCTGAGAACTCCATTGTTTATAGAATGATGCCTGAGAGAGTCTAATTGTTTATACAAATCAGAAGGCTGAGAACTGTTAGAAACTGCTTTACTTTTCCCTTATACTTTTCTCTCAATTGTATGTCTCATGGCCTTTTCTTTAAGTCATTCTCCGACATTTGATAACAAACTTTATTTAATCTTCTAGTTTTATGCTTATCAAGATGTGTCCAGGAGACACATCCAGGTGGCATGATCTGATAAAACTGTACTGCAGGCATTTCTCAGGAGAGAGCCTCCAGCTCAGCCATGGTATATCCCTCAGATCCATGGCACTTTTCCATACCTGATTCCCACTCTTTCCCATGACTGTTAGAATCCTACCCATTGGCCCAGGCCCTGCTCAGATACATCTCTAGGAAAACATATCAAGCCCTTTGTGATTCTGCAGCACAACCCAATGAATCTGCTTCTTGCCCGTAACAGCTGCCAGTGCTGTGCTCTCAGATAAGACCTGGTGTGGCTGAGGCCAGAGCCCAGTGAATTCTGTGTCTGCCATCACCTACTGGGACAAAAAGGGCACTGATCTGCGCCTCAGTGTGGCTGATCTCAAAGCCCATCCTGGTGTGTCCGGAATGGGGGCAAAAGCTTGTCTGGGGCCCAGGCTCACTCTGGCTTCTTCCCATCAGTGCCTGTCAGTGCTCATGCTTGGGCTTTGCCAGCCTTGTTGTGCTAACTGCCCTGTCCCTGAGGGCTGGAGGGACTGCAGAGGCTGGAGCCTTCCTTAGCTGGGAGAGGGGCATCTTGGAGTTCAGCCTGCTCATAAACAGGTCAGGGTCCTGATGCTGAAAGCCCCGTCAGAATCAGTTACAGCTTGAGCTGCTCTGGTTTACAAATGGGAAGGCATTCCTTTGGCAAATTGCTGAAAGGTGAGGAAGATGTCCTCCTCTCCTGGGATTGCAGGTCCCTGTGCTTTGTTTCCTGTCAAGAGAACTCTTCAAAAGACTGTACAAATCAGTCTCTGTGCTGGCCACCTGTGCTGCAGAGCTGTCTGCCTGGTTGTGGTCGTTGTCACCCTGCCGACCACAAAGGGCTCAGAGCCCCAGGCGCTGGGGCTGCCTTTTGTATCTCCTGGAAGCTGGGATCTCTGCTTTAAAGTCAGCATCTTGCATTTTGTTTCCCTCAGGAAGAATGGTGAACCCCACTGAAAATCCCCTAATGAAATACACGCATCTGAATTATATTGGCAGCGGGTGAGTCCAACAGCAGTTATTCCTGCACAACCATAAGCCGGGTGTTTTTCTGGTGGAATGTCTATCCAGCGTGAAGTCAGGCCAGCTGCAAAGATGTTCACACACTGGGGATAGATTGTCCCATCTCTCAATGCTGCTCAGAATTTGTGAGTGGGCTCAGAAGGCATTGTCAGAGATGCCTTGCTACCGAGGTCTTGCCTGCATCAAGGAACAGGACCTGGAAGGTCTCAATGTCTCTCAAGTGTGGGACAGCTCTGTGTTAATTTCTTTAGCATTTTTTGTATGTCTCAAAATCATACTGGCACACTAATGAAAAGAGAAGAAACTTGCTTGCCTGAAAGAGCAACCTATGCCCTATCAAAGCTGTGAGATAACAGTTCCCAGGAGCAATTCTTTCCCCTGGTTTGAGGAAGGAAACACTCTGTGGTCAGGATAGGAATCACACCATTTAGACAGTGAAACCCAAGAGGAAAGACTAACCTCCCTTTAGAAGTTGAACCCCAGTGCTTCAGGAACAGGCCCAGTGCCCATGCACTTGAGAGGAAAATGCATCATCTGCCTTCTGGCAGAGCCCTCCTGCATCCTGCAGATTTTGACACTTCCAGCAGAGATTTCCTGTGTGGGCTGGCTTTCACTGCAAGATCTAAATGGCTTCTCCTTTCTCTGGTTCTGTTTTGTTTCTAGGGGGTATGGAGATGTTTACAGAGCACTCGACACTGCCACAGGAGGAGAGGTAAATGTCAACAGCCCCTGCAGGCTCTGCTGCACTCGAGGGCTTTCCCCTCTGGTGTGAGCTGTGGCTGGAGCTTTGGGCGGAGCTGTACTGAAAAGGCACAAGAAGCACAGACTGGTGCCAGCCCACAGAACACATCTAGGACTTTGTCCTCCTCAGCTGCCGGAAGGAAGGCACGGAGGGCAGCGGTTCCTTTCAGAGAAGGACGCGCTCACTCGCTCTCCATTGCTAAAACAAAGGCGGTGCCTGCGAGCACCTCACTGCTCTCTGGGGCTACAGCTTCAGAGTCCTGAATTCTCATTTCTGGCTGCCAGAAAATCCATCTGAAAGTTACTCGTAGTTCCTTGGCCACCTGCAGTACTGCACTTGGAAACTGCACGTAGGGAGAGATCTGCAAGGCATCCCTGAAAGCCCTAAGCCCTGCCCATATCCCAAGATGTATCCACAGAGTATTAAGGCATGGATTACTTCTTCTGAGTCCCAAACAAAGCAGCAGAGAGTGCGGTCAGAGGTTTGTGGGTGATAACTGAGACACTGCTGTTAGCAAGTGGTCAAGGCAAAATGTCAGTGCCCCCACGTGTCCTGTAACTGGCTCCCAAGGGAGCAGAGAAATGGGCTGTTGGAATGTCAGTTCCTAATTACTGCAGTGCCTAATCACAAGGCAGTTTGGCACAGCTCAGCTGTGTCATTGCAAAATCACTCGCTCCACATGCCTTGTGGTCTCGTGCCACCAACCTCCCAAGTTACTGATTTTCAATGTCATTTTAGGTGGCAATAAAAAAAAAAATCTTCAAGGAGTGAGGAGGAAGGAGCTAACCTTTAATGAAATAACGATCATGAAGAGGTATAGGAGTCCCAATGTTGTGAATTATTTAGACAGGTGAGAGGTCATGGTCTTATCCCATGGATGTGTGTTTACATAAAGCAAACATTAGAGGTTAAAAACCCACTTTGGTCAGTGGCAGCAAGTAAAGCTGTTATTTTTATTTATTCATATGTCTCTACTCATCTCCAATGGATGAGAAGAGAGTGCATCTTGTCTGCATCAGTCTTCCCTGGCACACCTAGTTTGATAATTACTCCAAAATTATTCAAAACCTGGATCAGCTGTATCTTCCTAACTCAATACCCTCAAAGTTCACTGCCTCCACATTTATTTGGGATTGATTTTTTAAAGTTTCTTAAGTGCAGATGAACCATCCTAAAGTGGATTAACCTTGGATTGTTGCCCCTCCCTGCCATTGCTATGCATGCCAGGAAGACTAGGTGCTTATTTCCAGAAACACCATGCCTGACAGGTTTTTTATCTGGGCTGTTTCTAAACTGCACTTTTCATCTGCTGCCCCTCTAAGACAGCTCCTTTTTCACAGATGTGTCTTTCTCTTTGAGACTGCACAGATTGCAAACAATGCACAGCCAAGAGGGAATATCTATTCCTTTGATTCTGTCCTTGTCACAAAGGCATCTGGAAATAAGAAACTTGGAAGCAAAAAATCAGTGTAGCCATGCATGTTCATCTCTACCCCCTTGTTTCCTTCTTTCAGCTACCTTCTAGGCGAGGAACTCTTGCTGGTTATAGAGTACATGGATGGAGGTGTCCTGAGCGATATCGTCAGCCAGACCTGCCTGTCTGAAGATGAGACAGCAGCCATCAGTCGGGAGGTCAGCAATCCCAGCTGTGTTTCCAAGGGCTTGGGCAGGATTGTCTGGGAAACAGGGGCTCAGAACAGGAGAGGTTCCTTTGCCAAGCTTTGTTTCTGTGTTGCTGGTATGCTATGGGCAAGTAAAAGCATCTCAAGTGAAAGGCCTGCCAGTGCCCCTGCACTCCCTGTACTCAGTGCCAGTACTCTTAGCTCCTGCTGTTGTATTCTCGCTCTGTCTCTTGTATTTGTATTTGCTGCTCTCCACCTTGCCTCTCTAAATGTTTGCCTGGAGTCTGTCTTCACTGCATTCCTTGCCTGTAAAAGCAAAGGTGCTGGTGGCAGGATTTGAAACAAACAGCAAAGAAAAAAGAGAGAGACTTGTTTCTCTCAGTCCTCAGCTAAAAAGGATAGGAGTGCAGCCAGAATGCTCTTTGCTTCTGAGCACATGCACTGCAGCAGGAGTCATCCTGGCTGGTTGGCAGGGGACAGCCTACAACAGCAGGTGCTGTTGCCCTTTCAAAAGCTGACGTGCCTTTCCTCAGAAAGGTCCTGCTCTGCAAGTGTTGGAGCAGCAAGCTCTTCCTCTCAGTGGCCATTACTGTTCTGCCATTACTCCCCATTCCCCTGGAGAGGGAATCTTTTAGATTCTTTGTTTCCTTTCTTGTGTGATGAAATCACATCACTCATTTTTGCCCTTCTGTTTCTGTTTTCTCGCTCAGTGCCTGCAAGGACTGGATTTTCTTCATTCAAACAATGTGATCCATCGAGACGTGAAGAGTGACAACATCCTTCTCAAAACCGACGGTTCTGTCAAACTGGGTCAGTATATTCTTGGTCAGGTGCAGTGTTCCAGGGATGTGGGTGTGGGGCTGCTTGGAGTGACTGCCAGCCCCCCAAAAATGGTGCTGGTGGCAGTGCAGGGACCCCTGCTGTGAGCTGAGGGCACAGTTGCAACATGCACAGAGGTATAAGGAACCACAAGCAGTCAAGAGTGGCCTTGCTCTGTGTGTGTCCCTTCCAGAGGGAGGGAGTTACAAGTCCAAAGTTTCCAAAGAACAAAAGCCACCGCTAGAGGCAGTGTAAAAAATGGGGGGATTTTTAAAGTCACCAATGCCAGGAGATTCAACAGCACATTTTCAAACTTCCACTGGGGAATTCTTTTGCTTGCTTTCCTAATTGCACAGAATTCAGATAAAACCAGTATTTTGTTTTCTCCTCAGCTGGTTTTGGCCTCGCTACTCAGCTCACCCCTGAGCAGAGCAGACGGTGCTCGCTAACCGGGACTCCTTGGTGGATGGCGCCTGAAGTGGTGACAGGTCAACCATATGGCCCCAAAGTGGACATATGGTCTTTTGGAATTGTGGGAATTGAAATGATAGAACAAGAACCTCCTTACTTGAGTGAAAGTTCTGGCACGGTAAGGAGCAAATACTCACTGATCCCACTGTCTTTCTCACCTGTCCCATGTCCTGTGTGCCACTGGACAAAATCCCATTGCCATCTGCTGGAACTACTTCCACCAAGGTCCCCTCCTACAAATGTCCCTGCAACACATCAGCATCTGCTGGACTTTTGGTTGCATCAGTGGGGGAATTCAAGCCTTACCACATGCAAACAAACTCCAAACAAACAAAGTGTTCTCAGGCAACACTTTCATTTGGGTTAGTGGTTCCAGTTCTTTTGTCTGTGTAGATGGCCTTAATAACAGGAAAAGAGCATCTTAAGAGTGTTGTTATCTTTCCAGAAATGAAGGAAGGAAACCCAAACCCAAACCCAACAAAGTTTCTAAAACTGTGGTCTTTAGAGAGGAACCTAACCCTGTGTGCAGTTTCTTCTTATTGGGAAACATGGGCATGAGGGTGTAAAGGCCACAGAGTCTCTTCTGCTTCTTGTGCAGTGCTGTTGAAACACTCAGTGACCGTGTTTCTCTCCTAGCCCAAGCAACATTCTGCACGTCACCAAGCCAGAGCCTGGTGATGTAGAGAGCCTGCCAAAACCTCCCAGTGATTCCTGGCACTTTCTGGGATGGGCCTACCATTCATGCATTGACTTGAGTAGCCAAATGACTAGAGGGTGGCCATAGGGATGGAGCCTCTCCTTCTTCTGACCTAGACAATTTTTCTTTTGCTGCAAAAATGGGAAGCTGAAATTTTCAGACTGCTGAGAGACAGAACTGCAGGTGGCTCCTGTGTGCCCAAGCAGGCATTTTCATCCCAATACATTTGTGCAGGCACCTTAATGTGTCTGTGTTGAAGAGGAGATTGTAAATGTTTGGTTCCCTATCTGGGTATTAACTGATGGATTTCCTTTCTTTTCTTCCAATTACCATTGTTTTCAAGAACAGCACAAAAAGCCTGATGAGTTTTTTTCTAGGGCACATGCGCTTAAAGGACCAAAAAGCACTGCAGAGATGCCCTTCATGTACTAACCCTTGAAATTAGTTAGTATAGCAAAGTCCCTCTTCCAAAAAGCCTCTGAAGCTGGCATGAATCTTCAGAGATGCAAATGTCCTTTTGCTGATGTAGTTCCCACTAACTAGGTCAGGCAATGAAATCAGCTGCCAAGGCAAGATCTGAGGGATGGTGGAAAAGCTGTGGCTGCATCGGGGTTTGGGTTTTTGGTTGGTAAAGGAAAGTTATCTCTGGGTCTGTGCCAGGGCAGAAACTGCCACTGCAGAACAGAGGTTAAACAAAGGGATCTGGGAGAGCCTTAGAGATGTGAAAGCAGGAGGTGGAGCCTGGTGTCTCCTTTTTCTCCAGGCTACACACCTGATAGCCACAGTAGGGACTCCACAGCTGCGGCAGCCCAAGCTCCTCTCGGCTTTGCTGCGTGACTTCCTGAGCTGCTGCCTGCAGACAGACGAGGAGAAGCGCTGGTCTGCCAAGGAGCTCCTGCAGGTAAAATGTGAAGGGGCTGCAGGTGAAACAGGCTCTGAGGGATGGGCTCCTCTTCCACTCAAGTCCAAGGCAGCAGATGAGCCCCCTTCCTCCTCACCTCCACTCTTGGTGCTCTTCAAATGAAAATGGTGAGGAATCCTAGACTGGGCTGGGCTGGATGGCCCTATAAAGGTCCTGTGGTGCAAGTGTCCTGCAATGAGCAGGGACCTCTTTAAAGAGATCAGGTTGCTCAGAGCCCTTTGCCACCAGAGCCAGAATGGTTGCAGGGATGGGGCTCCTACAAGCTCTTGGGGCAAGCTGTGCCAGGGTTGCACCATACTCCAAGAAACAAGTTTTTCCTTAGATCTACTCTGATTAGATGCCCTTTGTGTTTAAAAATATTTGTCCATATCCTATTGTAACTGGCCCTGTTAAAAAAGATGTCCCCCACTTTCTTCAAAGCCACTCTGAAGTCTTGGAAAGTGGCAATAAAGTCTACCCGGGGCCTGTTCTTCACAAAACTGAATAACCCCAGCTCCCTCTGCATTTCTTGAGAGGAGAGGCGCTCTGTCCTCTGACTGTTTCAGTCACCCTCTTTTGTGATTTGGTGGGGTGTTCAGTTTTATCTAATGGCAAAAGAATTGAAGTAGAGCAATGTGGGGTACAGAGACATGAAATGGTGGTGGAGGAACCTAAGGAAGCCAGTCCCAGCCTAGGGGTCAGAGATTTGGCTGTGGGCAGGAGGGGCTGTGGGGGGCTCACTGTGAGCCTCTGAGGGGCCCTGGTTTGTGCCCCCCAGCCCACCCTCAGAGGTTTCTGCCACGCAAACAGGGACAGCTTGGAGGGAGTTGTCCCAGCCCCATCTGCTGCCTGGCACGCTCAAGCAGACGGGAACTGCGCCAGGGTTACTGCCAGGTTGTGTGGCAGAGAGGGAACTGCAGGGCCCAGTGCCACTGGGCTGGCCCTGCTGGGAAGGAAGGTGCCATCCAGCACACGAGGGGCAGGGCATGGAAAGGTAGACACTGCTTTCTGTCCCTGTGGGAATCAGCACAGTGCCTGTCTTTCAAAGGCAGGGGCCTGTGTGAGTCATTGGAGTTTCCTGAAAGGAAGAAAACCTAGGGACACAAAGTGCCATTTCTAGAGCACTGGCAGGGCAAAAATCCCAGCATGATGAATACATCACAATAAACAGATGAGTGGGATTCTGGGCCAGGTTTGCCTGTGATGGCAAGGTCTTGCACACTGGAGATGACTGGGGAGCAGATGGTCCCATTGCTCCTCTTTCTGGGTCTTTCCAGGAACTTGATGTATCCTGATTGAGTCCCTGAAGCAATGAGCTTGGAAAGTAATGGTTCACTGTTCTTTGTTGTATTTTTTTTTCCGGTGGACAGCATCCATTTGTAACTTCAGCCAAGCCACCATTCATCCTGGCACAACTCATCAACTCAGTGAAGAAGACGAATAACCCTAACTCTAAACCCTAACCCTAAACCCTAACCCTAACCTTAAATGCTAACCCAAACCCAAACCCTAACCCTGTCCCTATCTGTAACCCTTACCCTAACCCCAACCCTAAGTCTAAGCCTAGGCCTAAACCTAAACCTAAGCCTAAGCCTAAGCCTAAGCCTAAGCCTAAGCCTAACCCTAACCCTCGGAGACGAGAACATAGCAATCATGTCAAGATGTTATCTCTGTTACCAATTTAGAGTAGGATTGTAGAGTAGGGTTGCTGAACAGATTTGTAGCATAGAATTATAGATTAGAGTTGTAATTAATAAAGTTTCTGAAACATCAACTCATTTGGAAGATTCTCCTCCTTCTGACCCCTTCAGAAAATTCAACATTTCCTTCTGAATTACCAGTTGTTTTTTATGGGTGCTAAGTCACACATATGGCTTCTTTTGTATGGTTTCATAAGTGAGGAGGGCTCCTCTTCATTCATCCTCTCCAGACCACACTGCCTTTGGAATATGACCCACTGGCTGGTTATGGCACAGCTGTGATATTTCTAGTTGAGGCAGTAAGGGCAATGGCATTTGAAGGCAAAAACAAAGGAAGAATGAGGCAGCCCAAACATCTTGTGCAGGTTCAGGCCTTCAGCTGTGACTGCAGAGCATTGGGGTTCCTGCCACTTGGATTTGTATCCCTAAATGCAATAATCTCTTTGGCTGGAGGAGAGCCTTGCTCAAGTGAGAAAGCAGAAAGATCAGAGAGGGTGCTCGGGAAGGTCTCCTGTGGTGCAGAGCTGTCAGCGCCTGTGAGGTGAGAGTGGGCCCGGCCTTGCCCGGGCTGGAGCCCCAGCAGAGCCCCGGCAGAGGCCGGAGCAGCCTGAGCCCCGGCAGAGGCAGGCTGGAAGGAGGCCCTTGGAGCTGCAAGAGGCAGCAGCCGGGCCCTGGGTGCCTCTTGCTGGGAGCGGGCGAATCCTCCGCTCTCAGAGCCCAGGTGGCAGCTGGCTGCTGCCGAGGGGAAGCGCAGCCGTGCTGGGCACAGCCCGGCCTGGAGGCATTGGCCGTCTGGAGTGTGCCCAGGAGCAGAGAAAGGCCAAGGGCAGCCGCGGGCCGCTGGGCTGGCTGAGGATTCCTCCTCTTCTGCAGGCTGCCCTGCAACCCCTGGCAAAGGCCAGCAGTGTGTGCAGCACTCTGGTCACCATGGGAGGGAGCTGGGCTGCTCGGCAGGCTGGAGCACAGGGCATCTCCTTCAGGCCGGCACTTGTGCCAGGGAAGTGAGGCCAGCGTGAGGCAGGGACAGCTTGACAGGGCACACCTGCAGGAGCCAGCGCCTCACGCAGCTCTGGGAGGAAGCGCCTGCAACCCTGCAGTTCTGCACTGAGCCTGAGCAAAGGTGTGAGATGCAGAGTGATTGGCAGAAATATTCAGGCCCACCAGGCCAGCCTGCTTTGTGCTTTGTGGCGCACAGCATGCACTGTGCAATGCAGCTCTGAGCTGCTGGGAGAGAGGCAGTCGGGGATGTGCCTGAGGTTTGTGCTTGTGGAGTGAACTGATTTGGAAGGGGGCAGAAGGGTTTGAGCAGGCAATTTGTGTTTTCTTCATTAATTTCTGAAAGAAAGTCATAATGTGTTGCACACAGGTAGGGTTATTAGAAAAGAAAGGCCTTATAAAATCAGGCCTTGCTATAGTAAATTCCCAGATAGCCTGTTACATCTTCTACATGCAGCCAGCAAACTTCCCATGGGAACAGTCATGAGTGCAGTTAGCACAACAAGCTATTGTGCTAAGAAAACTGTTTGCATCTCTAATAAACAAGAAATCTCTCCCATGAGCATCCATGAAAAAAAATGTAATCACCTGAGTAAGAGTGAGTCTTAAAAAGAGTGAGTCTTTGCATGTACACACTAATACACCTTCTAAGCAATAAATTGTGTGGCAAGGAAACTACCAGCCAGCTGGACTGAACACGAGATCTGTGAAAACCGTGTAAAAATGAGTTATGTGAATGAAGAATTGGCTTTCCCTGCATGAAGAAACTGAGTCCCAGCCGCTTTATTGACACAGCAATGTGGCTTCACTCAGCAAGAGCACTTGCAGGGTGTATTGATGAAACGCTTGTGTTTGATTCCCAGAATAGGAAGAAGAGGCGTGTAACAAACAGGGTTTAGTCTTGTGAATTCTTTTAGCTTTAACAGGAGTGCTGAAGCCTGTATTCCCCCACTGCAGTGCTTACTGTGTGCAACTGGCGATCTTGGCCTTGAGAATAAGGAGAGTGCCCCTGCTAAGAACATAGCTGGAATGCATTCAAAGGGAAGAAAGTGTTTTTAGGAGGCTCTTGACCACCAAAGGAGAATTTGAGGAATGGGAATATTTCCCAAACAACTGTGTCAGGAACCAGAGACGGGCCCGAAGCCCTGCCATATTTGATCCATGTTTGAGCAGGTTCACAAGACAGTGAAGGAAAGTGTCTTGTTTAACATGGGGGACCTTGACCCTTGAAAGAGAAACAATGTATTGGTCAATCAGTGGGCAGTCAAGCTGTGAAAGGGGAACAATGGAGCCGTCGGTGGCAGGGAGTCATGGAGTCATCCTGAGCCATCATCTCACACGCCAGCCATGTGTGAGCTGGTGCTGTAACTGGGAAAATTCCACATCCTTAGCAGGAGATACAAGGCCTGGTTCTGAGCTGGAAGGGTGAGAAGGATGAGATGCACAGCGTTTTGATCCAGAGGATGTCCTGGAAGTGCACTGCCTAACTGCCCCTGCTGCCGAGCACCACGCTCCATCTCCTTCTCCTGCTCAGCACATTTTTGGGAATCCAGGGGTTGGTATGTATTATTTGCTACTGCAACTAATGGAATAAAGTTGCTTTGCAAGCTCAGTTGTGTCTTAGGTTCTTTTGTGCATGGATCGCCTCCTGAACCTGTGGCAACGACCAGCAGGGACCTACAGGACACTCCTATTCTCACGTCAGTAAATTCTGAGAAGTGATTGAAATATGTCAATAAATTTGAGGTAATGTTTAGCCTATGAGTTTCAGCAAAGTATTGAATATGTCTTAGTTCCATGGATACAAAACGGGTAGGTGAGATTGCTGGGTGTGCAGGGCTTAGGGAAGTGATTCCCTATGCACCCACCACTGAAACAAAGTAATGCCTCCTTTCTAGCCCAGAGCTGGCAACAGGGATCAGGCCCTGCTTGGAAACTTTCATTTTGGCAACTTCTGTTAGCAGGTAAGAAAGGTCAAAATGAAACATTTTCCAGCTGGTTTATCCTTTTAGGCACCAAAGCTCTGTGCCACGGGTGGCCTGGGTGTGTGCAGAGCAATGCAGCCCCCACAAAGCCCTTGGTTTCCCCTCAAGTTGCCAGTTTGACTACTTCCAAAGGGAAAGAAAGGCAGAGATGTACATCCACAGGAGCCCTGGGCTGTGGGCCATTTTCTTGGTCTGGTTGCCTTTGCTTGTATCCCATCTGAGTGCTCAGCTGGGGTACAGGCTGTAGGTGCTTGGGGCACTCTTGGAGCTCCTCTTGGATCCCCTGAACAACAGGGTTTGGCCCCTGAGGGGAATTTGTGCTGCTTTGTGACAGAGGAAAACTTCCCAGGCTCTTCTGTGTTTGCTGTAGGGAAGGTTGGTTATTGCTTGGCATAAATTCACAGACCAACATGGAGCGTTTGCTTTGTGATGTCAGGGCATGGTTGCCACATCGTCATAGTGGCATCAGAAGGTTGCCTTGGTGCACAGAAGGCCTGAGTGTCAGAGCAGCCCTAGTGCTGGCTCAGATTCAGGAGAACTTTCCTGATTGGCACCTTTGTCAGTGGGTAGCTGCCCACTGACAAGAGCATTGTTTCATCTATTTACCTAACTTTCAAAAATAACAATGTTTCACTATCTGGCCAGGGCAGCTTTTGCTGCTTATGGCATTTCTTTTTCCGCGTGTTATGTTACCCACTTTGCACGTAAGTAGAGTTTTCCATTCTACTTAGGTTAGGGTGTATCCTAACCTGGCTTTTCTATGTCTTCCTGCTCTTTCTTGGTGGCTGAGTTTCTGATTTTGTAGGAGAAAGAGCATTAGGATGCCAGTGGTTTGGTAAAGCTCCTGCCAAGAGGTTCAGCTAAAAAGGGGGTGTCTGTAGCCACAGGGGCAGCATTTGCAGGGGAACCTGCAGGGCTTCCGTTCCCTTCACGGGAGAGTCTGTGGCAGCAGAGTCTGTCATTTCCTCAGGCTGCTGGGACAAGCAAGACAGCTTTGAAAATGCAGACTGGCAGACCTTCTTGGAATGCCTTTTAAAATCTCTGCAGTTGTTCCCAGAACTCATGGAAAGCTTATTTCTTTTTAAATTTTGTCATGAAAGGATTTAACTCTCTAACTTGACCCTTTACCAAGTGCTTAGCTAGTGATTCTCTTTGCAAGGAAATGTAAACTCTAAAGCAGTGAGTGTCCGCCACAGCTCAGAGGGGATTTTGAGGAAGCATTTCTGGGCAAGCATTTCCAGCAAATTAAAGAGAATTAGTGCATGCAACTGATTTAAAAAAAAAAAAAAACAAAAAAACAAAGAAAAAAAACCCAAAAAAAAGACCTGAAGGAGTGGATTTAAAAAGCCATTTTATGTGTTTTCTAGAACAGGAGCATTGAGTGTTAAAGAACAATTTGGATTTTCTTGGTCATGTTTGTATTCATTTACTGGCTAAACAGGTTGAAGTGTAGGCACAAGCAAGAATATTGTCCTGACCCCTTGCTGGCTGTGTGAATGAAAGGTGTCTCCTGGAGGGATGTTACAAAATGGGAAATCTTCTCTGTTTGGGTTGACTTTTCTGTTGGATTCAGCAGCCCAAGCAGTTTTCTCACACCATGTGGTTCATTTTCCCTGCCCACTACAGGTCACCTGAAGTGTGCATTCAGCAGTGCTGACCCTGAGGTGAGTGAGAAAGGAACATTTCATGTTCCTGGTGCTTAAGAATTGTAGAGGAAGCTGAGAGCTTGGTCAGTAGCAACAGAGTGTAGAGGGCCAGCAAGGAAGGCTGAAAGAAAATCAGTTTTCATGCCTGCAATGAAAATAACAAAGGCATAAGTGGATATTTTAAAATTTCCATCTCAGAGCTTTAAAGAACTACAAATCCAGTTTTGCAGAGAGAACCTTGCTTGCTGACGGCAGATAGGGTGGAATATTTACTTAAGAGCAATTTCCTGTACAGTTGAATTAGACCATTTTGATTTAGTCAGAGTGCCTTACAATTCTATACTTATCACACTTTATGATATCTACTTAGAAGATGTCGTTGTAGAACAGGAAGACCGTCTTGCAATGGTGCCTGCTGTACCTGAAGTGCAATGGGCACCTTTGTGGCTGGGGAGCTGCGTGGGCCCAAAGGACGCAGGGCTGGCGGCCGTGAGCAGCTGCAGATGAGGCAGCGTGGGGCCAGGGGGCCAAGAAGGCCAAGGGCACGGTGGCTGTGCCAGCAGCAGTGGGGCAGCAGGAGCAGGGCAGTGAGCGTGGCCTGTGCTGGGCAGCGCTGCGGCCACAGCTGGAGTGCTGTGTGCAGCTGTGGGCCCTGGGAAGCAGAAAGTCATGGAGGGGCTGCAGCGAGTGCACAGAAGGACAGGGGAGCTGGGCAAGGGGGTGCAGCACAGGGCCAGGGAGGATGTGCTGAGGGAGCTTTAACCTGGACAATGGGGGCTCCTGAGGGACCTTCAGGCAGACTGCCATAGATCCCTGCCTTAGATCCATAGAGCCAATGCTCAGCACAAGGGCTGCTTCCCTGCCAAACATCTCTTCAGTGCATCCAAGTGCTTTAGACACTGGAGTAGGTAACACTTTCATATTTTGTTTATTTGTTTGTTTGCTCGAAGGAGAAGCCTTGTGTAATTTCTCTTTCTCCAGGGAGCTTTTTCTCAGTTTTTGCTGCCCTTTTCTAGCACTGGCAGAAACACATCACTTTCAAGGTTAACGGCTCCTGTGTCTTTTGGCAGCCCAGAGAATCAGTGTGTGTTGTGTTTGGGAATTGAGCAGGAAATCAATGCCCTTGCATTCCAGCTGGTGCTCAGGGATCAGAGGAGCTGGGGTGGGCTGGGCTGCATTTCTGATTCCAGCCACTTTAGCACCATCAGTGTGGTCGAGTCCAAGAGAAGAACTTGCCTGAGCACAGATGCACAAAGAGTCCAGTTCCCAGTGCAATGCTCTGAGTGTCTGGTTGCATTCCATAAGGACCTACATGCTCCAGATTCCCCAAGAGTGTGCTTTTTTGAAGCAACAGGTGAGCAATCTCAGGATTGTAGTTGAGTGGGGCACTGGCTACCAAGTTCTGATGTGTGTAGCAATAGAGAGGACAGTAAAGAGAGATTTCAGTAATGAGATCTGTCTGTCTATCTATGTATCTATGTATGTATGTATGTATGTATGTATGTATCTATCTATCTATCTATCTATCTATCTATCTATGTAACATTTACATAATTGAATCTTTCTGGCTCTGGTCCAAGGCAGTTGGAGATGCAAAGCTCACCTAAAGCATCCCTTTTAGGAGAGGATTAGAGGCATGCTCCCTCGACCAATTCTGAGCAGGCAGAGATGTTTCCCCCTTCAGATATGGTCGTTTTTTTCCATCAGAGTTGTTTTCCTCCTCCGGCCTCTTCTGCCTTAAAGTCCCCAGTTAATTCTATAAATTTCTGCCTGTCCTAGAGAGGTGCAACAATTCCATGTTTAGGTGGTGTTGGTGACTCTGGTCACACATGCTTTATGTGACACACGGTTTCCTTCACTGGCATCCCCAGGGCTGCGTAAGTGCATTCGTTCATGGGGCCTTAGGAGGATCTTCTCTTTCCCTCAGCAGCAGCAGCAGCAGCAGCAGCAGCAGCAGCAGCAGCAGGGAGCGGTGGCAGGGTCAGGACGAGGAAGAGGTGGCTGCCCTGGCCCTTTGCTCCCGGGCCCCAGGCCAGGAGGGCTCTGGCTGCAGCAGGGCACTCTTTGGGCAGCCCCTGGCAGCCTCTGCATGGAGCACAGCACGCTGCCCCGTCCTGCTTGTGCCACTTTTCTTCAGCAATACCCGAGCTCCTCCTCACAAGGAAAAAACTCCAGCAATCTAAAAAGAAATCATTCAAGTACAGTTCTACCTGCCTTTGCATTGTAGTTCAGGGCATGTATTTTTTGGTCTATAATTTCATGATTTTTATGAAAACATGCATTCATATCTTCACATTTTTGTGGTTTTAATTATTCATATACCTAAACACTCCATTTTAAACTCTTGATTTATTGAAGTTGGTAATTTTGAGGTAGTATATTTTAAAATGCCACAAAACAACACCTTTTGGGTAGTTTTTCTCACTCTTAAAAAAACCCCCATAAGCCATTTTAGTCTCTGTCTCTCCAAATTGGTTCATATCGGCCTATTTTTAATCAGGGCTACAATACTTTTATAGGATTGAGAGAGCTCCAATTAAATGCACACCGGTGATTCCTCTTGTGCAATGTCAGGGCCCCACCGTAAAGCCTCTATTTACTTTTTTTTTCTCTCATTAGCTCAACTGCAAACACACGTTCAGTTGCAAACTTACACAAGATGAGCAAAATCAAAATTATTTGAGGGGCCTTTGGGAGCTCCTTGCTGATCTTTCTGCTTCTTCAGCTGAGCAAGGCTCTGATCCAGGCAAAGAGATTGCACTTAGTGCTACACAACCATTTGGCTGGAACTTGCTGATTTCTAGGAACAGCTGGAGGCCTCTCTCTCCCGAGGATGTTTTGGCTGAGCCAAGCTTTGCTGGGTTTTGGCTGCAAATACCATTGCCCTTGCTTTCTTCTATCCACAAGTACCATGGCTGGGCAAAAACTGCCACGTGGGCCATCTTCCAAAGGCACTTTGGTCTGGAGTTTGTGAATGAACAAGAGCCTCATCCACTTCCAAACCACATGAAAAAAATCAGGAAAGAAAACTTGCCATCCTTAACAAACAACTGACAATTCACAAGTGGATCTAGAGCTTCTTTACGCAATGAAAAGGAAGGCAATCTTCCAATGGAGTTGTGCTTTCATGAGTTTTTCTTCTGACTCCCACTCCCAGCTGGCACTGGAAAAAGTCACGTCTCTGCAAGTGTCAGTGTCTTCTGTCTGCCATCAGTTGTTTTGCTGCAACAATCAGAACAGGCATCAGGCTGGAGAGAGGCTCAGCTGATGCTAGCAACAGGAGCTGCCCCAAGGAGAAAAAAGACATGAACTTTTACCTCCCAAACCCATCTCCCCAGAGGCTCAAGTAGGATTCCTCTGGTTCCCAGAAATACAAAGAAATAGGGCTGAGAAGACCCTTTGCAGCTACGTCTTCATGCCCAAGACTTTGCTGATGCCATTTGGGTTTTGCCTTTTTTTTTTTCTGTCTTTTCTGTATTCCTTGCACATCAATTTAGAGCTCTGTAGGCTACTCGATTTGTGACTACTTTTCCCAGTCCTTTTCCATGGCCTTTGCCTAAGCAGAAAGACAAACTTCCAGAGCTCCAAGCGCCGGGGGGTAGAAGGCCCCAGTGTTATCTTGGTTCTTCCTGGGACAGACCCCTGCAGGGAGCTGGTGGACTCACCATCCCTGCAAGCCTTTGAAAGAAGACTGGATGTGGCACTCGGTGCCGTGCTTTAGTTGAGGTATTAGGCCATAGTTTGGACTCGATCATCTTGAAAGTGTCTGTCTTCCAAGCCAGGGATTCTGTGATTCTGTGACTGAGGCAGCTTTTCCTGCAGCCCTGCAAAGGGCTGTGGGGGCCCTTGGCCATAGACGGGGATCAAGGCTCATGGAAAAGAAGCAAAGGGCTCAAGGCGAAGGCTGACAGGGCACAGCTGCCACAGCCCGGCCCAGAGGGAGCCTCATGTCCTCCTCCTCAACCTGCGCCCTCTGCGCTGCCCTTTGCGGCGCCGGCAGCTCCTCTGGCTGCGGGGCTCCAGGGCGTGCTGGGGGCCGGGCCCCTCGTCTTCGGGAAGCGCCGGAGCCTCGGAGGCGAGCGGCTGCTGCTGTGGCCGGCAGGGGAGAGCTGCGGCTGCGGCCCCGGGCACGGCGAGCTGCCGCTATGGCCGGCTCCTGCCGCGGCTCCTGCCTCTGCTCCTGCCCTGTGCGCACAGACACGGCCGAGGGCTGCCCGGCAGCTCCATGCCGCTCCGCTGCGGGCCCGGCCGGGCTGCTGCTCTCTGCGGCCTCTGCCCGCCGCTGCCGGCCCCGCCGCGCTCCCGCCTGCTTCTGCCGCAGCCGGGCCCACACGGGAGGCAGCACATTGCGGCCGGCTCGGAAAAGCCCTGCCCGCAAACCGCCCGCCACGGCCTCGGCCTCAGGGCACAGGCTGCCGGCGTCCTCGCAGCTGCGAGCCGGCACGGGCCGCCTGCCGGCCTCGGCCACAGCTCCCGCCTGTGTCTCCATGGCCGCGGCTGCTCGGCACAGCGGGCTGAGCACAGCCAGCGCCAGCAACAGCTCCTCAAGGGCCCAGGCCCTGGGCGCTCCGAGCCCGCCCTCCCCCGAATCCCAGCCATGAGGGGCTTGGCATCCCAATGCATCCCCTGGGGACAGCAGAATCGGCCGCTGAGCTCAGCCCATGGTGACACCACCAAGTGACCAATGGAAAATTCACCAAATCCTCATCAGAGACAAGAGAAAACTCCCATGGTGCCTGACAGCCTGAAGGAACTACCAATTCCAGATCATTCCATCCATGTATGAAAAGAAGCTTTTGCATTAAAGCAGAAAAGAGTTATCGAAAAGGAGGGCAGGAACAAACAACAAAGTTATTTGGACTCATGCTTCTTGTGTCTGTTAGAAAGGCCAAGAAAATGCACTCCTTGCTCTTCTGACACAGCTCTCTCTGTTCATGATGTGGGACAGCGAGTGCTGATGATGTGCAGGAGCTGATGCAAGGGACAGGGACAAGGAAGGATGCAGTAGGCACAGTGCCAAGCTGACAGAGGGATGATCTCTGGCAATGGCACTGAAGGAGAAGAGTTTGCAGGCAGCACAGAAAATGGCTCTTTGTTTCACTTCTTCTTTCAGTGCTGCTAAGGATGTAGCCTGGAGCAAGCTAGGAACACCAGAGCCTGGAGCCCTTTCCAGGCAGGGCTGCATCAGACACAAACCAGCAGGGGACTGAGGAGCCCCTGGGGTGGCAGTGAGCAACCTCAGGCTCTGCTCACTGCTGCTGGCATTTTCTATTGAATCATCTCCAAGGACTTCTGTTGTGCTCTGTATTTCTAAGGGTTTTCCCCCTTGGTTTTTTTTTTTGTTGTCTCCTGCACCTTTTTTTCTCCATATTTTTCTATCCTGTCAGCAGCAGCCCTTGTCCAGAACTGGCTCTAAAATATCAGCAAAGCAGCTAGGAACAACAATGGGTGGAATCCTGTGGCTCATGAATTCATATGCCAGAGCCCTGCCTGTGCCTTATGCTTTGTCAGGACCTCCTTCTCTGTGCAAAACAAGGGACTAGTGGAGTCTTTTTGCCACAGAGCTCCTGAGAAGCAAAGGTTGGGCTAGGTTTCTCAGGAGTGTATCCGTTAAGTTCATTGCCGGCAAACAGAAAGTAAGGCCAGGGTAGCAGAGCAGCTGGGAGCTGGTCACTCCCTGCAAAGGGCTGGTGTAGGATGTGGGAACACCACGTTCCAGGAGGGGCAAGCAGGGTCAATGTGCTCAAGGTGCTGCAAATGAGGTTTGGGTTCACTTAGAGAGTAGTCAGGAGTGGTGAGCACTGCAAGATCCAGCTGCAGTCCCCATCCACGTCTCTTTCAGTGCTGGCTTTAGGGTGTCTGCAGCCTGGATCCAGAGCGCCCTGGGGGGCTCCTGAGGCTGCCTTTGCACTCGGGGTGAGGATGCCCAGGAGCCCCTGAGGCCAGCAGTGGGGACCAGGGCTGGGGTTTGTGGCCTGGCAGGTGTGGCTCTGGGGGCTGTGACATGCCAGGGCATGGGTCACTGTCACTGCCCTCCGCAGCCCTGGCTAGCTCTGTGATGCTCCAAGGAAAACGGCAAGAGTGGGGATCTGGCTAGGTTAGGGTTTTGCCTGAGCCAGAACCTCTAGGCCAAATGCCGAGCAGTAGAGACCTCTGGAGGACCGAGTGGAGGAAACAGAGGAGGCTCTTCTGCGGTGTAAAGTGCAGGCAGCAAATTCATCAGGAGAGGCAGGGGGAAGGTTCTACAAGTCAGAATTCCCAAAGGGAACAGATGTTCAGAGAACCCGCAGCACCCCTGTGCACTGGTTTTTAAAATCTTTCAAAACAGGGGGTGGACACCATATAGTAACCAATAAGCGACTCTTGGGGTGTGGTTTTGAGGGCTACAACAAATCAGAACAAGGGAAAGAGAGAGCGTTGGGATAGGGATTGGATCTTAGGGTGAGAGACAGGGAACTTTCTGGAACAAAGGGTAGGGTTTGGGCTGATGGGTGGGGCAAAGGGGCTGGGTTGTCTTGACAGACAGGGAAAAATCTGGTGAGGAGGGAGGGGATTCCTTGAGAGACACTTGGGTAGGAAGGCATAACTGAGGGGAGAAACTAACTGTAATAACTCGGGGAACACTTGAACATACCACTATATAACAACATTTGACTCAATAAACTACCACACTGCAACACAGAAATTCAGGCTTTCAGCAGCTGAGAGGTGGCACTATTAGAACCTGCAGCAGCTGGTGAAAGCCATTTCTCTCCTTCAGGTTCTTGCTGTGTGGGAAGGTGCTGCGAGTTGTGGTGGCTGCACTCCCCCTTTGCTGGGAGGATGATCTGTACCAGGGCAGAGCAGAAAGCTGCCATGGTGAGCAGAACATGCTCAGAGCATTACAGTTCAGAGAATGGCACTGCCCCTGAAGGGCAAAAAGCTTGAAAGCATAGAATTCTGTGCAGAACCATTGCACAAATTTTCTCTTCTAGAACATGCCCATTTTTGTATACTGTAGATGAATATTCCAGGTTTTATAGAATACATGGGGTTTTTTCTTAAGGTTTTTGGGAGAACTCTCAAGTTTATTTCTGTTTGTATTTTACATCCAGCATGCATACAGGTTTTTTTTTTTATTATTATTATTTTTCTTTAGTAAATACTTAGGGAAAAATACCTAAGCATTTTTTAATCCTTTGGGATATTGTGACTAATATTCTTAGAAAGAAAACCTTGTTGAACAAGTGTGGAAACACATAGAGAGGGAAAACAATATAAAAGTCTTTTAGAACAGGGCGTGTAATAAGGACTGCAGAACTGAGTAATTCCTCCAAGGGCAGAATTAGCAAGATATATTACCAAGAGTAACCGCCAAGATACTTCGTTAAGCCAAAGGACCTGCAGCCATACAAAGTACAGCCAAAGCAAATGAAAACCTTTGGAAAAGAGGGAATTTTTCCAGTGACATCAGTCTGTGATAAATAGGTATGATTTCTGCTGATAAATATTTAAACAGTAGTCAATATTGATACAGTAATTAATATTTGAGAATAATAAAATAGTTTAAAGTTGTAATGCCAAAGAAGAGAGGGAGAGGAGGGGCTTCACCCGCCCTTCCCAGCAGATGTTCTCAAGGACCACAGGAAAGAAGCTGAAGATACAGTTGCTAAAAATGACCAAGAACCTGGTTGGATCCCAGAAAATGCTAATTATAAGGGATTTATTGCCTTGATATGTAGATGCAGTGATACATTGTCTTGGCTTACATTGTACTGGCTTGGTGGGCATGTGTAACCCAAAGGTGAATTAAAGGACAACGAAGAAGACTACAGAGCCTTCATCAGTGACGACCCCCAAAGACTTGTGCGACCACCAAACCGAGTGGTGGCGCATGCGTGCTAAAGGTGGTAATGAAGGCGGAGATAGAGATATGACGAACCGAAAATGGGAGGAGATGGAATTGACACATAGCATATAAGGGGTGATTTTCACTTGGCAAGCTTGTACGTGAAGTGGCAAGGGTCATTGAACCCCGCACTCCGTACCCCGCGGTTGTTTTTGCTTATGTGCTATTATTTGAACCAAATTATCCCTTATTTTAATCAAATTATATTGTATCCAATTTTATATTTTTTTATTTTAACTATTCAAATGAAATTGCGACTACTTTTAATATTGTTTGGGGTTTTTTTATGATGGGATAATTGGGCAAACATAACAGCTTCACAGTTAGAGCTGTACATATGTTCTGATCTTTAGATACAGTTTTGAATTAACGTGTTTTGATTCTGTCTTTAAGTTTTGATGACATATTTTTAATTCTATATTTTTTTTGATGATGAAAAAAAGTAAATAAATAAACAAAATTGAAAAAAAACAAAAGGAGAATGTGAGACCAGGACCTGCTAGCCTAGAGATTATGGGAGTGCAGCTCACTCGATGTGCCAGCGTCTCACCACATGCTTTCCGCATTGGGCCTCTCCTCCTCCTCTTTGGCCAGGTTTTCTTTGTGTCATTTGTGCTGCTCTTTGTTACTTGGCATTACAACAGAATCACCTGTTGACCTGTTTGAGGGACAATGGATCCAAAAGATCCTGTCTAGTCAAAGGTGTGTTCTGTGCTCACCAAAGGCCTGAGCAAAGAAACCAAGAGAAGTGTGCCCAAATCCCAAAGCTTTGCTCCTTTGCAATCTCCCACAGATCTGGCTCACAGGTGTCTTCAATCACAATTCCACAGGTAAGAAGAGGTCATGTATTTCACTGGGAAAAGATGCACTGCTTTGGAAAAGCCACCTGTATGTATATTTACCCAGGACAGCACTCCAGCTGTGTTGTTTGCTCCTTGTCTGCAGAAGGATGAGTGCACTGGGCGGCCAATAACAAGTGACAAGGTTTCCTCCAATCTGCACTGCAGCCTGGGTGCCATTCAGCCCAGAGCTAGGGGATCATTTGTTCCCATGGACCAGTGCTTGCCAGTGGAATGAATTCCTGCACAGCTGGAAGAAGCAATTCTGGATTCAGCTCCAGCTGTTGGTGGGCTGCATGATCATTGACAATGCTGCACTTCCAGAAATTATTCTGCAGTTTCCTTTCATAGTCATTTGAAACTTTGAAACTTCATATTTTAATTTGCTTTGCTTTAGGGTAAAACACTTCTGGGCCCAGTGCAAGCTGTAACCTTTTGACAGCAAAGTCCTCATGGTTGCCAGCTTCTGATGTTACATAATGTCACCTGTCTGCATGTGTCTGCTTAGCTCTTGGTCTAGTCCCGGCCTAGTAAAGCCCAGGCAGGGTGGCACGTTGCAGGGAAAACTGGTCCATGAGCTTATGGTGTTGCCATCAGCAGCAGAGTGAATGTGCCCTTTGGGGATTCCTCTGGAGACAAATTTAGTGACCTACTCCATGCCACAATATTACCTTAGATCTTTCTGCAATATTCTGGAAAAGGCTGTGAAACATCACATCTCCTTGCACAGCCACTGTTTGAAGAGGGGCATTTTTGTCCCTCCTCAAAGTCATTGCTCTTGCACACCAGAAACATGAACATCCACCAACAGGAATGATGCATGGTCCTGCTGCTGCTGCTGCAGAGCACTGGGTAGTGCAGACCTGGATGTTACCAATATGAGCACTTAATTAGCATTTCATGCTCCTTCAAGCTGTCCAGATCCCAGGACTTTTTGTTTCAAAGCAGCCACTGCACCATCTCTAGGGAAGAACAGGAAATGGGAAACAGCAACTGCCAGCCTTGCAGGGGTGTGGGGGAAAACCTGAAGTGTCTGCATCAAGAGATGAATGGGAAGAGTGTAATTGCCAAAGCAAATGCTCTGTTAGGATAGCAGGACCAGTTCTTTACTGCATGCTTGCATGAAGATCATTTGGGATCTCCTTTTTGTGTCTCATGCAGAAAAGGAGCTCTTAATAATACCACGCTACTTAAACCAGATGGGGATGTAGCTCTGTAGTGGTTCACAATGAAGCAGACTGCCTGCTGTGTCACTGCCAGCCCTGCTGAGCCTGCGAGGGACTGTAGTGTATCCCATGCCTGTTTTGCCTCCAAGCAAAGCTTGGTTTTCCTTATTAGTGTGGAGTAAATACAAGAGTCATAAAATGGGCAATTAAACTGGCCACTTTGGAGGATATGCTCATGCTTTCACACATCAGTCTTGCACCTCACACTCTCAAGGCTTCGTACTCATCATGAAATATTTTAACAAAAAAACCTCAGCTCTCAAGTTACATCTGAATAAAATTGCACAAGATCATCAAGAATTCTGCTGTCAGGAACAAGACAAGAGCCTTCCGACACTCACTTGCAGCTGTCCTGGATTGCTGCAGCCCTTTGTGAAAAGCTGCAGCAGACAGAGTGTTTGGAGTTGGTTTGGGCCTTTATGAAAGATCTGTGGAGCAGTGTGCAGGGCTCTCCTGGCAGGAAACTGTTTGTCCAAGCCCAGGGACACGGTGCCGGCAGGAGCGGAGCGGCCCCGCTCCCAGCCCGAGAGTCTGTGAGCTGAGCCACGCCGGGGAGAAAAGGCAGCGAGGGGCTCCAGCCCAGCTGCTTCACTGCCCTGCCCGCCCCATGGAGCTCTGCCACGGGAGAAAGCTGACGCCGGACGAGCCCCCGAGCTTCCATCAGCTGCTGGAACTGCTCCATGACGGCTCCTGTTCTTCCGAGAGAGACCCCGGCGCCTTCTTGTAACGCGTATCATGGGGGGATTCTGTTTGTTAATAAACTGTTGGGGGTTTTCACTTTCATCTATTAGTAATAATTTCCTATTGCTGGAAAGGGATTGTTGGAACACTTTAGAGGAAACAATTTATTGCACAATATCCTGTTTGAAGTTGTCTCAAACTGTGAGAGACAGATGGCTTCACACAGGAGCATCCTCAAGGCTGCTGAGGTGAAGGCACAGAGAAAGACAAACCCAGTATTTCTGAGGGAACTCCTTGACTCCAACCCAACCTGAGTTGTCAAACAGCAGACCTGATGTTTCGAGACATGGGCCACAGGGGAAACCTTTCAGTGTGTTTGGTCCAGGCTGGGTTATGCTCAGGGCAAAGGTGTGTCAGTGTGTTGGATAATACTCTTTTCTTGACCTAGAGATGGGGCAACTGAGAGGTGTTTTAAAAACTTTTATTCCATTTTCAGTCTCATGAGAAGGGTGAGACAATACAGATGTTATAATTCACACCATCACAATTAAGAAGCCAACTATTTCCTAATTACAGTATTTCTTGGTCTATCAGCTTTTTGCCGTGCCATGTTGTAGATGCCTTAAAGCCAATTATTTAAAACTACCCCTTGTGTGTCCCACTACAATGCATCTTTCATAGCTCTGTTTTTCCAAAGTCTTATTTGCAAGGCCATCTTTTGAAACTTTTTTCCAGCTCCATTTCTATCTCAACAATATCTGTCCTATTCCATGGCATTTTTAAGTTAGCGCTTCCTGTCTCAAGGTTCATATACAGATGCATACTGTGTGGGCCTTCTATTAGGCCTTAAAAGCTTTCTACAAATCCATTTCTCACATCAGTGCACTTTGCTCCTTCTCTCCTCATTGTGCCTGGCAAGCACAGGAGGCCAGAGCTCCTGCAGAACCCATCACAGCACTCAGTGGGAGCACACTTGTGTGCAGTCCTCACCTGGAGCTGTGGTGCCCAGCATTCCACCACACTGGAATGAGGAACTATTCCTGCTCTTTCAGAAGGAGCTAAGGAGGTTTGGCCTTCAGATCAATTGTCTGCAGGCTCCTGCAGTGCCTGGTGCTGCTCCCTTGCCAGAGGCACCCCAGGCCAGGGGGGCACATCTGGGCTGCTGTGTCTGGCTCTGGGGCTCCGTGTTCTGGGCAGTGAGGAGGAGCTGCAGAGGCTCTGCAGGACTGACAGGATGGGCTTTGGGGCTGGCAGGAGAAGCTGAGGGACCTGGGCTGCTGGAGCTTCTCAAGAGGAGGCCCAGGACTCATCCTGCAACTGCTCCAACGGTGGCTTCAGAAAATCCCAGAACCAGAAAGGGTGGAACAGGCCATGGAGATCATCAAGTCCACCCTGTGTCCTGACACCGCTTTGTCTCCCCTGAGCCTCCTCCAGGATAAACAACCCCAGCTCCCTCAGCCGCTCCTCACAGGACTTGTGCTCCAGACCCCTCCCCAGCCTTGTTGTCCTTCTCTGGACACGCTCCAGCCCCTCCATGTCCTTCTTAACTGGGGGCTCCAGAACTGCAAACAGCACTCAAGGTGCTGCCCAACCAGTGCTGAGCACAGGGGAAGAATCCCTGCCCTGCTCCTGCTGGTCACACCATTCCTGAGCCAGGCCAGGAGCCATTGGCCTTCTTGGCCACCCGGGCACACTGCTGGCTCCTGTCCAGCCTGCTGTCCATCAGTCCCTGCAGGTCCCTTTCTGCCTGGCTGCTCTCCAGCCCCTGTGGCACCTTGTTGAGGGAGGGAGGCAGGGAGGGAGCGGGTCCAGATCCAATCCTTCCTGAAATGCGGTGTTTGCTGGCACTGCCAGTTCCCAGATCTTGGTATTTCCCTATTCTGGCACAGCCCAAGTGCAGCAATTTGCTGGCAAAGAAAGTCAAAACCAAGCAAAGACCTGGTACCTACAGCAACCCGATCTCATGTTTGCTGACACCGCCAGTGCCCAGATCGGGAATGTCTCAGATGCCTGCACAGCCTAAATCCAGCAGTTTGCTGGCACTGGAAAATTAGCATCTGGAAATTTCTCAGTGCCAGCAAAACCTAAATGCAGCATTTTTCTTGCAAAGAAAGCCAGAACCTAGCAGCTTCCCGGTGCTGCCACCAGCACCACCCAGGTCTGGTGTTTGCTGCGCAAGTGCCCAGATCTGGAAATTTCCCAGTGCTGGCACAGCCAAGTCCAGCAATTTGCTGGCACAGAAAGCCAAAATCCGGCAATTTCCTGATGCCAATACAGGTGCCCAGACCTGGTGTTTTCTGCCACTGACAGTGCTCAGATCTGGAATTTCCCTGTTCTGGCAGAGCCAAGTCCAGCAATATTCTGGTAAAGAAAGCCACAATCTGGCAATTCCCTGCTACCGTCATTGGCAATGCCAAGATCCGGTGTTTGCTGGCACCACCAGTGCCCAGATGTGGGAATTTCCCAGTGCCAGCACAGCCCAAGTCTAGTAATTTTCTGGCAAAGAAAGCCAAAACCTTGCAAATACCTGGTACCTACAGCAACCCAAACTTGTGTTTGCTGACACCACAAGTGCCCAGTTCCAGAATTTTTCAGGTTCCTGCACAGCATAATTCTTGCAATATGCTGGCACTGAAAGTTCACATTTGGCAATTTCCTGGTGCTGGCACATTCCCCACCCAGATCTGGTGTGCACTGGCACTGCCAGTGCCCACATCTGGCAATTTCCCTCTTCTGGCACCACCCATGTCCAGCAATTCACTGGAAAAGAAAGCTAAAACCTGGCAATTTCCCCTTGCCAGCACTGCCCAATCTGGAGTTTGCTGGCAGCAGGACCCCAGGAAAGAAGGAAGGAAAGAAGAAAAGAAAAGAGGAAGGCATCCAGATCCAGTCCTTCCTGGAGCCTGGAGCCTGAAATGGGCTGTTTGCTGGCACTGCCAGTGCCCAGATCTGGACATTTCCCTGTTCTGGCACAGCCCAAGTGCAGCAATTTGCTGGCACAGAAATCCAAAACTCATGGTAGCTTCCTGCTACTGGGTCTGGCTCCACCCACATCTTGTGTTTGCTGCACCAGAACCCAGATTTGGAAATTTCCTGGTGCCAGCAGAGCCCAAATCCGGCAGATTTCTGTCACTGGCAATGACACCACCCAGATCTGGTGTTTGCTGGCAGTGCCAGTGGCCAGATCTGAAAACTTCCTGGTGCTGGCACAGCCCAAGTCCAGTGATTTGCTGGCACAGAAAGCAAAGTTTGGAAATCTGCAGGTTCTGGCTCCAGCGCCACCATGATCTGGTGTTTGCTGGGACCGCCAGTGCCCAGATTTGGAAATTTCCCAATGCCTTCACAGCCCGGGTCCAGCAATTTGATTTTAGCCACCTTAGGAAGAGAAGTTCCTCGGACTGTGACTTTCCTTTTTCTTGGAACTGTTTAAACCTGCTCTGGACTGAAAACCCAGACAAACAGCGGCAGCTCACACCTGTGGCCCCCCGAGCTCTGGGACGCTGCATTCCAGCACCAGAGGGACTTAGAAGAGACCGAGAGAGCCAACTACAACCCACAAAAAGGACTTTCGGAATTTGCCATCTCTTCAGCACTGTTCGAGGTTTTATTTAATATTATTCATTTTTCATGCTTGTGAATACTTTACTTGTTTAATAAACTGAGGTTTTTTTCACTTTTCTCCAGGGGAGTCTTTCCCTGAACTAGTAGGGGGAGGGGCCGCTTGAACTTGCTTTCTAGACAGACCCCTTTAGGAGGTTTCCTCCCCAAATTTGCCCTAAGCCAGCACAAACAGTCACAATGAAAACTTCACCAGTGGCATAATTTCCTGGTGGAAAATCTTGCGACAGAAGCTTGATCTTGTTCTCCATGAGAGATTCTTGGGAAGAGCAGACAGGAGAAGATTCCTGGAAAACTGAAACAGCTTTCCAGAAGTGAAATGAAAATGAAAGAAACAATCCAGGATGTTTTCCTCTATTTATTTCTATGCTCCCCTTTTCCATGTTACACTACTTCTCCATCCCAGTAATTCCAGATGCACTGCACCTCTAAGATCGGTGACTTGGTGATTTTTAGACACTCTAGGATCCCATGAGCCACACACAGTTTTCCTTCCCCTGTTTTTACTGGAAAGCAACACTGGAGATGTAAGTGCAATGCTGGGCTCAGGTAGGAATCCTACCCCAAGGGAAGGTGGCCCGACAGTGTTTGACCCTCAGCAAGGACAATGCACAGCAGCAGGCGAGGGGATCGCTGTGCCAGTGCGCAGGAGTCAGGGCTCTGCATCCGGGCTCAAGGCTGCAAAGTTCCCGTGTTTGGACAGACGGAGGGGCTGTCCCCGGGGCGCGCGGGGCTCGAACGTGGGGCTCGTGGGGCGAGCAGGGAACGGACACGGGGACGAACGGCCCCGGTGCTTCAGTTGCAGCGGCGGCAGCGGCGGCAGCAGCGGCGGCAGCAGCAGCGGCGAGAGCAGCGAAACAGATAATTTAAAACACACTTTCTCCTATTTTTCTTCCTCTTTCTCTTTGTCCCTTTATTTCTCTTTCTCTCCCTTTCCCGCTGTCGGGCACCCTTCTCTCGGGGTCCCTTGCCCGGCGTCCCTCTCCTCTCCCCGCCTCCCTGTCCCCTGCCGGGCCGGGCCATGCTCCCGGCCCGCCCCCGGCCCCGGGCGGGGCTGCCCCGTGCCCGGCCCCGACCGTCCCGCCGCGGTCTCGCCTCCGCCTGGCTCTGGCCGTACTGGCGGTGGCGCTGCTGGGCGGGAATCAGTGCCTGGTGCGGGGGCGGCATCGCCGCCCTTCGGCTCCGCCTGGCCCGAGCCCGGCCCCGGCCCCAACGCAGGGTCCAGTCCCGGCCCCGGCCCCGGCCCCGGCCCCGGCTCCGGCTCCGGCTCCTCCCGGGGCCCGCGGAGGACACAGGCGGCGCGGCCGCTCCCGCCGCCTCCGCTGCGGCTTCCCCGACCCGAGCTCCGCCGCTCGGCAGCGCGGCCGCCAGCCCCGAGCCTCCCGTGCCGCGTTCCAGGAAGCGAACGCCTGGGCATGGCCGGCCCGGGGCGGGTGAGGGGCGCTCGGGGGCCGTTGCTGGCCCCGGGCCGAGCGCTGACCGCCGCGTCCCGCCCGCAGGTGAGGCGCAGGAGGCCCTGCAGGAGCGGCACCGGCTGCGTTCGGTGCTGGGGCGCCAGAGAGCCTCGAGAGTGCCCAAGCTGGCCACTGTGGAGGAGGAGGAGGAAGAAGGCCCTGGAGCTGCTCCAGCACAGGAGAATGAAGAGGCGGTGCCGTTCCATCCACCGCAGGAGGGTGAGTGGCAGAGCTGGGCTGCAGGACTGGAGCCTGCAGCCAACTTGGCTCCATCCCATCCCATCCCATCCCCTGGGGAAATGCCCAAGGACAGGACGGAAGAGGGGCCGGGCAGACATCCCGCAGGGGCCGTGCTCCATCCCCTGGAGCATCCCGGGGCTCTCCCTGCCTGGGGAGCGCAGGGCTGGGCTGTGTTCTCCGGCCTCTCCCGCAGCCCCTCAGCTCTGGCTGCGCTCGCTCTTTGCCAGATGCAGCCCTGGAGCGCACACAGCAGCAGGAGAGCAGACGTGGCCGCTTCCGCAGCACAGCACAGGTACTTGCAGCCACCCCCACCTGGGCTGGGCCTGCTGTCCCTGCTCAGCCCAGCCCCCTGTGTGCAGCATTCCGTGCAACATCCCCGGCTTCTTGCCCTTCTCCTACAGCTTGTTTGCGACTTCATCAGGAGCATTTGGCAGGAAGAGACCAGCACCATGGGTACTGGGCTCAGAGCACACTCAGAGCTCCTCAATCATGAGACCAGTGCCACCCTGCTGGATTTGCTCCTGGAGAAAGGTGTTGCCAGGCCAGAACAAGTAAGCAGCCTGGGGCCAGGCTTCAATTCCACCATGAGTCCCGTGCCTTCCCCAGCCACGCCTGGTGGTCCCTGGGAGCCTTTGAGGCCATGGCAGTGCGCTGGGAAGGGAAGGACTTCTCTGGGGACCCTGGGGACATTGTTCCCTCTGGCAGCTTTCCAAGTCTCCCCATGCCTTCTCCAGGTGCCCGCCATGGTGAGGTACATTCACCGCTGGCTCATGGCCAATGATTCTGCCGAGCACAGGCTGGACAAGACCCTGCTGAATCTCACCATAGCACACCCGGGTGATGCAGTCGTGACACTCCTGCGTGTGGCCCCGTCCTGTGACAGGTATGGGGCCCACCTGCCCAGAAGGCTCAGGCCTTCCCAGCCCATCAGCCTGTACCACCTGTCCCAGGTGTGTGAGCAACAGAGAGTTCCAGGGCCCTCTGGCTGCTCCCTTTCCCAGCCCTGGCACGTCAGCCCCCGAGCCTGCTGCCATGCTGCCTTGCTGCCCCTAAGGGCCCTGTCTCCACAGGCCTGGGCTGCCTGGCTGCTGCTGGCCAGGGCCAGTGGACAGAGGCAGAGCCCGTGGGCAGCCAGTCCCTTAGGTATGCCCAGGCCACGGTGCCGTGTCTGAGACCCACCCTGAGACAGAGCTCTAACCCTACAGAGCTGCTTTGACCATGTGGAAGACCATCATGTGCTCGCTCAGGACTGCAGAGCCAGTGCAGCTGATACTCCTGGATGTGCTGGGGAGCTGGCTAGAGCACAGCATGTGCACCTCTGACAGGGACAAAACGGGTGTCTTTGGCCTGGCTGTGAGTTTCTGACACTGGCCTTTGCTGGCCCCAAGGCTCCCTCTCCAGTAGCTCTCCTTCCTCCTTCCCCCACTGCATCTCCCTGCCTCAGGCGCTGATCTGAAACCTGGCCCAGGGGCAGCTTCAGGCCCACCAGGCCCCGTGCTCCCCCTGCCAAGGTCTCTCGGGGCCTCTCCCTGCTAAGCTTGGGCCCTGCCACACGGACCCCTCGGCACTGAGTGCTGTCTCGGGGGGCTTTGTCCCTTGCAGGCAACCGTGGTGATGTGGAAGATCCTTCAGGAGGCCCCTGTCCCACGTATAGTGGCGCCGCATTTCCCCCACCTGTTTGTGCATCTGCTCTTCCAAGTGTTCTTCAGCACAGAAGAGATGCCAGAGGAGGTTGATACCTTCTGGAAGCAATGCCAGGAAGAGCACGGCCTTGCCACCAGCCCCAACAGGTGCTCCATCCCACTCCTCCTGTCCCTGCCACGTGGCCTGCCAAGGAGCCAGTGCTCCCAGTGTGACCTGTGCTTTGCTGTGCACACAGGTTTGCAGTGCAGACCCTGAAGTCCCTGCTCTGCCTTCTCCAGTGTGAGCAGGTGGTGGTGTCAATGGAAGGCAAGCGTGGCTGGGACACGCTGCTCTGCGTTGATACCCATCACTCTGCCGTGGCTCTGCTGGCCAGGTGAGACACCCCCTTCTCCCCATTGCTCCTGGCATTTGTGCCCTGTGCCCAGGCTGTCCCACACAGTCCCCGTGGCTGTGGGTCAAAGGGACGAGTGACAGCCAAGCAGACTGGAAAAGGCTGGAAAAGGGGGTGCCCAGGAGCACATCTCAAAGGGCCCAGGTCCCCTGGCAGTGGGTGGTGGGGAAGGACAAGAACCATGTGAGTCAGTGCTGGGAGAGGCTTCCCCCCCCGGCTCAAGGTCTTAGTGACACTTTCCACCTTCCAGGGAGATGTGCCATGCATCCAGGCCCTTGTGTAAAAGGCCCTTATGTAAAAGGCCCTTATGCTGCCTCCTTGAGATGCTCAGCATAGAGATGCCATACTGGGATTTCCCTGCCCTGGCATTCCTTGTGGAGGTGAGCCTGATGGCCAGAACTGCCTGGCTGAGCTGCCTTCCAGCTCTCTGCCCTCTCGTCGCCGCAGCCGCCTGGGACGGTGCCCGCGCCCTGCGCTGCTGCCTGGGCCCAGCCCCGTGCGGCTCCGGGTTCCTGCCGGCCGGCTCCCCTGTCACTGCCCTGTGCCTTGCAGGTCCTTGAGTGCCTGGACTTGAGGGAATGCAGGGACAGCATCATGGATCTTGTCTTGTCATGGCACCTGCAGAGGGACCGCGCAGACATTGGCAGCCAGCTGCTCAGGGCCCTCCTCCCGCTCAGGGACCATTCCCGCTGGTGAGAAGGGGGCAGTGGCTGAAGCCGTGCAGGCAGCGTGGGGCTGGGCAACGCAGTCGCTTGGCCTTGCCTGGCCTTCGGGCGCTGGGGCAGCTGCTCCCAGCTCTCCTGCCTCCCGCTTCAGCTGCCCCAGTGCTTAAGGACAGGCCTTTGGCCTCTGGGCCCTGTGGCAGCAGGGTGGCCTTTCACAAAGTCGTGTTCCACACAGGCCGAAAGAATGTGGAGCCTGACCGAAAGGCTCGTGGAGCTCCTGCGGGTCAGGATGACCACCATGCTACTGGGCTATCTGTTCCTGGATAATGGTGCCCGCATACCCAGTCCCATTGCCCTGCATTTGGCTAAGGTGTTCCTGCCACTCTTTGACCACGTAAGGCTCTGTGCCCCCAGCCATGGCCACTGGCTGCTGCCCGGACACTTGGGGCCCTGTGCAGATGCAGGCCTGTGCCAATGTGGGCCAGAACCAGCTGATGCTGAGCTCTTGCTGCCTTCCTGTTCTACAGGATGATAGCCAGGTGCAGCAGCTCTCCATGATTGTCTTTCACACCTTGATTTCTGCTGTAGAAGAAGAAGGAAAAAAGCCCCTGATGACACAAGTGTGGCAGAGCCTGCTCCCACTGCTCTTCCACTGCCATGATGAGAATCTGCGTATGGCACAGGTGAGGACTCGTGGGCTGCTGCTGTCCCCCTGGCAGGGGGCTCGGCTGCTTCCTGCCCTGCACCTGCTTGACCGCAGCCTCCTCCAGGCTGCGGCTCCTGTGCCCTGGGCTGTGGGGCCATGTCCGCATCTCTGCTGCTCTCCAGACTTCTCGGGAAACGCTGCTTTGTGCAGTCAAGTTCCTGAAAAGGAAAGATCTTGAAAAAACTGTGAAGAAACAGAAACTCTCGAAGTTCACTGAGCTCCTGGTAAGGAGGGCCTGCATGCCCCAGCCTCAGCCGGGAGAAGGGCCCTGAGGGCGGTGCTCAGTGTGCGGGGCTGGCAGCTGTGCCCCTGCCCGCTGCTGCAACCAGAGGCCCCGCGGGCTCTTCTCCAGGCTCCCGTGGGCCAGAGCCAGGTGCCCATGAAGCCCCGGCCCGGTGGGGCTGCGGGGCGGGCCGGCACCGGGGCTCCCCGGGCAGCAGCCGGCCCGCTGCCCCCTCCCCTCGGGAGCCCTTGGCCAGCGGCTGCTGGCTGTGCCTCAGGGCTCTGCGGCCAGGGGAGGCCGGGGCTGGGCACAGGCAGCGCCCGGCCCAGGGGCTGAGCCCGCACCAACCCTTCCCTCCTGCCACTCTCTGCAGCTGGCAGAGGACAGGAGCCGAGTGGCCGAGCACCTGCGCCGGGCCCTGTGCTACGTGGAGAGCCCACAGGAGCCCCTGTGAGAGGCGGCCGTCAGGTTCATGGGTGAGTCCCGAGCCCGGGCTGCCCCTCCCCTCCCTGGCCCGCAGCAGCTTGGCCCCAGCCCGGCCTGCTGCCCCGGCAGCGCCAGCCGTGCCCTGGGGCGCCGTGGAGCCCCGCCTGGCCTGGGCATTGCTGCTGCCGCCCTCTGGCAGCCATGCCCTGGGGCGGCAGCGTGCGGCAAGGGCCGGGCTGAGCCCTGCCGGGCCAGCAGCCCGTGTGGCCACAGTGCCGGCAGCGCCGCTGGCAGGGAGCTGTGCCGCTGGGGCCGTGACAGGCTCTGTGTTCACAGGCATGGCCGGGCGGCGCCTGAGGGGGCAGCAGCAAGAGCTGCAGCTGATCTGCACTGGTGAGTGAGGGCAGTGGGCTGACAGCGCGGGCTGCCGAGGGGAGCTGCAAGGCCTGCTCCAGCTGCGGAGGGCTCAGCTCCCGTGGGCAGAGCACAAGGAGCTTTCAGGGCCCCGTGGGCCATTCGTGGCCAGCAGCTTCGGGCTGATCCCCTTGCTCCCTGCTCCCTCCTGGCCACGGCAAGAGCCGGCTGGGATGGCCCTTGCAGGGGGCTCTCCTCGGCTCCCCGCAGATCCGGCTCTGACCGTACCTCTGTTCCTCTCTCTTGCAGCCCTGGAACGCCTGACGGATGACAGGAGCAGTGCCGTGTCGCAGCTGGCACTTGAAACACTGCATGTCCTCGGGGAAATACAGTGTGGGCGATATTCCACCATCCAGAGGCTGCAAGATCAGCTGCACATGGCATGGAGGACTCAGCCTCGTCTGTCGGGGCTCGGCTGGCTGTGCTGCCGGAAGACTTAGGAGAAGAGCTGATCCTGGAGGCTGGGGCAACCTGAGCCAGGGGTAATTTTCCTTTTCTTTAATATTTTTCTGTTCTTCTTTTCATTGTTTTATCTATATTGAAAATAAATAAATTATAGGGTATATATAATTATATATATTATTATAGATTATAGATTACTGTAAATAATTATAGAATGTATTATGATACACAGACTGCCAGGAGCTTTTCTTTGCTGCCCAGGGTCTGCAGGACAAGAGGCAGGAAAGGGTGAAAAGGGAGCTTGTGCTCAGCAGCACAGCAGGCTGAGGGGTCCTGAGGCCCTGCAGGGGGAAAAGGGTGCTTGTGCTCAGCCAGCTGCCCAGGTGTGCAGCGGGCAAGGGAAAATGGCCAGAAGCCCCTTGGCCTTTGGTGGCTCTGCTGAAGCCTTTGTGCTGCCCACAGAGCAGCTGGGCAGGGGCCAGGGCTGTGGGAATCCCTGCCAGAGCAGTGCCTGGAGATGGCCTCAAGCCCTGTGCCAGGCAGGAAGCGCCATCCGTGTCCTCCTGGCCGCGTGCTGCTGGCTGCCTTGCTGAGGGCTCCCAGGTGCCTCTGGATGGGGCTGCTCTGCAGCTGCTGTGGGGCTGCGGCGCTGCTGCCGGGCAGCTTGGCCAGGCTGGGGGAGACCCTGAGGGGCTGGGGCGCTGGCAAGCCCTGGGCAATGGGCTGTCAGAGGCCACAAGCAGCCCCCCAGCAGCTGCCTTGATCCTGACAGTGTTGACTTGCAAGAGGGATCCCGGGCACTGTGTAACTAACATCATTGGTACTGTGGGAAACCCAAATGCAGGGAAATCTCAGACCTTTGGTCTTGTCAGCAAAGCTTAGAATTAAGCACAGGATTTGATCTGAGACCTTGGAAAGGGCTTCCAAACTTAGGTGCTAGATATGAGAATGCAGATTTTTAGTTTATAGCAGAGACACGGGGAGGAATGTTGAAGTGGAGGAAAGTTTAGAGTTTTAGAGTCCAAGATCTAGAAAAAATAAAAGTAGTTACAATGGAAAACAAGAAGCTTAGGATGCAGTGCTGTAGGTTTGTGTGTCATAACATGATTGGCTAAGGAAGTTTACACTGTAGCATGAGTCCCTAAGGTGAAATATTGAAGGGTTGGCTCCAAACCACAAATATCTTTGTTGGCCGTGTCTTCTTGGCCAAGAAATCCTTCAAAGCTCTTGTAATTACAAGTCTTGCGGCCCTGTGAGCCATGCGGTGGAGATGTGAGCCAAACTCACCCTTCCTGTCTGTGTAGAAGTGAAGAAAATGCAATGGCATCATGTAAAATACTCAGAGGTCCGCTCTCTAGCTCGTTCCAAACTCCTTCAACTCCTGTAGAGTGGGATTTAGCTACAAAGAGATGACAAGGACCCTTAGTGCTTCCTCTTTGACTCCAGAGTTAGAATCTTTAGAATTTAGAGTCTTTAGAATCTTTCACATAAGCCTGTGTAGTTATGTGCCAGAAATGGATCATTGGAAGAAACTTTTCCAAGTAACTTGCATGGAGGTTTGTTTGAAGGGTATTTGAGGAGAAAGGCTCCCAGCAGAGGTCTGGGCTTTGGCCGAGCTGTGTCCCCTGCTGATTGTGAAGTGTGCCATCAGCTGCAGGGCTTTCTGGGCTAAAAATGTCATCAAGTCACTTGGACTTGCTCGTTATGGCCTCTAAAAGCTGGACCCAATTTTGGGGCAAATTTGGAGACCGCATCTATGGGTGGATGGAGCACCTAGGATTTTCCCAGTTGCTGGGAATGGCTCTCCAGGTCTCTGGAGTATCCATCCCATCTGGTTTTGCTTGTGCTGGTTCCCTGACATCTGGGGCCCTGGGCAGAGCCCTGAGAGCCTGGTCTTCCCCCAGGGAAGGAGAAGGAGCCCCTGGAGAAGCTGTACCGGGTGGGGATGCTGCTGCTGCTGCTGCTGTTGCTGCTGCTGCTGCTGGAGACAGCGAGGGTGACATCAAGGATGACAAGCTTTTCCTCAGCCTGGCCACGGGAGGCTGAAGGTGATGGACTTTGATTCTGGCACCTTCTTCAAAGCCAAAGTCCACAGGGAATTTGCAGATGATTCCCCAGCTGGGGAAATTCTGCCAGATTTGGGCATGGCTCAGCCTGGCTGGGAACCAAAGGCTCCCCCTTTGCGGGGGCAGATGCAACTCATTCTTCAGTGGCTGCCCAGCTGCTTTGGCAGGGCTGGGGCATGGGCTGGGGTGGGTACGAAATGGGAGTGGGCTCCTGGCCCTGCCAACAGCCCCCAGCACTCACCGTGCCCCGGGCTGGGGCTGGGGCAGCCAGCCCGACACAAACAAAGCCCCATGGTGAGAGCAGAGGTGGGGCTCCAGAACCTGTGCACAGCTGCTTTGCTGTGCAGGCAAGGAAGGGCTTGGGCTGCTCCACTGCCCTTGTTTACTTTGGGATCACCGTGATTTTGGGGGGCAGTGCAGGGTGGAAGAGAGAAAGTGTGGGCTTCCCACACCCATGGCTGGGTTTTTCCCTGGCATGCAGGGGTTTGGCCTTCCTCAAGGCCCTGACAGAGATAAGAGTTTTTACCGTTTTTCTTGTTTTCCCTTTTTGCATCTAATCTCTTTTCAAGAATGTGTTGTTTGTTTTTCCAGAGGAAGCATTCCAGGTGGTCCAGTGTGGATGGGGAAGTGCTTGGGAGCAGCTGTGGCGTGGATGGGCCGTGTCCTTGGAGAAGGCTGAGGACATGGTTTGGGAGCAGCTTTTCTTCCAGCCATGGGTGGCATGAGGTGGGTCCCTGTGTGCTTGGCAGGGTGGGATCAGAGCTTTTGGGAGCTGGCAGCGAGCACAGGAGCATCCTGCTCTGGGCAGCTGCTGAGGGCTGGATGTGCCGTGGCTGGCTGCAGGCTGGGCACATGTGCTGCCCTCCTGCTCTGCTGCCAAAGGCAGCAGGGATGGGCAGCTCTGGGCACAGCTCTGGGCACAGCCAGCATGGCCTGGGCACCGCAGGCCTTGGCACAAGGGCACAGGAGCCCTCAGCTGATGGGCGGTTTCTGCTTTCTCCCCTTGCAGCCGGGCTCTGCGGGTGCTGAGGCTGCTCTGGGCTCTGCCAGGGCTCTGCTGG
The DNA here is from genome assembly GCF_028551555.1 of Melozone crissalis. Lineage (NCBI taxonomy): Eukaryota > Metazoa > Chordata > Aves > Passeriformes > Passerellidae > Melozone > Melozone crissalis. Next base: position 1,805,739 of record NW_026535940.1, on the reverse strand, counting down.
GCTCAGCCCTGGGCCCAGCTGGGCTGGCTCTGCCCTCACATTGCTCTGACAGCTCTGCATCAGACGAGCCCATTGCGAGCACAGTGCCTGAGCTTTCTGCTTTGGCAGGTGAGTGAGACTCTGCTGCAGGCCCAGAGATTGCAGCTGGGGACACACATCCAACTGGCAAGGACCCAAACTCTCCACAGTCCCAGCTGAACGCCTGGATCTGCACAGGGTGTTTTGTCTGTCCCATTCTTCCTTCTTGATTGGCTGGAATTGTGCAATTGCACTTTCTTCCTCCTCTAGAAGTGCCACAAGTGGGCCAAAGCTGGCGAGTGGGCCCTGCTCCTGAGGCAGTGCAGTCTGGAGCTGATGGATGGAGAATTGCCCTTCTGCACTGCCAAACCAGAGCAAAAAGCCGTAAGTGGGACTTTGTGTCTCTAAGAAATCCCTGACAGTTTCAAAGGGAATGTGCAGCTCATTTCCAGGCTGAGAAGGAAGGTCATCTTCTAAAGGATTTGGGGTTTGACAGAGTTTCCATTCCCAGTCCTGCTTGGAGCTGGAAGGGCACAAAGCAATTTCCTCTTGCTTCAAGCACAATTTCAAATACAAATTTCAAATGTTTGGAAACAAAGCCCAAAATCTTTAAAAGGCTGCTGAGGTCAGTAAGATGGATGCATGCCATCAGCACATTTACAATGTAAATAACTGAGGTCTCTTTTTAAAAAGATCATTTACCTCTTAATGCAAAGAATTTAACTTTGCCTTTATGTTTTGTTTTTTCAGTAACACCTGGATTTTATTCCTATCCTTTACAATTTACCTATTTTTTTCCTTTTTCCTTTTTTTTCCTTTAAATAGAAAACATGTCCTATCAAAGGAATGTCCTTTGCTCCTGATTCCCTTGTGGAGCAGCTCCCTTCCTGCTGGCTGAGCTGCTCAGGCAGAGCCCGGCAGCTCCTGGCCCTGCAGGGCTGAGGCTTTTCCCCGTTGCTGGGCACAGACTGATGGAGCAGCACTGCTGAACATGGGCACACAGAGGGACCAGCAGCAGCTGCCTTTGGCCACCTGAGGCTCCAAGGCCCAAACTCTGAGCAGCCAGGGCTGGAAGAGACTGGCAGGATCTGATCCCTGGATCTCGGCCAGGGCTGCACAAATGACCCCACAGCAGCAGCAGCAGCAGCAGCAGAAGCAGCAGCAGCAGATGGAGCTGACTTTGAGCACAGCCCCTGCCCCTCTTCCCTCCCGTGTGCAGCGGTGTCACAGCAGCCTGAGGCACCTGGGAGCCCCCAGTGCCAGCAGGGACTGGAGATGGCAGTCCTGGGCTCCTGGAGGCTGTGCAAGGAACGGAGCTGGGCACTCCCTGTCCATGGGGAGCTTCCAGATGGAAAAGGCTGCTGTGCCCAGGCAGCTCCAAGGGCACAGAAAGGAGGCTCTGGAGCACTGGATCTGTTCCAGTGCCACAGTCCTGGGCAGCAGCCAGCGAGCCCTGGGGAAACAGAGGGCACAGCAAGAGGGACAGAACCAGGCAAGGGCAGAGACTGGAGAGAGCCAGGCCTGGGAGCAGGAACAGCTGCTCCATTGCACTCTTGGAGAAAGCTCTTGGCTGGTTCAAAGCGCTGAAAGGCGTGAAGGGCAGAGAGGAGGCCCCACGAAACAATGGTCCTGTTTGCACAGCCTCCCCTCTCCGTGTCCCAGAAGGAATTGCATGGACTGTGTTCTTCTCTCTGAGTCGTCTCGTTCAGCATGAGCAACTCAGCACCAGGAGCTGAAGGAGCTGAAGCCTCAGGCCACAGGAGCTGGGCAAGAGGGAACTTTCTGAGCAAAGTAATACTGCTAAAATAGCCCCACCTGAATGCAGCGGATAGAATAATGGAATCACAGAATCCTTTCTGTTGGAAAAGCCCTCTGAGCTCACCCAGTGCAGCCGCTCACCCAGCAGTGCCAAGCCCAGCACTAAACCACGTCCCTAAAGTGCCAAGGCCTGGACACCAGCCCTGAGTGAGGCCTGGACAGCAGTCCCTGAGCCAAAGGTGGCCTCTGGATGAACCTTCCAAGCAAAGGTTATCTTTGTATCTGCTCCTAGATGAAATATGCATGGTCATTAGGCCATGTAATAGATGTAGCCACTCCTTAGTGAGACATGTCTTGACCTTTGTGTATTTAGAAGCCAGACAAGGCCATGAAATCTGACATCTGGCCTTGTTTGGGGCTGTATGGTCAAAGTCAGCTCCCTTGGTTCCTCCTTGAGCCCTGGCTAGGCTTTGGGAGGAACTGAAGAGGAGGATGAAAGCAGATGTTGCCACACTAGCAGTGCCTTCAGTTTGTTCATTCAGCACTGTCAGAGCTGGGCCCTCTCCCAGTGGGGTTGGAGCCTCACCTGGGGCTGGAGGCACCTGCAGGAATTCCCAGTGCCCAGGAGTGGCTCTGCAGCCCTTGGCTGTGACAGCTTCCCCAGCTGCTGTGTGGGTCTGGGGGATGGTAAAGGCTGAGGGTAAATGCTGCTGGATCTTTCTTAATCACTGCAGGCAATCTTTGGTGGGGATGGTTGGGTGCATTGCTGAGCTGCTCCTGTTGTGATTCTTTGCTGCTCTGAACTGCAGTGAATGACACTGATTCCTTCAGTTGGAGTCTGTGTCTCTGGTGCTGACTTTGCCCACTGGTAAAACAAAACTGGCACAGTCTGACCAGATCCCAACCAAAGGTCACTTGTTTAGTGTCAATGTGAGGAATCAGTCCCATCAGAAATTCCCAGCTGGGAAACCCTTCCCTGGAATTCCCTGGCTCTGGAGTGGGCTGAGGTCAGAGCCCTGTGGGAGCAGTGGGGCAGTCTGCAAAAAGAATCTGCACCCCTGGATGCTTTAAATGTATCCAGAAATTGCATATGGAAAAGGAAAAGACCTTGTGGGTTTGGGCAGACAAAGATGAATTTCTTCAGAGTACATAGGAAACAGCACCTTCAGAAGGAACAATCATTGTTGGAATGCTCCCACATGGAGCAACAGAAGAAGGTTTTAATCTTGAGCTCAGATGCATTTGTGCAAGTGAAATATTGATATATTTTATAATTATATACGTATTTATAGGATAAGACAATATATATATTTATATATGTATTTATATATTTTAATATGTATCTATATTTCGGTATGTCTATATCAATATCTACATAAAAAATAGGAACAATATGAAATAGTGCTGACAATAATAATTTGGTATCTTTGGCTGCTCAGGGATGTAACACTAAATACCCTACAGGACAGGATTGGCCAGGACCCTAATGTCAGTGGTCAACTTTGTGAGATTGTATACAATGGAAAAAGGAGGAAGGGAGGAAATTGGCTATTTTTACAGGGTGTGCTGATACTGTGATGCAGAGTGTTTTGTCTGTTCCTGTGAAGAATACAGTGGTTTTGCCTGCAGGGTTTTTCATGTACCAGACTATGCACAAGCTGCAAGATTGGTTGAACAGGTGAAGGGGTTGTTAAAAGAGCAGCTGGAAAAATGAGGAGATGGGAACCTTTGCCCTTGGAGAACCCATCTCCCAGATGTGCTCCATGCCCTTCACAATGGCCCACTGGGGAAATGAAACCCCCTGGCTGTGCCCGGCTGCCCCCAGTTTGCAAATCCAACCATGGGCAGTGAGACTTGGGCTGCCTGGGAAATTGTTCTGGTTGTGATGGCCCCTGGCAGGGCCAGCCCAGAGGCTGCAGGGCTGGGCCTTCATGCATTGGAATTAATTAGGATAAATTCAAAGCAAATGAGAGCTATCAATTCTGAAACAGGAATTCAGATTCCTTCAGGACACTTTGCTTTGGTAACTGCTCCCTTGGAGCTTGGCCTTGCAAAGTGTTCCTGTCATGGCAGGAGGAACTGATGCGGAATGTCCAGGAGAAATTACAGTAATTCTGTTAAACAATAATGAACAAGATTGGATTATTCAACCCTGTGACAGGGTAGCACAATTATTGATCTTGCAATTTTAAGAATGATTGTGAAAAAAGGAGATCCAGCTCCAATCACCACCGTTTGTGGAGATAAAGGGTTTGGATCCAGCAGCCCTAATAATGGAGCCAGAGTGTGGGTCCAGAGGCCAAATGGCCCTCCTGAGGCAGTTGAAGGAGCAGCTCCTAGGAAAGACAACTCTGAGTCCTGAACCCTGGGCAGGAACAATGGGAATGTGTCCCTGCAGCCAAGGATTCTGTGTGAGAACAAGGAGATCTGACAGGATATTGTTTTACACATCCTGCCAAACCAGATCTCCCTGTTTGCCCCAAGGGCCCCTGTGGAAAATGCTCTGATCCACTGGGCTCCATGTGAAGGCTGCTGTGACACTGAGGGACTTGCACAGGAATTCCATCCAGGAGCCTGGGTGCCCCTCAGGGATTGGGACCCAGCCCCTTCCAGCCAGAGGGGGAAGGGCCCCCCAAGCCTTGTTAGCCACAGACAGCATGGTAAAGCTGAACATCAAAGGGCCTGGGGGCATTATTCTGGAATTAAAAAGGTGCCAGCTCCATGGACAACAGAATTCTTGTTCCTAACTTGAATGAGATTGAGAAAAAAGAATGAAGATTGGTGTCACTAAAGTACTACTGATGTCTGTAAGGTGTACCTTGATAGTCAGCCAGAATCTTTGTCTGCCACAAACACCTCTGGTGTTTCACCAGGGGATTGGTCATCAAAATGTAATGATGGCTTATGATGGATTGCTGAGCTTCTTTTGTAATTCTTTGCTAATGATGATGTGCTTTGCTGAGCTTATCCTTTTGTAAATCTTTGCAGCTTTGCATGATATAAATGACACAATTCCTTCAGTTGGTGTCTGTGTTTTTGGTAGTGACACTGCCCACTGGTGAAACAGGGCCCCCTCTTGCCTAAGTGTTCCCTGGGAAGGCAAAAACCCTCCCTCCAAAATTCCCCCCTTCCTCCCTGTTCCCCCCTTTACGCCCTGAGCATGATGTGCTCTGCTCTGGTGTATGCCCGGGTCAGTTGGGCTCCCCTGTCCTGGCTGTGTCCCCTGCCCAGCTCCCCCGCAGCCCCAGCCCCTCCCCAGCGTGGCTGGACGAGGGGCAGGACAGGCCTTGGCTGTGCTGCAGCTCAGCAAGAACAAAACCATCTCTGTGTGCTCAGCACCCGGCCCAGCAGTGTCTCAGTGCCAGGGCTGTGCCCTCAGTCCCTGCCAGGGGTTTCCATGGCAACTGCCAAGCCAGGTGACCCAGGTGTCCCCCAGTGCCGGTTGCCATGGAAACAGTGCCCAGCCCCGCCCCTTTCTGTCTGGCTGACCTGGCCTTTGGCCCTGGCCGTGCCGTTGGCTGCTGGTTCCTGGTGCCTGAGCGGCCAGCGCAGCACAGGGCAGGTGGCCATGGCACAGCCCCCAGCAAGGGATCCCCTCTGGCTCTGGGCACTGACACCAGCCCTGAGCAAGGGGCCAGGGCAGCTTTCTATGGCCACCAACCATCACAACAGCTCCAGGCATTGGTTGTCATGGCACCAAACCAAGGAACGGGTCCCCATGGCCATTGCCATGGCACCTGGTGGCACCAACGAGTGTCACTGCAATTGTACCTGGAACAGCCCTGGCACCGCTTTGTCCTGAGGGTTGCAATGGCAGCTGAGGGCAGCAACAGCTGGTGCTCTGCAAGGGCCCTGGGGCAGACGGGAAGGAGGAGCAGAGCAGGGGCTGATCCATCCCCAGTGCGCTGCACAGCCCAGGGCAGCGTCCCAGAGCGTCCTCATGGAGCTGCCAACAACATCCCCCCTCTGCAGTCCTGGCCTCTCCCCAACTCACACAGGTGCCTCATCCTTGCAGGCACAGACACGGCAGCACTGGCTCAGCAGCCCCTGTTTGCATTGCACACAGCAGGCGGGAGCACCCCCATGCTGTTGCTGTGGGGACATGAACCTGAGGAAGCACAAATGCCATCAGCCCCTGGGGCCAGCAAGGGCTGGGGGACACCAGGGAAACCACTCAGCTTTGTCCTGGCCTCTGCAGTCAGCCAGAAATTTGTTCCCATCAGCTGGGAGTTTCCTGTCCCACTGCAGACTCTGTTGGTCAGAGCCAGGGCTGCCTGGCAGCCACCCCCAAACTGCCCTGAGCATTTCCTTGGCTTTACCTTTGCTTTCTTTACTCTTCCTGCAACAAATTTCTTCCTATTGCCCACCCCTCTTCCCTCCCCTGCAAACAGCCCATCCCTGTTTGCCCTTTCCTCCCTGGCTCCACTCCCCATTGCAGTTCCCGACTTGGCCCCATGGGAACATCCCTTGGGCAGCAGGATCATCCTACAAGTGCTGCAGGAATTGTCTGCAGGCTCCTGCAGTGCCTGGTGCTGCTCCCTTGCCAGAAGCACCCCAGGCCAGGGGGGCACATCTGGGCTGCTGTGTCTGGCTCTGGGGCTCCCTGTTCTGGGCAGTGAGGAGGAGCTGCAGAGGCTCTGCAGGACTGACAGGATGGGCTTTGGGGCTGGCAGGAGAAGCTGAGGGACCTGGGCTACTGGAGCTTCTGAACAGGAGGCCCGGGGCTCATCCTGCAACTGCTTCAAGGGTGTTTTCAGAGAATCCCAGAATCAGCAAGGGTGGAACAGGCCATGGAGATCATCAAGTCCAACCTGTGCCCTGACACCACCTTGTCTCCCCTGAGCCTCCTCTCCTCCAGGGTAAACAACCTCAGCTCCCTCAGCCACTCCTCACAGACCTTGTGCTCCAGACCCCTCCCCAGCCTTGTTGTCCTTCTCTGGACACGCTCCAGCCCCTCCATGTCCTTCCTAAATTGGGGGCCCTAGAACTGCAAACAGCACTCGAGGTGCTGCCCAAGCAGTGCTGAGCACAGGGGAAGAATCACTGCCCTGCTCCTGCTGGCCACACCATTCCTGATCCAGGCCAGGAGCCATTGGCCTTCTTGGTCACCTGGGCACACTGCTGGCTCATGTCCAGCCTGCTGTCCATCACCCCTGCAGGTCCCTTTGTGCCTGGCTGCTGTCCAGCAACTCTGTCCCCAGCCTATAGAGCTGCAGGGGTTGTTGTGTCCAACATGCAGGACCCACCACTTGGACTTGTTCAACCTCACCTTGTTGGATTTGGGCCCTGGATCCAGCCTGTCCGGGTCCCTGTGCAGAGCCCTCCTACCCTGCAGCAGATCCACACCCACACTCAGCTTGGTGTCATCTGCAAATTTGCTGATGCTGGACTCAGTCCCCTCATGCAGATCATCAATGATCTGCATTGATTCATTGAATCATTGAATTCCACGCTGGCTGGCTCTGACCCCTCGGCCATCCTGTGGGTGCTCTGTGATGGCACTCAGGGTGATCTGTTCCAACACCTTGCCAGGCACCCAGGTCAGGCTGACAGGCCTGGAGTTCCCCAGATCCTCCTTCCAGCCCTTCTTGGGGATGGGCTCACACTGGCACCTCCAGTCCTCTGGGAGCTCCCTGCTGAGCCCGGACTGATGGTAAATGATGGAGAGCAGCTTGGGGAGCTCATCCACCAGCTCCCTCATCCCCCTGGGAAGGATCCCATCTGGTCCCAGAGACACCTGTGAGCATCTGAGTGGCTCAGCAGGTCCCCAGCTGCTTCCTCCTGGATTCCAGGAGGGCTGTTCTTCTCTCTGTCCCCATCTACCAGGCCAGGAGAACACTTGTTCTGGTTGGAAACTGTCTTATTTTTTAAATTAGTCTTACTTTTGAAAGCAAAGAAAGGTTAGGTACCTCAGTATTTTCCTCATCTTTGGTAACCATATCCCCCACAATAAGAAATGGTGGTTTTCCTCAACCCTTTTGCCATGAATGCATTTATAAGATATATTTTGTTATCCTTCAAAGAAGTGGCCTGATTAAGTCCTAATTAATCTTTCGCCTCTCTAATTTTCTTTCTAAATGACCTAGTGATATTCTTAAACATTTCCTGAGTTTCCTGCCTGTCCTGTGTTGGCTACATGATGATTGTATCATATAATTTGTATAATGTAATTTGCTCCCTGCCCAGCCAGGCCCGTCCTTTCTCATGCTAACTCAGTTTTGGGCACAGAGGTAAAGGCTGTTGCTGCTCCTTTGAAATTTCTATCTTGAAGGGTGTCCATCCTTCCTGGAATCCTTTGTTTTTAAGGGCTGTTTCCCTTTAAAAAATCAGTACCTGATTCAGTACTTTCCAAATCTGCATCCTGAATAGGCTGAAGTCTGCTCTTAAAAATCCAATGCAGAAGATTTGATGATGCCCCTCCTTCCACAGAATATATAAAACCTCAATAATTTCATGGTCATTGTGCCCCAAACAGCCTCTGACCACCACATCTCCCACCAGCCCTTCTCTGTTTGTGACCAGCAGGAGACAGAGCTTTCCTTGGCAGTGGGAATTGCAGGAAACCTCCCCAAAGTGAAGCTTGGAGAGTTCAGGCTGGATCTGAGGAGAAAGCAAAGTCCCTCGCAGGGCAGAATGTTGGTGCTGGAGGTGTGGCAGCGTGAGGCTGGGCCATGGCCGGGCTCTGTGTGCCAGGAGCCGGCAGCGCTGGGTGCAGGGAGCCCAGGGAGGGCACAGCAACGCTGGGTGAGAAATGCTGGGGCACAGCGAGATGGGAGAGTGCAGCCAGCCAGGGCAGAGGAGCAGCACGCCCAGGGGGCACAGCCTGCAGGACAGATGGCCAAGGGCTGGCAGGGCCACAGGCACCCAGGCCTTTGTGCCCTGGGCTCGGGCAGCGCCTCTGGAGGCCCCACAGGAGGAACTTTCCTGGCAGGGGCTGCACTTTGCTTCTCCCTCGGCCTCCCTGGGGAGGCTGCAGGGGCTGCAGGTTTATGCCATTTGTCCTTACTGCCCCTCACATCCCCCTGCCCCACAAACAGCCCCAAGGCAGCCGTGAGGGACAGGCCCTGCTGGCCCAGGCTGGGCTCAGGGCTTGGCCTTTCTGCTTCCCCCAGCCAGCCCAGGCCTTGCTCAGCATTGCAGTTCCCTGCTCAGAGCCTTGGGCTCCCTGCAATCCTGCCTCAAGGATCTGCTCTCACCAGGCCCTGGGCAGCCTTTGGCACTCCCTGCCCTCACTGGGGCCCAGCCATGCTCCAAGGCACTTGGAGTTTTGCTGCTGACTCCTTCAGCAGCTTCTTCATCCTTCTCTGCATGCCTGAGGCTCCTGGACCCAGCCCCAAATCCACTGTGGGGCTGATTAAAATACAGAAAACCCTCAGGAGATCTTGGACTCTGAAAAAAACAGGGCCAGGAGACTTCTTCTCCTTTTTAATGCCTTTATTAAAAGTGATCAGCTCAGGATTGGGTAGCTCGGCAGGTCTGCAGCATCCCGTTGTCCCCCAAGGCGACTCAGAGGAGGAGGATATGCGCAGATCTGTCCGCAAGGGGCAGAACTGGGGGAATCTAGTCCTCATGGGAGCTTTTTGGGCATGGTGTCCCCACCAGATGTTTCTACTTTTGCCGGCTGTCTTAGCAGGCCCTCATCTCCGGGGGCTACTCCCATGGTCAGGGCGAGAGGCTCCGAAGATGTTCCGCATCTCTGCAGGCCCAGCACTCGGCTCCTCACGTCCAGACATCACTCTAGTCTCTCAACTCTTATTTGGTTCGTTGTTTTTGGGGTCTTCTCAGTGCAGCGGGGGACCCATGCTGCATTCTGGTCTTGGAGTCACTTTGCATAACCCCCTCCCCTTCTCAGGTGTCTTCTCCTCACTGTTCGGGAAGGTTCTCACCCTTCATTGTGTCAGAGAAGGGCCATTACCTCGCCCTAGCCAGGGCTTTTACTAATACAAAAACAACCATTAACGACAACGACTTGTAATTACTATAACACAGGCAGCAGCCCAGCAGTAGTGGTCCCTTTTTTTCTCACAGAAAAAAATCAACTGAATTTTTGTTCATAACAGTCTCCCTTCCATTGTCTTCAGGTTTTCAAGGCTTGTGCAGTGATTGGAGTTAGTTTGGAGTTCTCCTCAGGAGGGAGATTCCAAAATGCACCTCATGATTGTTTTTTAATCAAGGGTGCATTTTTTTATTTTTCAGTTCATTGAAAAGGTGACAGAGGCTTTCGCCTGGTGATCTTGATGCTGAATGTCTCCTGTGGAGGTCTGGGCACAGAGAAGAATGAGCCCCTTGCAGGCTGACCGTTTGGACAAGCTGCTCCTCACCCCCAGCCTCACCATGTCTGACATCGCCCACCTGGGACTGACATCCCAAAACATCCAAAAAATGTAGGCATTTATCCTTAAAAGAAAAATTTAATTAATTAATGATAATTATACTATTCAAATTCATGATAGTATTATTCAATATTTTTATTACCTGATTTGTATATTTATATTTTAAAAAATGTTACATTTTTATCAGGCAAAATAATTATTGGTCATTGGTTCTAAACAACAATTCCCTTCGTTATTCAATTATTCTCTACTGCCTATTTATTTATTCCTCTTTATGGTAACTAGTAATATTTGTAGTCTTTTTGGCATTATATTTATCATGTTTTGCTCTGATAGGGCCAAGTGGTGGCACTTTGTGATCCCTGGAGACATTTCTGAGGCACGTTTAGGGCAGTTTTGAGTCTGGGGAGGGAATTCAGAGAGAACTTGAGGGTCTGGAGGACACTTGGAGGAGCCGGGTGGGCACTTGGAGAGGCACTCAGGGATTCTGAGGGACAGTTCGGGGTCCGGCGACAGCACTTGGGGGTCCAGGGGGGCCCTTGGAGATCAGGGAGGGGAATTTGGGGCCCTTCAGGGTCCAGACGGGCCCTTGGGGGGCTCGAACGGGGCTCTCTGGGCTGCGGGGGGTGATGGGAGTTGTAAGCGCGGGTATCATACGGTTTAACCAGGGCCGCGGAGCATCACGGGAGTTCTAGGCGCAGCTGCAATGACTCTCAGTGGGGCGCGGGGCATGACGGGAGATGAAGTCCCGGCTGGGATAGAGCCGGATGTGCGACGCGGAGCATGATGGGAGCTGTAGTCCCGGAAGTGGTTCGAACGCGGCGTTTATGGGTCCGAGAAGGCACTTGGGGGACACTTTTGCGTTCGAGCCGCGACTTGAGATCCTCGGTGGGGGGACGTAAACAGTTCGGGAACTCTTGTGGGGAGGTCAGGGAGCCCTAACTGGGCTCTTTAGCGTCTCCCACAGCGTTTCCAGTGTTCCCCACTATGTCCCAGTCCTCCCCAGTCTTTCCAAGGACAGTTTCATTTCTCACGGTGGCCGTGGCAGCCGAACCCAGCAGTGGGGTCAGTGCAGTGCCCATGGCCACAGCCCTTTGCAAGGACCCAGTGCAGCTTGGGCTGATGATCCACCCTCACAGTTGGCCCAGGGCAGCTCTGCAGTGCCTTTGGTGGCACCTGGGGCTGGCACACACCTGAGCAATGTGTCTGCACTGGGGAAACTCAGGAGTTTGAGATTGCTGCAAAAATCCCCAAAAGTGAAAACCCCTCTTAGGCTGGGTGCAGGCAGCTCTCCAAGCACAGCAGGTCCCAGGGGAGTGAGGACAGACAGGATGGGGCTGGGCAATGTGGAGCAAGGTTGTCCACACTGGGTCAGAGCTCAAGGTGCAGCTTCTGTGGGCAGGCCAGAGCTGCGGAGGAGAAACCCTGGGTCAATATCAATCACAGAATTTTGCAACAACATCTGCTCTAAAGAGAAATAACATAAAATACTTCATTTAAAATAGGAATGTGTATTTCTTACAAGTTCTTTGAAATCTTTCTCCATAACTGGACTAGGAAAAGTTTAATGATTCTCACAGGACTTTGATGTTGTTTACATGAGACTCAGTCCCTGAGAGTGTCTTCAAAAAACTTCTCAAGAACTCAAAATTAAATCGGAACTCTGAACTTTCTTGAAGTTTTAATGGGCCCACTGAGGACGATGACTGAGAAAAGTGTGCCCAGGTTCCACTTAGAGCAGAACACTGGAGGCAGTGATGACAGCTGGGGACAAGCAAGGCTAAGGTGTCTCTGGTGCTGAGCACACCTGAATGTGTTTGAGGAATGCAAAGGGCCAAGGCCTGAGCCCCAGCCCCTGCCAAGGCAGATCCTGTCCCTCCCTCCTTGCTCAGGGCTCTTCCCGGGATGGGCACTGGCATGTGGGGATGTGCAATGCCAAGGGCAGGAGCATGGGGCGGCCCCTGCCAGGCTGCTGAGCAGGGACAAGGAGGCAATGAGGCCCCAGGCCTGCAAGGGTCACTTGTCCCCTCGTGGCCTCAGGCCCAGGCCCAGCAGCCATGGCCAAAGTGCTGCCCAAGGTGGCTCTGGCAGGGCTGCCTTGCAGCTGCTGCCCATCCCTGTGCCCTGTGCAGCCCAGGCTGTGCTAAGGTGTCCCTGCCCTGCGCCTCTGTCCCTGCAGGCTGTCGGTATCCCCTGGCTGCCCCATGTGGCTGAGCACTTCCTTTGCTGACAGCTCTGCCTCCTGCCTGCCTCTGCCTGTCCACACAGAGCCTGGGGCTGACCCAGACGTCTTCTGGGAGATGTGTTGTGCCACAGCCCTGCCCTGGGCGGGAAATTAATCTCTCCTTTCCATTCTGGGTCTTCACAGCTGCACTTGGTGACATTATTTCTATCTCAGGTTCATTTCCACTATGAAGAAGAGGTCCAATATATTTGAATCCACCTTTGTCATCCTCACAGGCTGTTCTTGTTCTGCCCTCAGTCTCCACTGTACCCAGAACTTCCAGTTCCCATACAGTGATCATGTTCTTGGGGCCTCCAAATCCCATCCTGGGAGATCTCTGGGCCTTCTCAAAGGTGCTCAGCCCTGGAGATATGATTTAAATCCAGGAATGGCTGAGTACATTTTTGCCCAAGATTGTATTGGGGAATATAATACAGAATAATACACTGTATCTTTTAAGTGACTGAGAGCAGATTTAGATTTTCTGTAAGGATGAAATATTTTTTGATGATGGTGGCAGGACACTTGCATAGGCTGCCCTCAGAATTGAAACTCCATCCCTGGATGTGTTTAAGGTCAGGGGCTTTGTACAACCTGAATGAGTGAAGGTGTTTCTGGGTAATGGGAGTTTTACCAGAGACTCTTTTCGGTCTCTTCTAACTCAAACCATTTTACATTTCTTTGGTTCTTATATCCCAACTGCTTCTCCACAGGGCTGCAAATACCTACGCACACCCTGCCAGCATTTTAATGTGGCCTAATTCCCAACACTTTCATAAAAAGGAAAGAATTGCCATATTAGGGACATGAATTGCCATGTTTATGGAGGAATCATTAAAAGCCCCAAAAGTAAAGAAACTGAAAGGAAGGACCAAAATCTCAGTGTGAAAGATTCACAAAGTGGGATATTGGCAGAGACTCTGATGGTGACCTCTCAGCTGAGGATGGGGGTTTCTGCCTTGGAGTCTGAGTATCAGGATGGAAGGTCGCTCCCAGGAGGAGTCCTTGTGCATTTTCCTCCCCCATGGCTCTGCCCTTCCTGATCCAGCAGCTGTGGGGCAGCAGAGCAGGGACAGTGCAGGGACAGGCCTGGTTCTGACAGGGCTGTTGTGGTTTAGGAATGGTGCTCCCAATTTACTACACCTACTACCAAGACCATGTGTCGCCCCAGATTTATATTCCCACCATTGCCCCCCCACACCACAGGGGCTTTGCCTGGCCTGGCCCTGATTGATCTCAGCCCATGTTTCACAGTCAGGGATAACCTGGAGATGGTGTCCAGGGTTCACCCTTGTGTGGCCAGTCCAGACCCCCCTGAGGCACTTTAATCCTGGCCGCCCCATCCTCCTGTCTGTTGTTGTGATGCTCTTCAGTGCCCAACTCTTGGGCACGTGAGCATCCACAGGAGGGAGTTTCACAGCCAACTTCTCCCCCAGACAGAGATGTTCTTGCCCCAGTCCAGCAGCCCAGCTGGGTTTCCCTCTGTGCTCCCAACTGTCCTTTTTCCATGGTTCCAGCCACCCCAGAGAGCATTTCCCACCATCCCTGAGTCACTGCAGAGGTGCAGCACTGGCCATTTCTCTCGCTCAGAGCTCCAGGGATGGTCCCAGTGCTGCAGTGACTGCAGGAAAGGGGACCCCACAATGGGACATTTCTTGGTCAGACACAGACAGGAAGAGTGACAAACTGTCTGTGACTCGGGTTTTGGCCTCGCAGCCCCTGCCGTGGTTTGCAGGGAGCTGCAGTGTGGCTTAGCCCTGGTTGTACCCAGCAGTGCTGGCCTGGGAGAAGGTGTTGGTGCCAGCCGGCCCAGGGAGCTGCAGCGTGTGGGGAATGAGTTCCTCCTGGCCTCCTGCCCCAGGGTGGCACTGCAGGGCCTCATGGAGCCAAGGGGCCATTGTAGCTCTTCAGGGCCCCATGGAATTAAGGGGACTCTTTGGACATTGTGGGGCCTTGTGGGACTGAGGCCATCGTGACACTTTAGAACCAAGGGGCCACTGTGAAACTACAGGGCCTTGTGGAACTGACACTGAAATCACCCAAAAAGAAACTTTCTAACACAGTTTGAGTATCAAAAAGCATTCATTTTTATTGCAGCACTGATCACTTGGAGGATCCTTCCTCCATTCGAGTGCCCCAAACATCATGCGAACAGAGGTTTTATGACACACACAAGTTCCATATTTATGAGCTATAGAGGTTTTATGACACACACAAGTTCCATATTTATGAGCTATTCCTCTGTGATGCTCTACATCTGGCCTGTAGGCCACACAGTATAAATAATTCCAACTTCATAAGTGATTTATTATATAATTACCTTGCTTATGTAATTCAACCAGTAAGAGCAGACCCAGGCCATTGGAGACTCAGGCTGCTATTGGCTGGTTAGCTGAGTAGTAACTGGCTCAGCCAATGAGGATTACCTTCATGGGCCTTCTTATCTATATAAGGAAGTTAGATCTCAATAAAGCTGCCTGTTGCTGCATGAACACGTACAGTCTAGTCACCTGTCTCCATGGGCAGGAGTTACTCCACTCTCAGGCTTGCAGAGTGCTGCCAAAACCTGGCATCACTGAGCACAAGGACGGCCTCGCTGGTGCCAGGAAAGCTCAGCAGCACCTTTCTCTCCCAGCAGCATAACACTGGCACAGGCACTGAGCAGCCACGGGCAGCTGACTACTGCTGGGAGACAAAAACCCCAAAACTGGGGGGTTTACAGGGCAGAAAAAACGTGGAGGCACTTTTCTGATGACACCTACTCTCATCAAGGCTTCATCCAGCAAGAGGAATAGATAAGCTAAACTTATTTCTGGATAAACCACGTTATTTCCACCCTGAGGACCTGAGGCTAGCACAGGAGCCAGCGGAGGCCTTTTAGACAGCAAAACATTTTTGCCCATTTTCCCAGGCTGGCTCACGGTCACACCTCACCCATGTGGCTCCAGAGCTCTTGCTGTGTCCCACAGGCAGGTTATCCCTTCACATCTGCTCTCGCAGGTTCCAGTGCCCTCCCGGAGCGCCTCCCCGGCTGTCCCAGCACAGTTCAGCACAGCTCAGCTCGGGGTTCCACACGCGACGGGGCTGGGGCACCTCAGAGCTGCTCCTGCGGGCGGATCACCGCCATCGGTCATCGGCTGAAGGCCTAAAGAGAGGACAGCAGAAACATCACAAATAAGCCATTAGTTCCATCTGTATTCACAAAGCTCGACAGCAACGGCCTGGCTTGTGGCAGAGGACAAAAGCCAGTACACCGAGCGAAAGGCTGAGGAATTAATGCTGAACCGCACAGCCGAGCAACATCCCCAGTCCCCCGGCTGAACAGCTAAACAGGAGACAGTGAGTATTTCAGGTGGCGCTTTCCTGCCCCGGAGCCCCGGTCTCCAGCCCCGCTGCCGCCGCCACCCGTGCCCTGTACCCTCCCCCCCCCTCACCTCATGGCGGCGGTGGCCCCTCATGGCGAGGGAGCTCGGCCCGCCAGAGCCACTCCTGGCCCTCATGGTGGCGAGCTGAAGAAGCCCAGCCCCCCAGAACTGCTTCATCTCCACACGGCGGCGGGGGCGGAAAAGGAGCGGGCTTGGCCACGCTGCCGAGGTGATTCCACAGACACCGCCCCGCTCGCTTTGGCCGCTCCCCCTGGGGCGGGGAAAAACCCTCGGTAATCAGGCACCGGGAGGGACTTTGAGATCGTCTCGTCCCACTCCCTGCCATGGGCAGGTACACCTTCCACTGTCCCAGGTTGCTCCAGTCCCTGTCCGACCTGGCCTTGGACACTTCCAGCATCCCTGACAGAGCTGGAGCAGGAACACGATCTGTGGAGCTGGGAGAACTGAACTCAAGCACCGGCTCATGGGAAGCAGAGGGCTGGTGAGCTGCCTCTGCTTGCCCCTGATGTGTTCCACTTCGGGCACAGGAGGTAGAAATGTCAGCTCAGAAACAGCTGCCAGCAACAAAAATCCAGCCCTGAAATAAGCAGAGAAAAAGCTGTGGTGCTGCCAAGTGCCTTGCTGGGAGAAGCACAATTCCACACTTTCCCTGACCTCCACTGGATGCTGTAACATCAGCCCAGTGCTCTGTGTATCCATGTCTGGGCACAGCAGTGTAACAGTAACTCCCTCGATGGGGATCCATTCAAAGGAAGTTTTTCTCTGGGCTTTGTGCTCCATTGCGACACTTGAAGGCCTTTCCAGAAAGCCTGGCATCCCTCCCCCATGCTCCTCATGTGCTTATGCTCTCAGAGCTCAGCAGTGAACTCAGCTGGAGCTGCGCCTTGCCTCAGGCAATCATCCACTCCAGCTCTGTCTTCTTCAAATGTTTCATGGTCTATTTTCAGCCCAAGCAGGCAGCTATTCTTCCTGGATGTGGGGTGCTCCTCTCCAGCTCAGCCTGATCCTGCCTTGTCCTGGGAAGCTCTGGGCTCGTTGTGCCCAGGACACTGCTGTGTGCAGGGACAGAGGCTGGTGCTGAGCAGAAGGAGCTCGGTGCTTCCCCTGTCACTGATGAACCTGGTGAGGAACAGGTTTCCCAGCTATGCCCAGTGCAGCACAGCAAAACCTGTCTGGGGGAGAGACAGGTAAGAGCAGACACAGAACACTTCATGCTCTTGTTCCTGGGGGTCTCACTGCCCATGGCCAAGGGCACGTGCCCACACAGGCATGGATGATGACTCTGCCAAGACCCTAAGCCACAGCTTCAGTTTAGAACTGTTTAATTCATTAGCCCAGCATGGGGCCCAAATTATTATGCTTTGTCTCTTTAATAAGACATTTTCAGCAGGACTGGGGAGATACTTCAAAAGCTTCCTGAATGCCAAATACCAGAACTCAGAAACTCTCAGTGCCAGGACCAGTCTCTCACTTCCCAGTACAGACTCCCTCTGTGTGCACAGCTTTTTCTCTGCTTGCTAGCCTTGGAGGTGGGCTCAAACAAAGGCCTGCACATCATTTGTGAACTTTGGGTGAAAAGCATCAAACCAGATGAAACACAGCAGAGCAGCTCTGCCATGGGGGTGAAGCCCTTTTCTGTCACAGGAATGTGCTCTCTGCAATAGCTGCAGCCAGTCCCTGTTGTTCATCTTGGCTTGCTGACCACTAAACAGAGCCTCCTTTTCTCCTGCAAGTGTCGTGGCAAGGCCTGAAAGGACTGAGATACTTTGTTCCAAGCCAGATTAGAGATATGAGTTACTACAAAACAAAAGCCCAGCAAGCCTCCTGGAGAGTTCCTCTCGTCTAGACACAGCCTCCCCTGAGCTCTCTGCATCCCAGCACAGCCCTGCAGCTTGTGTTCAAAGCAACTCAACTGGCTCCAGAAGCCTGGGTAACCTCTGTTGAGTGAATGTTCAGTTGCAGCATAAAGGAGGAATCACATTTGAGTGATTTTGCTCCCATAAATTAGCAGGATGGGTTAAACCAGGACATGAGCACTGTCTGCTGGCACAGTGCATCCACTCAAGAGATCTGCACTGGCATGGAGCTGTAGTGCTTCAAAAGACATGTGCTCCAAGCCTGGGGTGGGACATCCCCCATGTAGCTGATGTCTGCAGCTCCTGTGGCAGCAAGAGAGATCCTTTACTGTCACCTCAGCCCTGAACACACCCGTGCCCAGGGCTCACTGCCTGCCCCCAGTCACTGCTCAGCTCTGGCACTGCAGGGCTGGTACTGTGATCCTTCTGTACCAATCAGATTTTGGCTCAACACCATTTGGCCACACTGTCAGTCACTGGAGAAAAAGACAGAGTAGTACCATGGGAAGAGGAAGAAAATTCAGTAAACCTATGGAAGAAAAGATCTGTGGATGTACATCATCATTTACCATGGTGGTCACCTCCAGCCCCACAGCTAAGCACGTTCAGGCTTTGGTGAGAAGAACTTTTATCCCCCTGGTGTCTGTCATGGCTGGGGCCTGTGATGATGACACCTCATGGGTGTTGGTGCTTGCACTGCCCTGTGAGTGACACCAGCCTTGCTTGGCTCCCACACAGCAGAAGGCAGGGCAGCCATGGCCTCGATGGTGCCTTTTCCTCTTTGAGGTGCTGCACCCAGGTCAGGGATACCCCACACATGAGCACAGACTGGGAGAAGAGCTCATTGACCAGCAAAGAAGGGCTTGGAGGATATAATGGATGAAAAGCTGGACATGAGCCAACAGTGGCAGCCCAGAAACTCCCCTGTGCTGGGCTGCACCCACAGAGGAGTGGGCAGCAGGTGAGGGGGGGATGGTCCCCCTCTATTCTGCCCTTGTGAGATACCCCTGCAGAGCTGCTCCAGCATCAGAAGGACCTGGAGCTGTTGGAGCAAGTCCAGAGAGGCCATGGAGATGCTCCCAGGATTGGAGCCCCTCTGCCATGGAGCCAGGCTGGGAGAGCTGGGGGTGCTCACCTGGACAAAAGAAGGCTCCAGGGAGAGTTCAGAGCCCCTTCCAGGGCCTAAAGGGGCTCCAGGAGAGCTGGGGAGGGACTGGGGACAAGGGATGGAGGGACAGGACACAGGGAATGGCTCCCACTGCCAGAGGGCAGGGATGGATGGGATATTGTTCCCTGTGAGGGTGGGCAGGCCCTGGCAGGGTGCCCAGAGCAGCTGGGGCTGCCCCTGGATCCCTGGCAGTGCCCATGGCCAGGCTGGACACTGGGGCTGGGAGCAGCCTGGGACAGTGGGAGGTGTCCCTGCCATGGCAGGGGGAGGAATAAAATTATTTTTATGGTCTCTTCTGACCCAACCCATTCTGTAATTCCATCATCTCCTCTGCCTCCACAGAGGGGCCATTTCCACTTCCCCACTGCCATCACAAGATGGCATTCCAGACCTAAAAGCTGAGCTGGCTCAGCTGATACTTGGAGATCTTTTCCAGGCCCTGGGGTGTCCAGCCTCAGAAGAAGCTGTGGATTTAACCCTGCCTGCTGAGCTCTTCTGCCAGGTCTCAGCCTTGACACTGCCTTTTAATCACATCCTTTAACGCCAGGGCTGTGTTTTAATCAGCTGCACTGAAACACTGCTGCCGCTACTGTGTAACCTCTGAGCCATCTAATTGCACTGAGTTAAGCCAGTTACAGCTTTGACAGTGAATGTCATGCAGAGCACTTTAATCTTGACCTGCAATACCTCGGGCTCTTGCAGGGCCTCCTCTGCCTCTGAGGACACGCTGCTAATCAGACCGAGCCAGGATGTAGTTTAAGAGATGGACAAAGGGAGCCAAGGGCAAATCATGAGCAAAATGAATCTGACTAATTTTGTTACAAAGCAGTGTTGAAGGTAGAGCTGCCTTTTCTTTGCCTGAGAATGATTTGGGAGAGTAGTGAGAATAATTTTTTTCAATAATTTATAACTTCAAAATAATAACAAAAATAAAAAAAAAGAGAGAGAAAAATCATTGTTCTTAGATATGTTTTTTAAAAAGAAAGCTTATTTTGAGTTAGGTGCATAAAGCACTGGTGCAGTGTGTTATCCCCTGTGTCTGCTCCCACATGTGAGTGGGTGCTCCAGGCTTCACCCACCAGTTGCTCCCTGCAGGAAGAACCCATGATCCAACCATCTCCTTCCCTGGCCAAGGGCCTGCAGCCTCCCACCAGGGCTTGGTGCCATGTCCTGTGCCTGCCAGCACAGCTCCCCAGGGGTGGCAGTGTGGCAGGATCTGCTGCTCAGCTGGCTCAGAGGCTGGGGCTGGCTGTGTCCCTCTGGGCAGCTCAGGAAAGGCTGCTCCGGCTGCTCCTTGCAGGGAGCTGGAGCAGCAACCTCACTTGATCGGGGGAAAGAGCAGTCAGGAAAGGTTACATAACCCTGATCAGGCTGCCAGAGGGGTGGTGCAGCAGCAGCAAGGGCAGTGCCACTCTGGATGTGGCTGGGCAGGAGCGTGCCCTGCCTGTGGGACCCTGCCTGTGGGACCCTGCCTGTGGGACCCTGCAGCCCCTCTGTCCATTCACTCTTGCCTGGGTCTCCTGGCCCTGTCAGAGCTTGCTGGTTTTGTTGTTCAAAATGCCCTCGGGCAGCTCGAGGAGCCCGTGCAGTTCCCTCTGTTCTGGGCTGAAACTGCTGCACAGCAATTCCTTTTTCCATTTCATCTCTGGCAGAGCCCTTGAGCTTTGCTCCCTTCCTCTTCCACCCTCCTCTCCTCCTTCTGAGCTTCTCCTTGGCCCAGTCTCCTTCCCTGGTGTCCCCTTCTGCTCCCAGCTCCTATTTAACCCCCATCTTTTCTGTCCTCTCCTTCAGTGCTCCTAGCCAGAGGACAGATCACAAACCACAAGCTCTGCTATCCATCTACCAGATCCCAAGCCACTGTCTCAGTGTGATAAAGGTGATCTGCTAATCGTGTGGAGAGGATCCCCCAGGATGCAAACCCCTGCTGGGATCTGTGGCAATTCCATGGCATCAGCCACAGGGTAAACGTACAAGGGAGGGGTTGCAGCTGCCTTGCTCGAGTGTGGGCACCACAATCAGCCTGCCTCAGGAACTGAGACCTGCACAAGGCCCACCAAACACACCTGTGTCCTTCCAGTGCCCCACCAGGTCTCCTGGCAGCAAGGAATTTGCTTTAGTTCTGTGAGTTTTATAAAGCCTGACTCAAATCCCAGGGATTTCAGGCAGTGCTGACACGCAGAGTGGGGTGGTGTGAGCACAGCCCTGGGGTCAGGTGCTGGGGCAGATGGGTGGGCACATCAACATCAACCCAGTGTTTTAGAGCAGAGCTAACTAGGAACAGCTTATTCCATTAAGAAAAAAAAGAAAACCAATAATCATTCTTAATTAGGACAGAAACCTCCAGATAGGCTTTTTTAAAGAAAATGCCTAAAAATACCATTTTTGCTTTGATTTGAAAACTATTTTTTGCTCTTCAGACTGTAAGATAAAACAATTTGAATTGATGATGCATTTCACAGCAGAAATACATCCCTTTTCATCTTGAAAATGCTGAAATTAGTTGTTACAAAATTTTCAATGTTTACCCCCTTTCTTAAAAAACAAAATTTTTAATTTAGATGAAATGTCTTTTTTTTTTCCTAATGGAAACTCTTGATTACATTTTTACCCAAGAGTTCTAATTAGAATTAACAATTACAGCTGATTCTTGGTGGGGTGATAAACAGCTGGACTGCACAGCCCTCTCCACTCTGGGACTTCCAAACAAGCCCCAGCCCTGGCAGTTTAGCCTTCTGCAACATTTTAGACTTGTCTAGTCACTGGAATTTATTTTTCTTTCTTTTTTTCCCACCCTTTCTCCTCTGAGGGTTAGATTTTACCAGTGCAGCATCTCTAACAGTCAGGGAACTTCACAGTGAGTTGAGATCGCATTGATTTCTCGAGGAAGAAGCCGCATACTAATTTTTCTGGTTTTCCTCCCTTGAGGAAGACAGGTAACAGCTCCAGGAAGGCAGCTGGGTTTGTAGATATTATGTTTACCCACTGGCTGACAGGGAATTCTGAGGTCTGTGGGACCATCATGGGACACAAGGAGACTTTGGCTGGTCTGGTGCAAGGCTGGATTTGCTGAGAAAGAATGTGGGATTAAAGCAGAACAGGTTAAACCTGAGAGAAGCATCAGGTGAAGATCAGGGGATGGATCAGTCCATGCTATGCTGCCAGAGCTTCCCCCTGCCTCCAGGATGATCCTCACAATCCAGCTCTGTAGGTCGAGGAAAGGAACACTGGAGCAGCGAATGAAGAGGAAATGACTGTGGTGGAGGGGAAGGGAAGATGTCAGAGTCTGCTCTTAAACCCCCAAACCCTCTATTCCAGGCACCGAGGCAAGTTTGTCCAGCCTTTGCAGGCAACCTCCAGAGAGCCAAGAGGCACTGGGACATCCTCTTTCAGGGGACTGGTGTCCCCAGTGCCGCTGTCACTCCTGGACTGCCATGTCCAGTGCTTTTCATGGCTGTTCATCCCTGGGCTGGCTCCATGCTGTTAATGGCTGATCTCTCCCTGGAAACAAGCCCATGGCCTTTGCCTGTCCCACCTCGCCCCTCCCACTCCCCTGCCAAACAGTTATTACCTTCTTGGACAAACCTGAGATAGTATTAAACGAGAGGGAGGTTTTCATACACAAATGTCCCTGTGATTAATGGATTAAGAGATTCTGTGCAAATTAAAGCCTTTCTTCATACTTTGCACATCCAGCTCTTCAGCTGTTGTTCTTTCCCTTCTAGTCCTTTACAGAAGTCCCTGTGGGCCTTGCTTGCCCCATTCCTTTTGCTGCAGTTTTCTCCCCACAGTGACCCAGGGATTTCCCCCAAATCCTTGTGCCCACTGAGTCCTGGGCAGACCCTGCTGCTCCTGAATCAGCACTGAGGAGAGGAGGATGCTGTGAGCACAGCTTGTTTATACACAGAACCAGCCCAAGAGAGGGGCTGTAAATGCCTCTTTATTTCCATATTTATCATTGCAGCTCAGATGGATGAGGAACCCAATGGAAAGTTTAGATGAAACAGAGAAGAAATGAAAAACTGTTGGCAAGCGGCAGCTCAGCTGAGACTGGCAGCCTCAAGGGCTTCCAGAAGGAAAAAGGCTTTCAATTCCTGCACTGCTGCTCCATAACAACCCCATTCCCCTGCCAGGCCAGGAAGAGTGGGGCAGCTGAGGAACCCTGCCCTCCTATGATCCCACCCCAGGGAGATAGACCTGAGACCCCAAAGCAGCACATTTGGTCTTGCTGATGTTTGGCAGGGCTGATTTCTTCCCAGAGCAGCAGCAGTGTGGGTGTGGAGGCTCCATGAGGATCTCCAGGTGATGGACACTGTGGTCACCCATGCCATGGTGGAAAGGAGCCACAAAGGCTTTGCTGGACACCTTTGGAACATCCAGTGCTGGGTGCTGGTAATGGATGATGATTTAAAGCCCATTTGTGCAGGGAATAATGGCTCATAACCATCCCCTCTCCTTTAGTGGTGTGACACTGCTGAGATGGGTGGTCTCATTTCCACCTTAGGGGAGGCGTTTTATTACTTGTCCCTGGCCTTGCTCCTGAGCCCATGTGTGCTGTGATGTGGACGTGCTTCAAATGCAGTGACAAGGAGGTGGCAGCCAGGATGTGGCTCCTGGGGGAGGCAGCCAGAGAGGCAGGGATGGTGCTGCCCACAGCTGTCCAGTGATCTGAAACCTTCAGCCCTGGGAGGGAGTGACTGCTCCAGGCCAAGGGAGTCTGACTTTGCTGGGGGATAACCAGGACTGTGTGTCTGCGACCGGGCTCTGTTCCATGGGGAGGAGGCAGGGGATTGAACTGTCCCCTTGCTGCCTGCATGGCCCTCTGTGTTGGCCAATTTTTCACCTAAATCCTGGCTTGAGCACCCATAAAGGCCCCTGCCCAGATCATCTGGCATGATGGCTTCTAGAAAAGCGTCCCTAGGGTCGCTGTCCCTGCCTAGTCACAGCTGAGCTGGTGGCACTGAAAACTTGAGTTTCCATTCACATCCCTCCTGTACCTGCAGGTCCCTGTGCCCTCACTCGGGGCTTTATTCTCCTCCCTGCTTTCCCCTCATTTGTGCCCGGCTCCGGAGGAGAGCACTGGGAATTGATCGCTGTGTTGGCTTCGCTGATTTAATCCAAATTTAACCAGGCGGGAGTGAGCGAGGGCAGCCCGGGGGCCCGGCATGCTGTGAAGAACCCGTCGGTGCCGAGCGGTGCCGTTAATAACGGGGGTGAAAGGCGGCAGCCCCCTGGCATCGCCCCTCTCACCCTGGCACAGCTCCCACGGGGACAGAGCTGTCCTGGGGACACGGCACAGGCACTGTCAGGGGCTGTCACCTGGTGGGCGCTGAGCCCTTAGTGCCAGGACAGAGCTGTCCTGGGGACACGGCACAGGGACCCTCGGGGGCTGTCACCTGGTGGGTGCTGAGCCTGAGCTGTGCCAGGACAGTGCTGTCCTGGGGGACACAGCACAGGGACCATCAGGAGCTGTCACCCAGCGGGCACTGAGCCCTTAGTGTCAGGACAGAGCTGTGCTGTGGATGCGGCACAGGGACCCGTCAGGGGCTGTCACCTGGCGGGCCTGACCCCGAGCTGTGCCAGGACAGAGCTGTCCTGGGGACGCAGCACAGGGACTGTCAGGGGCTGTCGCACGGCGGGCCTGACCCCAAGCTGTGCCAGGACAAAGCTGTCCTGAGGACATGGCACAGGGACTGTCAGGGGCTGTCACCCGGCGGGCCTGACCCCGAGCTGTGCCAGGGCTGCATGGGCAGCAGCTCACCCGCGAACCCGGAGCTGCATCCCCGCTGGCAGAGCCCTTCTAGAGCAGGGATGGCCCCGGGCTCATTGCATCCCACCTATGGCTCCAGAGCCCCGGAGGGACTGATGGCAAACGCCTTTGGATGAGTCTCTTTTTTTGGCAGTGAATGAAATAAGATTTGTGCTGCTGGTGATAAGAGACTGCAAGATGGACTCATCTGATCCTCACAGCAATTCAGAGAGGCTGATGCTGACATGGCAGAACAGGTCCTACAATAGTCTTCACGTCCCAGCACACAAAATGGGTGAGAAAAAGCATTTTTAAAAGTGACTGGGGAAACTCTGCAGTTATGATGCTATCCTATCTCAAGCCCAGGGTTCCCCTCCGGCCTCTTTGGAGTCACAAGTACTTAAAAAATGCTCTGCTCTGAACTCAGGCTGGGTCATGACTCATGTCTTGGGCTGTAAAAATGCAATTCATTGTGTCAGCAGGAAAGTGGCTGTGGGCAGCGCTCTGGCAGCGGTGAGGCTGGCCAGGGCAGGCTGTTCAGCAATTACACCCACTGGAGCCCAATTTCCATCTCATATTTTGCTACAGCACACAAAAAAGGTTCAGGGGAAGGAAAGGCTGAAGGGGAAAAGTGTTTCACTTAAAAATCCTGGTAGGACTCTATGCAGTGGCTTGTCTGGCCACAAATCCATCTGTTTTGGTGCAAGTGCAAAGCCTGGACCTGCCACCTGGAAATGTGACCTCAGGAGTCTCCTGTAGCCTGTGGAGTTTGCTTTGTACCCAGAAGAGACACCTCTCATGCTCATCCTGGCATCCTTCCAGAGAGAAAAGGGCAACTGAACCCTCTGGATGTCTGTGCCTTGCTGTGGGCCTTGTCTCTGGGTCTTCCCCCAACCAAAACTACTTGCAGGTACTTTTAGTATGAACCCATCACCAAAAACTAAGTTACCTGTCAAGGGCAGCACTGTGAGGCTTCACAGCATTGGCACCCTGGGACTTAATTTTGCTTGTGGACTTAAATGTCCAGTTATGTATCTGGAAGTGTTTAGCTGTTGTGAGCAAATTTGGGACACATTGCCACAACTGAGTCACTGGAGAAGCCAAACAGCCTTGAGAGGAGAGGAGCCTGGTGGCTCCAGATGAGCATATGGCAGTCCTGGGAGCAAACTCACACACCTTTGCCAGAGGAACATCTGGATTCCTTAAAGGAAGGGGTTTAACCAGGAAGGATCAACTCCATGAAGAAAATCTGGATTCCTTAAAGGAAGGGGTTTACCCGGGAGGGATCAAATCCATGAAGAAAACCTGGATTCCTTAAAGGAAGGCGTTTAACCAGGAGGGATCAATTCCACAAAGAAAACTTGGATTGCTTAAAGGAAGGGGTTTAACCAGGAGGGATCAATTCCAGGAAGAAGATCTGGATTCCTTAAAGGAAGGGATTTTCCCAGGAGGGATCAATTCCATGAAAAGCAGCTGCCCTGTTCCACTGCTGTCCAGGACAGAGCAATGCTGTGGGATTGGGACAGGGGCTCAGTGCCTGTTAAAGCCCTGGGCACTAAGGAAGCCCAGGAGCAGCTGCAGGCAGAGGCAGCTGAGGGATTCCTGCTGCCTCCCACCAACGCTGCCCACGATTCATCAATTACCTATCTGCTCAGTCCTTTTCTCCATCCTTTTGCAATCTAAATAGCACATTTTATAGTTGCTGCTAAGTGATGTGATCAACATCAATTACCTACTAAAAGAGAATCAAGTCTTGATTTAAAATTAAGTGCTGCATTTTCCCATGTTCTTTATATGTAGCCAACAGAATAATTGCAGAGACATAAAAACTAATTACACAACTCCACAATTATGCCTCCCTCCTAGTGCTGTGATTGTCTTTAAGTATACTGATGAAAAATTACTCCCAGTCCCAAATTACTCTCTCACACCCATCTTCTCTAATACCTTTTGAAAAAGCCCTTCATCCCATCAGACCAGAGAGAGGAACTCCAGATGCAGAAGGTAATACATGCAGAGTGTATTTTCTTATCTCTTAGATGTAGGAGCAGTTTCAGATGTGGGATTTGGTTGGGATTGCCCAGGGATGCAGCAGTGCTCCTCTCTGGATGGACTGAGCATCTCAGTGAGGCTTCCCAAAGTACCTGGTGTGCAGCAGCCTGAGACAAGCAGGGGGAAAATCCCCTTCTCAGTGCCCCAGCTGACATTTGGCTCCTGGGCTGCAAGCAGAGAGACCAGTCCTGCCTGGCTGCCAGCCTTGGCTTGGTGTGTGGAGCCCAAAAGGAGGAGGAAGAGGATGAAGTACAGCAGTACTTCCCCCATCCAAAAGCCAGGAGTTATGCCCAGGCAGCAATCACGTAGCTGCCTGAGAAACTATAATCCTCAACAAAAATCATAAACATCTATAAAGCTCTGGTGCACTCCTGACAGGCTTTGAGGGATTTGATTCCAGATTATGTTTTTGAGATGTTTACAACCAGCCTGGAAAGACTGAAAATATTCAGTTACTGGCAAGGAGAGCTGAGATTTGCTTACAGTCAATCTCCTGCCTCCAGGATCTCTGTTGGTGCCAGCAGTGAAACACAGCATGGGTGAGCAGAGTCGTGGGGACAGTGGCCCAGGGACAGGTCCCCTGATGTCACTGAGCATCTTTCACTAGATGATTAAGCATTGCAGGTTTAATTTTGGGGCTGGCACGTTGGTTTTGGCTGCTGTGCAGTGGATCCCATGGCCTGTTCCTCAGCCACAGCCCAGCCCTCACCAGGGAGGGCTGCACAGCTCGTGGCTGATTTTCCATCATCTCTGCAATGCCATCACTCAGTTGCAGTTGGGAGAGGGGTGGGAAATGCTTTGGCATGATTTTAATCAGCAGAGTGCTTTGAGTGAATGAGGTGAGGGGACCAGTGAGCTCCCTGTGCCTTCTCTGACTTTCTCACCTCATTTCAGCATCAACCAGGGGTGCTAAGACTGAGAATTTACACCCTTGTGTTTACCTGAAACCTCACTACCTTCCTCAAAACCTGTGAAAAATAAAGGGGATGCTGAAGTAGCCTGTGGCAGGGATGATGTGATGTGTAAAGCCAGTATCTCCAGATCATTGCAAATATTCCCTCCTGATCCCAGGCATCCATCCCAGATATTCCCACCTTGTCACCAGCCCAGAGCACTGGGTGCCACCTCCAGCCCTTCCTTGGACATGTGCAGGGCAGGATACTCCAACACCTCCCTGGGCAGCCCCTGCCAAGGCCGGACCACCCTTTCCACGGAGAAATTCCTCCATTAGTCCAACCTAACACGATGCACAGAGGCGCGCCAAAGCAGGCATTCACTCCTGAGGGACAGATCCTCCAGGATGGGGTTGCTGCCCGGGACACGCCGTTCCCACAGCCAGGGAGGCTCCCGCAGGCCAGGGTAGCGGACACGGCTCAGCCCGGCTAACCCAGCCCGGGACACGGCTCAGATGGGCCCGGGACATGGCTCAGATCGGCCCGAGACACGGCTCAGGCTCAGCCCGGGACACGGCTCAGGCTCAGCCCGGGACATGGCTCAGATCGGCCCGGGACACGGCTCAGGCTCAGCCCGGGACACGGCTCAGATCGGCCCGAGACACGGCTCAGGCTCAGCCCGGGACACGGCTCAGGCTCAGCCCGGGACATGGCTCAGATCGGCCCGAGACACGGCTCAGGCTCAGCCCGGGACACGGCTCAGGCTCAGCCCGGGACATGGATCAGATCGGCCCGGGACACGGCTCAGGCTCAGCCCGGGACATGGATCAGATCGGCCCGGGACACGGCTCAGGCTCAGCCCGGGACATGGCTCAGATCGGCCCGGGACACGGCTCAGGCTCAGGCTCAGGCTCAGGCTCAGGCTCAGGCTCAGGCCAGTGAATCCAGTCCGGCACACGGCGGGGCCAAGACAGCGCCCCCACAGCCGCCTCACAGGGCACAGGTGGGGCCAGGATCAGGGGGCGGGACCAAGGGCGGTGCTGACAGACAGCACGGGTCAGGGGGTGTGGCCAAGAGTGGGGCCGTGCTGAATGAGTAGGGTGGGGCCAGGGGCGGGGCCAATGGCAGGAGCTCGTGCAAGGACAGCGCTGATTGGCTAGAGCGGGGCCGGGGCGGGGCGGCTGGGGCCGGGCAGCGCGTGCGCAGTGCGGAGCGGTGAGTTGGGGTGGGGGGGTAGCAGGGGGCAGTGGTGCTGGCGGCCTGTGAGGGCCGGGGCGTAGCTCCGGGTCGGGGATCTGTGATCCGGGACGGAGCCCTGGTCGCGGCCCAGGGGTACCCACTGCTGCCTCCCTGCTTTGCCCTTGCACGAGCAGACCAGGCGGTAAGGCCTTGCCGGGTGGAGGCTGCCCGCCGGCCCGGTTCCCCTCATTGGCTGTGGCCGGGCCGTTGGGGACGTTGCGTGTGCGGCCCCGGAGGCTCGGCAGGCCCGGCAGGACGGGCAGCCTGTGCGGCTGGAGTGCTGCAGCAAACGCGTGCCCTGTGAGGGGCACTTAGGCACACAGTCGGAGCAGGGCAGGGGTCCCTTACACTCAGGGCTTTTAAACAAAAATCTTACACGTGAGTTTCCCCCAACGGGCCCAGTTTGGATCCTGCCTGGAGCACGAGGCTGCGTGACCTCTGGCCTACTGTGTGCCTAGGCTGCTGTGGAATAAAAACGTGCTGGAAAAATTGAAGTAGCTCTGGGATACTAAAATGGATGTTTCTTCAGGGTGTGCTCTCTGTAACACGAGGTCTGAATTTTAAAACTGGTTTAATTGTTTTGGTACAAGCCTGCATATGGTTTTCTGGCAGGAGAACTGGTGAAACGATGCATTCCACAAGGCCAGGAAGGAGAACGCTGAGCAAATGGGATTTTGTGTATAGACACTGTTTGGAATGTTGCCTTAAAATGTTTAAGTTCAGTGGTTGACTAACACTTGCATTAGGAGTGAGCTTTGACAGAGCTCTGATGCTGCCCACCTTCAGGAGGGTCTGGGTTTACACCAAGCTCTATAGACACAATTTCTGAAGTTATTTATTCTGCAGTGTTTCTTTGCTAGAACTAACCCTGTCTGAGTGCAGCGCAGAGGCAGAGCTGCCTGCGCTGGTGCTGCTCAGTGTGCCTGCCAAAGGAGGGTGATCAGCAGAGGCATTTCTGTGGTGGAGCTGTCTGTGGAAGAGGCTGGTCCGTGCACAGCCTGGCAGGAGCCTTTTAAGTGCAGATAAGTGTCCAGAGGATGTTAGAAGATGGTGACATGCCCTGTCATTTACCCAATGTGCTGCCGCAGTGCTCCTGCTCCCTGTGATCATTTGAATTCATTTGTTCTCTGGGAGTAGCACTGTTAAGGGATGCACTTCTAAGTTTCTGTCTTTTCTTTCCCCCAATCCTGCCTTAAAATGACCCAGCCTGATCCACTTAGTTTTTCAGCAGCCTCTAGGGTATTTCTGTGGTGGAAGTATCCAAAATGCTGTCCCAGAAAGTTCAGTGTAGGAGTCCAGCTACCAGAGGTGGGAGAGCAGTGTTGCGAGTTCCTGGAGGCTGCTGTCTGTGTGACCATGTATTTCCTAAATTTGAAAGGATACAAATATGATTCTTGGTAAGAAATCAGCTGGAAACAATTCCTGGTGAACTGTCAGAACAGCCTTTGAACCCACAGTGTTGTCCCTGTGTCCTGAAGCAGCACAAGAGCAGGGCTGGTGCTACTGCCACCACCTTCTTCATTTTTACAGTGGAGAATTCCTTTAGCCTGAGCAATAAAACACCTGGCAAACTCCAGCACCCCGACACCTGTCTCTGCTTCTGCTTGGGTTGAGCAGATGGGGTTGAATGCACAGCAGCCATACCTTGAGAATTTGTGAGGCAGTGGATTATTCGGATAAATTTAGGGATAATAGTCAGCCTTTCCATGTGCTAATCCTCTGTGCTACTGACTCCCTCCGTGGCTTTTGTAACCCACCTCAGCTCTTACACCCAGCGTTCTCCTCTGAGAAATAACACTGCACTCGGGCTCGTGAGGGAGGTGAATCAGCTTTAATTAAGATTTGTGGAGCACTTTGTTGATAAGTTCTCAATAGCTGGTTGCTATTTTTTATGAGCACGCAGATATTCTTAGCACCTGCAGTGGGAAGTGACACAAGGCTGGGGATCTCTGGGAAGTGACACAAGGCTGGGGATCTCTGGGAAGCAGCCCTGCCAAGGGAGACGGCGCCTGCTCACCGTGAGATCCATTCTGGCTGTGGTTCACGAGTCAGCTCAGCAAAACCCCAAATCCCTCTGAGTCTTTGGGAAATGTGAAACGTTCCTGAGAGCTAAGCCCTGCTTTTGCATGAGATTTGTAGCTTTTGCCCCCTCGCTGGGTTTCTCCCAAGCTGCTGGTTGGGTTTGGTGCAGCTGTGTTCTGGTGTCACCTGCTTTGTAACACCTTGTGGCAATGGCTTTTAACAACTGTCCCCTCAAATTAAGGTGTCTGGGGTGGGCAGGGCTAGGTGATGGCCCCTGTGGGCTTCAGGCATTGCAGAGGTCAGTGGGGTGGAAGGGGAGGAGGGAAGCTAGGAAACCATGCCCTCCCCCAGGGCAGCATCCCATTCCCTGCTGGCTTCTCTGCTGCAGCAGCAGGTGGCAAATGAAGCTTGATGAGCTCTGTTAGTGAGGGATAAGGAAGGCGTGAATGGAAACGGTCACAGCAGTGCTGGCTCTGTGTTGTGTGGGTGCCCCTCAGCAGGATGAGGAGCTCTGTTGTATTTTGGGGAAGAGAAGGCTGTTCATTTGGCTTTGTCACTGCTGTAGGAGTAGCCAGATGGAGGATGCTAAAAGGAAATACAGGGCTGGAACAGCCTCCTTGTCCGTGCCCCTGTCCTGAGCCAGGGGAGAGATGCTTGGCTCCAGGCTGGGCAGTGGTGGATGGTAGTGCAGATCTGGACAGGACCCAGTTCCCTCTGGGCCTTGATGGACTCCCACTCTCAGAGCCTGACAGCCCATCTAACTTGTCCTTGCAGCAAACTGAGCAGCCAGTTTGTGTCTTGCCTTCACAGAGTGGGGAGTCCTGTGGCTGGTTTTCCTTGTGAGTAAACCCTGTTAAAATCTGAGAGCTGGGACTGGCCCTGGAGGGAGCAGGGATGGAGAAACCCCTCCACAGCTGGTACAGGGCAGCATGTTTTATACTGCTGACTGCTCTGCTGGCTGCCCAGACCCTCTGGTCTGTGTGTACCTCAGAGCTGATACCAGCACAGAGCCCAGAACTGGGTATTTTATGTTTCTGGATCACAGAGGGGAGTTCAGCTCTTTGGAGCTGTGGTGTCACAGTGCTGGCACATTTAGTCTGGTCCCCAGTTTTCCCCAGGTTCCCTCTGTCTGGAGAGCTTTCCCCTGGACTCTGTTTGTGTGCTTGATCTCTGTTTGTGCTGTTTCCAAGTACACTTCTTTGCATTGTTTTCCTTGCTTTTCTTTCTATTGATTTGTTGGTGTTTTGGGAACTTTTCTTCAGTTTATCAATTCCGATCATGACCTCCAGAGTGCCTCCAGCTCTTAATTCCTGGGCATCCTTTCAGGTTTTATAAAAGTGCTTTCTCTTCTTTGTTCAAACTATTAATGGAAAGGTTGAACAGAAGCAGACCTGGGCTGAGCTCCCAGGGCTCATACACAAGGATTTCTCTTGTGGTGACAGGGAATTGCTGATGGCTACCCCTCAAGTGTGTGGGGTTGAGTTGCTTTGGTTGGTCTTTTTTTTTCTTATTAATGAGCACTGGGCCTCATGAAGGTGAGCTTACCCAGACCCAGCTCCTCTGGCTATTGAAAGCATCAGATGGATAGAGTGAAAAACCTGCTTTGTGCTGGTGAGAGGTGTGATGGGCAGGTCTCTGTAGGGGAGGATTGTGTTGTGCTCTCCTTCTGAAGGCTGAGGTGATTTTTAAGAGCTTTCATGAACTTTGTTCACCTGGGGCTTCTTGCTGATGCTTGCTGGGGCTGTCACAGCTCTGAGACAATCCTCAGCCCTGCTTCCCATTCAGAGCTGCCTCAGCAGTGGGCTGTGCATGGGGGAAGTTGTGTCCAGCATCTCCTGCTCCCCTTTTCTCTCTATTAAGTCTCTCCTCAGTGGGAGTTGGGCTTGTCTGTATGTGGCTAAGGTAGCAAAAATGCATTTTTCTCCTCAAGCAATTCCAAGTTCCTTGTGTGGTTGCTCTTCTCTGGAAAAGATAAAACTACCTGCTCTGGAGAAATTAATGACGCTCATTTTTATTCCTAAATAGTGTGTCATGGTGGATGTGGTTGCAGGACACCTCACTGCACCAGGCCTCTGCTGTCACCTCAGTGCCAACTGCTTAAGGAAGAGCTGAAATAGATTTCACTGGAGCAAATATCTCTGCCTAGCTCTACCCTCCCTGAGTTCTGTGAGTACTGAGCTGCTGGGCTCAGATGCCTGAGGTTCAAGAATTGGTCCTTTTCTGAAGTGCTATTCCATCTTTCTTTGCACATGGGTGTAACTGTGGGGCGAAATTTGGGCCCCACTGAATTTAAGGACAACACAGGGTGTTCATGTCTTCCTCCTCTCCTGGCTGGTAACTTGTGGTACCCAGCTGTTCAATCCAGCTATGCTTCAGGGACACCATCAACAGGATGGAGATGCTGTGCCCTCTTTCTATTGGTCTGTGGCTGATGGTAGAGTCATGGAATCATGGAATATTCTGAGTTGGAAGGCACCTACAAGCATCATTGTGTCCAACTTGGTGGATGCCCTGACCTAATTTCAGTTCCAGGGCAGAAATTTCAGTCTCCCTAAAACCTTCCTATGGCTTCTGTTGGATTCTTCCTCACTTTTCTCCAGGGGGCTGTGTGCTGTAGTTAAATATGGATGGAAAGGTTGTGTTCCACTCTGGATTACAGCTGAATCTCAGTGGTGGATAAATTGCATCCCAAGTCTAGTTTTCAAAGCCCTTTGGGCTTCATGGGCTGCAGGAAGCTGTATTTTATTCTGGATGTCTGTTTGCTGACAATTCTATAGGATTTGCAGACAGCAGGTTGTAAGAGCCCTGATTATACTGGTTTCCTGTGCAGTCAGACTCTTCCCAAATAATTCAAGTGCCTGCTGCAGAGAGAGGGAAAGGAAGATGGAAGGATGATTTAGAAATCTCCGGAGTAGATGGGAAAAAGATGCATATGTTGATGTGAAGGAGATACCAAGCCACATATATTTCTTCCAGCATCTAAATAAAAGTCAGGATTTTTTAAATGGTTGCCTACTTAAAGCCCAAATAATTCCTTTAACGGCAGGTTTTAAAGGTTTAACCTAATTTTAGAATTTTTATTTCTGGAAGTGTCCTTCCATAAAATTAACTTTTTGAATGCAGAATGCTTTAATGTCTTCCATGTTGGTGCTCATTTTCAAGAAATCTCTGCACAGTTATTTCTTATGTACCAGTTATATCTATCAGCCAACAGATACCAAGTGTAGCAAAAATGCTATAATGATATTATGGTCTAATAATAGTTATAATGATTCTAATTACCTGGTGCAGCTTTAAAGAGAGGCAGATTCAGAGATGAGTGCAAAGGAGGTGTTTAACCTTGAAGTGCAGAGGCAGGGCTCTTCCAGAGGTGCCTGTGCTGCGCCTTCTCCTCCCCATCAGACATCCCCCTCCCTCTATTTCCTCCAGCAGACTGGGAGCAGCACTCTGGTGTGTTTTTAATGTTCAGACCTCATTCTGGCTGTGCTCAAAGAGTGCTGGTGAGCTGAGGATGAGCACGTTTCCTGCAGTACCTGGGAGTGTGAAGCCTGCTCGTTTTCAGCCTCTGTCTGCCCTGCTCCTGGCGTGCTCCCACAGCCTGATG
Organism: Melozone crissalis; assembly: GCF_028551555.1. Classification (NCBI taxonomy): domain Eukaryota; kingdom Metazoa; phylum Chordata; class Aves; order Passeriformes; family Passerellidae; genus Melozone; species Melozone crissalis. Next base: position 1,771,440 of record NW_026535940.1, on the reverse strand, counting down.
ATTGTGGCACTCGAGGATTGCTCCCACCCTCGGAAGCTGCAGAGCCTCAGCAATCTCCATCCTCTCTGCAAGCTGCTTGTGCTGCTCTTAACCATTAGGGGTGGCTTTGCCACAGCCTGGGAAGCACAAAGCCAGAGTCTCCTGATGGAGAGCACTGGGGGTGTGCAGGTGAGTGGCTGAGAGTTGTTGATCCCTACAGAGGCTTTGCTGTGGGGGTAGGAGAGCACTGGGCTGGTGCTTGAGTGCTGTGCTTGCCTTGCCTTCGACAGGCTGGCCCCACAGAGCCTTGTCAGAGTCTCCTTCCCCAGCTGCTCCATGTGCCAGCCCTGTTACATCACTCCCAATGCCCTTTCACCACTATTTTTCCTTTAGGAAGGATGCTGGGCTGCATTTGCTGTGTTCCTGTGGTTTTTGCCCGATGTTGCTGAGTGCTGTTAGTGCCTTGGGGTGCCAGTGCTCGTTGTGGCTGTAGTGTGATGGATCCCCTCATGTCACAGCTGCTCATTTAATCCAGTGACATGAGGGGTGAGGAGTCCCTGGCTCACAGACCAGCAGCCTTTCCACAGAGGAAGCTCTGTGTGGGCTGGAAGTTGACAGCTTTCAATGATTATATGCTGAACCTTCTTCCTATAAATAATTGATTCACAGGCTGATGAGAACTACAGGAACTTGTCGCTCAGTTGCTGCTCCCTGGCATGGGCAGCAGCTGGAAATGTGCTGTTTTCCTATAAAATGGATCCAGAGGTGCCCTTGCTAGGTTTTCTTTATTTCCAGCCTGTTGATAGGCTGACCTGCTCTGCTTCTCAGGGAAGCCCTGCCTGCCAACACCTGCAGCACACCTTGTGCCAGGCCTGGTGCTGCTGAGAGCTCTGCCACCTGCAGCCTTTCCCTGGGGGCTGTTCAGCCTCTCCCTTGGGCACGTTCAGCCTTTCCTTTGGGGAGGTTCAGCCTTTCCCTTGGGCACGTTCAGCCTTTCCCTTGGGCACGTTCAGCCTTTCCTTTGGGCACGTTCAGCCTTTCCCTTGGGCAGGTTCAGCCTTTCCTTTGGACAGGTTCAGCCTCTCCCTTGGGCAGGTTCAGCCTTTGCTTTGGGCAGGTTCAGCCTTTCCTTTGGGCAGGTTCAGCCTTTGCTTTGGGCACGTTCAGCCTCTCCTTTGGGCAGGTTCAGCCTCTCCCTTGGGCATGTTCAGCCTTTCCTTTGGGCAGGTTCAGCCTCTCCCTTGGGCAGGTTCAGCCTTTCTTTTTGGGAGGTTCAGCCTTTCCTTTGGGCAGGTTTGCCTTCTTGCTGGAGTCAGTGTGTGTGTGTGTGTTGGTGCATCACCATGGAGATGAGGCCACAGGAGCTGCAGGGCGCAGCCTTTTCCAGGCTCACGTGAAGAAGGATGCGGTAACGGGCTCCTCTTATTTAGAGAAAATGATTTCTTGGAGTAAATAAATCATCAAAGAACACTTGGCATCAGCTCAGGTGCTATTAAGGAGAAGATCTCTTGAAGCCAGAGCTGTAAGGCTCATACAATATTCACCTGCTTTGCTGTGTTCCACATCAGGCATTGCTGCTGTGCCCAATGCTGACTCACTGACCCACTTGTGCTTTTACTTACCCCGAGATAACAAAGCTCCTGTTGCTTTTCTCCTCCCTGTGCAGGTATTTGTCATCCTGCCACAACAGCACCTTCCTGGATCCCTTTCCTTGCCCACTGAGTGTCCAGGCTTTCAATGCTTTGAGTGGTTTCAAGGCTTCACCTCCCATGGCTGCTGCTGCTTTGGCCGGGTTTGGGGAGGACGTGGAGGGTGTGTGGCTGCAGTAAGTTCTCCCCCATGCAGAAACACCTCTCTGGGTTGAGCACACCCCAAAACCCTGTTCTGGTCATGCAGACATTCTTGGGGGGTTGGGGACACTGCCCTTTCTGTGTGCCTGCCCCTGGCACACTCTTTCCTTTCTAGTTTCTGGTACACAGAACCCTCCCAACAAGGTCTGGAAGGGCCCTGTGGCAACTCTGCCTCATTGCCTCCACGTCTTATTCCAGACTTCATCTGTAAACATCTCTTTGCCCTTGCTAAAAACACTGTCTCTTAATTTCTCTCTGCAGGAGTATTATTTAATTTGTAACAGTTTTAGGACGTTATTTGAAAAATCCGATATGAAGCTGTATTTCATTTATTGTAATGATCCACTAATGCAGGCGTATTTCAAAGGCAGGCAATGCAGTACTGTGGGGTTTAATTAAATTTTGTTTTTCAACTGAGCATCAATGGACAGACAATAACAAATGGTGGACAATATGTATACAGAATGAAGTCTCTTCATTTTCCTTTTCAAGACTGTGGAAGTGAAAATGTATAGCCCTTGAAATGGACTTGGCCTGCTCACAACTGCTGCTTTAGTGTATTTAACTCACTTCAGGAGGAATTGTTTCTTCTTACTCTGCCTTAATTAATTTTCTTGCTCTCTTCCTGCCCACAAAATAAACTCTTACACTGTGGAAAATTTCCAGCAGGAGCCATGGGTGATCTAAGTGCTTCTGCAAGTTCTGCATGTAGTTTTGAATACTGTGTTGGTACCTAGTGTGTGATGGCTCCTCCAGATGGGCCCTCCTGAGGGTGACAGAACAGAAGGGCTGGGTGTGAGGTTCCTGTCTCTGGGAACTGGACATGGCATGTGCCAGCCTTGGAGAGGGAGGGAAAAATGGTGTTGCTGCCATGGTTGCACTCAAATCAGGAATCAGTAAGTGGCTCTGGAGTGCATTTTGTTCCTCTTCTCCCAGCAAGCGTGGGGTAATCAAGTACAGAGTGTATGTGGGGAAGCTCGGGCAGAGTGTTCCACATCAGCAGGAGGTTTCTGGGAACCATCTGAGTGCTCACAGCGTGGCACTTGGACACGTGTTCTTGGGTAAAGAAATTTGTCACAGGTGCTGTTAATGGGCTCCTTTGTTCAGATTTGAGGAGCAGGGTGAGATGGGCTGGCTGAGGCAGATTTGGTTTCTCCAGGTGTCTGGAGAAATTACCATTGCTCAGGAACAGAACCAGAGTTTGCTGAGGAACCCGAGGTGAGTGTGACTCCCGCTGCACTCCAGCCCTTTGGTTCTCTCAGAAATCTCTCAAAGGCAGAGAGCTGAACAAAGCATTAATTTTTCAGAGGCAGAGTCTCCATTCAGAGATGTGAGTTCAAGTCATGTCCTGGGTTGATGCCTAAGGCTTTGCCTGCTTAACCTGCCTTCAAAGGCTGGGGGCAAGGGCTGTGCCTGGAGCTGGCACTGATTTCCACCGCTGAGCTGGGCTAGGTCACAGTCCAGAGAGCTGCTGGCTGGAAACTGGAGCGTGCAAAGGCTGGGAATCTGTGGGAACCTGACTCCTGATGTCTGTGCAGCTGTACCTGCCTGAAAAGCATGGCTGGAAATGACAGACTGGAGGCTGTAACCTCCTCCTCCTCCCTGGGATCTCAGTGTAACGCTTGCCGGGTTCCAGGCACAGCCTGTGTTGTTTGCTCTTTGCTGGAAGCAGCACCGTGAGTCCTTTGCAGCTCTCCTGGTGCCTGGGCCGGCTGAGGGTTGTGTTCTGAGCTGGGTGAGAGGCTCCTGGAGCAATGGATGGGGTCCTGTGCTCCTGCCAGTCCCTGTGGCTGGAGAGGAGTCCTGGTACAGATAGAAGGGGTATAAATAGAACTCGTCATCAGGCACCGGATGCTGTTTAAATAAACTGGAAAAACCCCTCACAGCTGAGGTTTGAACTGGCCCTGCTAATGCTGGGGGAATGCCCCATGCCTGAATCCTTGTTCTTCCCTTGTTCCTTGCTTTAGGCTGCCAGATTTCCCATTTGCTCACTTCATTTTGTTGATAGGCAGTGTCAAGGTCCTGTTGCTGGGGTTTGGGGCAGGATGTTGCTTTCTGGTGACTTGAGGCAACACGTCCAGCTTCTCCTGTCCTTCCTTGGCATCTCCTGCCTTTCTGCCTGTGGCTGCTCTCACTGTGCCATAAACTAATCTCCTTCCAACTAGGAACTTCAGGCCTCTTGCAGACTCACTTTTATGGAGCCATTATCCATCATCTATAGAAGGAGAGGCTTTCCGGGCTGTGGCAGGGCTCAGGTGGCTGCTCCCAGATGGAGCACACTGGATCCTCTGGAGCCAGTGGCTGAGCCCTGGGCTGAGGGATGTGCCCTCTGTGCAGACCAGGGAGTGCTTGAGCCTGGTCTTTGCACGAGCAGGTGAGTGATTTGAGATCCTCACAGTACTGCTGGCATGATTTATTCTTGCAGAAGTGCCCACAGCAACTTCAGGGGTTTGTTCTGCCCAGCAGGATCACAGACAAGGACATGCCTGGGCCCTGTGCTTTAGTGACTCTTGCAGGACTATGCAGCAAACAGGACCTGCAAGGGGCCTCAGCACAAGGGCACAAGCCCAATGCATGGGGAACTGCAATGGTGCTTGGGAGTGAACAAAGATAAGTCTATTTAAAATGAAAAAGTAGTAATCTGTAATGCAGTTTTGAGGGAATTGTTGTAGCAGGAGAGCATGTGCTGGCTGGGAGGGGAGAAGCACTTGCTCAGACAAGTGATAATCCATTGCAGCCCATTCCAGACACCTGGCAGATACCAGCCTTCCTCAGGCCTCCCTGGGATGAGCGATGTGCTGTGCCACTGGATGAGGAATGTGGAGTTTCTGGACTATGTGGAGTGCTAATTTAAACACCAAACCCTTGTTCCTGATGGGAGCTGCTGGTGTCTGCCTGGCGTGGAGTGCTGCACGGGATCTGCAGTCTCACAACAAGGAGTGTGCTGGGCTCCTCAAGCACTCGGGGCTGACACGGCCGGCTCGCTTCCTTGGATTTCTCCTCTGGAGTTTGGCAGCCATCTACTTCAGGGAGCACAGTGGCCTCCTAAGAGTTTATTTGATCTGACACATGACAAATTGTTTCTGCTGGCGGCTACTTGAGGCACAGTCTGTTCGCTGGCAGCCGCGGCTCTGTGGGCGCTGGGAAGTGGAGGAAGGCAGCCCTGCCTCCTCCTCTTAGGAAACATCAGTGCAGAGGGCGTTGCTGTGACCCCCCCTGCCATCCCAGCCTCCTTTCTGCTGCTTGGTAACGGTGCTGCTGGTATGGATTATTAATGGTGTTTGTGTGCTGGGTATGTCTGCAGGTGCTGGTTGTGGCTCCCATGGCGGGGCAGAGGAGAGCCTGTGTTCTGGAATCAGACCCAGTTGCCACTAAAAACACTTTGTTAAGTTCCTTTTTTTAGGACACCCTTTTAGCTCTGCAATGAGCAGCAGAATATTACATTCCTCAGCAGAATAAAAAGTACATGTCCCCTGTGAGATAGTGTAAATACATTTTATCTGTTCTATTACCTGCAGTTTTCAGAATATGTCCCCTAAGCATTTTAATCTTGTTTTCCAGAGTTGTCTCAGAGTGAGGAATTGCTCCTATTTGCAACTTTGGGAATGATTACTTGTTCATTAATTTCTTCCCTTTCCTGCTGTCCATCTATTATTGCTTCCAAGAGAAAAAACCCCCTCTCTGTAAATCTCCTCCAAAACAGGGCTGAGTGCCTGGTTAGACAGAGAGTTATGTGTGCTGGGAATGTGTTCCCAGGAGATCATCCTGGAGCTGTGCATGGAGCCCTGGGTGCTGCTGTTCTATGCCCTTGGGCACACAGAACCCACCAGGTGATGCCTTTTCCTTGGTCTTAAAATGAGGAGCCAGACACAGTTAGGGGATAAAGGGTTTTTATCTTGGTATTTAATAAAGATCTTTATGGTGCACCACTTCACCAAGGTGGAATGTGCTGAAATGCACACACATGGTATACAATTTATAGACCTTGCAAATTAGCATATTTAACAAAGATGCCTCAATGAGAGGCTTGAAGGAATAGCCTGATATCTTCCTATTTCAAAGTATTTCTCACTAGATGGGCTTAATTTTAGTTTACAGGATGTATTTTAGAGGGGATCTTGGTTTCTCAAGATAGCTTAGGGCTTTCTGGCCTCCAGCTGAGAGGCCTTTTGGGTATTTGGTTTTCTGACCTAGCAGAATGCCAGGCTTATGGTAAGTGATCAGACATAAGGAATTACAAGTGTGCATGTTAGGTGCCGGATTCTCGGCTGTTTAGATGGCCTGGAAAGGCCTGGGGTGGCCTTGGACAGCCCGCGCTTCAAAGGACGAGAAGGGACTTCAGATCTTTTCTCGGTCTCAGTGTTTATTAATTGTTTATCTAAAAGATTTTCCCTCTGCCCGACAGAGGTCTGCTCAGCAGTCAGCCATAAGCACACACTGAGAGCCCCTGGGGCGGTCACCTATCTTTATACTCGGAGTTACGTATACAATATTTATCATTTTTCCCCAATACCTTCTATCCTTATTAACCAGTGCACTTTTAGTAATAACCAATCCCAAAGTGCCAACATCACCACAGAAGATGGAGGCCAAGAAGAAGAAGAAGAAGAAGAAGAACAGGACACGCCCCAGTTCCTCCATTTACTTCTTTAGACCCCCCTGTACAGAAATCTTAAACCCTGTATTTCACTCTAACTAACTTATCCCTTCACCATTCACCCCAGTGAAATCCTCCTATCCTCATACAGATGTTGTCTCCTGTGTAGGATCAAAGTCCAGCTGCCAGACACTTCTGGCAACATTCCAGGACTCCCCCAGGGGTGGTCTCGGTCACTCTGCACCTCAGTCCTGAGGGGCTGAGATCCCACAGTTAGGGGCACTGAGAATACATAAAAGGTACATAAAAGAATGGCAAAAAATCCTCATGGCATCATGGGTGCCCGGACTGGCTCCCTGCTCCTTGCCCTGGGATGAACAAGCCCAGCAGGCAGCACGTGCCAGGGCAGCCGGGCACACCTGGAGCACACCTGGAGCACTCCTGGGGCACACCTGGAGCACACCTGGGAAACACCTGGAGCACACCTGGAGCACAGTGGCAAGGCAGGAGCTGGAGTCAGGGCAGCTCCAGCACCCAAGCAGGGCTTTGCTGCTGCTGTGCTTTGCCTGCAGTGCCGGGGCTGTTACGAAACAGGAACGAGATGGGACAATGCAGAGCAGTTCCTGCTGCCACGCTTTTGTCCAGCAGCTAAAAGCCTGTTCAGAGGGTTTTGTGGAAGCCTTGTTTGCTTTGGTCTTTTTTTGCTCTTTCTTTAAGTGCAGACTTAAAAGAACTGGAGACTGGAGGCCACTGTAGTTATGGTTTCTTCCTGAATAGCACAATAAATGTGCCATTTGTCAGGGTCCTTGCCTCAGAAAACATGTGGCCTGTTCCCACTGCTGTTCCCTTTGACATATGAGGAACTGCCCCTGCCTGCCTCTGGGTGCGTGGAGATTTCTCACTCCCTCATTGGGGTCAATGCTAAAACTTGTCTTGGCGTGTGACGTGTGTGGTCACTGGAAGTCACTGTGGAGGCTGTCACTGAAACAGCCTGGATTCACAGAGCAGCTTTATTTAGATGGCAGCTGATGGAGGAGCTCTGCAGAACGGCTGGGTAGAAAACCTGTGTGCAGGAGGGGACAGCTGAGAGCTGCAGTTATCGTGGGAGAAGCTCAGACATGTACAGACGTGGTGTGGCAAACCTGTGGTGGATGTGCCATGTCCCACCTGCCATGGCACCACCAGGATGCACAGGCAGCTGCTCAGGATGTTCTGGTGTCTCACAGCAGAGAGGAAGGTGGTGCAGGTGCCTCTTGGATCAGAGCTGAGGGTGTGTGAGGGAACAGCCTGCTGCTCGCTCTGACAGCAGATTTCGAGCTCTTGGCTTTGCCAATCACCTCACAGCAAACACCAAGACATGGGAGTGAAAGTCCCTGTGTCCTTTGGCTGCTGCTTGGGTGTTTGCAGAGCCAGCAGGTACAGTGACAGCCGGGACTGTCAAAGGAAGAAGCCTCTGTGGAGCAGTGCTGCTCAATAATGAGATATGCCAGTCCATGAAATGGCTCTTTATAGGGTGTCTCACCAAAAGGATTTTCCTTTTGAGTGTCTGGATCTCCTGCTGTTGGTCTGAGCTCCAGATGAGAAACAGTGCTTTCACTGGAAGGTACTGAGGTTACAAACAGAGTAATTGTCCCATAGAAGAGAAAATTGTGGAGGAAACCCACTCAAAAGACGTCTCTGTTCTTCCTCAGAGCAGGTTTAGGAGTGCTGTGGCTGAGGGGCAATGGGGATGGAGCTGAAGTTCTGCTGAGTGAACCCCACGGCTCTGAGGAGCAGGGAGCCTGGTCATGGAGCCCAGGAGGGACCTGGGAGCTTTACTGGCTCTTTAGTTCTCTCTCCACAACCCGTTAATGCAGATCTCCTGGGGCAGCAGAGCGTTCCTTGTGAGGGGAGCCCATGGTGCTGTGGTTCCAGTGGCACATGCAGGGTACCATGGCAGTGCAGGCAGTCACAGGAAAGCTGTTTCATAACCTCTGCTGGGATTTATGAGATGTTCAGAGACAGGTTCTCCACTTAGTCAACGTTTTATAAGGATTTAAGGCTGAGGAGCTCTTTGAAGCACCGATGCAGCTTGTTCTGCCATGACAAGGTGGAGATGAACGCTGGCGTGACTTCCATTCCCAAGGAAAATGCTCTTTTGCACGGATCACAAGCTGTGGCTCTGCTGCTGTTTGAAGAGACCTGAGGAATCTCAGATCCAGGCACTCTGTACCACATCAAAGCCTTCCCATCTGAAGGTGAGGTGATGGGGAGCTCCAGCTGCATGTCCTTCGTGTTTGGGCAGCAGAAGGAAAGAAGGTCCCTGAACCACGAGTTGCTTGGAGGACCAAAGCTCTGCTTAGCAGAGGCTGACAGGGCAAAAAGCCAGGATGGCAGCAGGAAGGACAAAGCCTGCAGAAGATCTGGGCCGTCTGATAGCAGACCTCCAGAGGGGCCTGGGAGACCTTCTGCTGTGCTGGAGGAGTGGGGCCAGCATCTTCCCTGAGGAGGCAGACCTGCAGTGTCCTGGGCTTGACTGGAGCCATTCCGTGGTGCCTGAGGGATTGTTTAATTAAAAAGAATGCTGCACCATCACATTTCAACTGTTTTCTCCACACAGTACTGCAAGTAACATCTAAAATAGCTCTAAAAGGCAACAAACCATTCCCCAAAGCAGGGGTGGCAGATGAACAACATGAGAGGGAAGGAACTATGTTCTCTTTCTGCTTTTTGTGTCTGTGCATTTGCAGGCCTTGGGGCTTGTTTTAATTTAAATTTCCTTAGGAAAAACCCTGTTGAAGGAATGCTGCCTGCAGTGGCTGGCTGTTCTGCTTTGGCTTTGTCCTGGGGAAGCTTTGATGGTGGGGGAGCAAGAGTTGCTTTTCAGTCTTGGTGGGAAATGCCTGGATAGAGGAATGGCAATGACCACAAGATTCACTTCTGGATGGTGGGACTGGCAATCTCTCAGCTCTCCCTTCATGCTCATTCCTGTCCCAGGGCTTATTTAATTGCTTAACAAAGGCATCCTCTGCAACCACTGAGAAAGGACCAGTGCAGGGACGGAAAAAAAGCAAACTTGCATCAAGCCTTTGATCCAAGCACAGGGAGCTACTGCTGCTGACCTCAGTGTCTGTAACCATGGTGTCAGTGTTGGAATGGAGCAGCTGAGCCCCAGCGTGGGCACTGATGTGTCCAGATTGATGCAGGGACTGGGGACAAAGCCAGGACTGGTCCTGAGGGAGCCTGTGTGGCAGCAGGTTGTGTTCATCCCCAGAGAGCTCCTTCCTCCCCTTCAGGGGTGGGTTTGGGATTGGCTTGTTAGGGCTTTATCCCAGGTTTTGCTGCCAGTCTGGCAGCTCCTGACTGGGTTTGACCCACGAGGTGGATCCCAGTGGCCTCTGCCTTTTCATCTGGGAGCTTGCCACAAAACTGGAAGCATGTGGGAGCCAAGCCAGGGCTGGGCATCCAGCCAGGCATTCCATGAGCTCAATCCACAAGCTGCTATGCCATGTTATTCCTGTGCCCATACCCAGGGCATGCAGCAGGTGAGCCCCACGTTTGCTGCCCATGTGCCATCCTGCTCCCTGCTGCTCCTGGTCCCCTGGCTTGTCACAGGGAGTCAGAGCTGTCACCACCGACTGACGCTCTGTGGAGAGGTGAGAAAATGCATTTTTCATGAAGCTCACAGCTCGTGCCTCCTGGCAGGTCAGTAGGGCAACTGGAGGAGTCCTTTGCGTGCCCACTGTTGGGGCAGCTCTGTGCCAGTGCTCTGCAGGGACTGGCAGGGGTTCCTTGGCTTGGCAATCCCCGTGGGAAGGAAACCTGCAGGCTGAGCTGGGGCTCCTGACTGAGATTCAGCCAGGGGCAGGGATGGTTGTGCTGGGCAGGCAGTGTGGTGTGGCTGCTGCTGTGGGAGTCGTGTGCTGGATCCATCACCGCTGGATTTCTGTAACACTGAGCAGGAATTTTTTTTTCATGGTTTCTTAACCTCTTAATTGAGTTTCTTTATAGGGAAGCTGGCATCTGACAGCGGAAGGAGGTTGTTATTCCCTATGAGAACCATGGGTGAACAGCAGGAACTTGGAAAATACAAAAAGCTGTTTCCAGAGAGGCTGGGAACAAGCCAGTTAAATCTTTAGCAATTCGTGGGCCCAGCTGCAGTGGGACATCAGGATTCTCTGGGACCTTGTTAGTGCAGCATGTGCTTTCTTTCCTGTTAGATTCTCCAAGCTTGGGAAAGCAGAGGGGATAAAAACACAGAATGCTGGGAGACTCCTGGGATAGTGTGAGGCCACGTGTCACCTTGCAAATAGGAACTGGTGGAAAGGATAGATCTGAGGGGGGGAGAAAACATCACTTATTGTCTGTGCTGTGCATGGGAAATTGCAGCAAGGAGTGGGAGAAGGGAATAGGTATGGGTAGGATGAGAGGTGTTTTGGCTGGGATTCGGGGTGGTGGGGAGGCGAAGAGGAAGGGAAAAGCTGTTTCATGTGGTGGAGGTCAGGCAGTGTGACAGCTTTTAGAAAGATGTTTGTCCTGAAGGTCCCTGTGCACTCTCATCTCCAGGCAAGTCCTGAAGTCCTAAATTGGAGCAAATCAGCACCAGTGCTCTGGTGTGGGCCCAGAGGTTCCTGCCAACCCCAGAGCTCTGAGGAGTCAGTGTCATGTGGTGTGCAGGCAGAGCAGAGCCCTGTGAGAGCAGCTGCCAGAAATTCAGAGAGATGCGCTGCTTATAAATAATAAATGATAAATTCAGCCTCTGATCTCCGAGGCACGCTCTGCTTCTGCACACTCCATGCTGGCAGAGAAGATTCCCCATGCTGGACTCAGCAGTCTGTCTCTGGCGTGGAGGGTCTGGGGGAGGCAGCTCATGGGATTGGGGTCGTGCTGAGCCCCGGTGGAGCGTGGCCCCTTCTGCCAGCAGCACTAATGAGCGTGGCCCCTGTGCCACGGCCGCTAACGAGGGTGAGGGCAGCCTTGCTCAGCCTTCACACCACCCCAGCTCAAAGCTGTGCTCCTGCCCTCTGGAGAGCAGCGTTTTGTGTGAATGCAGCTTGCTGAATGAATTAATTAAGTCAATTTAAATGATAGACTAAATGATGCTCAGTGTTAAACTGTGCGAGCTGTATAAACAGCAGGGTCAGTGTTGCTGTGGCCGCGTAGAAGGGGCGGTTCTGGCTTTATCCAACACACAACAACCCCTCCCTTGCTCTTGGGGGAGCTGTGGCAGTGCTGGTGAAGCTGCTGGTGCCAGGAGCTGCCCCCACCGTGCCCAGGCACTGCTGGGCTGTCTCCTGCTGCTGGACACATCCCTGTCCTGCTCCTGGCACCTGGCAGGGCTGTCAGAGCTGTGTTGGGTGGTGTCATGGCCAAGCTGCTGCTCGAGGGGCTGATGTGAGCTGATGGCTGCACAGGTAGCCTGGAGGGGTTATTAATATTTATTGTTATTATTTGTTAGCAGCGGTTACAAAGGTTGCATGAGTGCTCAGTAGATGCCAAGCTCTGTAAACATGTGTTTGTGCCATGGTTATCCTGCCCCTGCCACCCTGTGCCTGTGTTACAATTCCCTCCTGTGGGCTGGTTCAAGTTTGGAGCAGGACCTGCTGCCCCTGCTCAGGCTGGGCCCAGCCAGCCCAGTTTATTCCTACCAGCCTCAAAGTGTGGCTTCCTTGCTGTGTGGGTTCTCTGTAGGCAGCAAGAAGGTGTTCCCACAACTTCTCCCTTTGTGTAGGAGTGTTTTTAACATGCCAGAGCAGAGTCCTAGTAGGAGTAAATGATGAGGAGCAGGCAAGAAGAATAAATGTTTTTTTAAAGCCATTTCATAAGCGACATGAATGGAATGGTCTGTGTGGCAGCTACACCCTCTCCACTGGGATCCTGGAGGTGTGAGGGGGCTGGAAAACAACTGCTGCTCCCTGGGCTGCCCTGCCTGGCTGGGGCTTTGTGCCCAGGTGGGACCCTCTGGCAGGGCTTGGGGCTCTCACTGGAGTGGGGCTGGGACACCCACTGGAGGCACAGGGGTGCTTTCCTGAGGACAGGATGCCTGGAGGAGCAGAACTGCTGGGATCATCCTGGGCATTGACCTCGGGTGATGGTGTGTGCAGGTTGTCCTGTGTGAAAGCACAGGGTTGTGCAGACCCAGCTAGTGACTGGGGAAGGGCATTAGAGTGTGGCCTCCCAGTAATCCTCTGTGGCCTCCCAATAATCCTCTCTTTGCCGTGCAGCTGTTTCCTGTCCTAGGCATAGGCTGAATTTCAGCTCCAAGCCTCCTCTTTCTCCTGCTGGTGTAGCTGTGCAGTTGGCAAGCGGGAGGGACAGCTGGCCACAGGGTGCTCCCAAGGTGTCTGTAGCCCACCAGCAAACATGAGTGCTCCTCACAGACCTGGGGACCCTCTTGCTCAGAGGAGGGAAATTGCAGGTCAGGTCAGCTGCATTTCCTTCTCTTTGTCTGTGGCACTGCACATCACTCAGCCTGTCACAGGGGCTCAGCCCTGGATGCCACCATTGGAAGGACATTGTGTGTGAAGGGGATCTCAGCTCGCTGTGAGTGCACTCTGTGTCCTGAGAGCCTCTCCAGTCCCACAGCCCCCGTGCACGGCTGGCTGGAGCTCATTCCCTGAGCTGCTGTTGCCCAGGAAACTTCTCCTCCAGCCTCAGAGGCTGTGAGTGCCGCCAGGGCTTTGTGCCCTGCTTCAACTGGAGGTGCTGGGGGTTCCCATCCCTGCCCTGCTCTCACTGAGGGAGCTCTGTTGGTGCTTTGTGCTGGATGGCACAGTGTGCTGCTGGTGCTCCCCTTGCCATCTCAGTGAGGCTGGCTGGACAGAAACCTGCCCTGAGTTAACCTGCAGACAGTTTGTAAGGCTGTAATACCAATCCTGCTCCCTCAGGTCATCCCTAGGTGAAAACAAGGATTAGCTTATTGGTATTGCTTATTCTTGGAGATAATTGGTGTTTTTGTATCAGCACTGGGGTGGCAGCAGGAGCAGGACAGTGCCTGTCCCCTGTGCTGGCACTGCTGAGGAATCTTCTGTCTTGTGTCCAGTTCTGAGCTCTCATGGCAAGAAAAACATGGAAGGGCTGGAGCATGTCCAGGGAAGGGAACAGAGCTGGGAAGGGGCTGGAGAGTCCCAGCAGTGTATGGAACTGTGAGGAGCAGCTGGGAAAGGGGCTCAGCCTGGAGAAAAGGAGGCTCAGGGGAACCTTCTCCAGGAGGGAGGAGCCAGGTTGGAGTCAGGCTGTGCTCCCAGGGAATGACGGACAAGACAAGAGGAAATTGCCTACAGGCTCAGGGTGGGCACAGCAGGAATTTCCCCATGGAAAGGGGGCTCAGGGATTGGGAGGGGCTGCCCAGGGGGGTTTGGAGTTCCCATCCCTGGAGGTGCCCAGGAAGGGCTGGAGGTGGCACTGAGTGCTCTGGGCAGGGGACGAGGTGGGGATCAGGCACAACTTGGACTCAATGGTCCTGGCAGTCTCTTCCAAGCTCAGTGATTCTGGAATTCTGCTTCCAGCTGGCTGCAAAGCCAGAGGCTGATGTTGGGGCTGAGGGGCTCTGGGATGTCTGTGTGCTCTCCTGGAGCAGCAGGTCAGGGCTCAGATGAGGCTCCTGGAGGATTTGCTGGAGTGACACAGGACGGGCAGTGTGGGCTCTGTGCTGGGCTGTGAGGGCAGTGCTGCCAGCAGCAGGAGGCATCAGTGACATGTGCTCCTCTCACTGGCTGCCTTGGGGCTGTCACCTGTGGCTGTGGGAGCTGCATTCCCGGGGCTGTGCAGCCCCCTGTGCACAGCTCTGCCCTCACTGGAATGTCCCTGCTAATGGGGAGCACAGCTCTGGGCTGTTTCTGCTGCTGTTGGTGCAGACCAGGATTTCTGGAGCTGTGGAGCAGAACCTCCCAGCCAGCAACATCCCCATCTCTGACAGGAGGGTTACTGCCAGCAGAGGAGACTTCTCAGAGTCTGACCCTTTGCTCTTCCCCTAGTGCCTGATTTTGTTTGACAAAAAGGATTATTGAGAAAAAACCAACCCCTCCACTCTGCACAAGGGGAATTTGTGACCTTCCTAGTCCAGTTTTGCTGCTGCCTGGCTGCTGTATGTGCTGGATCCCCAAAGATGCCCTCAAATCCAAAACAAACAAACAAAAAAAACCCAAACAAACAAACAAAAAAACCAAACCATGTGCAGGTGGGGTCACCACGACCACCCTTTCTGCTTCACAGGCTGTGAGAGTTGTTTCTGGAAATCCACTGTATCCACAGAACATTCTGTGTGGAAATCCTCTCCTGCTCTCATTGTGTCCACAGAACATTCTGTGTGGAAATCCTCTCCTGCTCTCTGTGTGTGTCTGTCTGTAAGGAGATGTCAGCCTGTGCAGAAGCTCCTCTCCAGGAGCTCCAGAGCCCCTGTTGCACATGTTGGCTCCTCCTGCCTACCTGGGACTGAAGCAAAGTGCTAATTGTTGTGCAGATGTCATCTGCCAGGCAGGCAGGAGGCTGGAGGCTTGGAAGAGGCTGTGCTGTCATTTGCTAGCAGCCTCCTCAGTACACGTAAGCTCTATTTTTATTGGGAGTGTGCGTTTGCTTTCAGCCACTGTTTGAAGGATACATCTGTTTTTCATTATTCCAGTTTTGCTGCTTGTTTTATAACTGAGAAAACCTCAATCAAACCAAGAAACCTGTTCCTGTGTAAAAAGCTTTAGTTTGTTCTGAGGTGAGAGGGAATTAATTGTGTGTTGTGGTCACACTGGACTGAGGTCAGGACTGTGGGACTGTCCAGAAGGGCACAAGGATCACGATCTGGGAGCAGAGGGAGTTTGAGGCTGTGCATTGTGCTCTGGGTGTGCCAGCTCAGGAGCCTGGGTGTTGGTTGTAGCCTGGATTTGCTTGGCCATGTCCCAGGAGAGAGCTGGAGGCTCTGGCCACAGGTTGGCTTATGAAAACAGGGAGCTTTTCTTTTACTCCAGCTGTGGTTTAATAGGGGCCTGTGGGCCCTTGAGGTGGTTCTTTGACCCTTTAGGAAAGAGGAGACACTGAAGTAGGAACTGGGAGGTGATGCTTTCCTGAACTGTGTGAGTTAAGCAGGGGGATGCTCATTGCTCAGGCATGCTGTGGGTGTCAGAAATCCAGATCTGTTCCAAAGCCAATTAATGAGAAAAATCCAGTTGATGTGGTCGAGGTGGCTCAAAGGAAGAGGCTGCTGCTCAGGAAGACCCTGGCTCAGGAGTTTTTGGAGGCTGCAGAAGTACATCAGGTGCACTGTTACCTCTGCTCTGTCCCTCTCCTGGTTTCCTCTTCCTTTTCTGGCAAAAACCAAGCAGGGAAAGGAAGAAATAACAAAGTGGAGTGTAGGGACAAGGTACCAGTGAAAGGGTGGAAGGAGAGGAGGCTTCCCTCCACGTCCCTGAAGGCTTCTGGGGGCAGAGGCTCTTTGGTGCCAGGAGCTGGTGTTGGGTGCTGCTGTGAGCAGGTTTTCTGCTCTGTGGGACACAAAGTGGTTGCTTCAGTGAGGGAGAGCTCTGCTATCTGATGTGCCACCCTGATGGACAGCAAAGCAAGATATTTCGGACTGTGTGTAGGGGAGGAACTTCTTTAAAACCTGGATAGGAGTAGGAGCAGACTTGATGGAGGGATGAGTAATGAAGGAGTGTTTGAACGGAACTAATCAGTCCTATCTTCTTTTAAAAGACCTCATTTAGTTTAATTTAGCAGCGTGTAAATTTAGAGCAAATCAAAGGAAATACTTGTGCAGCCTGTGTGCTGGCAGGCTGCTGCACTCCCTAGCCCAGCAGAGAGCTGAAGGCTGTAGGTGGATCCTGAGCCTCGTGTCAGGCACTGGGGGCACACGTGTGTGTGCTCACATGCAGGGTGGGCACAACTGTTCTGTGCCCAGGCACTGGCACCCACAGCAGCAGCAGCAGCCTTCATTTCCCCGTGATGTGCTCTGTGCCCCATCAGGGTGGCTCTGTACCCATCAGGGTGGCTCTGTACCCCATTAGGGTGGGTCTGTGCTCCATTAGGGTGGGTCTGTGCCATGGCTCTGTACCCATCAGGGTGGCTCTGTACCCATCAGGGTGACTCTATACCCATCGGGTGGCTCTGTACCCCATTAGGGTGGCTCTGTACCCCATCAGGATGGCTCTGTCCTCCATCAGGGTAGCTCTGTGCCCCATCAGAGTGGGTCTGTGCCATGGCTCTGCTCCCTGGAACACCTGAGCATGGTCAGAGCCAGCTCCTGGCCCCATGGCTGGGCTGAGCCTCTGCTCTGAGCAGCAGGGAAAGCCTTGTGCTGTAGGAACCACTGAGTAAACCTTGCTGACCTCTGCAAAATGTTGTTTTCCTCAAGAAAAACCTACATATGGATTAGATGAGCCCCTGCTCCTTGGACAGCTGGTCGTTTTGTTTAATTTGAATTAACGCAGCTACTTCAGTGCTTAAAATGAGGCACAGGCATAAAAAGTCTTCACGGGATTGCACGGCTTTTTATTTTTCCCTCCAGTTGTCATCCATGGCACTGACACAGAGATTTTAAACAAATCTTGCAGGTCTCCTCATATTTTCTAGGAGAGATATCATCCCCTGTGGGGTCAGTATGAGTTCTTGGCATTACCTGTCACAAACCCCATTAGCAGTGAGCCCCACGAGTCCCTGTGCTTACACCTCGAGGTGTTGTGCTTCCTGCCATGTCACACCCCTGATCCCACGCTGTGTTGCAATGTGTTGTGTAAAGAACACATTCCCATTTTTGCAGGTTTCCCCGGAAACCTGCAAAAATGGGAAAAAAAATACTGTTGGGTTTGTTTTGCTTTGCATTTCAGGCTGGTGGCAATGTCTCCTTGGGCCAGGCTCCTATCCAGCACCTCCAGAATCAGCCTGCTGCTGCTGCTGGGCTCTGTGCTCCTCTCCTGCTCCAGCGTGGGACAGAGAGTGCCTGTAAGTTTTGGCTGCTCCACTTGACTTCAGACTGATAAAACACGGATGCTTTTTGCCTTTAAGGAAATGCCCATTATTCTTTAGGAAATGTCTTTCTCCTGGTTGAGTTACGAAAACAAACCAGAAAGGGTTCTGCTGATTTCTGTGTAAATGAAGAATCACTTGTGTGGTGCTGCCCGTTTTTGCTAGAAATGCTAATGAAAATGGGGTATTGCAAAGCAACTGTGGCCAGGCAGTGACAGTAGCACTTAAATGAACCAAGCCCCATCCTTTTATCCTTACTGAACGTTTAAACCCCACACTTTTCCTGAGCAGAGCTGGTAAACATCAGCTGTCTTCATTATGTGTTTGAACAGATCCAGCACTGGGAGGCCTGGTGGTAAATTTACAATAGCCTGTATCACTAACTCCCTCTTGGATAATCACAGAGCTGTGGAAATCAGCTAAGGAATAACTGCTCCACTCACTCTTTTTTAGTCCGGTTGAGTCTTGGCTCAGAAAATGTTAACATTGATTTTCATCTGCAGAACCTGGGCTTTTATGGCTGTGATTGTTCCTGAGCTTTAACCATTTGTTATAAATTAAACAATTCCAAGCCCCTGATGCACTCAGCAAAAGCAGGAGTTAAGATCTGGTTCCTCGTGCATCTCTGAAATCGCAGTCGCTTTCCACAGCTGAAATAAAAACATTCTATAGGTTTGTCAGCCTTCCTTGTGTGTTACCACAATCATGGAATTGTGCAATTGTGTAGGTTGGGAGAGACCTTTGTGATCATTGAGTACAACCTTTAACCCAGTGCTGCCAAGGCCACCACCAGCCCACATCCCCAAGTGCCACATCCACACTGTTGTTGCTACTCTGCGTGTTTTGCTCAGGTTGACATTTCTGTTGCTCAGAAAGACTCTTCTAGGCTGGAAACGGATATTTATGTGCAGAGCATCCAAATTCTGACAGAAAATGTGCATGCATTTTTTCCCAAAGAGTGGAAGAACTGAAGGCAGAATGTGTCCCAGAATTTCCCAGTTAACCACTGAATTTACTTACATTTTTCCCTGTGAAAACATCCTAAGGATTAAGAACCAAACACTTCATGAAGTGAGCTGTAACTCCATCATAATTGCCAACAATTAGGACTAATCATTCCCTGTAGGGTGGTTAACTCAAATTCCTCAGTGGTGACTGAATTGGTGATCTCAGAAGCTGAAAACATTCCCTTCAGCAGGCACTGAGCTGTGGGGATGATGAGCCTGGACCAGTTCATCTGTTCCTGCTGGAACCAGAACAGCCCAGACCCAGAGTCAGTGCCTGGTGTGAGAGTACAGGTCATTTCTGTGCACTCTCCAGAGTTTTTTGTGACTCCCACCAGCTCCCTAGGGAGGCTTTCCATTGAACACCAAGGTTTCCCTCACAGCAAGGATTTTTTTCCCTGCTGTTCTTCCCTTGGTGTAACATCAAGCCGCTCGTGCTGGCTGCTCTCCCACACCTCTGCCAGCCTCGTGCTGCACTTGCCATGGAGGTGGTGATTAAATCCCTGCCTCATTGTTTTAAAAGCCTTGGAGAACACTGGAAGAGGGTGGAGAAGAGGATCCTCACATTTGTATAATGTGGGCAGCTCAGTGTGTTTTTTCCCATGTCCTGTTTTGGAAACAGCTGAACTATTTTAGCTGAAATCTTCTCCAAGCCTGAAATAAGTGCATTTAAGAAAAAGAAAAAAAAAACCAACCCAACAAAACCCAAAAAAACTCACCAAACCCCAAACCAACCAACAAGCCTTGAGGCATTCCACTCGTGTGGAAAATTTCAGCTGAAAAAGTTAAAAGTTTGACATATTTTTAGGCAAGGGAAAATGGGGTCTTACAATGTTATACAACCCTAATAATAGCCAGGGCTCCTGCCTCTGACTGAAATACAGGTAAGGCTCTGTGAGAGCTGGTTTGAAACCTGCAACCTGCTCTGGAATAGGAAATAAGTTGTGTTGCTTTGTTCAGCACAAATGTCATGCTAGTTATGCATGTTTACCCTTTTATATACTTTAAATCTAAATTTAACCATGTGGAAAGAATCTCAGATGTCAAAAAAAAAAAATCTGCTGGTGAGGGAAAAAATTTTGTATTCTCAGCCAGCACTAAATTACCCAGATGCAATTGCTAATGAGCTGAATCTCTTCTCTCCAAAAGGAGTTTGCCCTTACAAAAATAGAAGAGAGCGACATAAAAGATGACAGTGGGAAGGAGCTGGGGACAGAGGATGATGCTGATCCTGAAGACCTGGAAGTGTTTTACGCCACGGATCAGTGGCAAACCCTGCGTCCAGGTAACTGCTAATTATAGCATGCCTCTGGAACCCACCTGCCAGCACTGACAGGAGCCCTGCAGATGCTCCAAGAGCTGTTTGTTCCCATGACAATGTGTGCTTTTGCTGGTGCTCACACAGAGAGGAGGACTCGGTGACCCAGTGCAGGGACTGGAGGTGGTGAGCAAAGCGTCCAAGGAGGGGAGAGGTTGCTCCAGGGCTTTCAGGTCACTGGAGCAGGAGGAGTGGGCTGCCAGCCCCCTGTGTCTCTGTCACTGGCTCCACAGCCCTTTCTCTCTTCATTTGTCAAGGGCCAGGTTTTATAACGTTTGTTGGCACGTGGATTCCCAGGTCTGCTGTGCTCCGGTGTGGCGCTGCTCAGTGGCAAGCTGATTAGGAGCTGTCACTGGAGCACTGCACAGCTTTTTAAAAATGGCTTTTCTGTTCCTCGCCTGTTTGAAAGCTAGCTTTTATTTCCATCTGTGCAAACCACAAAAAATCTCTTCCCTTTCTTTGGGTTGGCGTCTTTCATTAGACATGCCTGGAACTCTGTGGTGAGAGGAGCCCAGCAGAGCAGCTTGGCCTCTGTGTGCTGAGAAGGCTCTGGAGGGGCCAAAACCATTCAAACACACACAGATGCACATGTGCATACATATTTCAACAATTAGCCTGTCTCTGGGATCCTGAACGAGCTGTTTAATCCACTTGTGCTTTGGTGTCCTCATGTATATGCAGGTGTAATACCTTCCCACCTCACAAGGGTGAACTAAGTAGTAATTAATTTTTATAAAGTGCTCTGAATTTAAGAGCTTTATCCTGTGCTCAGTATTATCATTGAAAGAATAAGTATGGGTTCCATTTGTCTTGAAATTTCTGCCAGATATAGCAGAATGACTTTTCCAAATGTAAATCTTTGTATAACATAAATGGCTACAAAAGCCCCTGCGTTCCACAGAGCTGCAGTATATACTTATATTCCATTTCTGTACCATTATGTATGGAAGGTGTGTGGTGTCACTGCTCATTAGTCAGCTTGGCAGATCCCCACCAGCTTTGTTGGAGCAGAACATGTACATACTTGCAGTCATTAGAAACCTCATTGCAGGGTTTGTTCACAAGCACCTTCTCCACTGCTTGGGTGCCTTATTCCGCTTCATTTTTGTAGTTATTCCATGTTGGGCACATGCAGTGAAGGGCTTGTGGAAATGGGGAGCTTGTCAGTATTCACAGAGGAGAGTAATTTTGGTTACTCTTGTAAAGACTTAAATGGTGCCCTGCCTCATGTTCTGACTGCTACAGACCCCAGCACTGGGGACGTGGCACAAAGAGGAGCCGGCCTTGGTCTCCTGCTGCCAGCCTGGGTTTCTGTCTCCTGGGGTTCTTCTGCAGTGAAATCCCTGTGAGGACTGGCACTGACACCTTCAGCACGTGTTAGCCAAGGCTGGGGCCCTGCTGCCAGCATGAGCCCATCCCTGCAGCCTCTGGCCACACTTTCCCAGTGTGAGCTCAGCTCTGGCTGGCAGGGAGCTGACCTGGCACAGCTGCTGCTGTGGCTGCACAGGGATTCACCTTTTGGTGCTGCAGCAGAGCCACGCAACTTGGCAGCGTGTCCATCCCACTGGTTCTGCATCTTGCCATGTTTTCCATGTGGCTGCACTCACTGGCAGCTGAGCAGAGCCTGGCTGGGCTCAGGGTTTGCCTTCTGCTGCCCATGTCTCCAGGACACCCCCACTCCCTCTCCCGTTGTATCCCTGCGGCAAACTAGGCCAGTCTCTCTGGGGGAAGCAAATTCAAGTGTTTGAATTTAGAATTTGGATCTACAGTTCTGAGCACTGGGAGGGAGCTTGGAGCTGCGTTTCCCCCATCTCACTCCTGTTTCAACTTGTTCCTGTTCTGAGCTCACGCAGGATTTTGTGCTTCTCTACTATGGTGCAGCAGCTCATCTTTTATAGATGTGTTCCCAGTTTTCCTCTGCTGAGTTTCCAGTTCCCTGTTGCTAATTGCATCAATCCACATTTCCACCGGGACTGCAGCAGTGTCATCAACCTGTAACCTGTCAAATCCCTCCCCAAATTCGATTGTTGTTGTGTCTGTAATGCTTTGGGTGCTTGTTCCTCGCTGTCTACAGTGTGAACTGGATTTTGATCAAGTGCTTCCTTGCACTTTGAGCACACTTCAAGCTGCTGGAGGTGGCTGGATGCTAACACAGAGAGACAGTTGCCCTAAGAGCTGTGCTGCCTGTAGTCTGGAAGCAAGATCAGTTGTCTCTTCTGCCAGGCAGCCGGAGCTGACGGCTCTGGAAAGGTTGGTGAAACTTCCCAAAGCCCTTTAACACTCGGTTAGGCATTGCTTCTTTCTCACTTGGCACTAAATAATGCACCAGGTGCAGGCTCAGACTGAAGGGAGATGTGTGCCCCAGAGAGGCTTCCAGCACCTCTGCTCTTAGACTTTTGGGCATCATCTGTGGGGCTTTTCCTTCTGTCCATGGTTGGAGTCCACAGGAACCTGGAGGTTTTTTGGGGTTTAGTGAGTGGGATTGCTGTTTCCTCTGAGTGAAGGTTCACACCCCTGCTCTGACTCCTCATGGTCAGGTAACAGAGTTTGTTTGAAGTTGTGCTTCCTCTGCAGTCTTTGTTCTTTCAGAATACACTTTCTCCATGTGACAGTACCCTTGGGAGCTGGAACATATTTTACTTTTGTTATTTGGGCACCAAATCTCCCAATATTTTGTTCAGCATTCCTGATGATGATTGGAAGTTGGATTTCTCTGGCCATCTAGTTGTATCACTGAGCAGCAGATTTTCCACCCAGCAGTGGTGGGAAATTTTCCACCCAGCAGTGGCTCCTCTGGGAAGAGTTTGCTGTGAAGATTCAGAGAAAGGATATTAGAGGCAGGGGTTTAATTGGGAAAGGAAAAGGGCATTAATCACCCCCCAGCAGTGATGAGTGGAGAGCTGGGGCTGCACAAGGCTCTGCTCTGCCCATCCCCGTGGCAGCAGTCCTTTGCTGCTCCCTAATGTGGCAGAAACCCTCTGGCAGCTTTTCCAGCTGACAGTTGGGAGTTAATGAGTCCAGTTTCCAATCCAGATGGACAAGTGAGAACCTCCACTGCCGAAATATCAAAATATTTACAGATTGCTCTGCAGAGAGGCAGCAGTGGGGCACAGAGGCTGCCTTTGCTGCAGAGCAGCTCCCTGCAGACTGGAGGGATGGAGCAGAGCCTGGCACTGTGACTGGCACGGTGCAGCGTGGATCTCTCTGGGCTTTGGATGGATGTCTCAGGGCAGAGCAGGGAGCTCAGCTGGCCTGCACCTTCAGCTGTGGTTAAAGCTCTGCCTTGCAGAGCTGAACCTGCAGTGACTCCCCACTGTTTGTGCTGCCCAGAGTAATTTTCTGCAGTGCCCAATGATTTTCCAGTTAAAAACCAAGGAGCCACAGCTGCTGCTGCTGGTCAGGCTGCCAGAGTGAAGCTGATGTGAGCATGCTGTTGGTGCTGCTTCTGCAAAGATGAAACCATCTCATGTTCAGCAGGGAGCCAGTGATACATTGCTTGGCATTTAAATATGCATGGCTGCAGCTCCCAAGGATCCTCAGGCTACCTTTGCTGCTCCTGCTTGTCACAGGTCTTCTCCCGTCTCATTTGCTGCTCAAACAAGGTTTTACACCTGTGGGAGCCCAGTTCTGCAGGCAGCCACGGCAGGGAGGTGTTTTCAGGGCTGCTTTGAAGGGCTTGTTGTGCAAGGACAGGGCTGAGGATGGGCAGTACCTCAGCCCAGTTTCACTGCCAGTCTGTCCTCCAGGGGATTCCAGTGGCCAAATGAGGCAGCACTGATTTGGCTGACAGGAGGTTCCTGAGGCAGGGGAGGCAGGAGGCAGCAGGATCTGTGCCAGGCCTGTGCCACAGCCCGTGGGGGTGACCTGGCTGCTGCTGAGGGTCCCCTCACACCTTGTCTGCTCCTGCTGCTCGCTGGGATGTCCTGAGCTGCAACAACTCTTGCTAATTGCTCTGCTGAATTCATCACTGTCCAAACCATTGGCTTCTCACTGACCCAGACCTAACTGAGACAGTGGTGGGCAGGTCTCTGAAATATTTATGGCAGCACAGTCAAGAGAGGGCTGTGAAATACAGAGTGAAACCACCAGGGTATGCTTGTTTTTGCAAAGTTTGACATGTCTAATCCAGGAAATAGGAGCCTCATCAGATCAGCACGGTTTTGCATACAGAGGGAAGGCAAATGGAATTTTAAAAACCTCATCTATACTAGATGAAATGCTTCTTCTCCACGTTTCTTTATAAAATGACTTGTTAGTGATGTGCAGATGGGAGGAATCTCGACTCTGGAGTTGTTATAATCTTGTCTGGCCAGCAAGAGGAGAGCTGGAGGTTGATTCCAGCAGGTAGGAAAGGCCAGGTAGGAAAGGCCAGTTTGACTTGAGAGCAAATGTTCAGTGCTTGGAAGCTGAGTTATAGTCCCTGGTAGTTCTCCCTCTACTTGTTTTCAATCTGACTTCTGGCATAGGAGGCTTTCCATCTCCTTAATTTATCTCCTGCCTGTCCTTTTTATTGCCAGCTGCCTTCATGGGCTCCTCTCTCAGCTTCCTACCCTTGTGAGCTTTCCTTTGCCCCTCATCCTCACATCACAGAGGGCACAGTGTCCCTAACACTTATGCCTAATTCCAAGTCCTTGGCAGAAGTGCCAGGGCTGAAGCTCCAGGTGCTGCTCCTGCCTGGCGTGTGGGGCAGTGCCAGGCAGATGGGGCTCACCAAGCACACCCTCCATGCCCTGGTCCTGGTCTGGGTAAGAGGGATGGTGATGTTTCCCTCCAGCTGTTGGTGAGAGGACAGGACTGGGACTCAGGAGATGCTGGGACAGTGAGCAGACAGGGGTTCCCAGCCCCCTGCTCCAGCAGGAGGATGTGTTTGAAGGATGCCAGCTCTGGGCAGGGAATCACAGCACAAATGTCCTGCCCTGCAGCTTGGTTTCAGTATTTCTGTACAGAATTGGGACCCCCAATTCCATGAACTGGGAGCCAGCTTTTGCCCCCCAAATGCAGGTAAAACTTCTCTTCTGTCATTTGCAGAAGTGGCAGTGTCCTGGCAGCACTGGTGTGGTGAGGAAAAGCCCTACAATGCTTGCTCAGGTTAAGTAGCAGAGTGGGCTTGGGGCGGGTTTTTGGTGTGTCAGGTCAGTCCTGTCCCTTGCTGGCCATGATGTTCTGGTTTCAAACTGGTTACAAAAGACTTTTGCAGGGATGCTCCTTCTGCCAAAAACTAATTGTGCTTCTGAGCAGCCAGAATAAAATCTGAGCTTCTGTAACACAGAGCCATGGGCTAGGCTGTGGGCACTGCCAAAACAAAGGTGCAGGGCTGTGTTTCCATGGGCCATGACTCCTGCTAGTGGTTTGTGGAATTCTGAGCCCTGCAGGGTATTCCAGGTGGTCAGGAGTGGCCATAAACCAGGGGATGAGGTGCTGAGAGTCAAGCAGTGGTTTTAGTGCAACAGGAGGAGGTTAAGCTGCAGCTTTCAGAATAATTTCAAACTTCACTTTAATGATGCTCAGGCTGCTGGTGGTGTAATAGCAGCAGACATCAGCAGTGGAACCATTCCCGTGGTTAAATGTACATTGTTTGGTGGGGGAAAAGTGCTTTGAAGGAAGAGAGACTGTTTCCCAGGGAAGACATCTCTCATTCCTTGCTTTCATCTCCTCCCTGCCAAGCTGGGAATGCTGTGAGCCTGTGAGCTGCTGAGAGGTGCTCAAATGTGTGCTGGGTGATGAGGAATACCTTGCTCTGGTTTTTATGTGCAAGTAGGCTGGATTTGCTGCAATAGCTACAATAACCTTCGCGTGGCTGTTTAGAAGGGTGAACCTCATTAAAGAAGAGGTATTTAATAACAGGCCAATTTTTATCTCTGTCTTTATCTAACAGTCTGCACATTTATTTCAAGCTTGTAACAGTGCTTTGGAAAAAAAATGTTTTTCCTCCTCTGAAATGTTTTGGCAGTGCCTCCAGCCTTGGTTATCTTGAATTTCCAGTCTGGCTGGCATCTCTCCTCTTTCCAAAGCCAGCAAGCCACAGCAGGCCCAAAGCTCCAACATTTTCCTTGGGAAATGGGAAATTCCTGGGG
Source organism: Melozone crissalis (assembly GCF_028551555.1). NCBI lineage: Eukaryota > Metazoa > Chordata > Aves > Passeriformes > Passerellidae > Melozone > Melozone crissalis. The sequence continues at coordinate 1,745,692 of NW_026535940.1, read as the reverse complement.
GAATATTCTTTCAAAGCATGGGACTTGGGTCCCAGGGTTACTGAAACAGTTTTGAAGGTTTGATCAAACATAATCACAGCGACTCCCTCAGGCTTCAAATGTGTAATCTTGTGTGGGACAGGCACTGCAGGCACTGCAGTGTTTGGTGTTTGCTGCAGGATGTGACTGACCACACACTCTGGGAGAGGCTGGCAGCTCTGGGGTCAGGCATTCCTGCAGAGATTTTTTTTTCCTAAATTTGTCAACTTTATTCTGTAATGTCATAAATTCGGCCCTGACCTATAGATATCTTGCAGGCATTGTGTGTGCAGCCCACTCTCCGGTGTTTGCTGTCCTTTGCTGATGGTGAAGGAGGCAGCCCCAGCCCTGAGGGGGTGCACCATCTTTCCACCTCCTTCCACATCTGTCCCTTTGGCATTGCTGTCTCCGTACCCAGACCCTGCCCTGACTGAAGGTTTGCTGGAGCACAGGTGTCTGAGCCTGAGGCCAGGATGACCATTTCTGAGCCCTTTTCCCAGGATACATGTGGCCATATGCTCCAGGAGCTGCTGGATTTGGGCCTTGGGATGTGTGTGGCAGTTGTTACAAAAGAACTTGGCTCTAGGGGCTAATCCCTGGTTTTTCCTTGCTGTTCAGTCTGCATCATATACATCCCTTACCCACAGTTTTGCAGCATTATCTTTTTCCATAATTAGGGAGTGTTTTCCATGGTCTTGCTCAGGCCCTTCCTCCCTGCAGTTTCCCCCGTGGGTTAAGGCCTGACTTACTGAAACTTCCACAGAGCTGATTCTGGGTGGGCAGGGACAAGGCCAGAGGGTTTTCAGCAGTCAGCACAGTCAGATGGCTCCTGTGAGGAATATTTCACTTGCTCCTTCACAGCTCTTGCCTGCAAATTGTCCTCTTGCTCAGATGGGGCTCCAGTTTCTTTTTTTTCTCCTTTTTCTTTCCTAAGTTATTCAGTTTTCCATACATTTATTTATAGGGTCACACAAGCAACAGATCTGCTTTTTCCAAAGATCCTTCCAGAGCCACGTGCTGTGCCTGCTCCATTCTGGTGCAAAAGCACCTTCTCCTCTGAGGAAAACTCAGAATATCCATCCAGCTGTCTTGACTGAGCGAGGCATTTTCTCGTAACCCTGCCCTCTGTTCATTTCAGAATCTGCAGGGAATTTGGGACATAAATTAAAAAGCTCTTTGATGCTCCTTGAGGTCTAGAAGCTGGTTTTGCATTTGTTCTTACTTGAACGCACACTGAGACAAATGACTCTGCTTTACTGAAGCTGCTTCCTTTGGCATCCTGAGGAAGCTTCCCAGTTAAAAAATAAATATGGCTCTGTTTTTCCAGCCCTGCTTTACCAGCAAAAGCTGGGGAAGGAAATGTAATCTCCTTGGGTCTGTCCTGATGTTTTGTACAGCTAATTCCCATTTATTGAAAGAACTCTTCCACGCCAGATTAACATTTAATTTTTTATTATGTGTTTACATTTTGGAAGGAGTAAGGGTGGTGGTGTTGGAAATTCTAATGAGGGACAACATTTCTGATTCAAAAGACTCAGGCTCCTCTCTTCTGATTTTTCTGCCTGATCCTTCAGACTGCAGGAAGTTTTGCTTGGGTCATTCACTTGCAACAGGATGTTATGTGAATACAGAATTAATGTATGCAGCCTGTCACTTGGAATTGCTGTTTCTGCTGCTGGAGAGCTCCCAGGGTTGCAGAGTCCCTGCAAGCAGCAATAACAGGAATGTGCCTGTGATCCTGCAAAGCCAGAGGAGGAGCAGGGAGCTGCAAGTCTCCCCCATCACTGCGGGGTGTGAATAAATAGATCTAATCAACAATTTACATGTTAGCCCCGGACCAGGGTTTATTTTTAGGATGTGTCATTCAGCCCAAGCAAAACCTCTGCATCTCAGGCTGGTGGTGTTTCTAAAAGCACCTCTAAGTGATCACTGAGGCTGGATTTTGAGCTGCATTTACATTTTGATAGAATCTGCTGCTTTCCTTATCTGAAACAAAGCCTACCTGATCTTCATTAATTACACTATCATTTCACCTAACCAGGGTGCTACTGATTACAGTTATCTGTCTGTTCTTCACCAGATAATACACAAAAAAATTGTTATCCCTGGCTGTATCTGGATTAGCTGGAGCTGTAAGGGGGGTGCACATGGTGATGGGTTTTACAGGTGGAGTGCAGGTATTTATAGACTGTCTGAGGAAATGCTGGATGAGTGGCTGCTGCCCCACTGGCTGTGCTGCCATCCCAGCAGCAAAACATACAGAAAACACTGCTTAAACACAGAAAAATGGTTACTGCAGGGTGGCTGGAGCAGGCCATCTCCACAAGAGAGGTGATGGAGTCCTGGGACATCCCAGACCCTCCTGAGCACAGCCCTAGGGCTGGAGGGGACACTGCTGGAGCAGGGGTTGATCCCAGAGGTGTTTCCAGGCTCAGCTATCAGGGACTGTCTGGCAGAGCCTTTTTTAAGACAGAAAATCTCACAGTGGCTTCACAGAGGGCTGCAAGCCCTGGTGGCGGTGCTGACTGCTCCCCCACTAACATCAGCTGCAGTCTGAGCGGGGCAAGCACAGAAAGGGCTCCTCTGAAAAGAGGCAGCAGGAAATGTCTGAGCTGCTGGGGAGCTGTGGGTCCAGAGGGCTGGAGCCAGGAGCCAGAGGCTGCAGGGAAGGGGGTCCATGAGGGCAGAGCCTTTGCTGGAAGAGAAGCCAAGGGGCTTTCACTTGACTCCTGTTTCATCATCCTTCCACACACTGATCTCTTCAGATGCTCTCCAAACCTTTGGTTTGCTTTCTGAAGGGGAAAGGACTTGTCCTGGAGGAGGAGCAGAGCCAGGCTGCTGAGGAGAGCTGGTGGCTGTCAGCTGGCAAGAGAGGAGGGACACGGAGGCCAGAGGGGGGACACTGGGTGAGGAGATGTTCACATTCAGCTCCATCCACTGTGAGTGCCAAACACACCTGCACTCCTGTTTGTACGGCTTGCTGTACTTGATAAACTGATAGATGTGAGTTTGGGCATTTTTGTTACCTTTTTGTATTCTGAAGAGAACTAAAGATGGTTCACATGATTTTTTTTGTGCCTTCTGCAGTGCAGGTGATACAGGCAGGGATGGAACCGCAGCATCTTTATACTTGTCAAGTCTCCATCCACACCCAAGGCACTGCCTGAAGCTCAAAGTGATTTTCTTGCAGGCTTAGAACACTACACCAGCAGGGAGAACAAGAAACTCGGTGGAGATTATGCTCCAGAAAAACTGTATGCGTGGCCCAAAAGCTAAATATGGAACCATGGAAGTGCACACTGCAATGGTAGGGGAGGTGGGAATGCTGAATGGGGAGGTTTCCTGCCCTTCTGGCACCAGGAACCAGGGGTCCTCTGGTTCTCCATGGTTCTCCTTGAGGATCTCTGGTTCTCCATGGTCTTCCTTGAGGATCTCAGGTTCTCCATGGTTCTCCATGAGGACCTCTGGTTCTCCCTGGTCCTCCATGAGGATCTCTGGTTCTCCATGAGGATCTGTGGTTCCCCATGGTTCCCCCCAGGGCTGTGCTGGTGCCATGCCCGGAGCTTACTGTGTCAGCAGGCAGTAGTTTCAGGTGGGGCTGCTCTGCTGGCAGGGCCTTGGTGTTCCCAGCAGGGCAGGGCAGGGATGCTCCTGTCCCAGCAGGACACTGGGCATGCAGGTACCACCCCACAGCAGCTGCTCCTCCTCTGCATCACTTCCAGGGACAGAACTCCTGTCCTGCTGTGTGGCAGGGAGCCCTGCAGAGCCAGCACGGAGGGGACAGGCTGGGCAGCAGCTGGGCAGCACTGGTTTAATCCTTTTTGCCTGTTCCTGCCATGGAAGCTGTGTACTGGGTGAGATGTGTGTGTTTGGGGAGGGCTGGCCCGACCATTAGCTTGTCAGGGTTTGCAACACTGGCAGCTGGGGAGAAAACTGTTATTAAGTGTAACGTGGCACCTTGGAGACGGAAGCATGGGGAGACAATAAATACAGCCTTCCATAATGCCATTTTATGGTGTCACTCTTCAGAATTTCTTAAGACTTAGTTGCAGCCATGCCTGCAGCCTCCTGTGCTGGAATCCATAAATTGTGTTCATTATCTCCAGCACTTGCTCTGACCTGCTGTGTTTTACAAGGGGGGGGAGACACTGGAGGTGTGGGGACACCCCAGCTGCTTTCTGCAGCTGTTCCCCTGGTGCCAATCCAGCTTTTCTGGGGTTGCTGGGACACCCCAGGCAGTGCTTGGCTGCATGGATGGACCCCAGGTGTGATGTGGTGGTTGAAGAGAACACTGAGGGACTGAGGAGCTGCCAAAATCACCACAGCTCCACAGGGAGCAGGGAAGGAGCTGGGCGAGGGGAGAGCCATGGGCGCCTTGGAGCACACTGGCACATTTGTCACTCCACTGTGGGACCACTCCAGCAGTCCTGGATGTGCTGAGGATGCTGGAGGTGGAAAAGGGTTCACAGGAGCTCCCTGAACTGCACACAGAGTGATGCTACACCCCTGCTTGGTGTCCTCTTGCACCAGTGTTTTCAGATGAAAACACAAATGAAATTGAGCTCCTTTTGCCCACTTTTTGTCATGACAAATCTCAGCAGCAGCATGTTGTGTACCTTCATCCTTATCCTCAGCATTTAGGTACAGGATGGAGGAAAACAAGTTCAAGCCCAACTTCCTGTTAATTTATTATGTTCCTTATGCTTAAGGACAAAATTTAAGTTGCCAAAAGCAGATGTTTGCATGCTCTTTTTTTAGCTCTCAATGTACTTTCTGTGTGCTTGATTGATGGATGTCCCTGTTTCATTAATAGCTGGGCTTTGCATAAAGCTGTTACTACCAGGAGAATCTGGTGTGGGTTTCAGTTTTTTCTTCTTGCATTGAAAATCGATTATTAATGTCTTTCTGAGGGGAAAAAAAAAAAAAAAGGTTTCAATTCAGGCATTTTGCTTTGCTTTCTCTGGCTTCTTCTCAACTGTCTTTACAGAGGTGCTTATAAAATCAATATTACAATTGTTCTTCATATTTTACTGAGTGGTTGAGGGTTTCTGCATCTTGCTATTGATTTCTGATTGTACTGCAGGACATTTAGGTGCACACAGGTTGTTCTGTGATGGATAACTTCATATGTGTCTTCCTAATCATCACTGAGTTGCCTTCTGCATGTTCCCTGTTGCTGGATGCGGCTGCTGAGTTTGGAAGGCACCAGGAGAGCTCTGAGTGCAATCCTGAGACACCAAACTTGTGACTGCTCATTTAATTTGGGTTTGGTTTTCAATCAGACACAGGGGTCACATGAGGCTTGTGGGGTCTCCTCTTTTGTGTTGTCTTTGCAGAGTTCTTCTGCCCTGGCTTTTCAGGCAGCTTCGTGTTGTGTGTTGTAGGAGCAAAACAAGTCATTATCCTGGCTTTGTGTGGGGTGATCATGATGCACCTTTAGCTTCCAGCACTGACCTTGGCCCTTGGGGCAGCTCTGCAGGCTGACCTCAGCATTTCAGAGGTTCAGAGTCATTGGATCCCGGAATGGTTTGGGTTGGAAGGGAACCTTGAAGCTCATCCAATTCCAATCCCCTGCCATGGCAGGGTCACCTCCCACTGTCCCAGGCTGCTCCAGCCCCAGTGTCCAGCCTGGCCTTGGGCACTGCCAGGGATCCAGGGGCAGCCCCAGCTGCTCTGGGCACCCTGTGCCAGGGCCTGCCCACCCTCACAGGGAACAATTCCTGATTCCCAATATCCCATCCATCCCTGCCCTCTGGCAGTGGAAGCCATTCCCTGTGTCCTGGCACTCCAGGCCCCTGTAAAAGTCCAAGTCTCAATGAAGCAATGCAGAAGCCCAGTGTGCATTGGTAACTGCTGTAAAGCTGGATTTGCAGACTGAGGCTCTTGGAGCACATCAGCACTGATGGCACAATCTGTGTGAGAGCTTGTTGGCACCAGAGGAACCTGTGAGGAGTGACAGGACTGTGGCCAGCACGGGTGCTCCAAAATGCTTCCGTGGCTCCAGGTGGGTGTACAGGGGAAGAGCTCTGTGTGTGTGTGGGCACAGTCCTTCCCAGCTCTGCATGCCCTGGCACAGACTCCACATCTGCCAGGGGCTGTGGCTGTGCCAACAGGCACTCTGCAGAGGGCTGGCTGTGCACAAACCTCTGCTGGCTGGACTGGGCTGTTTGCTCCTCAGGCTTATCCTGGACAGGCTCCTGCGCCTTCAGACATGGAGGCTACACCTGGCTTCTGAGGAATTGGTTGTTGCAGTTAGTCTGTCCGTGCTGGGGACCAGGACAAGCACTGGCACAGGAGCTGGTCCTGTGTGTCCAGGGTGGCAGGGCTCGGTGGTGGCAGCGCTGGCAGGGACACGGCAGAGCTTGGGAGGGAATTGGGCTGGCATGCATAACAATGGGCAGGCTCTGACCTTGCCTCTGGAACTCACTTAGCAATTCTGTTGATGTTCTGGAAACGAAAATATAATTCAGGCCACCTTCTCCTCCAAGCTGACCCTGAGAATCTGGGAGAAGAGCTACTGAATAATTAGGGGCTTTTTTTTTCTCCCCCCTTTTTGCTGGAGTTACTGCTCAGTGTTGAACTGTGCTCTTCTACAGTGTCATCACTTCCCTTGAACTTACTGCTCCGAGTGTACTTAGCATTAATATAATTACGTAAATTGCAGTCTCATTAATCACCGGGGGCTGCGGCACATCCTTGTTGTGCTGTTTCGTGGGTGGCTTGGCTGGTGGGAACCCCTGGCCAGGGATGGGGGCTGTGGCTGGAGCACTCCCCCTCTGCTCCTGAGCCTGGTTTAGCTGAGCTTTGTGTGTCTCACCCTGCAGGATCTGGAGTGTTTGCCAGCACTGCCATGATTGCAGCCTTGCTGCCGCAGAGGAGAAAAGGGAAAGGTGGGTTTGTCCCAAGGGAGTTTGGCTGGACCACATCCCTGCTGCTGTCACTGTGATTTGAGTCTGTGGGGTCCCAAAATGCAGAGCCCAGCCTCGTGGCTTGGCAGTGAGCACCCAGAGCCCGTGCTCTGTGCAGGGTCTGCTGCAGGGCTGTTTGATGATGCTGTGCCTCTGTCTCTGTGGCAGAGCTCTCAGCCTTCCTGGCAATGTAAATTCCCCTGGCTGCATGCTAAAATTACACTGAGTTATTGATTTATCTTTGAGAGGATTTCCTTCCTGAGGGACATTTCTGGCTGTTGTAGTGATTTAGTTCTTCTGCAAAGGCAGAATCCGTGGCAGAGCAGAGCCACCCTCCTGCCCTCGAGCCTGCAGCTCAGGGTCGCGCTCCCTCAGGCTTCCTCTGCAAGCTGATTTCTTTTCCAAGGCTGGGACAAGGTTACATGGCTGTTATTTCTGTGTAACAACTGCAAATAAAAGGGCATTTTCAACTTTCCACTGCAGAAGCTGCAAGTCTGGGACAAGCCTTTGTGCCGTGGCACCAGCATTATCTTGGGCATGTCTCAAACCCAGCTCCAAGGCTGGCACGTGGGACTTGTGGAGCCATGCCAGCCTTAATACACTTGGACTCCTGGGAATGTTTTAGTTCTTCAGAGTGGAGTATGATGGGAGCAGGAGCTTGCAACACTTTTCTCCTAAAGCTTCAGGGTACAGCCTCTCTTTTCTTTGCTTTCTATTGACTCACAATGGAGCATCTCTAAGAACCAGGCCAGGTGAGTTCCTGCTGCTGGTCCTGAGGAAGCCAAGACAGTTTATTTCTTCTATCCCCAGCTTTCTCCCCTTGGCCCTGAAAGCCCCCCCACCAACTATGGCTCAGCTGGTGAGCACCATCAGTAGAAGGACCTGACCCTTCAGGACATTGCCCAATATTTCAGATACTCCGTGGCTGGAAAATGCCCAGCTCTGTGTCCTTGGGTGCCCATTTGAAGCATGTCCCTGTGGGTTCCTGTATCTAACCCCACTTTCTAGTGGATTTGGCACCAACCTCAGCTGCACACTGATAAAATGGGAGGCTGCTCGTGCATGTGGTGTTATAAAACAGCATCCACCAATTAGGCCCAGGGAGAACGTCAATTTATTTTCCTGTGAACCAAGTGTGGCACAGCTCCTTCCTTTCCCAGTGATCTATCTGTGAGATAAAACATATCTTTAGTGTGTATCTTAAATACTGCAGTGTTGGCAAGTTCTCTTGACAGAAATTAGGCTAATGTCCCTTACGGCTGCGTTAGCTGTAGAAACAAGGCTTTAAATTGAAGCTTCGCAAAGCGCTATTCCAGCATGCTCTCCAAGGCATCTCCTTATTCCAGCTTTTATTATCCAAATTTGTTCTCGCTCTGCCTTGGCAGCAGGGCTGGCAGGCAGCTCTGCCCATCCATCCTGCTGGTCTGGCAGCCAGGGGTGGGAGCAGCACCTCCAGGCTGGCCTGGGCAGTGCTGGCCAAGCCCTGCGGAGCCCTCGGCCCCGGGATGCTCCGGCTTGGGGGGCACCACTGCTGGGATGGGGCTGGGGCCTGGGTGAGGGCAGGCAGCTGACACCCATCGAGCACAGAGGGGATCCAAGGCAGTCAGCTGCACGCCCTGACAGCGGCACAGCGTGTCCTGAAACGCTCCCACTGCGAGCTGGAGCTGGGAGAAGGGAGTTTGTGTTGTGCGTGTCTCATCCTTGCAATTTCAGCGCTGAGTTACAGACTCAGAAGCTGAGGACAGGAACAGGGAGTGCTGAGGCCTGGTCATGAATTCCCTGCTTGAGCTTCAGCCCTCCCCTGGAAAATAGTTTCCTTTTTAGCTCCTTTACCCTCCTCAAGTTGAGCCCTTTTAGCCTTTAACTCCTTGTTTCCAACAACAGATTAACCAGGGCTGTTTTAAACCTCCTGATTCTCACACTGGTGTTGGTCCTGATGGATTATCCCTCCCTATTGTGTCCTTTCTGTGCCTCCACATTGCCAGGTTCTTTGGTGGCCCTCTCCTGAGTCGCTGAGAGAGGAGGAGAGGCTGAGAGTGACACATGTGGGAGACATGATGGTTGATGATGTTCTGGAGGTGCTAACCTCCATCATAGTAAAGAAGCCTCTCTCAAAAGGTATTAAATGCCTAAAATCCCACAAAATTAATATCATCCTCAGTTCCTTTTGTCAGGTTCTCAATTCTCCCGGTCAGCTGCCTTGTTCTTCTCTGCCTACATCCTGTATTGATCTTCTCTGAACGTAGCCAAGCCTTCAGCATCCCAGATGGGCTTTCTGGAGTAACAAATAGACCTGAGGAATGACAATTATTGAATGGATTGTAGCATTGGCTTGGGGATAAATATTGTAGGGAGTTGGAAAGGGATTAAACCTGGCATTTGTAAGTAAGCTTCTCATGGATGTTGACTTGGGGACATGGTGAGACAAAGGTCACTGCAGTGTCTCTGCAGCCTGGTGTGCCATTTGAGAGATGAAATATCAGTGTGGCTGGATACCTTTGGTCTCTCTGTTTCTTCTGCTCGGACCTTTGTGGGATTAAACTCTCTAAACTGCTGCAGTTCACAGACTTCAAGCCCAGTATCAAAAGAAAAAATAAATCAAATGCCTGGTATTAAATCCTGAGCACATGGCTCCTGCTGCACCCTAACTCACTGCAGTGCCTGCCTTGAAGCTGGGGAGAAGGCTTTGCTGGCAAAGTGAAAACAGGTTGTGCCCACTCTACAAAAGGACACGCCTTCTTCTTCCTGCCCTGTGGTTATTTTTTCCTGGTGTGTTTGCTGCTGTTGCACTGAAGGCAGAGCAGCCCTCCCAGCAGGGAGGTGGAGAATGGAGCACTTGTTGTATGAGCTCTTTGCCACAGGAAGCATTTCCCTCCTGCAGCAGCAGCAGCAGGTACATCAGCAGATGCTGCAGCAGTGCCCCCATCAGAGGCCCTGTATTTCCCCCTGGAGCCCTCCTGTCACCCCTCCTTCCCTGAGATCCCTCCTCCCCAGGCTCCTCGCTGGCTTCCACCTTCAATTCCATCACTTCCAGACTTCCCAGGGGACCCAGGCACCTCAAGGGAGGGCCACGGTGTGCCCTGTGCGTGACAGACACCCCTCCTGTCTTTGTGGCTCCCCTGCACGGGAGGGATGAGGTTTGGTGTGTGTTCAGCAGGCTCAGCTCTGGGCATGAGGCTGGGCCCCCTGGTGTGCCACCACCATCATCATCGTCACCTTGGCTGCCATGGAGGGTGGGTGGCAGTCACAGGGACCTGCTCTGGCACTGCCAACCATGGCCTGCTTGTCCCAGGGGCTCACGTGCCCCTCCTTCCCCCTTGCTGCAGGAGCTGCAGGAGAAGCCAAGTGGATTGGGCAGGCGGTGTGAGGAGAGAGCCCAGCCCAGCCTCCCCCACAGGGTGCCTCTGTTTGAAGAGCAGCATTCAGAGCACTCAGCACCCACTGATCAGCTGGGAGAACATAAATCCCAGTGCCAGAGGAGAGCCCTGGCTCAGGGAAAAGGGCCAGTTGTGAGCGCTGTCCAGCCCAGTGTCCAAATGGAATGGTGCTTTCACATCTCTAATCAAGAGTTACTTAGTGGAGAGCCCCTTCCTTGTGAGGCTTTGTTCTCTTCTAGCTGTGGATTGAATCACAGGAGGAGGGATTGGATTCTGGCATCATTTTAAAAATGTTTTCATTCTATTTGCTGAGGGGAACAAATTACAGAGAAGACCTCTCAGCACTGTGACAAAAGAGTGGCTCTAAAACCCTTTTCAGCCAAACAAGT